>NW_027411603.1:8125000-8750000 GCF_049639745.1 Rhodnius prolixus | reverse complement strand
TTACTCTAAGAAAATGCAGTGTTTTAGTAAATTTGTTATTCAATAAGTACTATTATTAAACAGATAACTAATATCTCGTGAAAATGTTAGTTCTGTATTGCATGAAACCTAATTTCGTATGGTGTAGTGTGGGTACTCTGCAGAAGTACAAAGTGAATCCTAACATTGGATTTCTCTCTGAAATTATTTAATTTTATCTAATAATTGAAACAGTATTCGGAAAAATCGTTTGAAATATTCGTTAGAATAGCAATGATTGTAATAGATTATTTTGGTTAAATCTGTATTTTAATCGTCTGAATTTCAATTATTTTTAACCGGTTTCTGATTTGCATTCATCTTGAGGAGTTTGGTTCATTCTGTTCGTATAGAGTAGAGAATGTAATTTAAAGTTTATTCATTTGTAATTACATTGTAGATATAAAAAGTACATTATTTAGGTAGACAAAATTACATTCTTTTCTTCTTTTTTTAAAAATGTAACTTTCTAGACGGCCTTTCTTGCATACAATTATGTGAAGACTGATTATTGTTTATTGATTCTTAGTGATTATTTTTTTATGTTCTACTCCCTGTGAAGAATGTTGATTAGGCACGAAGAGTGAGTGAGTTGATTGTGCGGGTTATGAGGAAGATAAAGATTGGATATTTACTCTTTCTCCTCACCTGAAGGCGCCCATAGGCATGTCGCCAGCCAACTTTTTGCCGTGACGTAGCTTCCTATCAAGCTCAAAAGCTGAGCCTACCCAAAAATTTGTTTTTTTTGGGGGGTTGGGGAAAAAATATTGCTTCAATTTATTATCCCTTTATTGTTACCTACTATATTTTTTTAATTGCCGACTCTGCGAATGATAAGGAGACCTGAACGTTAAACGATTATAACGAAAGATTGCTGCTAGTCTTTCCAGCTGTTTGCAGTTGCGTAGTTGTCCTTACCAGTTGTTGTGATTACTGTTTGAAAAGTAGTCTGTCGGCTGCCTTCGATATTTGTCGGCTAGGTGGTTGTTGATAGAGCTTGCTTGTTATTGGTAAAACTTTATTAAATGTTCTGTTATACAGTCCAGTTGAAAATTCCTTTTTTCAATTCCAGACAAGCGTATCCGCTGCATTAGTTGTACTTTTTTTTCACAGTTTGAGATTTAAATTTAAGCTTTATAGGCAGGTTTAAAATGAAAATTAAATTATTTAGACTTCTCCGCAGAATTAAAATTTTAAAGGAAGTTCCTCCAGAGAGAGAGACTTCTGTGTTCTCATGACGTATAATTAATGACCACGATAAAGTCTGATATTCCGAATAGTTCGTTTGAAGTTTGATCTAAAATTTAAAATTCACTCCGCGCTATAGCCTACCCAACTTAAAAAGCACACTGTTATTGCCTGCATGATGCATAAATGGATTGGGTGATGAATATAAGCGATGTGGACTATAAATAAAAAGACGTACATTGGAATATTTGCTTATAATCACTCCATTAGAAGATTAGATAAATAAAATCATCCGCTCAATTTAAATACATGGAAGTAAAAGGTTGGTGCTCTAAATTTCCCTGTAACGAGCCAAAGAAGTCAGTCTCCAAACTAGAAAAAAAAATCTGGTAAATGGACTGTTTGTTTGGATTCTTACAAAATTGAGAACATAAAATGGCCAAAAATATCGTTATAGACTTTGCGCCAAAATGAGTTAGAAAAATAGACTGTTACAGAAGAAGATGGATACTATGAAGCAGAGGTGAAGATGTTCAGGAAAGCTGACCATGCAGAAAGAAATGCTTAATTAGAAGTCCAAGATACCACTTCAGTGTCAACAACCTAATATATAATAAGGAATAAATTACAGTAGACATCGAACCCAAGGAATGGAGGAGGACAAGAGAAGAGATGCAAGAAAACACTTGAGGAAGGTAATGACCATAATGATCGATGTCCAGTTTGAGTTGACGACAGAACAAGAGGTAGGTGAACCTTCCAAAGGATAAGAACATACATTGTTCTAATTTTCAAATTCTAGGTAATAGATTTGTGCATCAGAACTATAATAGTTTGTTGTGATTGTACAGAGTTAGCGTTTTAAACTGATATTTTACTGCTTTGTGATCTGTACAATCACAAATCAGTCATACTCAGAGGTTTTGTTGATACAAAGCTATTGTTTGTTGTAGCTTGTTCCAGCCTATTAAGGCAGTGTAGTTGGTGATACAAATTTCATTAGTAAATTGTTAAAATCAACTTTTACTGATCAATATTCAGTGGTTTTAATTTTTTAATATTGTAACTCAGGATTTTTTTTTTCAGAATGGAACTTTTATTAAAATATTTTATCACAAATTTAATTTTAATTACACATTCTATCAGGCATAAATTATTTTAATGTTACAAGCTAAAACTTGGTTTTCATTTGCCCTTCTAGATCCTGAGTACCAAAGGTCATTTGGACAAGGAAATATGTCACAGGTAGCAGGTCCGATCTCTATACCGAAGACAAACTTTAGTTGGCCTGTATCTGCTACTATTTCTCCAGTAAGTATTACTTTATCTCTAAACATATTTAATTTCTTTTAGAAAATTAAAATAGAAAAATAGACGACAAAACTGACCCTGACGAACGAAAGAGAATTACATCTATAAAGCTTTTGTAGCCTCAATATGGACGTACGGAATACAACTCTTCGGAATTGCCAAAAAATCGTAAGATCAACCGACTTCAAACCTTACAGTCTAAAATTGTAAGATCAATAGTTGCCTCTCCCTTCTACGTCTCCAATCACACAATACACTCTGATCTAAATATTCCTCTCAATACACAAAACTCCACTCAACTGATTCACAACATATCTAGTACAACACTTCTTTATAATTCCTCATCAAGGTCGTCGTTCACTTCAGAATGCTCCATTCATGCAGAGGTATGAAACCGGAAAATTAATGTTCAATAATTTTAAATAATTTTCCCCCATTGGCAGGAAAGAGCATGTCTACGCATCTCTAATGTTGGAGGCCAGTTCGAGCATGATCTGTAATATTAATGAGGAGTAAAATTTATAATAAAATAGTACTTTTCTTCTTATTCAATCAAAAAGCCGTTATAATATTATCATTTTGAAATTTCTTATAAGAATCATGTTTTTATTCATAACTTGTAAAACATCGCTCACAGAAAAAAAACCGTTCAAGTAAATTTTTCTTAAAAAAAAAATAGAGGAATCTATTTCTGTAATAAAAACCGCACCTTCCCATTTGAAGAAATGAAGCTGGTGCCTGTATCTCGCTTCTGGAAGCACCGAAAAAATTTACAAATTAAATTTGAATTTCTAACAAAAAACTAAGGGGACACGTATTTTTTAGTTTTTTTCTAGCTATCTTAGTTTCCGAGAAAAAGTCGTTATCCATATAGCTTGGGGACACCCTGTGTATAGGATAGGAGTTCTTTGTGATTAATACTTATTTTATTAATAAATGATTCTTAACTCTTGTTTTTTTTTTTTTAAATTTTCAGAGTTCCAGCCAAAAACAGATAAAATTATCAGTATCAGCACCTATTGCCAAACTGCCGAGCAGTCCCAGTCGTAGGGTCAGAGGTGATACAAAAAAATGTCGTAAAGTGTACGGCATGGAACATCGAGAATTATGGTGTACCCAGTGCAAATGGAAGAAAGCTTGCACTCGTTTTGGTGATTAAACAGACAAAAATCTCTTTATATATATTAAAATATATATATATATTTATATCCACACCTCCTGCCCCCTCAGAAAATAATTTGTTTAAGTATCTAATAGATAAGAAAACTAAAAAAAAAATCACCGAACAATAATATATTTTGAAACCCCAAATATATCGATTATTTTTCCCCCTTGGAAAAGCACCAGACGTAAAAAGGAAAAACAAAAATAAAAGTATAAAATAAGTTGTTGAAAAAAATATATATATATTTCCTTTTTTATTTTTAAATGAATATTTATTGGGTAATCAGTGGGATATAATTTAATGTAATATATATATATATATATATATATAATATATAACTTTGTGGAAAAGCACCTTACAAATGAAATTATGTAACTGGAGTTAGAAAAGAGAAGAAAAAAAAATGGATTGTGCTAACACTGCCTACATTTTAAAATGAAGTTACAAAAATAATAATATTTTAATGGTGAGTTACCATAATTGTTTATTATAATCGGCTCTGTATTTTAAATGAATATCTCCTCTGGGAATATAATATGTATTATTCAAAAACAGGAGTTTAATGGCCGAATTTCATCATTATTATTTTTTAATTTGTTTTAATCTATTTTGTTGTTTTCGAACTATTATTATTATTTTACTTTTGTGTTCTCAAATTGTAAATAAGTCTCTAAATTTTCTTTAAAAAGGAAAAAAAGGTGAAATTGCTCCCTAAAAAAAAAAATATGGTAGCTCATAATTTAAAAAAACAAAAGAAGTTACAAAATAAATATTAAAAAGACATTCATAACAATTTCTAAAAGAAGGAATGGCTCTCTTCTTCTAAAGAAAAGGCTTTATTGTGCTGAATTAAATTTTTTTTTTATTAAGTAACTTTATTAGTTGAAATTTAGGTTCTTGAAAATGTCCAAAATGGGTTGAATTGCATCAATACTTCTCCTAAATGTTCTGACCAGTTCCAGGATTTTTTTTTTTTTAAGCCATTTTTAAGAGGCTCTGGGTTCATTAGATGATTGCCAAGGAATAGCCTCCAAACTCAGGCGTACTGCAGCCTCCAAATTGAGTGCTATTTCGTTACTCCACTGAGAGTACATCACGATATAACTAAGTTTCAGGCTGTTTCCTAACTTATTTATATGTACCGCTTTGGAAATATGGACAATATTTTACCACGGGTCGTTGATAGAAGTTGGGCATTGTAGTACAATATCTGGCTTTACTCCTGGAAAAACTTAAATCTTTAGAGCTCGTTTCCAGTGATACTCCAAACTATTCCTATTCAGGCACTTAACTCTAAATCCATTGTCTCCATAAGGTACGGGACTAGATAACTGAACTTGTTGAGCTACTCGATCGGTTATCCTTACCCTACAAACCTAAGGTACTTTATTTTAGGTAAATGGATAAAAAATTATTTTAGTTGAATTTTTTAACAACCAGGACTCCTCCTATTTGGTGTTCATTCCTTAATTGCGGTCATTCGAGGAGGTAGCAATTACTCAGTTACTTTTAAACTGCATATTTAGGGTCTCGTTCATAGGCCATTGAGTGGAGTGTGAATAAAAACTGAGCTTAATTGAAAAAAAAAGAGATTCTAGAAGGCAAAATAGAGAACAGATTTCGTCCTTCGTTCTTTGGTAATTTAACTTGATTTCCTAATGAACCAATATTTATCTTAAAGTACATGAAAATCCAAATACTGGTCAGAAAATAAAGGGAAAAAGCTGTAAAAGTATACGTGAAAAAGTAAAATATTAAGTTCCTCAAATTTTCCTAATTTCTTGAATACTTGTATTTGAAAAAAAAGAAGAAGTTTTTTAAAAACTTTAATTTTAAACGTCCAATTAATAAAATTAAATTTTAAAAAAATCTCATGCTCACAAATACATAATTTAAATTTATTTTATTTAAACAAAGAATTAGCGCTGGCCTTTTTATATATTGATAAAAAAAATTATGATCTCAAAAGAAAGAAAAAAGATTATTTGGCCTATTTATTGCCAAATCCATTTATATAAATTTTCTTTTTTAATCTTTATTTTTATTAATAATTTGTTTTTTAATGTACTATTTTGTTTTCAGAAAACTTTTTGAAAAGTTTTCTCTTTTTAGTAAGATGGAAAATTAAGCTGAATATATTTCTCATATTTATTAACTTTTATTTTCCGTGGAAAAGTAACCAACAAATTTTTAATTAATTATTTTTAGTTTCTTTCATAAAAAATTTGTATATAATTCTTCTTTGTTTCAAATCATTAATTTGTGTCCATTAAATCTTATTGAACAAAAAAATATACATATACATAATCATTATTTAATTAGTAATTAGTTAACAAACATTAATTAACAAATTACAGTGGGAACCATTAAAAAGTTAAGAATTATATTTTGTAGATAATACATAATTATAAGATTTTTTTTTATTTCTTGTTTAATTTTAAAGGGTATTATTTTGAAGCAAATGTGCTACACACTGAAATTTACAAAACGAGAACATCCAGATTATTTGTGACGTTACTATAACCGAGCTTAATTGAAAAGAGATTCTAGATGGAAATAAAGAGTAGAGGTATCCCTCTCTAGTTCTTTCTCCTGGTCCACTAACAGTGCTTGTTTCGTCCTTCTTTGTTTCGTAAATGAAGGCAGAATCAGTAACTCTTATCTGAGCAAAGAAACTTCTTCGTTATTGCTACTAACAAAATTGAGCCAACTCTTAGATAAGTTGTTCTGCCTTCTGCTAACCAGGCCAGTGACCATTGTTCAAATGTTAAATTCATTTTAACATTATCAGTCTAGCTTTTTTCCATTTCACTTTTACTGGCTGATGTGTTTACAGCGCCAGCATTAAAACTATTCTTTGAACTACCTTTGAACCCTATTTTAGTATTAATGTACAATGATTTAGTCTAGCGATCTACCACCAGTCATCTAATCTTCGGCACGGTTAATTGAGAATATAGCTTCTTCTGCGACAGTGTACTGTTGATCAAAGCAAAACATAAGCGTGCAGTTCTTTTTCTTCTTTATGTGTCCATCTTAGCTGATCTGAAGATGTCACACAGCATCCTCATTGATATGCCTATCCTATACTCTGGTCGTTATCCATGATATGTATTTGCTTTCACTTTTTGCCATTGGTGGAGATTCTATTTGTTATGGCCAAGATAAGGGAAATTTTGCGAGGTATTTCATTTTTTTTTTAAGATTAGTGTTTCTATTAACTCTTGCCTTAAAAAAAATCGAAACAATTTATAATCAGGTTGTTCTTTTTTGTACAAAAAAAAAAATCTTCAGTGGAGTGTATTAACAATTAAAATTCAAAATAAGCAATAAACATTTGTATTCAATTAATAGAGAAAACAATAATTATTGAGAAAAATATATGTTCAACAGATACCAAGAGAAAAAAAAAGAAGCATTTTATAAATATACACTTATTTAATTTATTGCTTCTTTGATTAAAGTTATATTTAGATATTATTTTAAGGAATACCATTAGTTGTTTTAACAAAAAATAATCATGAAGTGACCAATTATAATTTTTTTTTTTTTTTTTGTGACAAGCTCAAATCATCATTTACTTTTAAATCAATATGTGAACCATACTTATCTATTTAAAACAAGCTTCTTACATTGATTAAATAATACGTCTTATTGATTCAGTAAAATTGCATTTTAAAATTTTGCGCAAAAGCTTTTGACTTGAAGTAAAAACAAAAGAATTCCTTCAGGATTGAAAGTTTTCTGAAATAAAAGAATAAAAAGCTGTCCTGTAGTAATCAAGCAGAGATTATAAAAAAAAAAAAAATCAATGATGAAATAATCTTTCATCTTTTATATTTTAAACAAAATCATTGAGTAAATAATTCTAGTTTATCGTTTTAATAAATAAAAGTAAATTAAAAGCAATACAAAAAAAAAAAAGATTAGCAAAAAATAAGATTGTCTGGTAAAGTATTTAATCACAGATGTAGGAGCCTGATTGAAAAAAAATATACATATATATATTAAAGTTTTGGGTGCCGTGCAATAATTATTATATAGACTGCAAATTTTTAATTGAAAAAAATATATATTTATATATATACCTATCATGAATGTAGACATGTTATTACGCACAATATTCAATATTTTTACGTATTTTTGTTTTTATAAATTGCCTCTTTATATACTTACATAAAAGTTAAAAAAAACTCAAACTAAAAATGTTATTTATTTATTCATTTATTTTGCTGGTTATGACATGAAATAGTTCTTAAGATCATTAAATTTTAATTGTTTAGAAATTTACTAATGTCAAAGCTCTCATGGGGTTTAAATGTGTTAACTTGATGCTCACCGTAACATTTAGTTTTCCATTGTTATCAATCACATAATTTACAGATTTTATTTTTTGCATTCTGACAAAAAAATACTGTCTTCTATATTTAGCCAATAATAGATCTTATAATGTGCATTATGAATGCTTTAATATCATTTCCTGAATGCATATTACATTTTTATGCTGGAATTTGCTAAAGATTTGCTTAATTCTTTGCAGCAGGTATTTCGAAAAATTTAATGGTAGTGACAAACATGTGTGTGATAATGGTAAGAGATTAGAATTGAAGGAGATTCTGAAACTTTATAAATGAAGTCAAAATCTCTTTACCAAACTGACCAATCCACCAACCTTTGATGATGGATGAAAATCCAGAAATCTGTCTGATACCAGGACAACCTGCGTGCTGTTGTGCTATTGTAAGTCGGAAAGACTGTATCTCGTTCTTCGTATTTGCATTAATATTAGCTTGCAAGACCAGAGACTAATATAGCACTTACTTTAAAAGCAATACCTAGTACTTTTAAATGATTAAGGGTTGACATAGCGTGAAAACAGGTTTATAATAGGTCAACCAAATCAATTTTGGTTATTGCTTTAATTCAATGCAGAAAACCAAATGCTGGGATGCAAGTATTCTGTAAAAAGAAAAAGTTTTTTAAAGATGAAAATTTTCTTTTTTTGATATTTAATTATTAATGGAATTACTTGCTTTTCTGGATTATTTATTTCATTAAAACCCTTCAAAAAAACTCTCTACCAAGCTCAACTTAAGGAGAGAAGCCAATAAATTGTTTTCTTATCTTGTAAAGCTTCCACACGAGCCTTGGACCGAAAATTGCCCATTACTTGCATTAACTCCACAGCTGCCCATCATCAGTAAGTTTTACTTTATGATTCTCTTTAATGGTCAGTTCTCTTTTATGTCATAACTTGTGTTTTTACTTAACTTTTTATTTTATTAACTGGTGCTTTCTAAAAATCAACTTCTTCATTCTAGTGGCCTTCACAGTCATCCACAACTTACTTCTTCCAGACTTTGTTTCAGTTTTGTTCATTCCTCTTCCTGTAACTTTGGCATTCATCATCCTAATTTTTATTTACCATTCTACAGAGATTTATTTCCATTTTAAATTCCTGCCAAACTCATTTCCTTTTCTCATTAATTTCCTGTTCATTTCTATTAGAAAATTAAAGAATGCACCAGTTCAGATTTTTTCAGTAGAGAGATACCACAAATTGATATTTATTTATGTTTATTACATAAATATTGTTTAGATTTAAAAACAAAAATAAAATAATAGAGTATTGGATGTTATCAAAGTAAAAACAATAAAACAAGAGATGCTATAATATTTTATAAGAATATTTCTAACATAAATTTATATAAAACTTTATAAAATAAAACATTTATATACAATAATTATTGTAAAAATAAATAAGTTCAATGTTTATGTATACATTTATACAAATATATTTTAAACAAATAATTTTTTTAGTAATTAGATGGTAAATAAGAGACATTTGTATTTGCTACTGCTTCTATTGAGATCGTTGTAAAAGCTAATTTGGCTATGCAATAGAAATTCGTGATTTTTTTAATTATAAAAATGAAATAAAATCATTTTATAGCAAACATATTTTTTTCTATACATATATAGATAAAAGGAAAATATATTAAAAAGAAACATTAACGTAGATGTTGTAAGTGAATATTTAATAATAAAGAAGTTCTTTTTTGTAATAAGAAAATGATAATAAGAATTAGACATGACTTTATAATGTATTCTATGAAAGAGATAAAATAAGTACAGTATTTTTTAAGTGTTTATGTAATATTAGTTTTAAGAATTATTACAAAATATGAATTGGGATTATTTGTTTAAAGAGAAAGTTATAAAAAAAAAAAAGTTAGGGTAGGCCTTCTAATTATGTATAATACATAGATTTAGACATCTTTATTTTAAAATAATCTTCTAAATTGTTGTTTCCAGGTAGAAAATTTCTTTTTAATCCTCCAATGGGCTGGAAAATGTCAAAATAAGATATTATTGCTTGGATATTTTTGGTGACTTGCTTTGGATGATAATTGCTGATTAGTTTTTACCAATTAAATTATTTTACCAGAAGGTTGGCAAAAGTATTTTCAAGGTTTTTTTTATAATCTCTCTAGGATAAGTCCATGCTTGTCCGAAATGTATGCAATAAGTTAAGCGTTTAGAAACTGCTACCAAGTACTGGCCTTTCTCCAGAAGATAAAAACTATCTAGAGGCATAGATGCATTCTGAAAAACTCTTAAAATATGTGGAAAAAAAAAATTGATGTCTTCTAATAATATTCCATAAAAAAATGTAAATGAAACGTAGGCTATCGCAAGTGTTACCAGAGGAACTGTTGATGCTTTCTCTAGTTGGAACATCCCTTCATTCCTATTTGTTTGACTGTACTTAAGAGTCTGGAAAGGGATTTCTGAGCAAAGCTAGTCTGGAGTGCTGAACTGCCTTTCGCAGTGCCGTTTCTTCTCTTTAACAAACTTTCACAGGATCTCCTCTGACAGACCTACTATTAAACAGTTAGTGCTTGCTATTTGAAATTTACCAAAACTTTGCTAAAATTCATAACGAGATTTCTTACACCCCCACACATTCTTCATGACCTGTGAGTGTTGGGTGAAATTTCAATACAAGTTTATTTGTATTGTTAGCCTGGGTACCTGCAGGGTTGGCATCATCTTTGAAGAAGTATGTTATGAACTAGATTTTATCCCTTAAATTATTGAAAACCTACATTTACCTTCCAATAATTGATATCCTTTTCCGAAATTTCCATCTTTTTCTATCATCTTTTCTATTCATTTTCTTTTCTTCCAAAAGAATAGTCTTGAAACATTTTCTTCATTAAGCACCATGTTATAACTTTTTTTCTATCTTAGACTTAATGCCAAAAAAAAGAAAAAAAAGTGCCAGTCATTCTAATCAAATTAAACCATGTTTAAATTCCAAAGAAATCAATTTACCCATCGCTCCAAGCAAGCATTTCAAAAAAATATCTAAGATTCACTAAGTTCTTGTCTCATATTGTATTTACTTGTTAATTTTTTTCCATTATTTTTTTATTTCCTCCTTCTCCTTCGGTGATGTGACAATTTGGTCATTAGAGCTGCCGAACTTGATAATAATCATTTTGATTATTCTTATTATTGATTTCGTTTTATTATGGTTTATGTTAATATATTCAATTTTGTTATTGTAATATATATTTATATATATGTGTTCTTTTTTTTTATTTATCCAACAAAACGAAAGAAGCTAATACCACAAAATCCAAATTATATGCCAACATGTCTTTCAAATATTTCTCTTTTGGGTTTAGTTTTCTTTTTTCTTTTTTTTTTTTGCTTTTTAATTTTGTAGTGAAGATGTGAGTTTATTAATACATTTTTTAGGTTTTAATTCCCAGTTAATTCCCTTTTACTCCTTAAAAAAAGTAAAAAAAAAAAATTAAAATAAAATACAAAAAATAAAAAAAAAGATAACTTTGTACTACCTCCAAATAAATAAGTCATCGTAAAAAAGTGTAAATAACGAGCTTTATGTTATTATTATTTTTTTTTTTAATCGAGAATATTTTAGACCTAAAAAGTTCTAAAAACAATCATATTATCTTAATCAAATAAATGGCTGCTATTTTATTTTATTTTTTTTGACTGCCATTCATGTTTCTTTAAGAAGTTAATAATAATCGAAAAATTGAAACAAAAATATTAACTTACATAATTTTTTGTGTAAAATTTATTAAAATTAGTAATTTTATTTTCATAAATTTTATTTTTTCGGTGTCTTTATTATTTTTTAAAATTGAATTAAGCTTTGTAATATATTATTATATACATATACATATATAAATATATTTATTATATAGTATTTATTCTTACTGTGTATTTCAAAGTATTTATTTTTATAAAAAAGTAATTAAAAATCCTTTCATTAAAAAATATGTAAAAAAAAAATATTGTAAATGGCTGCGTTGTTAACGAACTTTTTGGTAAGAAAATTAGATTTTTTTTCGCTTTCCTCCAAAAAACTTTTTTCCTGCCCAGTTTTGTTGATATAAGTAAACAAAACAAAAATGTTGGAGTTATTGATTGTATTTTTTACTCGTAGGGTTTAAATAAATTTTTCAAAAATATTTTGTTGTTTGTTATTTACTTTGGGTCCGATTAAACGGAAAGCTTTAAACTCTATTCCAGGTAGAAGACGTCCTCAGAAAGATGTTCGTGCAAAGGAAGTCCCAGAATGAAATTGTAGATAATTTCGAGGATGATTCCTGAAAAAATGGGAGATAGAGGTGATTGGCTAAGGTCCAACGTGGGAGGTAGGATCTACAATTATTACTAAATTGGGCATTTTTGATAGAGGAAAGCTAACTGCCATTCCTCCCATTAATGTACCATTCCTAGAAAAATGAAAAGAGGAATATACAAAGTTAAAGGAAAATCAACTTTCCCTCCTTGGCCGAAGCCGATAATGTTGGCCTACAGTAAGAATGAAAAAGGTAGGGATCAGCTGTGGAAGGTAATATTACAGACGAACTGCCCACTTCTGGTCAACTTAAACACTTTACTGACTTACCCACACTTATATGACTACATTAGGGCTAATAAAATTAAAATATAACTTTCACGCAACCACACGTTAAATGACTTTAAAACTATACAACTGATAGACAAACCACCCCACTACATAAAAACAAACCTCTGCAGAAGGCTAATGAGAAATGACCATAAGGCTAAGAAAGAAAAACAAAAATAAAGGAAAATCATTGGAATCGTTATCAAGGAAAACTCCATTGGGGTGCTCCGATCTACGAGCTTCATTCTAAAGCTTACTCTCAGAAAAATTAACTCTTCGCCACATTTATTATGTCGGAAGAACGATAAAAGCAAAGCTGCAATAAAAAAAAAAAATCGTATAATCGGAAATCAACTTACTGAACGGATTATTAAGTATTTTGAATTTTCTCTGAATAATCTTAAGCGGTTTTAATGTACTTGGTAAACTACTTTTATCAACGTAAGTGCCTTATTTTTTCCAAATAAAGTTCAAGGGGGCTTTGCCTTAACGGCTGGTATTGAATGCAGTATGATTAAAACTGACTTAGTGCCTGTAATGAACTGTCTCCTCATCAATATTTATTTTTATTTGACAGAAATGGACGTTTAAAGATAATTGTGAATTTATAATCGGACCATTGGAATACGAAAAAGTCACGTGAGTGTTCGCACCAGCCTTTCTCGTAAAAGCAATAGTCTACACTTATTTTGTTCTTTTTTTTTTAGAAACAAACATTTTTGAAATTACCGCGCTTTTGTAAAAGATGTTTTCTGATATGAGTTAACAGTGAAATAACCTTCCTTACATTCCATGTCTGAATCACAAGCTGAGCAGTTGGAAGAATGAGTGTTGTGGAGACCATAGTTTTAACAAAATTCATACTATTAATGTTTGAGAAATCCTTAAACTGGTTGTTTTGACTCACTGTGATTAATCTGTGCAAAATTGAGACAATTGGAACATTATAAGCTAACAATAATAATGGTATCAAATGCACTTATTTTAAAACATTTACATATCACTCTAGTAGTTGCCTTATATTGGATTATTTCTATGGCAACAGTATTCGTTAATAAAAGTCTACTAAGCAGTAAAATTATTGATTTGGATGCTCCGTTTTTTGTGGTATGGTTTCAGTGTTTGGTATCGGTTGGTGTTTGTCTACTGATGAAGGTATTGTCTAGCTTATATCCTAAACTCATCAGTTTTCCACCAGGTTCTCCATTCGCTTTACATTCTATAAAACTTGTTCTACCAGTTACTCTATTCTTTGATGGGATGATAATCTTCAATACGTTGTGTCTGAAGTTTGCTGATGTTACATACTATTATATAGGTAGATCGCTTACTACAGTTTTTAATGTAGCATTAACATTTTATATTTTAAAAGAGGAAGTTTCTTATAATTCTTTCATTTGTTGTATAATAATAGTACTAGGTTTTTTTATGGGAATAGATCAAGAAAGTGTAGCTGGGACTTTGTCAATTAAGGGAGCCATAAGTGGTGTATTAGCTTCATTCTCCCTTTCTTTATACTCTATTTACAATAAAAAAGTATTACCAGCCTTAGGAAATCACATATGGCTACTAGCTTTTTTTAATAATGCCTATTCGTGTATTTTATTGCTTCCAATGATATTACTTAATGGTGAATTAGATCGTTTATGGAATTATGATAAATTATTTTCATCGGATTTTTGGACATTAATGTTAATTGGTGGAATTTGTGGTTTTTCAATAGGCTATGTAACATCTTTACAGATACAAGTTACCTCACCATTAACACATAATGTGTCTGGAACAGCTAAAGCATGTGTGCAGACAATTATAGCAGCATTTTGGTATGATGAAATCAAGTCACTGTTGTGGTGGTTTTCAAATATGATTGTGCTATTTGGAAGTGCGGCTTATACTGCTGTAAAACAAAAGGAATTACAGCTGATGTACTCGTATCAAAAGCCTGGATAGTGGGCATTTTATTGGATTACCGAACTTAAGAAGTTTGCATTAAGCCGAAGTCCATACTACTTAATAGAGGTAGGCTCTACATGTATATTTTTTAAATGCTTTTAATTAATTACGTCAGAAGTAAATAACAGACGTACTTTTCATTTGAAAGTTGGAATATCCAGTAATAGTTGCATGATTTGCCTACCTATGAAATTTTGTAAGATTGAAGACTGCAACGTCCTGACTTATCTGCGGGGTCATTTATTTCTCCCTAGGTTCAAGTGAGAACCATTCCAGAAATTACAGCACATTTTAATCATTTGAACTTGACTGAGAATATTTTTATTTAAAGAAATGTATTTCTAATACTAATTGAGACTTTCTTTGGTCCTCTGCATAAATTTTAAAGACTGATTTATCAATATTAAAAAAAAATCTTCAAGTGAAAACTATGTGTTTAAGTGAAGAAGCTAGAACGATCTGATAGAAGAATTAATTATAAGTATTTTTACTCTTCGTACCAAGAGCAAGGATAAATGAGAAGAAGAATTTGGAGGAGTAAGGTTCAATAGTTTTTACCGTGAAGTGTATCGAATGAAAATATAGTAGTCTATGATAAATTTACTTCTCGTTTTATTTAACACTGTTCCATTTCTATTAGTTTTATTATTGATGTTATGTTTTAAGTTTCAGTTTTTATGAGCTTTGAAGGTTAAAAAAAAGGATCTTAATCGTACAAAAATTAAAAAGGGCTAATTGTGAGAAATTGAGGGTTTTTTTAATTAAGATAAATTTGGTGATTTATCAAACTTAATGTCACTATTTAGCATCTTATACAAAAACGTTTAACAACGTTTTCAAAGATGTGATGTGAAGGTGGAAACTCTGGTTTTTTAATCTCTCTTAATAGATTAGCTAGATATGTTTATTTGAGTAGATTCTTACTTTATTTTTCAAGATTATTGAAAACTAACTGAACTGGCTTTGCTGGATTTCAGAAATTTGTTCTATTTTTTCGGTGCTAAATTAAGTAAGATTATTCCAAAAAAAAGTTGTGAAAATAAAATTGGAAATTACTGCCATGCAAAGGATGTGTGTAAGTAAAACATTTGCATTTTCAAAAAATATATTTGCATTCTTTAAGTTCGAAAATTCTGGGTGTTTTATGCTTTCTTTCAAAATCTTTACTCATTATTTAAGTAATTCCTTACCATTAAGTGTTGCTGTCTCTGTTTCTCATTAAAACTGTCCGGTAGGACAGTTGTATAAGGGTTGATCGTCAAGATCTGCACGAAAAAGCGTAACGCTGAAAAACACCCAACTTTGGCATTTTTTTTCTCTTTTTCTATAAAAGATAAAATTCCCAAATTTTCTTTAAAATATAGTGCAAATCCTCCTTTATAACTGTAATTTTTTCGTAATAACATAGATTTATTAGTTTTCGAGAAAAGCAATGTGAAAATTGCGCAAAAACAACATTTTCAAAAATTGTTGTTGTTACCTTTTTTGTAAACTGCGTAGCGCCTAAACGCGCGAACCGATTTTCATGAATGAGGTGTCATTCAATTCGGAATTTTATGTAGATGTGCCTTTTGGGGGTCTCGACGCTGTACATCGAATAAGAGAGGAGTTAGCCCCCTTTATGTAAGGCCCTTTCCAAAATTATTATTACTAATTACTCCGTAAATCTTGGCCTGATTTTGATAAAATTTGGTAGGATGTTAGGGTTAAGGCTCCCCTTTGTAACAATAAAGCGACGGTCTGCTCTTACACTTGTTAAGGGGAAGTATAGCAATCGTTTCAAATTATCAACGCGTGAACCGATTTTCATGAATGAAGTTTCATATTATTCGGAATTTTATGTAGACGTGCCTTTTGGGGGTCTCGACGCTGTACATCGAATGAGAGAGGAGTTAGCCCCCTTTATGTAAGGCCCCTTCCAAAATTATTATTACTAATTACTCTGTAAATCTTGGCCTGATTTTGATAAAATTTGGTAGGATGTTAGGGTTAAGGCTCCCCTTTGTAACAATAAAGCGACGGTCTGCTCTTACTTTATTGTATTATATATACGTTGTAGTTTTATTTTTTATATGTGACTAAACTAACTGACGGACTAAGTCCGCCAAGCCGGTCCCAAGCCCAGGTGAGAAAGGATGAGGGGTCCGTCGGAGTTACTTATGTTTCAGGATCTAAAGGCTAACTATACGCAGAGCCAGGAGAGGGAGGATATATTCATAAATGTTTATGCTGTGTAAATATGGTATTGTTTGCAACCCTCTATAAAACTATAAATAAATCTATCCAAAAGGTACAAAAATCTCCTTAACAAAAACTTACAGTTTAAAATGTTAAGTATAAGGGTTGATTAAACGCCAAAATGCACACAAATCAGCAGGTAACCAACATTTCATTCATACTTCATTGATATTATTTAAGTAATTTTACTACATTAACTTTTTATTAAATTTTTTAGAATTTATTAGATGTCGCAGGCCATTTCATTCATTATAAGTTTTTTGATATAATAATAAAAGGTGAGTAATATCAACATAATTAGATATAAAAATAATTAGCTGTCCTAAAAATATGCATATCTTATTTATTTTATATTACACATACAACATTGTGGGATGAATACCTAGATTGAGAATGTAATTGAAGAAATAATCTACTTGTTATTAACTGTGTTATTTGTGCTCACGAATATTTCGGTAAGACGAATTCAAGACTGAAATATTGTTTTAAATCCTCCGTGATTGAAATTTAAAAAGTGGCCGACTCTAACTTTGTTTTTTTCTACTTTAACATGCATGTATATGTGACTACTCAGAATAATTCATCACTCATTTTATCATAATTATAATAAAAAAATATTATGAATGAACTGGCCAGCATAAGGGTCTGTGACATCTAATAAATTCTAAAAAATTTAATAAAAAGTTAATGCAGTAAAATTACTTAAATAATATCAATGAAGTATGAATGAAATGTTGGTTACCTGCTGATTTGTGTGCATTTTGGCGTTTAATCAACCCTTATACTTAACATTTTAAAGTGTAAGTTTTTGTTAAGGAGATGGTTCTTCAGTAATGAATCTGAATCAAAATTTTCTTTATTTTATTATAGTAGGTTTATTCTGATGTATTTGATTCCGGGACGTGTAGCCGCCAGAAAATGAATAGTTGAGTGACAGTTAAATACGCTAATACCCTTTTGTAGATCTTCTTCTAGGACCTAGGTAACTCAAATAGGTAAATTTTGATCATTCCAACACGTTTGTGTGGTGAACTATGTGGAAATAAGATTGCACTACACTTAGTCTTTCTTTAGCAAAAACGTTTTCTTTTCAATAAACGCTTTACTTGCAGCAAATAAGGAACACTTATACAGCAAACTCAGCTTCAGTTCTGCCCGTTAGTATGCGTTATTTAGGATACATGATTTTTTAAACATTTTTGCATTTTTTTACGGGTTAAAAAAGTCTTACCGCTTGTGGCTGCTCTAGAGATTTCAAAAATCTAATTGTCTTTATAATTAATAAAAAGAACTAAAAATGGGTTTGAAATGAGCAAAGAACTAAGTAAATCTGTGTTGGAAAAACTTATTTATTTTTTATAAATATACACTATATATATAAAACCAAGATATAAATTTTTAATATCTTCTTTTCGAATTTCTGTCACCACTGTCGTCACGTTTCCTTTTATAGCCACGGTCATCTCTTGGCGGTCGATCATTACGACTACCTTTTGGACGCCATGGTTCAATAATCGGCGGACGACTTATACCAATTTGTAATACTATAGTGTATTCATCATCTCTTTCACTATATCTGTGCGCAAAATCTGCTTCACATTGGGCCAGAAATTGTTTTTGATCATCAGTTAAATCTTCCGTCATGTTTACACTTGAATCTTTTTCAAACGTCATGTGTATGAATTTAATTTTGGAGTTACAAGCAATGAATCAGCATCTGAAACATTGAAATCATGAGGTTGCAAAATTTGAGAACTTTATAATAATAGATTTAGGTTATTTAATGTTTAATTTGAGAAGTAAAAGCATAAAATCAAAATTTATACGAAAGTTTGCCCGCTGAAGTTAGGCTACAGCGCACATAAAATTTGATTGAATCGACTTTAGAAAAGTATAAAAATTAAGATACAAATCACAAAATATATTAATTTGTTCATAAATTACTTATTTTATGAAACTTATTAGTAAGTAAAAAAAGTAAAGTAATTTTTCATCCAACTATTAATTATTTATCGCGGACGGGAGCGGAACGACATACTTTACTAACAAAACATTTTTTTTTTTTCCAACAAATAAGCAGAATTAGAACTCCTATTTACAAAAACACGCTTCATAACTAGTAGACCACACCCACCCCGAACTTTCTGTATTTGCGATTGCTTCCGTAACTGTTGATAAAAGGTGACCTTCCAGGACCTCTTATTCTATAGCGGATACCAAGTGTAGACTGCTCGATGAAACTGGAATATGTAACGATTCTTCGTCAAAGTGGGAGCCGAGGTAGCGAAATAATAAAGTAAGTTCACACTTTGCGCTATCCTAGTTTCATTAAGATACATAGCGTCCAAATGAGTCATATTAAGAACAAAGAGATACAATCTCAAGGAAAAAGAACTTCTAGGTATTTGTTAAGAAAATAGGAAAATAGAGTATTTCTTCTCCGATGCTATCGGTAAGTTTTTCGATACTATCACTTGCGAAAACTTCTAAATGGGCTGAAGCTCCTTTAAACAGCTACTCACATTGGATTTCCAAAGCAGTTTTAACTACAAACAGGCTTCCTCAATGCAATGTATTACTCGGCACTTATCCATAAATAAGTAGAAAAGTAGAGGTAAAGTGATTTTTCTTCCTTAAGGCTACTGAAATCAAATGAAGCTATGTCCCTTCTTAGTTTGTGAGAACAATCGATAGTCATGCAACATATTTTGTTATTAAGTAAGGATTCAAGGGATAACAAAAAGCGGACATGGAATGCAGAACTATTTTGGACTTCCTTTCACTTTCTACATAGTAAGAAGAAATAATAAAAGGTATACTCACAAGCTTCACTAATAACGTTTTCTAAAACATACGCATAAAATCCATTTAGAGACGCGTATACCCTATCGTAATGTGCAGTTGCTAATGGCTCGAAGATCCTTAGAAAAAAAAAATACACTTTTTAGTTTTATACTTTTCACATTAATGTTTGATGTCTATGTAAATAATAAATACATACCAGCCGATATGTCTTGAACACCTAGAGCACGAACAAGATTTCCATGCATGTCCTGGAAACCAAGAATGATCAACTTGCCACCTCTAAAACAAAAATGTTACGTCGCTAATAAGAAAATCTGAATAATATTAAGGGCTATAAGCAACTCTTAGAGCTAAGATAATTGACAATACTTAGGCAATTCGGCAAGATTTTAATTTAGTTCGGAGTCTTTTAAGCAAACCGTTATACTATTACATGCCCTACTCTTCTCCTTAAACCTTTATTTAAATTAAGAACATACATTAGAATAAATAAAATATAGATAATACCTTTGATGTAGCTACGCAAGTACCACCTCTTGCCGTAACAATATTAAACTGAATTCCTAATGGATTTTTCAGAGACTGAACTTCAACATTATCCAAACCAAATAAGGACTGGTTATATATTTCCTCAGCAGCTGGACTTTTTAAATTTACTAATGTTGAAGCAGGAGCAACATTAAATCCACAGTAGCGACAAAGTAGGAAATCTGAATAATGCGAAAAATAAATAATATTCATGATTTAATGATGCGTAGCACTAGAAAAAAGTAAATAAATCGAACAAACACAAAACACCAATCTGTTGACCATTAGCTCACTCTCACCTGTTGACTTTTTTACAGTTTCTTCTTCGGTGCTTTCAATTGACGATGCCCAGAAAATCCAAAAACTAAAGATGTATACGTTTATGCCAGTCATTAATCAATAACATGTATCTCCTTCTGGAAAAATGAATAGACACAATGCACACGTCTAAACCAAACACAAAACCTCCACAAATATATGAAACTAATCAACCAATCATATGACGCGACATATCCTATTTTGATCTAGAGCATAAAAATTGAATGAAATCGAAATTTCAATCAAAAAATACAATCGATACTATCTTATTACGAAATTAAGTGTAATTAAAAAACTAATTTACACTGATTGTTATAATCATTCATCACTCTACGTTAAGGTAGGTAAGCTTAACTCAATCTTTTAAGAATATCATATTTTTAGAGGAAAAATAAAAAAAAATTATTTGAAAATAATGATAGGGGTGGCTGTTTTTCTTCAGAAATTCATTTTAAGTACAATTTGATCAGTTTAAAGAATCAGAAAGTATTATCCATTGAACTTCATGAAAATATAGGATCAAATTTTAGGGCGTTGCAAAAAGTAGAGATTTCTGTGGTACTGTCATCTTGGATCCATAGTCGTGAGTCAAGCAAGAATTTTGGAACAGACTGAAGCAAGTAATTTTTTAAGTTGTTTTTTCTTTACGTTTCGTATGTCATTAAAACTTTTCATCACGAGCCTTCTTGGGTATGGGAAAATGAGTATGTTACAACACATCTATTTTTTAATTTTATGTGTGACAGTGACAATTATAAATGGATTCCCATTAAGAACGGCTAATCTAACAGCCCCCCTTCCTGATTATTAGTTAAGGACAGATAATCCGGGGTTGTAAATCAACACCTTTTTAGGATATTAGATCAACCATTAACACGTTCGATGACATTAGTATACTGGGTGTAAATATTTTTAAAATATATTCAGGTCGGGTTATTTATTTCAGAAATGTAGTTGGGAGAGTTTAAACAGGTTAAAAAAAAAAAATAGATTCAGACGTATATTCCAAAAATCTTCTCATAATAAATTCTGTAATAAATCTTTATTAATTTGTTTATTTTGTGAAAAATATTCGTGATCAAATTTGATTTTAATTTGAATTATTACCTGCTGATGTTTACTTAAAACATCTGTATTTTTTCACTGTCGGTATTTTATGTAACCTGATTGTAACCTTTGTTACTGTTAACAATGGCCGTACCCATAGGAGATTCGTTACTCCTGGTGAGTAGCGTTAATAGCTTAATTTGTCAGATAACTTTTTTTTTTAATTTTTTGTTATAGTTACAGTAATATGAAATTTCCTCCTTCAGATTTACGTAATAGTTGATAGGTTTTATAAATAATGAAAATTTCTAGTGTTTTTCTCTAGTGCAACTTAAAAAAATACCTGAATTATTTTTCCAATGTTCAGAATGGTAACGTGTTTGATGACCAACAAAAAAGGAAAGAGAGTTTCCTTACAGTAATTATTTGCAAAAATGAGCATACTATCAATATTTCAGTTATTATAAAGTTGAAGTGTTTAATCCTCAATAATCATGCGTTTGGTTGATGGAACAAGAATATCTTAGTTAAGAATGAAAGAAATTATTCCAGGATAACTCATCAACTCATTAATTGCGGCTTTCAGATTTAGTACTGTATTTCTCTCTGCAAGTTCCGTTTGGTTTTGTTCGCAAGGGATAATTCTCAGCACGATAAACTGTTAGATGTGATATGCGCATTAAAGGAATATGTGGCAGGTAAAACTGGAATCTTTACTAAATTGACGACTTTGGTGAAGATAATTCTATGAACTGAATGGATAAAAAGGAATGAAGTTAACTTTATTGAGCAAACTCAAATTCCCTGCGTTCCAAAAAGGGAAAAACAACTAGAAGGACCTTGATGAATTAAGCATGTATTCTGAGTGCCTCGGACATCACCGCAACCACTTTTGTGTCGTCTCGATTGTATGAGTAAGTACAATTACTTTATATTTTCTTAAACTTTAAATAAAAAACAGCTTTTCTTGTGAAAAACTGAAATAGAAAATTCATTTATTACTACTAAAATAAATATCTTTCGTGGTCTGTTTTTCAATCTAACATTTTTTTATTAATTAATTGGTTTTCGATTACTTTTGGTATACAACACTTCTATTTAATTTAGTTGTTCTAGTATTATGTGTTCATAGCATATTCATTAATTTATTAATCAGTTTGCTGTTGATAATAAATAAATCTTTCATTGTTTATTTATCTGAAGATTGAGAAGTATATAAAGTAGAAGTATATAGTAGAAGTATATACCAAAATTAGTCCAAAGCAAGTAAATGTTAGTTTGAAAAACAATATATTTGTTAAAAGTATATATTATTATTTTTCGTTTTTTAAACTCTTGCTGTAAAGTAAATAAATACATTCACAAACAAATAGGTATCGGAACCCATAAACACACTCAAAAATAAGTATGAGTCGCCAACATGGTTAAATGTGTGTGTAAGAAGGTCATTCCTTGATATGGAAGTAAACTGTATTTTTGGAAATGTATTTAATTTTATTATTACTATTGATTTTATACGGTCTATCGTGTTCTTTATAGTGGCAAAGCCATTATTAATATAAATTGTGTATAAAAAGAAATTAAATACAATTAATGACGTTTTGCATCTTAATGAATTACAGTGATATGAATAATGATTTCTAATCAAAATGAATAATGTGTTATATTATGGAAATATCTTTCATTACCATTGAGTGAAAAGATTTAGGTTAAAAAAAAAAAATCAATTCTTTAGTTGAATTACAATCTTCTTTATTTAATCTTAATAATATACAAAAATTGTTATGTACATACATGTTTTTCTGTAACCTCTTATTGCTAGTGAAACTCGTTACAACATTTTAATCATTTTAAAAGATTTAGGTTTAAAAAAAAATCAATTCTTTAGATGAATTAGTCTTCTTTATTTAATTTTAAATTGTTTCTTAAATCAATATCTTTAATTTTTTGTTATTTGCAGCAATACAAAATGTCAGCTTTGCTTCTTCTTCAAGTAATTATTGATTTTTTACGGTCTATTGTGTTCTTAATAGTGTCAAAGCCATTATTAATATAAATTGTGTATATAAAGAAATTAAATACAATTAATGACGTTTTGCATCTTAATGAATTACAGGGATATGAATATGTGGACTATTCCAACTTAAAAAAAAGCTACAAAAACTGCTGTAAAGAGCGCTCTAATGGCAAGATCGTTAACTACACAGCAATTATTAGTTCTCAGTTCTTCCACTAGATCGCATTGGTATGTATAATTTTTAATTTTTTACAAAATATTTATTTCCATTATGATGTCAGCATCTTTAAGAAACTTTAATATGTGCGCGAATTAAGTGTATTGAATTATTGATGGTGTGAAAATAATTGTATACGTATTTTTGTTATCTGTTTGTACATTACTTCAAACATGTAACTAAGATTATTTAACTCAGTCAATTTCATTTTCATTGAATGAAAAGATTTAAGTTCTTTAAAAAATTAGTTAAATGTAATATCAGTACAATTAGGTTCAATTTGAGACACATTCGCTTAATGTTTAAGAATGATACATTTTCAATTATTAAAGATGTTTATCTCTGGTTTCTTTATTTAAGATTAAACTCAGTGAGCCCCATATTTTGATTACATTAAATAATGTTGATTTTCAGAATGAATACTGCTGATACTGGAGTACTGTCTGCAAAACTGTTCATCAATAGAAGCCCAAGTGGTAAAAGACGTAAAACATCTCTCCACTGAACATATACAAGTTTTGTCAGGAATAAAATTGATAAAACAAGTATGTAGTTATTATATGTAATATGCATGTTTATTTTTAGTGTAATGCAAGCAGAGTTGGGCAAACTTCACGAGAGGAACGACTAAGATAGCCGTTGACAAAATTTTTTAGTGTTAATCATTAGCCTTAGTCGTGATTAGCTTATAATTTTTTAATTCATTTTCATAAAAATAATTCCATAATAATATTAATGTATTTTATTTTTCTAATCAAAATGAATAATGTGTTATATTATGGAAATATCTTTCATTACCATTGAGTGAAAAGATTTAGGTTAAAAAAAAAAAATCAATTCTTTAGTTGAATTACAATCTTCTTTATTTAATCTTAATAATATACAAAAATTGTTATGTACATACATGTTTTTCTGTAACCTCTTATTGCTAGTGAAACTCGTTACAACATTTTAATCATTTTAAAAGATTTAGGTTTAAAAAAAAATCAATTCTTTAGATGAATTAGTCTTCTTTATTTAATTTTAAATTGTTTCTTAAATCAATATCTTTAATTTTTTGTTATTTGCAGCAATACAAAATGTCAGCTTTGCTTCTTCTTCAAGTAATTATTGATTTTTTACGGTCTATTGTGTTCTTAATAGTGTCAAAGCCATTATTAATATAAATTGTGTATATAAAGAAATTAAATACAATTAATGACGTTTTGCATCTTAATGAATTACAGGGATATGAATATGTGGACTATTCCAACTTAAAAAAAGCTACAAAAACTACTGTAAAGAGCGCTCTAGTGCCAAGACCGTTAACTACCCAGCAATTATTAGTTCTCAGTTCTTCCGCTAGATCTCATGGGTATGTAGAAATAGTTATTAATTTCTTACAAAATATTTAATTATTTCCATTATGATGTCAGCATCTTTAAGTAACTTTGATATGTGCGCGAATTTAGTGTATTGAATTATAGATGGGATGAAAATAATTCAGTACCTCGGAGGTATAAAGTCCTTTTTTTTAAATTTCTTTTTTTAATTTTTCTAAAACTATCTGATAAAGTGCATCTATGTAACTTACTATGCTCCAAAGATTTAAGCAAAATAACATCTGTGGGCTCATAAGAAGAAGGTACTGAATTGTAAACGTATTTTTATCTGTTTTTACAATAATTCAAACATGTAACTAAGATTATTTAACTCAGTCAATTTAAATCTTAGTTAATAACCTTATCCCAATGAATTGTTGAATAACTGTGGAATTTTGGTAATGCTTTTTGCTCAACACTTTCAAAGATAAGTTTAAATAATGTATTTTTCAATCAAATTGAACTTATTGAATAATATAATAATAAGTGTACTTTTTAGAAATTTATTTCATTTTGATTGAATGAAAATTATTATAGATGTTTATCTCTTGTTTCTTTATTCAAGATTAAACTCAGTGAGCCCTATATTTTGATTGAATAATGTTGATTTTCAGAATGAATCCTGCTGATACTGGAGTACTGCCTGCAAAAGTGTTCATCAGTGGAAGCCTAACTGACAAAGACGTAAAACATCTCTCCATTTAACATATACAAGTTTTGTCAGGAATCAATTAATAAAACAAGTATGTAGTTATTATATGTAATATGCATGTTTATTTTTAATCTAATGCAGCGTTTCTCAACCTTTTTTGGCTCGCGTACCACTTGGTAGTACATCATGCTAAATTTTACCACTTCGTAAAAATGATTGTCTTTCGTGAAATTTGTTATTCCGAGTTATTATTCTAAGTAAGGTTATTCTATTATTATTATCTTTATTTGTATAGAGATACAATGTAACTGTTATAACTGAGCTCAAGTTCATGTTCACTTTATAAACAACTTTGTAAAGTGTAAGATCTTAGTTAAATAATTAAAAATTGCTTACATATTTTTCTATTCAAAATTATTAATTAATTTACAAAGTTCTTCTTTATGATTACTATATTTGTTTATATGGAGTGTGATTGTAAAACTTTCATAGACTGGGCAGCTGATAGACAATTAATGTTTCCAGCTCGTTCTTATTACACATTAAACAATGATCTTTGGGGTTTGACCGTATAAATGACATAATCGATTTTAAATTTAATAACATAAGGGCCACCCAATCTTATTTCAGAAAGAATTATTCCAACTTGAAAAGAAATGAATTTATCTGAATATTGTTGACCAACATTTTGTAATAAATTTTGAGAATTCCGAAATATATTAAACATAATGTTATTTAGTTTTTTTAAATCAGTTAAGTGCAAATTTTACTTGTTCTATTATAGAAATGTATGGTTCGTGAATAACCATTCTAATGAGCAATTCTAATTCTAGAAGGGGTTTGAAATTCAATTATCATTTGTGTTTTTGGGTTTTGAAAAATACTCCATGAAAGACAATTTTAATCCTGTTAAATGTGCTATTATATTTTCTCGTATATCTTGAGACAGACCAACCTTATTACTGCACATATAACTTTACCGTTCAATATTATTAATTAAAATAATATTTATGATTTATAGGCAAAAACTTTTATATTTATATGATTCTTTTTTATGTTCTCCATTATTGATTATTTTTCGCGTACCATTGGTGGTAATTAAATTGTGTATACCATTGGTGGTGTACCACAGATTGGGAAACGCTGGTCTAATGCATGCATAGTTGGGCAAACTTCACGAGAGCAACGACTAAGTTAGCCGTTGGCAAAATTTTTTAGTGTTATTCATTAGCCTTAATATTTTTTTAATTCTTTTTCATAAAAATAATTCCATAATAATAATAATGTTAGTAGATTATGTGTGTTATTATATTTTTCCAAACAAATTAATTTTATCCATAAGGAATAAGTGTGTTATATTATAAAAATATCATTTATTATCATTGAATGAAAAGGTTTAGGTTAAAAAGAAAAAGTCAATTCTTTAGTTTAATTAGTCTTCTTTATTTAACTTTATAATATACATAAATTGTTACAGATGTTTTTCTGTAACTTCTTAATGCTAGGTAAAACTCACTGAACATTATAATTATTTAAATTACAATAAATAATGATTTTCAGAATCAATACTGGTGATACCCAGAGTACTGACTGCAAAAGTGTTCATCAATGGAAGCCCAAGTGAAAAAGACGTAAAAGATCCATCCAATGTGAATGTACCAACACATTTGTTTAGGGAGCTATAAAAAAAAGTATGTAGTTATTATACGTAATATGCATGTATTTATCAAAATTAAAAATTGCATGTTAAAAAAAATTTAATAAAAAAAATACATTAAAAGTAAAAATGATTTTATTTTTCCATTAAATCTGTTAATTAATATGAAAAAGTAAAAATAGAACGAAAATAATTAATAATATTTGATTAATATTAAAAATGCTAAAGAAAATGCATAAAAAATAAAAAGGATAACCTAAAAGGAAGGTTACACAGTCTAGAGAGTGGTAGAAGTAAAAAAGATAACCTAAAAGGAAGGTTAAAGATGGCTGGCAGAGTCGTGAGAGTGTGTTGGAGCAATAGACAGCTGGAGCGATCTAGTAGCCACTGGATCAGGTGAGTGAACTGTCCGCCATCTTGCTCTGGGTGGGTATATAACTAAGTTCGCTGGACGGGCGGGGCAGGGTGGGGAGAACCGTCGAAGCGACAACATCTCCCCACCTCATGATTCTTTGAGAGAGAGGTGATGAATGTTAGACTAGACTAGACTAGATAGATAATATATTTTTGGAGCGACGAGCGATCTACCCCCCTGCATCATTCAAGTCGTACTGAAGAGAAATTGCCTTGACAGCTGTATATATAGGGAAGGTTACAGCACTGCTACCTGGTGGCAAATATATGAACTACTATTTAACCTGCCTGATAAGTGGCGCCCTCTGGCGGATTTTTTTGGAACTAATTTTTTATTTTACTTTATACTTAATTTCTTTAGATATTTTTAAGTTTTTCTGATAGTTTTATACATATTTTAGCACTTCTTTCTGTATGTTATTAATTTATTTATGTATTTTCACATATATCATAGAATTTACGACTATGTCACAAAAAATAGGTATGAAATAAATGTGTTTTTATGTATTACAGATTGTAAAATGCTAAGGCTATGTAACAAAAAATAGATATGAAATAAATAGATTTTTTCATTAACTAGACGTTTTTGTTAATTCTCCTGCTCAGTAAAACTTTTTTTCATATAAGTCAAAAAATCATATAGTAAATAAGATTGTGATACGAACATGCAAATTAACAATACAGTTAGGTTTTTTAGTAATTGATTCATAACAAAAGTTGTTTGCACTTACTCATTTGATCGATATTTTCTCAACGTCTTTTTAACTTGAATTTCTCCATTTGATGAACAGGTTTGATGAACATGTTTGATGAACAGAATATACTCCTCCTAGTATTGGATGAATCTGAAAATTATCATTACTCAATGAAATGAAGTGTTTAATAAGAGTTAATCTTGAATTACAAGTGTTCAATACTACGCATTAAAACTCAACCGTTTTTAAAGATAAATTTCTATTTTAAAGGAATGAAAGGAGTATATATTTCCGAAAAATTCATAAGTGATATACTATCAATTAAACTATAATACCATTTTTCAATTATTTTTATGAAAATAGATTAAAAAATATTTAGTTTTATTTGATGATTTAAGATATGGACGTTAAATGTAAATTTGAATAAATTTATTATTATTATTTCCAAGAATACAATACAATATCTACTTTGGCTATGTATATATACGATTTCTCAATAAAATAATAATAATGATAAAATAATAAAGAATACAATACAATATATTTTTTTAATGGGTGAATGTTTAAAATAAAATACCACTTTTAAATGCTTTAAATACGATATTACTATTTTTTAAATAAAATTTCAATTTTTTAAAGAGATTTAATTTTAAAAAATAGTTAGAGCGGATACAGCATGATTGATTTTGAAAAATATTTAATCTGGCTGAAGAATGCTTCTACTTGATTGAAAATGCTATACAGGGATGAGCTACCTTTTTTCACAACGAAACATGTAGAAATTTAAAAATGTTGCGCGGGCCGCATATAAGAGCATTAAGTATAATACTCAATAAAAACATTGAATGATAAAGGCAGACATTACAGAAATAAAAATGTAATTCAATTCAATTTCAAAAGTGAAAAGATTTACATAAAAGATTACGTTAGTAGATACTTAATGTGAAATTGGCTCGATAAAAACGGAAAGATAATTTATAAAAAAAAAGGTATTAGTTTATGTTGTAATATTTAGAATGAATGACGTAATAGATAGGATTACCTGGAGAACAAAAGCCCACATGCAGAGGGATAAGGGGATTTCCTTTACTTTTTATTCTCCAGAATACTCGATGAGAAATTCCTAATATTATTGATTTAAAATGTTATTTGTAATTGTTTATTTTTACCTTTAAGCCATTGTATTTTGGTACATTTCCTAAACTTGTACCTTTTTATATGTTTTTTATTCATATACTTGATTAAAAGAAATATTGAATGCAGTTACGAAATAGATATATTTACCACCGTAGACAACGAGTAAAGATGGTTTTAATTACTCTATTGTCAAATCATTCATAATTTAATAGCCATTTAATACGAATATAAAGGTACACATACATTTATCTAATATTGTTACTGACAGGTTCGGTCATTCTTTGTTGAAAAAAAAGCTAACTTTACATAATCATAAAATTTACTCAATGAATAAGTAAGTCATGAATGAAGCAAAATAGGGATGAAACTACACTTTTATAACAAGAAACGTTCAAATGTATTGAAACATTTTATTTTCAAAGATTTAATAAATTAAATGCTACCTTATTTGCGGTTATTTTAGTTCGCATATAAAATCGTATTCTAATATAAACACTAATATCATATATAAGGATTTAATAAGGGTATTTACTACCTAACAATTTAATAATGGAATGTTCACTCACCTAGAGATATAGGCCGTCATTTTGTTTGAGAGAAAAACTCAAAATGTAGATCTTCAGCTATAGAAGTTGTGGCATGGAATCGATGATTGGACCCCAGTATGGATTTTTCACTAACTAAACTGAAGCAATTGCCTGAAAAAGTAGAAAAGAAAACATATTTGAAACACAAATAATGAATAGACTTCAGAGTCCCAAGTGATTTATTAAGAGTAGATTATAATTATAAAATAGAAAAATTGACATGCCCGCACATTCTAGCGGCAAAATTAGAAACTATAACTATTTATGGTACACAATTATTCCGCTAGATAGTAATCTCTGTACTATTTTTAGCTTTTCAATTTTTATTTAATTTGCTATTATTGTCATTAACTTGTTTTTAAAATAAAATTAAATTAAAACTGTTTTACTTTAAATTTAACGACAAAGCTCGTGACCGAGAAAGGAATTTTCATTTTTTGTGAAAAAGCGTTGTAAGCATTAACAAATAAATAAGATTACCTGTAATACAAGATAGCTAGGTTGATTTTCTGAATTCCTTGTCAAGTCCAACATATAGAAATTGATGCGTAGCAGAAGTTGCTGTTGTCTTTTTTGTTTAATGCAATATTGATAGTTACAACGATGTGGAAGACACAATTACCTCTGAAACAGTCCAATTAATGTGTTGCACTTCTTTTCAAAACAATATTAAGCTCCCCTTAACATGGCGATAAGAACAACAACATTGACGAAAACACATTTATAGAAAGATGAACATTGAAATAAATGTAATTTAATTAACTTCTGCTTCATAATAAAACTTACAGTTTGCATCAAGTTAAAAGTTATGAGGTAATATACGAGATGTATGGAGCCAGTACAGAAATTAATGTTTGTACATATATAAATCTTTTTTACTTTTTAAAGCAATTATCCACACAAATTTATAAATATTTACTCACTACAGTGATACCGTACGATATTATACACGTATCCATTGTACGTTGCTTACCGAATGATGCATATAAATATGGAATTAACTCATAGACAAATTAAATAAATAAATAAATAAAACCGGACAATCGCAGTATTCTCTTTTTCAGTAACCGTTTTTGCTGGTATCAATAATTTTTGTTTCACGTTTTTTCGTACATTATGAGATAAAATAGAACAAGTGAAAGGGTATAACAAAAAAAAATTAATTAATTAGCAAAGATGTACTAAAAGTGAATGCTTATTCTATCTAGCAAAGACTATTAGAACCAGTAAGATTAACTTACCTTAGGTTTAGTTTAGGCAGTTGCTGCTAGATAGTAATGAATATCACGTTATCATAAGTTTTAAGTTAGAATTCTTTATTTTGTAGCTAGAACAATAAAGATTTTTTCATTTTTTCTTTGAATAATCGTACACTTAACTCATTTTTTATTGCTTCTTTTTTTTATATGGAGGCTTTAATTAGCCACAAATTTCTGACATTTTTTCTACTAATTGTGGAAAAGAAATAATATACTCTAATTGGGAGCAATAAATTACAAACCCTGCTATATTAATTTAAATTCAGAGACATGAATTATGGCAAAGGCAGCGAGAAATATTATTTACAAATTTCTACGGTGTACTGATCATACTCAACTACAAGTAACAACTAATAAAATATCAATAATTTAATAAACTTACAGTTTTCAAGAGTACATGTAGATACAGAGGAAAGGGTTGTCTATAACTCCATGTCGCCCAGCAATCAAGTCAATCTTCCATATTCCTGTGACATCATTTACTAGAAGATGTGAAGTACATTCATTTTTGAAATGTGGTGAGGTCCGCGGAGCCAGATAACATCTTTGATTTTGTCCGTCGTATCACGCATGTTTATTGAAACGTTAACCGGTTTCGGTCTTTCATGCAAAATCAGATGTTAATTACTCACTTTGGTGGAGTGATTTCGACTCCACTTACGATATAGTCTTGTCCTTCAATTGCTGACTGAAAAAAAATATAAATAAAAAGGTGTAATTTCATTATGTGAATTATTTGAATGCAATTTATACTATAACATTTGTTGGCAATCAAAGAAAGAAGTAGAACATCAGTAATAATAAATAAGTCATAATTCTCCAAAAGCCTGTCACCTCCGTCATTTCTATTCTTACTCCACCAAAACCTCATTTTGCACGCCAACGTCGCAGTCCACGTTTAGAGGAAGCCAGTTCTCGTTGCAAAACTACTACCAAAGTACTCACCTGTTATCACTTTGTTAAGTATGTAAGCAGAAGCAATTAGCATACCTAAATTTCCATCAGCATCACCTAAAAAAGACCACTTTTTGATCACAAGAAACAAAAAGTTTCAATAAGCCTCGAGTCGCTACTCTACATGTACTAGGTTCGAGTTGTGAACCTCTGAGACAATAACTTTTCAAGTTAGCTACCCACGGTTGGTGTTGAGTTCGAATAAAAGTTATCACCACTTTACTACTGGCAGAAGCAGAATGAAAATCAATTACCTATTTAACCACCTATCGACTATTATTTACATTACATTGAAAAAGGTCTTTTAACATATGTTGATCATGCCAAAAAAATCCATAACACAACTCTCGTCAGCTCATAACAAGGTGTTCTCAAGAACAATATTTGAAGGAATCAATTAATTAAACTAATCTCATCCCCTTCTCTTTAGAATAATTACCCAAAACTTTCCAAGATGTTGTGTTTCTTACTTACCAGCAAGAAGATGTCAATACTGAGTTTGTTTCCACTATTTTTACTTGCGTTTATCTCACTATTATTGCCTCAATGTAGACTGACTCATTTGCTTACAAAACTTGGCTGTTTGCAATAATAAAATAAGCAGTTTTGGAAAATAATTTATCACTAAATATTGCTCTCCTTTGAACAGGTACGCTTCCTCAGCATTAGTTCACGAGGATAGCTGGTTAGAACTGAATATCTCGAGGGCCAGAATGTATTGTTAAGAAATACAACCAAACCATTGTTTAAGAATAATAGACAGTGACAGAGTTTAAATGACAATTATCACGAAATTATTTCTGGCAAAAAAGGAATCACCTTCTACTATAAGGGGAATGAAGGAGATGCTAAGACTGAATGATCCAGATTGAAAAGTAGAAAAAAGTACTCTAAAATACTTTAAGTAATTTAATAGAGAACATTTACCTTTAAATTAACTGTAGTTCCACACAGGTGAATAATATCAAGATCAAACCGCTAACTGAGTGGTTCGAAGAGAAATAAAGGAAAGCGGATTGAAGAAACAAAAAAAAAGGATTAACCACTTACAGTAACCGGTTTTTCAATTGTCCTACAACTCATGATGAAAACTTTTCAAGGAACAAAAAGACGTACGTTATTCCTACGGAAATTGTAGAAATCCGTGGTGAAAGATTTCTTCTAGTTTCACATTAGAAGAAAGACAAGCTTCTTAATATTGACATTGGTTTAACTTGCCAGAAAATGTAATTTCAGAAGCACTAGAATAGGTCCCCGTTTTAGAAACATAAATTATAAAAAAAAAGATTTATACACTAGTTCAAAATGATCATTAATACTAATGAGCGGACCCCAGTGCTCATCGGCTTAGAGACTATGGGTAAGGTTACTTACTATAACCCTCACTGCCTTCAGTATTACAAAACATTTAACATAAACATTTTTAGATTGTGTACATGTCTAAGTATAAAAGAAAGCAAAATACAAATGTTACCAAAAAAAATAAAATAATAATGTTTTGAATTTTGAATGAAAAGCAAATGCCAAAGTAATTTTAGATTTTGGAGGTGGCCCCCCCACAATTTTCAGTTATTAAAAAAGTAGTTTTTATGATGTTTTATGTAAGGCACGTCAACAACTGAGGTTCTTAGCGCTCAGAGTTTTATCTAGAGCACTGCCGACCACCGTAAAGTGTTCTCTCGTTAATCGAGAAAGGTCCACGATAATTGTAAAATGATTTCTATCAACCCAAAATGTAATGCTTTTCTAAACAAATGATTGAAATAGAAATTAAATGGAATAATGTAAAATAATAAAATTAAATTGAAACTCTATAAACTTGTAACTTAAAACAAACCAAATATACACAAACAAAAAATAAAATGCGTAAGGAATATACACTTGAATCCTATAAACAAAAGAATTCTAACGAATAAAATAAAATAACCTAGGCGCAAAAAGCCCAAAATAGGAAGTCTAATCAGACAAATCTACAATGAGTTAAAAGAAGAGTTCTTTTGCACAAAATACGGTAGTGATCCCAATAAATAGAAATAAAAGTCACGACTTGAACCGAATCCAATAATCACGGCTAAACATCCGAATCTTACTTTTCCAGTCGTTTTTACTTCTTACATTTCAAAATAGATCGACCCAACAACTAAAACCTAGTATTGGCCTTAATATTAACTATGAAATACTCAAACAGCAGAATTCTATCGAATATAGGGAACAATTCTTACTTTTCCAGTCGTTTTTACTTCTTACATTTCAAAATAGATCGACCCAACAACTAAAACCTAGTATTGGCCTTAATATTAACTATGAAATACACAAACAGCAGAATTCTATCGAATATAGGGAACAATTCTTACTTTTCCAGTCGTTTTTACTTCTTACATTTCAAAATAGATCGACCCAACAACTAACACCTAGTATTGGCCTTAATATTAACTATGAAATAGTCAAACAGCAGAATTCTATTGGATATAGGGAACAATTCTTACTTTTCCAGTCGTTTTTACTTCTTACATTTCAAAATAGATCGACCCAACAACTAAAACCTAGTATTGGCCTTAATATTAACTATGAAATACTCAAACAGCAGAATTCTATCGAATATAGGGAACAATTCTTACTTTTCCAGTCGTTTTTACTTCTTACATTTCAAAATAGATCGACCCAACAACTAAAACCTAGTATTGGCCTTAATATTAACTATGAAATACTCAAACTGCAGAATTCTATCGAATATAGGGAACAATTCTTACTTTTCCAGTCGTTTTTACTTCTTACATTTCAAAATAGATCGGCCCAACAACTAAAACCTAGTATTGGCCTTAATATTAACTATGAAATACTCAAACAGCAGAATTCTATCGAATATAGGGAACAATTCTTACTTTTCCAGTCGTTTTTACTTCTTACATTTCAAAATAGATCGACCCAACAACTAAAACCTAGTATTGGCCTTAATATTAACTATGAAATACTCAAGCAGCAGAATTCTATCGAATATAGGGAACAATTCTTACTTTTCCAGTCGTTTTTACTTCTTACATTTCAAAATAGATCGACCCAACAACTAAAACCTAGTATTGGCCTTAATATTAACTATGAAATACACAAACAGCAGAATTCTATCGAATATAGGGAACAATTCTTACTTTTCCAGTCGTTTTTACTTCTTACATTTCAAAATAGATCGACCCAACAACTAACACCTAGTATTGGCCTTAATATTAACTATGAAATAGTCAAACAGCAGAATTCTATTGGATATAGGGAACAATTCTTACTTTTCCAGTCGTTTTTACTTCTTACATTTCAAAATAGATCGACCCAACAACTAAAACCTAGTATTGGCATTAATATTAACTATGAAATACTCAAGCAGCAGAATTCTATCGAATATAGGGAACAATTCTTACTTTTCCAGTCGTTTTTACTTCTTACATTTCAAAATAGATCGACCGAACAACTAAAACCTAGTATTGGCCTTAATATTAACTATGAAATACTCAAACAGCAGAATTCTATCGAATATAGGGAACAATTCTTACTTTTCCAGTCGTTTTTACTTCTTACATTTCAAAATAGATCGACCCAACAACTAAAACCTAGTATTGGCCTTAATATTAACTATGAAATACTCAAACAGCAGAATTCTATCGAATATAGGGAACAATTCTTACTTTTCCAGTCGTTTTTACTTCTTACATTTCAAAATAGATCGACCCAACAACTAAAACCTAGTATTGGCCTTAATATTAACTATGAAATACTCAAACAGCAGAATTCTATCGAATATAGGGAACAATTCTTACTTTTCCAGTCGTTTTTACTTGTTTCATTTCAAAATAGATCGACCCAACATCTACAATCTAGCATTGGCCTTAATAATAACTGTTGAATACTCAAACAGCAGAATTCTATCGAATATAGGGAACAATTCTTACTTTCCCAGTTGTTTTTACTTCTTACATTTCAAAATAGATCGACCCAACAACTAAAACCTAGTATTGGCCTTAATATTAACTATGAAATACTCAAACAACAGAATTCTATCGAATATAGGGAACAATTCTTACTTTTCCAGTCGTTTTTACTTCTTACATTTCAAAATAGATCGACCCAACAACTAACACCTAGTATTGGCCTTAATATTAACTATGAAATACTCAAACAGCAGAATTCTATTGGATATAGGGAACAATTCTTACTTTTCCAGTCGTTTTTACTTCTTACATTTCAAAATAGATCGACCCAACAACTAAAACCTAGTATTGGCCTTAATATTAACTATGAAATACTCAAACAGCAGAATTCTATCGAATATAGGGAACAATTCTTACTTTTCCAGTCGTTTTTACTTCTTACATTTCAAAATAGATCGACCCAACAACTAAAACCTAGTATTGGCCTTAATATTAACTATGAAATACTCAAACAGTAGAAAACAGTATTAAAACTGTCCGGTAGGACAGTTGTATAAGGGTTGTCGAATATAGGGAACAATTACTTTTCCAGTCGTTTTTACTTCTTACATTTCAAAATAGATCGACCCAACATCTACAACCTAGCGATGGCCTTAATATTAACTATGAAATACTCAAACAACAGAATTCTATCGAATATAGGGAACAATTCTTACTTTTCCAGTCGTTTTTACTTCTTACATTTCAAAATAGATCGACCCAACAACTAAAACCTAGTATTGGCCTTAATATTAACTATGAAATACTCAAACAGCAGAATTCTATTGGATATAGGGAACAATTCTTACTTTTCCAGTTGTTTTTACTTCTTACATTTCAAAATAGATCGACCCAACATCAAAATTTGTGTCAAAATTTCAAAGCAATCGGTGAAGAACTTTTGAAGATTTGAGATTTTGAAAAAAACGAAAATTTACCTTTTTATTTATGTAGAATAAATTAGCGGGGCGTCATTGGTCATCTGGAAGAAAGCTTTGCTGTATATAAATGAAAAACTGAAACCACGGAATTAAATAAACGAGCTGAATCGGATGAAATTAAAAAAAATTGCCCTCTCTTACAGCATGTTTCCCAAATCTCTCGCCAGATCCTAAAACAGTTTAATAGTTCCCGTCACCTTCTTCTATACATTTTCCTGTCTACCGCTGCCAGTATTTTTTTGCTTCATTCCTCTTCCAAGTTATCCAATCTCAAAGACCATCTAATAATTTTCAACTCTCATAAAGTTCAAATCCTCGATCCATTCTCGTAATACTAGATCTCGTTCCTCTGATCTCTATATTCCCTCACACCGTACTTCATCCTTTGACAAATCATTCCTAATACCTTCTACCTCTCCCTGGAACTCCTTACCATCATCTGTCCGCCATGCTCCAACCCTTTCTATCTGTAAATTCCTTCTGTTCAAGTACCTCCTTTCTAATCAGCTCCCTCCTAAATAATAATTGAATGCATTTATTTCCTTCACATTAGTTTTATTTTTGTAAATACTTGCCTATTTTTTGTTTAGAAATATCTAAAATACAAACCAAACCAACAGGCCCTCCAATTGTACATGTTTTTTTATTCTAAGGGGACCAATAGTCCCAGAATAATAAATTTATTTTCATTTTATTTCATGCAAGAGCGACTAATCAGATGTACCTGTATGATGAAATATTATATAAATTTGATAACGTAGTATGGTGGATTGCATTTATTTAAAATGGGTCTATGTTCTAAATCTTTATATTCAACACATTCATAATTGTATTATCCGTAGTAACATCACATTTGTGTAATAAGATAGGAAGAGTGTTAAACCTACTGTTATTAATTTAATCTGTCCTATATGACAGTTGTATAAGGGTTGTGATAGTTAATAATTGAAAAGTAGACGCTTCTTAATAGTTTAAAAGATTTCAAAGAAATAAGAGCTTCTGCATGTCTCTATAGAAATGAGATTTAAAAGACGAATGGCTTTTACTGCGTTCATAGACTTACGAAGTAAACGAAAATGTTGTAATTTTCAATGAGAAAGAAGATGAACAAGAAAAAAAAAGTTTTATAGTTGAAATTTTTAGAAAAATGAGCTTTTTATTTTTCGTTTTATACTTTCAGAAAAACACAGTTTTTTATGATTTGGATATGTTAAATATTACATACAATTTATACAGGGAAGGCTATTACTTTTTTAGAATAAACAAATCTTAAAACTGTAACGAAATGTAACAAAATAACAATAATCAATTACAAAGTCATGTTAAATACTTTATAAATAACTGAAGGGGAATTTAAGGATTAACAAGCGTTAAACACTATTAGTGGTCATTGTTTTACAATTTGCTGAACAAAAAGGAACCAATTTCACTATCTGGGATTAAAAATTAAAAAAATAAAATAAAAAAATGCTTATCAGAACAATTTTCACGAACATTTATCACCAGATTATTTATTTCTGTTATTATTTGCCTTTTCAAATCCTAAATAAATGCATACATTATGTAGTTAATTCTGGCAGAAGAACTTTAATTTAAACTCAACATTTTCGTAACAAATATTACCTTATTCTAATGTCTAGAAGACAAGCGTAAATGCCAAAAGTACATTCTCATGCTATCTAGCAACGATTGCTAGAACTACTAAGAATTAACGTTTCAATAATAGTTTTAGCTATTGCCGCTAGATAGCAGTCACTAGCAATTCTGTGCTTAATTGCAATTTTATTTTTAAATTATTTATTTATAATTTAAGACTTTTTTTTTCGAATATTTGGTAGTTAATGTAGCTTATCTTTTTCTATTTGGATATTTGACTTATATTAAATTCAGCCATACCTTTTCTTCAAATTAAACGACTGAAATATAAAATAAAATTTACACTTATTACAACCTACAAACATCCCTTAAAAGTTTGACAATTTAGAGATTTTCTTTTTACAATTGGAATGGAATATTCTTCCTTAAATTAGAAATAACTAATAATAAAAGTAATAAAACTTATGGTTATTCCTTTTCATAGACGATCCTACATCCATAAAGTAAATAATCTGCTATCTGTGAATCCAATGTTGCTCTGCAACCAAGATCGACTGTATCTTCAAGTTCACTGTAGACCTCCAGTCTTCTGTACAACAGTATTGTAAATTTCAAGCATCTAGCGGCCACTTCGTTATCAAATTGTGATGAAAAAAAGGTATTGATATAATCTATAGTGAAATAACTAAAAATAATGTATTTCATTGCATAATTAAGATTGATAAAGGTGCAAGTTTGCATGAATCGTTGGTGAAATAACATGATTTCAAGAAAAATAATAATAATAATTGAATGCTAAGGCGGAAAAGAAATAAAACAAAATATACCATTATCATTATGCATTCATCTGAATGGCACACCTCTAATTTATAAAGCCCTCAGAAACCAAAATGAGATCAATTTAAATGAATAGGTTCTTTTCCAAGATTGTGTGGAATGGTGGTGAACGAAGCCATTCACTCAAAAGAAACCATTTTTAGGATTAAATCAACTACTAGCAGGCATAATTACTGAATAAGTGAGACACAATTATCTAGTTAGTAATTTAATATTAGGAACTAACATGTTGTAGTGAGGCAGGTTAATTGCGCAGGCAACGAAAGTAGTGTCAAGTAGTGATGTCTTCAGATCCCACTGAGTGGGTGGTTATTGGAAGCCACCCGGTGACATCAAACCATTGCTCTGGCCAAACAATAACACATTTCATACTATTTTTATAAAATAATATTTCCATCAATCATAATAAAAAATATCTAGATAATTATAGAAATACTTTTGGAATAGAATGCCAATATTATAATGTTAAGAAAGCCCAGTGATGCGCTCTCGAAGAGAAGATCCATGGTTTAAATGATACTCGTGACATGTAAAGAGGAAGTAATTCGTACATTTCTAGAGGTCCCCTGAGTCTGAAAAGAGATTTCTATTTTTTATATTTTTTGTTCTCGTGCGATTTCTTTTATGCTCTGAAATCTGGTTTGTTGGGTATAGTTCTTAAAACTCATTTCCACTATATTCTGAACATCTCTTTTTCCTCATCAGTAGATATATAATACGCCATTGTAACACGCATGTGTTGGGTAAGAGAAGTGTGGAGTTTATATTCCGTTTTGGTTATATCAGATGACTGTAATGTAGCTGCCTCCTTGATTGAGTTTTGATTATGTGATTTATAATATTATATTATATTTCATTTAAGTTATTTATGTCAGTCCTGTAGTTAATTGTAGGTAGATAGGACCTCATTTCTTTCTATTGTGAGGAGGACTTTTAAATTTTTATACCGGCTAAACATCATTAATTTAAGGATTACAAACTTCTTTCCATTCCTCTGACCTTTGAATTTTTTCTCATGTACAGTTTTGAAATTACCTCCTAAATTCACAAATCGCAATACTTCCCCTTTATAGAGAAAATGTTGACTTATTCAGATTCACAACTGCTAGATTATAACTGCTAACCAGTAAAATATTTTGTTTTTTCTTTCCTTAGTTTTAAATAAATTTATCAAATTCTAAAAAAAAAAATGGTTAATTTCAAATTTAGAGAGTGATTATATAATCGTATTCACTTTCTCTTATTCGAGGAGGTATTGTGAACGAGAAAATTTAAGATTTTGAGCTTTCATGGGAAATATCAGTTTTGCGGCTCTGATTCAGAAAAAAATGATTTTTACAAATAGTTCTGGGTATGCTGAAGCATAAATAAAAAAGAAAACCACTATAACGATCAAATTTCATTGAAAAAGCCCTTCGCAAGTTGGTTCGATGGTAGTTAACCAATTAAAATTCACTTAAGACATAAGTTAATTTTCCTCGAAATACTCCCCTACAAATTAATACTTTCGTTGATATTATTTAGCTTTCTTATTATCATGTTCTTCGTACATTCTACCTACTGGCAAATCTTAAAACACTTACTTGGATAATTTTCCAGGAAAATGAGTTTAATTCAACTTTAGTTCAGCAAGATTCTTTCTGCCCAACCATATCTGACAATAAATTGACAAATATTACAGATGTTATTATTAGGTATTTAATATAAAATATAAGTTTAGAGTTCTTTCTATCCTAGAATTTATAATAAATATGTAGCACTTAAGAAGAAACAGGTTTTTTTTTAAATATACTAATCAAATAAACTTACTTTATTTAAGATCTGTGGAAAAAATTGGTGATAGCAACACTTAAATATCCACTGCATCAGACTACTTCCTTGCATAAACCGTGAAAACATTTGTGCCATAGGGGAGAATCAACTAGCAGGTTGTTCATTTTTCCAAATTTGGCCTATTTGAAGAAAAAATGCTGATGAATAACACGGGCAATTCTAATAAATGGAATATATCAAAAAACTTTAACCTAGATGTAAAACATAAGAAATAAAATTAAAACATAATAAAAATAGATATACAAAAAAAGGTGATTTGAAAACTGATTAAAACATTAAGTTCAAAATATTTGTTTAGTACATCCCAGTTAGGCTGAATGTCAAATTTTATAAACCAGATTAGAAAGAGATTGATTGTTTAATTAAAAGTAAAATTGCTTTCAAAATATTTCGTATCAAATTATTTTTAATATTTAAGCATTAGCCGTTATAAATAGAACAAATGGATGTAATTAGAAGTCACATTTATTTACTGTCGAGGAGAATAAATAATCATCTTAAATTGTATTTAAGATACATATCTACAAAGAAATTATATAAAATGGAATCATTAACCTTTTTCTTTAATTTGTTAATAAGTTAATTTCAACTTTTCAGATTTTATTCCTTTAGCAGCAGTTAACGTAGTCCTCTACCTTGGGTTTTACCTTGACTAAAGACTTATGTGCATGGAATCCATGTACACGACTTAAGACAACAGAACTCAACAGACGCTTCCGACAACTGAAAAGACTACTCGACAACAGATCAAAACTCACTCTGGACTTCCTCACTCTGAACAAAAGACTTATTTATAAGTAAGTATATTAAAGCCAGTCTGGGCTTATGGCATCAAACTATGGAGTTCAACCAAACAATGGAACCTCCAAAGGATCCAATCCTTGCAGCCTAAAATTCTTCAATCTACAGTAAAAGCTCCTTTCTACGTCACCAATCAAACCATTCACACAGACTTAAACATTCCTTTCAGCACAAGTTGCAAAAACACGATACAGAAAATTCCATCTTAACTTACAATCACAATCCACTTGTAAAACATCTATCTTCAAGAACATTTCCAGACAACACTTCTAGGCATCCTAAAAGACAGTGGCCTCGCGATCTTCTCTCTGATGAAGACAGTCAGTAGGATGTAAAATTTTATTGGAGCGTTAACGCTGGGTAACTTCTCCACTCTGATATGTGATATGTAGTTTGTTGTTACCCATGTTGCTTTTAACGCAATAAAATGCGTTGATTGTAACTGAATAAATGATTAAAAAAATAAAAAAACTTTTCAGATTCTTTTGTTTTGACTAAATGTAAGTGTATATGTAAAAAAAATCAGTTTTATAAGAAATGCTTTTAAATGAATGCCACGCATGTTATCTACGTCTATTTCAAATTAATCCACACCAAGACTATTCTGGAAATTATCATTCCTGGAAGTGGCAAAAATATATTTCATATACTAAATAAAACAATCAAAACTCAAAAGTAAAAACCAAATTGACGAAGTGAGTGATGGGTTAAATTGCAAGAGATATTGTCTTGGACTTTACTTAATGTTTTAATCTATAAAAATCAATAATTATATTAGCCTCTTCCATCTTTTCTTATACTCGATACACGCAAGGATACCTAAAAGGCATTATCTAAATTTTGTACAGTTAGAGTGAATGGCAGTGTAGACATTCAAAGAAGCACGGGTTCCAATTCCTTCGTCATATATTTTTTACTAATCTCAACTGTATGAATAAATATGCTAATTAGTGCTTAAAAAAATATCTGATTATTGTCTATTAGTTTTTGCAACGATTTAGCGTTCTGCTTTTTTATAGGAACATAAGATTTGTTAATGTACTTTTCAGAGCTAAAATTTATGAATAAAATATGACATTTAATGATAAAAATTAAAATTACCTGAACTTCGTTTTCGGCCATTGTCAGAATTATTGATAGGGAATGTGAAGTAACTTTTTATCATACGTAACCGCATAAACTGCTGTAGTCATGAGATCCAAGTACTTATTTCAAGAACTCACTCGGAAATGGGCATTCAAATAGTTTGATCCATTATCTTGTAGCTTTCTACTTAAAAATTGTTTGAACCAGGCTGAACCTAACAAAAGATAATAAAGTTAACTAGGTGCCTCTGGTACATGTACTAACACAAGTGTGTCGCTAGCCCCTTTCGCCGTCTTTGTGGGAATCTTGTTTAAACTTCAAATATCTTGAATGAGAATAGTCCACATGATGAGTTGTTCTGCATGAACGAAATTCAAATTCACAGATACATAAAAATGTGCGACAAATGGGGGTGGCGTTATGGACCTCTTGAATTTGAAGCTAGATAAAAGGTTAAAAAATCAATGTTACCGATGCATCGATGTTGCCCTCCCACTGCATCGATATTTTGAAAATAAGTACGTCCCTTACCAAAACCTAGTTAATTTTAATTTTAAGGGAGAATGAGAATATGAGTTTCAGGAGAGATGTTAGGTGAGGAGGATGAATTGTGCGTGAAACGAGATGTAGGTGTTTCAGGTGAAGGTATTGTGAATTTTGAATGGTTTTAAAATAAAAAAGAGCGAGTAAATTTTTTTTTTAAATGTTGCTATGTTACAAATTAAAATTGTCATTTGTCATTGCAATCATCACCTAAGTAAGTGCCAAAATTTAATTTATCTTATACTACTTCTACTGAAACGAAAGGATAAATAAAAATAAAAGTCCTATTCATTTCATTTCTTTGCTGGAGAATTAAGTGTGTAGAAACGACGAACTTTCATTACTAAAAAATTCCTAGGTTGCCACATAAAAGCAGTTGTTGACAGAATGAATAGGACTACTTTTTGAAATTTTATTTTTAGAATATAGATATTTCTTAAATTTTTACCTGTAAATGATTATATACTTTGAGTTATGCAGTTAACGTTAAATTTGGTCAAGATTTTCTTTTATCCGCTATTCGAGAGTTTTTATCACCTGAACCTTTATCCCTTGTTGCTGATTCTGTAATTCTTGACTAATTACTCTAAATATTGTAAATTGTGTATATTCAATTGCGTAAAATGTTTTCAGATATTATAAAAAGAGGGGCACTTTCCTAGAGACAGTTTGTTGAACATTTGAAGTTGTTTTCTTCCCCAAGTGCCATGAATAACAAAAAGTAGACGTTTAGAAATAGTGGCAAGAACCGCTGGTTGTTGCTGAGTGAATTCTTTTGAAGAAGAAGATTTTGCCAGGTATTTTCTTAAAAATTGCTAAACATTACAGGTTCCAATCTATACTTCAATATTAAAAGTTCAGCAATGCTTCAAAGAATTTTATTTTTTAAATTTCAATCTTTCTTCGACGATCCAGCCTTATTCTTTCTCAAATCTTTTTTTTTTTTATAAACGATAAGGATGTTGTCTTAATAATATCTTTTCATATCTTGACCTCATTCAGAACCCATGATTGAAGATGGATGACTTCATTCGTATTTCTCTCGTTTTCCATAAAATTTTAAGTCTTAAATAATTTAAAGTCTGAAATGGAGCAACAGACGATTTATTTGTACATTTATTGTAATATACCTTAATATTCTTTTTATTTAGAGTTAATTCAGAAAAATGAAGGAGAATAAAAAAGGAGAAGGGGTGTCAAATCCTGGTCCAACCAAAGAAGTTAGGAATAAAAAACTCAAAAATGTAAAAGAACCACTGAAAGCTAAGATTACTGACTTGAAAAAGGTGAGCAATTCAATTTATTTTCTATTTACTACACTAGCAGTTATTCTTCAACTATTTTAAATTAAGTTTCTTAGGTGTTTATTATTACAATTATTTGGTTTAATAGCTTGAAACATACTTCAATGATGGAATACGTACTGTGGATTTTGTTTTGGTCTGGGATTCATCGCATCCATCAGCAAAAGAACCATCTGCCTTTGAAAAGAGAAAGGTAGAATTTATTTTTTATTAGATTGTTAGATGATTTCGACCAAATTTTAAAAAAATTAAAATATTGTAAGTGCAAACTTATTTTGTGCTTACTTTTTGCCCCTGTCTACCTTTATAAAAATGTTCTGAGGTTGAATTTTTACATATTGGTTCTTGAAAGGCCTGCTCTTGCCGACGCAACAAATGCACCAATAAGAATGAACATATCTCTTGACCGTGTAAATACCTTAATTATTTGAATTTGAGCCCTCTGGAAATGATGATCTTGATGTTCATCATAATGTCTCAAAATTTATTTCATACATACTTAAGTAAAACATGAGAAGTAAGAGCTACCATGTAAATGGTAAGATGTCTTTTCCTCATATCTTATTTGGATTCGTACTTATACTTCATTTGCAGTTATATGTAGATTTTAACGCATAAAAGTAGTACTAACATTGAATAATCACGTTCAGTTACATCCATTAGACCTATTAAAAAAAAGAAAAAAAAACTCTGCCTTGTATTGAAGATACAGCCATTGAAGCTCCGTTTTGAAATCTATTCTTTTCTTCCATGCTTGAAGAATAATCATTGAAAGACCAAATTGAGATATTGAAAATAAAAGACATCATAAAATTTATCGGCAGCAAAGTCCCGACTGCTTTAAAAATATTAGACCACTATTTTATTTTTAATCAATTTAAAAGTTCACTATTTTTGGTTACGTGCGAAACAATGAATTTGCTTTACAGAAATCTTTTTCGAAGATGTCCTCAAGGTTATATTCTCTTTACTTACTAGCCAAGGAGGTTGAAACATCGTGACTTCTAAAACTTCTAATGAACTTTGTGGGCTTACTTATGACATAGTAAGCTCACGCATTTCTTTTTTTTTTTTTTGTAATCCTAAAACACATTCTTTTTTTTTTAGAATTTTGAAAACAATTTAACAATGGAAGGATTAAAACTTGAAAATGAACCGGTAGAATCTGGTTCTACTTTAAATTTCATCAAAATACATGCTCCTATTGATGTTCTCCGACGTTTTGCTGAAATTTTGAAACTGAGAATGCCAATGAAAAAAGTATAATTCAACCTTTATTCAATCACTAATCTTTTATTTCAATATTATTTTAAGTTACTTTAAGTACCACAAAAACAACTTTAGTTTTTGATTTGTTTTTATTTAAATGTAAATAGAATAATATTATGTTTGAAATGTAGGAACTGTGCGTAGGAAGCTGCAACACTAAACTTAAATCATTACTCCAAAACACTTTTCTTGATGAAGGAGGATTGTGTAACGTGAGTGAAAGATTTTCCCAAAATGAGAATGACCAATTTCTTAAAGATAAAGAATGGAAAAGTTTGATGCTTATGGTTTTGTGCCTAAATAATAAAATATTACAGTGGTTAAATTTATTTAGTTGCTTTGTTATTTGAAGTGTGTGTTAAAAATGTTAACTTTTGCTAGTTTTGTGGTTGCCAAATAAATGTTTTCTTAAAATATTTGAAACGAATTAACTTTATGTTTTAATTCTATTAAACAATGCTTTTCTGGACAGTCATTTCTACAGTGGTTGTTTTTTTTATTTCTTACAATTAAAGCTGAGTTCTATAATTTAGGATATTGTACAAATTAATATATCCTCTTAAAGTAATATTAGACTTTTAGAAATAAATGCCTTAATTTATGATTCTAGAACTTAATAAACTCCCATTCTAATACTGAAAATGGTTAAATTGCTACTTGAATACTTTTCTAACTTACTTTAATTGCTGAATGCCCCTTCTAGGACCGATGCCTTCTTTGGTAGAATATTCAACTAATTTCTTTTTTTGGTGTATGGTTTTTAAGATTCCATTTCTAGTCGTTTTCTGAGTCAGATTCTCCACTGCTGGCGTGGAATTAGTAATCTCTTTCAGTCTTTCACTTTTAAGCTCAAGGAATTCTCATTTCCTGTAACGTCATTGTCTTGAAACTCATTTTCAGCAACTCACTTAATCCTCATTAATATTAAAAAACTGACAGGGCTAGACATTACACTGTTACGTATATAAATGAGAATGTAAAAAGGCGGTAACCAAACAGTCTTCTAGATAGACCTTCCTAAGCCGAGTGTTTCTTTAAGTATGGAAAGACTTATTAACGCTAAGAATAGAACGTTTACTGGAATCCACATATTCTGGTATCTACTCCACGGCAATGTACTCTTTCGTAAGAGACTACTCTAGAGTGAACAGAGTTCACTCACTGGAAGATGACAGTGAATACGCAAGATTCTGGATGCCATTGCCCTTATATATTAGTGAGTTTTGATTGCAAAAAGAAATAATTAGAATTTCTGCATTGTTAAATAATTGTGTAGAAAGGAAGTAAATCTGTGACAACAGACAAATCCACTAAAAAAAGGTTATGTAATTTTTGTTTTAAGCTAACATCCTACTAATTTCTTATTAGATTCTAATTTCAGATTTTGATCCGTAATAAACACTAAAAACAAAACATCATTGTATATTATCATTCAATAAAACAATTACTCGCCATACTTTAATGGCTGGAATTACATTACTTAGCAAAATAATTCTCTGCTGGGAAAAGCTGCTGAATTCATCTTCTTGCATTCTAAGAGCAGTTTCAACACAAGAAATCTTATTTGAAGCTTCTACAAAACGTTTTACAAATATTTCATTAAAAAACCTTAATACCCTTTCAGGTTTTTTTAAAAATCAATAATAATAATAATACGAAAATATAAAATTGAATGGGTGTTTGTTTTTCAGATAAGATCTCTGCAAAATTTTAAACTTCAATTTTAGGAAAGTTGCAAATTGCTGCAAGAATAACGCCAATTTCAGTCATGATTTTTTTAATTTACCGAGCTTTCGACCTAGGGACTAGGTAATCTTTAGGGCTATGGAAATATTTTACAATATAGTTATTGTTATAATGAATTTGTATAAAATTATGTTGTTTACAAAAATTAATTACCTAATTGACAATATATTTTTTATTTGTAAAAATTTTATATGGTCAATAAAGTAAATAATTTTTGTAAATTACATAGCTTTATACAAATTCATTATTACTATATTGTAAAAAATGTTCCACTGTCCCTAGGTCGAAAGCTCGGCAAAATAAAAAAATCATGACTGAAATTGGCGTTATTCTTTACTTCCTTCTGGATTAATGAATCAGTCACCAAAAACAATGAACATTACTGCATGAGCTTTTAATGTGAACGTCTAGAAACCATATTACTCATTTTTGCTAAGTAGAAAAAAATATGTTTGGAGCTTTAATGTTTTTTTTTTTTCCAAACGTAAATATGATCGAAAAACTTTGTTTTTCCCCAAAATAAAGCATGATTATTATTATTATTTTATTTTTTGTTAATTCTGAAGGAAGAAAAGATAGTACTCAAATCAAATGCTAAAAGAACATTGCACATATTGATGGAAAGATTTATCTACACTGATAAGGAGATATTTCCAGAGAAAGATCAACGTTTCACGGCAATTTATAGTAGAGATAAAGAATATCTGTAAGTGACATTTCACAATAAATGTGAAAAAATTTATGTTGGTTTGAATTTTGTAAATGACTTTTCCTTTGCATGCCGATTGATCTACAATTTTTAAGCAAGCATAAATAACTTTTTTGGGAGGAGGGGGGAAATAATTATCTACTGACAAGGAAACTTCACTCTTCTTTGAAAAAGGTTGCACACATTCAAAGCACTTCTATTTGGAAGAAGACATGGTAACCACTTATTTCATTTTCAGAAATCTTACCAAACATTTCACTAACATATGCTAAAATTTATTGGCAACCTTTCTGTTTTCAATATAATAATAAGCCTTAAACCACTTCCAAAATCCGCCTGACTTCCAAGCGGAGATCCCGGGTCTAAAAATGCTGTTCGGAGATAATCCATGCATTGAAAAAAGGCTGCGGCAGTTGATGGACCTTAGATGTCAACGAGTTTTAATGAATGAAGTCTTTATCTGTTCTAAGGTTAAAAATTACAAATTAAATTAAAATATGTATCATTTGAAACAGATTAATTTACACTAGACTTCTTGATTCTAAGATTATTGATTTTTATTTATGTAATGAAAACTACCAACTGTAGGTAAATATTAATATTTCATTGCTTAATAAAATCTATTTCTAATTTTGAAAGAACGTAATTTTTTAATATGGCGATCTTTTTATTTTAGAAATTAGACCTTTGTGAGCACAGGCCTCTCCCATTCTGAATTACATTCTTCTGCATGGGTAAAGATAGAGAAGAATGTAATATGATGATTCGTTTTTAATTCTTGCGCGTCAACATCTGAGGTCATTGGTTTTCTGAGCTTTTTTCAAAGTGCATTGTGATGTGAGCATAGATTTCTCGTTACAATACATTAAAGCTGAAGTAGGCAGCATTTGTGAGGAGAAGAAATATCTAAGGATAGACTCTCTAGCAAGGGATATACGGTTGAAAGTCTTATACTCGTAACTATTGAAAGTTGGAACCACTGAGCATTGGGGAAGCTGCTTGACTTATTATTTTGAAAATGGAAAAATAAATTGTGTCATGTGTTAGTGAAAGTATAACTAACCTTAGAGCTGGATTACTAGAAATAGCATAAAATGGTTAATGTATCAACTGCTGTTTATTGCATGCCATATTGTGTTCATCAGCTTGCCGTCTTAAAGGCCTTCCTAATAGAAGAAAATTTGCAACTTTTTTTTAATGAACAGGATCAAGCTGATATATATGCTTTATAAATTTTTAAACATTTTAAGCTATTGTTCCCCAGCCTAATGAAAATTTTAAATGCACAAAAAGCGGACGAAAATATCTCTTCTTTTTTTTTTTGTCGAGCCCCAGTAGGTATTTGAAGAGATTACAAGCAGGAAGTTGCTCCTTGAAAATGTTTGGGTGATCATCTTTCAATAAAAAATTCGAGTGAAAAAGTTGTGATCAAGATTTTAGCAGCCTGTGAGAAAGGCAATCTGTCAAAGGCTTTTATGCTAGCGTTCATCCTTTTTGATGAACGCTAGCATAAAAGCTGTCATGTTGAACCGCATCAATGCCATGCAGGAGGATCCCTCTACCATAACGAATATTCCTTGCAAATTTTAGATTATAAATTTCAGCAGACTAAAAAAAAAAAAATCCTCAACTTAAGATTGAAGCTTTTTTGAAGATTTAAGCTTTTGTTATCCAAAGCGAAGTGGCTAAATTGCTGGTATATATTTAGTATTTTTATAGAATAATAGAGTTGAGCTCAGTTATCTCAATTTTTCAAGTAGTTGCCACAGAGATTTGAAGCTATTCAACAATATTAACAAAGGGATCAAGGATGTTGCATTTTATAGCAAATATGACTCGATTTCTATCTAGACTAAAATTATGATAAAAAGAGGACTAGGAAAATGTTCTGGAAATGTTTCAAGACTTTTAAATGACTTGAAAGCAGTTATCAGAACAAGAGAAGTCTTTTTATTGGCTGTTTGCTAAGTACATAAGGCTTAAAATAATATAAAAAAGTCATTTTATACATTTTTTTTCGTAACTTAGTTTTTTAAAATTAATCATTGACTTTTTTATACAATTAGGAATTATAAAACTGTCTCTAAGATTAACAAAGATTATATGGCGCTAACACTACATTTCAATCACTGAAATAAAAATTAAATAATGTCCCTCGATTTATCTCCCCGTGGTAATCTATGGGGGAAAGTGAATTAAAAAAAATTAAATTTCTGCTGATATCCATTTCAGGGAATTAACATCGTTAAACTTTTCAAAATAAGATGGTAATGAAATCAAAAATTATAGGTTTGCGCCTAGGATGATGTATTTTTTTTAAAAAAATGCTGTTATTTTATTAATTATTACTTTATCTGTCATAAAACGCATGTTTTCATCTATCACCAGAAAATGATACATCAGCAGTTTTAAAGTTCTACCTCCACTAACAAAGCACACACGCTAAACTTGCAACCCCTCCGAAAATCAGAATCCAATCAGAATGAAGGAAAACATGCGACTATGACTGATTAAGTCAACGATTTTATCTTGCACTGCAAATCCAACCACTGTTTACATTATTAAATACTAGTTGATAAACTATTGAATAAAAATAATCTATAATTTTATCTTTTTTTAATTTCTTCTAGTTTTGACATAAACGCCCCGCTTTTCTTTACCCAAGCTGTACGTTCAAGAATCGTACAGTTTATATTGGACAGAACACTCTTCGCTAAACCAACTTCTCACGATATGTTTGTCTTTGGAATGGAAAGGTTATTAAACGGTGGCATTTATTCGGCTGCGTATCCGCTACACGATGTAAGTTTTTACTTTAATTATAATATTAGTTTACAGGGCAAAGTTCCTATTGATAGCGTAGTTGCTTCTATTTATAATTGATATTTCATTTTTATTTTTTCCATTAAAGATTTGTTATAATGTTAAAAAAAAACCAGCGACAGTGTTTTTTTTGGTCTAATGCGAGGCAAATCTAATTCACAAACCAGCTGTAGCATTCTTACATTTACTCATAAATATCAACAATCAGAACTTCAGTTCTCTTTAAAACTATTTTTGAATGACTAATCAAGTGTGAACTAATAAAAGAAAATTTTCTTCTTCTATCAACCCACAAGGGAAAATTGAGAAAAATAAAAAAAAAGTGTAATCAGACTAAAGAATATATTTTTTAATGTTATTGATAGTGTGACTAGTATTTTATGTACTAAATTCAAAAAGATACCGCGTACCTGTCGGGTCTAGCGTACGCTATGAATTTGACCCCCCCAAAAATTAATTTATGAGAAATAATATTAAGAGCAGATGCTACCGTTTCCCGTAACTACAGTTGCTAATGTAGAAAGTTGTTTCGGCTCTGAAGAAAATGAATAAAATAGCTCAGTACAGCAATGAATCAAGAGAGAATTAATTACTTAGCGTATATGTAGATACTGCATTTCTTAAAAATTTCGTCACAAAGAGACAGCTTAATTCTTTCACACACTCAGGAGTTGCTATTAAGACCTTAAACAGCAATTTTGCTGTTTTATTGTTTAGTTTTTTCTAAAAAATTAAAAGGACGATAGTTCGAACAAACAATGCTGAGTAGAAAAGCAGGATTTGAATTAAGCCTATCATGCACTAGGTCTATTCTGACAAAAAATAAATCTTAACGACTACAAATGTAAAATTATTGAGCTAACTCTGCCTTGTTTCTAGGTTCTTAATTTTTTTTTACGTGTAAAATAAAAATCAAATTATCCTATAGTTACCCCTAAAATCAATGTTTTATCCATTCCAGGGTGATCTGAAGACGCCAGGCTCTATGAGGTACTTGTTGTTACATGAATGGGCATCAGTAAATAAATGGCACAGATACCAACCAGTAGACTACATAAAAAGATATTTTGGCGTCAAAATTGGCCTTTATTTTACCTGGCTTGGATTTTATACGCACATGTTAATTCCGGCTTCAATAGCTGGTTTGGGCTGCTTCATTTATAGTTTCATTACAATGCCGGACGACCACCCAAGGTTTGTTAGAAATGGCGGTAAATTGAATAAATAGATGGAGAAACGTATTACATTCATGTGATTTGCATAATGTGTTCTTTTCTCCTCAACAATGCCTTAAATATGTATATCTCTTGCGGGTGCTTTGAATTTGAGAAAACAAGAACCGATTTATGAGGAAGAATTTTTAGTTTTTTCAAATAGAGGATTTTTTTTTCCAAAAAAAAGTAATGTTTTTATTAATTAAATAAAATACGAATTTAACTAAGAAGTATAGAATTAATAACCGGTTTAAAACTAAATAAAAACAAGCACACTAACGTATAAAAATCACTGATAATACACTTAAAACTGCGTACCCACCGACTCTCAATGGATTGTTCAAATCACAGATTTTGCTTAGTTTATTTTTTAATAGTTCTACTTCCATTAGATATTTATGTATACATATATATTTATTTTTTTTCAGCAACGAAATTTGTAGCGGACGAGTTGATTTGAAAATGTGTCCCCTCTGTGATAAATTTTGTGGTTATTGGGATCTTAGAGATACATGTCTTCATTCAAAAGTCACTTACCTGTTTGACAATTATACCACTGTGTTCTTTGCCGTTTTTATGTCAGTTTGGGGTAGGTAATTTCAAACGCTATTTGTTTAGATTATAGCCAAACTTACACCATTTCGAAACAAAAAACAAATCAATAAATAATAATCATTATGAATTCCAGCGGTAACATTTTTGGAATTATGGAAAAGGTACAGTGCAGAAATGACACATCGTTGGGATCTAACAGGATTCGACACTAGAGAAGAACAACCCAGACCTCAATATCTAGCCCGATTGGAAAAATTTAAACTCAAAAAACGTCGTGTAAACGTCGTTACTGGAGTTACTGAACGAAAAGTTCCGTTCTGGACGATGAAATTTCCAACGACCATTTTGTCTTTTTCTGTTGTATTACTTTTGGTAAAGTATTTATTTTTAATATATTATACTTTATTTTGTATGCTTTTGAAAATTATTTTCATCAAGAACGATCTAAAAATAAAGTTTTTGATACCTCCACTTATTGTTAAGTCCCTAATTGCTATTAAGTTTTAGTTTACGGCTGAGGATCCCCTTTTCTTCGGAGCAAAAAATGCTGCGTCAGTGGTTTAAAACAAGCGTGACGGAATTGATATTTCCATAAACGACACTTCCCCAAACCCTACCTAATTGCTTTTATCTTGGATTTTGTTTTCAATTCATCGTTGACACTTGACGCTAGTTAAATAACTATCTGAGAGGATGGGACGAAAGTAATCTGTTAGTACATTATCAGTCGCAATAAATTATGAGAGTATTTCTTTTTTAGTAAATATAATTCAAAGTTTTGATAGCACAGTGTATGTGTGAAGTAGAAGTGCTTTTCTTTTCAAAAAAGAAAAGCAATTGAAATTCAAGATAAGCGAGTACATTGCAAATTACTTATAATAGTTAGGCAACCTTTTAAATTTATCGACCTAGTATAACCATATTGTTGTAATTTCATCTGTCCTTCCCAGAAACGATTTCATTAGAACCCTATTCTGAAGTTTAGATTTCTGGTAGTCTAATCATCCCGCCGTTAGGTGGAGGTAATGAGGATATGCAAGTGCACATACTGATTCAGTGGCAATCAGCTAATGGAAGCATTTCCAACTTGTGCAGCCGAAAATATTGTGATTCTTTCATTTTAGCGTAATTTGATTTACTTTATCTATCCATTCTATCAACAATAGTTGAAAATTATTGAAATATATTTTATTTTACAGATTCTTCTAGCATTGGGTTGTGTACTGGGTGTCGTACTATATAGAATGTCAGTTTTAGCAGCATTAAGTGTTTACGGAGATTCGGTTATAACATCTTATGCAATGTTGTTTACATCTACAACTGCTGCAACCATAAATCTTGTCTGCATACTTGGATTCAGTTGGGTAAATTCATTCAAACATTTACACATTTTTGATGAGCACAAAATTTATAATTTATTTATTTTTCATAACTGCTTCTACTGGAGATAGTTTTTTCTTTGCATCAGATTTTCTATTGTTTTCCTGAAATAAATATGTTTACTCCTACAGGATAAACTCCCTGGAAATCTTTGGAGAAAACACTAGGCACACCACATCTTATTCAGTTTAAGTTTTCTAAGTAAAACACTTTTCTTCAGGGGGATTCAGCATTTTGTAGCTAAATTTAAGATTTTCAGTTCACATTTATCGTACTTTCAGTAATTTGCACAATAAAGAACTGTGAATTAGAAAAATCTTAATGAAATTACCTGCAGACTGACCTGCTATGTTTTACTTCGAGGGTAATTCGTTCACAAGAGTCAAGACTTGTGGTAGATATGAACCTTTCAGTGCTCCAAAGATAGTCTACGCGATTATTCAAGATTCAAATGACTAGAGTTCTATTTCGTTCTGTATCTCCATTTTCGCATTTGGAGATGTTACAGGGATGTCGGTTGTAGATTGTAGAAGTAGATAAAAAACTGCATTTTCGGCACAATGATAAAAAAAAGTCATTCTGGTGCCTATTTATTAAACAGTGAGATTCTCCTAAATTAGCAGCAATTTTTTTTAGCTCATTTGTGAGAATCAACCTCTTTTAAAGCTTTTTTTAAGTTGGGTTTGGATTTGACTCAATTTCAATGCTTACTCGTACATCACCTTTCTTGAAATTTTTCGTCAAATTGCCCCTCCCTCAACTTACAAATTTCTCGAGTGAAGCTATTATACATAAAACTTTTTCTAAAATGAAGTTTAAATAACGCCCGAATTTTAAAAATTAGATACATTCAGCGTAACAGTTTATTATTTTAATTAACTGGTTTAGCCAAAACATGACCAAATAAATATTGTTACATACCGAAAATGAATTCAAGATATTAGTATTAAGTGATAAAAAGTAAATGCTACGTGTATATTTCAAAAAAATCATTCACTTAATGACAGGAAAAAAAGCTACTTCCAACCATGAGTAGAAGTAAAAGCATCCATTAACTTAGGATTTTTTTAACTTGTTTGCCCGTTCCAAGTGCGTAAGCCTACAGTAAATCCTGACCAGATGTAATCAGGTGGCCATCAAAAACAGCTAAAAATTATAATAATAATAATTTTTTGTTTTCTAGGTATATTCATGGATAGCGTTTTATCTAACTGAAATGGAAATCCTAAGAACACAAACTGAATTTGATGATTCCCTCACACTAAAAATTTACTTATTTGAATTTGTTAACTATTATGCTTCTATCTTCTATATAGCATTTTACAAAGGCAAATTAATTGGCTATCCAGCGAATTACATCAGATTGTTAAGTTATAGACAAGAAGAAGTAAGTGAAAATTATTAATCTTGTCATTTATCGAAGTTTTTTTGTTTTTTGTTTTTACTTGGTCTAATGATAAGTTTTATTTTTCTGGTTTTCCTCATATTTTAGTGCAACCCTGGTGGATGTCTATTGGAACTGTGCATTCAACTTTGTATCATAATGGTCGGGAAACAAGCTTTAAATACTAGTTTGGAAATGATCATGCCGTAAGTATTTTAAAGACAAATTGTAATAGTGAATCCTTGGATCACACTATTGATTATTTGGACAATATAATTTGTTTACGTTATTTTTCATAATATCAGGCATGTTAATATTATTCCTTGCAAAATAATAAACGCAAATCCCCTCGTTTGTGGAGCATAGTTATATTTAAGAAGAGTACCGTGTTACAAGTACAAGGAGAATCTTAAATTTGTTTAATTCTCAATATTATTATAGTTTTTGGTATAATTTAATCATTAATTAAGCTTCTGTGTCGTGTTTAAAAAAAAGAAAAATTTATAGTTCATAAGAAGTTATAGTTCAATCTCTGAGTTTAAATTGCTTTTTCTATATATGATATGAAAACTGGCAGATTTTCATTTATGTTAAAAGTCCTCAAATTTATTTATGAATACTATTTTCTAAGAATTCTCGGAGCTAATAATTAGAGAAAGCAGTGGCTCACTTTTCATACAAAAATTTTTAATTTTAATTTTAGAATGTTACAAAAATGGTGGAAAACAAGATCTTTAAGAAAACATAAAAAAGAAAATCTAAAAGATGAGAAGGACCCACAATGGAGGCAAGATTACGAACTTATCCCATGGGGAAATCGTGATCTCTTTCCGGAATATTTAGAAATGAGTGAGTAGTATTGTTTCTGTTTTTGATCGATTGTATTTTAAATTGTAGAAAACCTTTCAAACGACTTAAGCTTGAAATATTTGCGATTTTCTTTTTTTGTTATTGACTAATCTAACTTTCTTCAATACGACAAATTATTTAGTTTTGCAGTACGGATTTGTCACCATATTTGTATCCGCTTTTCCATTGGCCCCATTGTTTGCTCTCATTAACAACATTATAGAATTGAGATTGGATGCGAAAAAAATTCTCAAATTCCATCGCCGACCAGTGGCCCAACGAGTTCGCAGTATTGGTGTTTGGTATAGAATTCTGGATTCCATCAGTAAATTAGCTGTTGTAACAAATGTAAATTTTTCCTTTTTTTTATTAAGATTAAGATTTGTTTCTTATTTAAACTGATTATTTTTTAAACAGAAAAAGTTTTTAATACTTTACTTTTCTAGGGATTTATCATTGCATTTACATCTGACTTTGTTCCAAAACTTGTCTATACCCTTACTGTAAGCGAGAATTACTCTTTAGATGGTTTTCTAAATCATTCACTTTCAACTATGGACACCAAAGACCTGGATTTAAAACATCGGCCTAATACAACTTTACACTACTGCAGGTTAGACTTATAATTAAAATTTATGCGAATTTTTGATAAGTGCTATTACATAAAATAATCTTTACAAATCTGATAGTCTTGTAAGGCTTATAAATGGATTGGTACTTCTTTAGAAGTCTTGATGACATGTCACACTAATTACACTGACATCTTTTGATTACATCTTTAAAAGTTAAACATTGGCTCAAGTATTTAATTTCTGATAATATTATTTGGGCAATGAGAGCATACATTACCGTATTGGCTTCTCAAAAAGGTTTTTGCTAAAATTCCCTTAATAGAATTGTCCCGGAAAACTGTTTTGAATCAAAGTATATCAACATCCTTGATCCTTGTGCAATGTATACCTAGTTTCAGGGATGGCATTTTCTATTAAGGGGCCCAGATGCAAGGAACCTTATAGGGCACTAAAATGGTTTTGTGAGGGTAAAAATGATGATGATTATTATTTTTAAATATTGATGAATGAAGGTTTGTAAAAATGTGTTATTTTATAAACAGTTTTATTATAAATCTATTTAATCGCAGTACGTAAATGCTCCAGCATTCATTGTACACAACTGGCAAAGAGGAACATTTAGAGAATTTAGAAAAAAAATAATATATCTAATGCAAATTTGATTAATATAATTAGTCCAACTTATGAATGATTGGTGCATAAAATTGTTACTGCCCGTGAATTAAAATTTTTTTTGTTAAAATTGTTTCAGATATGTGGACTATAGAGAACCTCCATGGGCTACAAATAGATATGAACACACAACAACTTATTGGACAATTTTAGCAGCTCGACTTGCTTTCGTTGTCGTATTTGAGGTCAGTCGAGAAACAAGATCAAACTAATTATTATTATTTGAAGTCTGTGAATGTTCATTATAATAAATAATTACTTGACTAATAAATATATATATATATTTTTTTTTACCAACAGAACATTGTAGTATTTACGGTAATAATGGTCGAGTGGTGTATCCCAGATGTACCTCGTAAACTTAAAGAACAAATTCGAAGAGAAACCTTTATAACTAATGAAATCATTATACATGAAGAAGCAAAACGAACCAGAGGATATAAAGGACTTCCATTATTTTCCAGTAGTTCATCATTAATCCTTGAAGAACAGAACGAACCACCAAATCAAAGTATTAGTAATTCTAAAAATAAAAATTCTGCTAAAAAGTACTCTAGACAACATGATTATAAAGAAAATCCATTATTATCTAGTAGTTCATCCATAACCATTGAAGAACAGAAAGAACCACCAAATCAAAATAATAATAATTATAATAAAAATTACTCTAGACAACAAGATTGGGGTAAATATTTTAGTAGACGGCCAAAAGATGAAGCTTTGGTACACCGGCCGCAAAGTTTTGGTGAGATATCTGAAGTGACTGTGTAATTTTTATTTGGTTTCGTTGCCTTCAAAAAAAAATTGCGCGATATTTAGTTTGCAAAAAGTAATAAAATAGTGAGTAATCCGTCGAAAGTAAGATATCTCTTCCTTTTGGTATATCTACTTCAGTTTTTAAAACATAGTACCAAAGATAAAGTATATTTTATAAATAATATGTTAAGGATAAAACGAATAGTGCAATAGCTTCACTTAAAAAGGAAAATGCGCCATAAAATTAAACAATAACATTATATAGATTATTCAAGCTCGTTAAAAAAGTAAAATATATATTAATGGACAGTGCCTTTTTTTAAGTTGCAAAACTTAGAGCTGTCTATAGTTTAAATATCTTATAAAATTGTAAATTCGTCTCTTTGACATTTAAGACATAATGAATGCTTATGTTGCATTAAAATTTTGGTTTTTTAGATAAGTATGCATGAGTAACCATCAAGGCTAAGCCTGCCTTGCCATTTTTTTCATGCTGGAACAAATTAACAATAACACCTGACCTTTTACAAGAGAAAGAGTTTTACGCTATTCACTTAAAGAAATATAGAAAAATGAGATTACAGTGGTCTAGCCAACTAAATTTTGAAACAGTTTCATTTTTAATCAGTTTACTAATTTTAGATACAGAAATAACAGTATATGGTGCAGCATGGAAATAAAAATGAAATGTCTTAGGGGGTGAGGCAACCAACAAACTATATCTCCCCTCTAGTAACTTCTTCATCAGTACTTATTCATGAATTTGTGTGATGCTGTATGTAATCTTGTTAAGAATCAATTGTTTAGCTCAAATTTTAAGTATTTGATTGTTGTGTACTTTTTATAAAGCTATTGTAGTTACTATCTTTTAAGACAAAAAATTTATTTAAAATGTTTTAAGACAAAATTACAAACTACTCGTTTTAGATCTGACATAATTGTTAGTCTTCATGTTTCATTAACTATATTAAAACTAAGCCGGAGTGTTCAAAGTGTTACTTTAACAGCTTAATTGCGATTGCTTAATTGAATGATTAAGTAGGTAGTTTTTAAAGCTTATTTTTTCACATAAAGTGGTTTAATATACCACATTGATAGTTATGCTATTTGTAGAAGTTCAGATTATTCTATAAAAAAATAAAGCTAAATTGTTAAATGAAGCCTATGGACTAAAACAAATACGTAATTCTAACATTACTGCCGTTTTTTTTTTGATAAGGAGTGTTGAAGTTTTGAATACAAAATGTTTTGTTTCTAAACAGGCCTAAATGATAATTTTTTGTGATATTTAGCCACCCACATATGTTTCATGTTTTATATTCTCATCAGTTTATTTGTAAGAATTCGTTTTATTTAGTTTAATTGTTATAACTGATCAAAAATCTCTTTTAAATCTCCCTCATTTTTTGAATTATTAGTTGGCATCGCGTTTGTTTTGATTTCTTTGTTCTCTGTCATTGTTATTTGCAAACAATAAAGACACAAGTCCCACTTAACAACTACTTAAGTCTACTTTTAATAATTCTGTATATTAGCGAGATTTAAAATTTAACTATCTAAAGAAGCCGGCCTATGTTTTAAATCAGAGTTAAACCAAAATTTAAGATGTTAACTGTGATATTTTTGATTCTCAAACTAAATTATTATTTGTTTATTATTTTTCTGTCTTTTGTTTTTTTTTTCACTAGTCATTGTTAATCGTAAAAATACCTTTACGTGTGTCTTAAAGTTGTTAAGTTTTATCTCCTCTACATTTAACCTTCCTTAAGTTATAAGTTAAGAGTTTATAGATAAACCACGAGATGCTGTGAACAATATAAAATATAAACAATTATTATTATAGTGAAGTGTACTGGAGATTTCTAATAAGTATGAAAGTATTTTCTTAAGCTCTTAAATAAATATTTATTTTTGTTTGCAATGGTAAGTTGAATAAAAGTATAACAAATTAAAAAAGTTATCTGTGAACTTAATAAAATATAATTTTTATTACAGAAATTTTCGTATTATAATTGAAAAATAAATTTACCCTAATTGTTTTTTCCCCTAGTTGGAACTCTGATACTTTGTTTTAAATTAAATTAAAATATTGGTAAATTCAGCGTTCAAACGTGACGAAAAATTAAAATCAAATTTTTGTGGTATGGCCGTATTGGATTTCAACGCCTGCTTAGCGGCTCTGATACCAAGACTAACACATTCTGGCTCCGTAAAACCTTGTAGGATACCAGAGATAAAACCAGCTGCAGCACTGCAATAGAAAAAACCAAATAATGAATGCTATCGTCAACGAATTGAGCTTTAATACTTTTAACAACGTAGATATGTAAAGGGAAATTTACCAATCGCCAGCTCCCACAGCGTTAATTAATTTCTCCTGTGGTGCTGCTGGATAATATCTGACGAAAATTTCTTTGGATTGACTCTGAAAATTATCTTTTATTGCTTCATCATGTTTCACTCTGCTTATCATCTTCAACAGAATAAATTGTAAAGCAATTAGTTTGTAAGTAAGATTTTGATTGGTTTTTTCTTTTAGAAATCATACAGTTGCTTCAACAACGTTACTCTAGCATACGGTATTGTATGAACATTTTAGCATTTTAGGAGAAGTGGAAAACGAGGAATAAGTTCGAGATTTAAAAATCCAACCCACTCAATTCATCAATTTTCCTCACATGTACAGAGTAAGATAACTTTTTATTTCGGGAAAATCCATTACAAAGAGGGTCATTTATCTTCGCTTTTGCCTTCCACTTTCAATTTGCTAGGGGCAAAACAAATTCATTCTACAAGTTACATGACCACCTGGCTTGATCACCAACAAAGAATTCCAATTCTCCCTATAAAAACTATCCGCAAGAAGTGAAAGCAGTGGTAGCCAGAGTGTATAGAGTCGGGCAATCCAAGATTTGACATCTCATCAATCAAATCTAGATAGGCTAATCATAGACTCTTAGGAGGAGATAATTGCAGCATTTCTTTTCACTGCTGAGAACATTAAAATGAATTCATTCTAGAATCGTCATCTTCTTAGTCAACCAAGCAGACGTACAAAAGTCCTGACAAGTCTGCTCAAGAATAGTATAGATACATTTGAAGACCATAACTAGAATTAATCGCTTGGTCGGGGAAGTTTGCTATGAATTGGTTTTATTTAAGAGTCCCGAACTGCCCTTGCTAATATTCTGCAATTGCAAGAATATCATCAAAGAATAGTTGCACAGAAGAATTTATTACTTTTTATGAACATTGTTTTTGAGAAGTTCTGGGATGCTGAGTAATAAAATGATGATTATTTAGATTGCCCTCAAAAAAGGGCTCATCCCCCACCCCTTTAGACCTTTGTTATAACTTTCAACGAATTATTTTGATATAAACCTTTCTTCTTTCGGAAGAATAAGAGAATGAAGACGGGTCTCGGGCAAAAGAAGTCATTATTTCAAAGAAGAATAAACTTTGTTTCTGCATTTTTGGTAGAATAATTCAAAATAAACATACCAATATTCCATTTCTTCCTAAAGTTATCATGATTACAGGAATGTATTCAGCCAATGGAATTGTTAAATGAGCTAATAGTTTTATCAATGTATTTATATCAGTATCATCGATATTACCACTTATATCGCCGCTTACACCTAAAACAAATAATAAAGATTAATTAATAACAAAATATTTAACAGTAAAAACGTACAGAACATTAGAACCTATAGTTTCATCATATTAAATAAAAAAAGAAGAAGGTATTTACCAACAGTCTTAGCAATGGTGATCAATTCATTCAAATTAGGCGATGTACAAGTTATCGATTTCCACAATTCAGAACTGAAAGGCTTTGCTGCTTTCTTCAATTCTGTCGGCTCAAACCAAACTGAAAATGAAAACAGAATTAAATGCTACAATACAAATTTTATTATTATTATTATTTATTATTTTTTAAGAATAATGAAAACTTTTTTTACTTGGTGTTCTATGTTCAGCAGCCACATTCAGTGTATATAACATACTCTCTTCAGAAAGATTTCCATCCATTACTATCATTGGAGCGTTTATTAAAGCATCTTTGTGTTTAGAAATCTGTAAACATTCGTTATAATGAACTACAGTTTTTTTCTAAATGAGAGTTTTAATAGTATTTTATCTACGAAAAATACGGGACAAACATTTAAACCAATAATATTTAAAAAAATATTAAAGCAATCGAAAGCACTCTGTCCTGAGGCGATGGATGATACGTTTATACAGAATAATTTGAACAATAAAAGAAATAACAGCAATTCAAAATGAGTATTTTAAGGAAGATATACACATCCATTGAACACAAACTAGGAAGAGACGAATAAAATAAAAATTGCATATTCAGCGTAATGGAATCTATGTAAAAAACATAAATCTAGCCAGAGTTAAGTATTAGACAACTAAATATGAAGTAAAACTGAATCTATAACTAATAACTATTGTTATAGTTGCGCTAATAATACTAAATATAAAAGTTTTAATTTAAGGTGGTTACCTTAAGCTAAATTACAATCATAAGTTTTATTATAGGTTTTAGTTATTATATTAGGGATTTACTTACGGTATTGAGTACTTCTACTTACTAGTAATAAGCTTGACTATTTAGTAGTAAGCTAATTTTTCTTATAGCTATTATTACAGTAAAACATTCGAATGTTAGCATAAATACGATTGTAAGAACATTTATGAAAATAAATCACAGTAAGCATAAATTTCGTAAGTTAAATGACTACGTAAAATCACGATTCATTTTTATAAGTTTCTAATAGTTAACTGTAGTTAATTAATTTGTAGCGGCAAAAGATAACGATTAAACATTGATTTTTTTTATTCAATTAATGTATAAAAGCTTTTAGTTCTTTATGCTAATTTTACTAAAAAAAAGTCGTAAGTTTAACTCAGTTTTTTAGGTTTCCCTTCCGGTGAAACCTTATAGTAAAACCTACGAAAGTAGGTGAAATTTATGACTGTAAGAAAACCTATGAAAGTAAAACAACAATAAATAAAGCTTACAACTGTAACGATCATTCACGAACATATGTAAATGTTACAACTGTAAGTAAAATACACAACTAATTGTCATGGGTTCGATTAGTTCGGTACAAATAATTTATTATTAGCAGCTAAATATATTGACTGAAAGTGTTTTTTTTTATTAGATAAATGAACAGATAAAAATGTATTGGTCATTAAAATCCTTTGAACAATTCAAAAATATTAAATACTTACGTAGTGGTTCACGATTACTATTGTGAAAATTACTAGCTATTATTTGCGCAACTATAACTAAAACTAGTACAATTAGTCGTCAATTATTTTTCTGCAACTTACGGTATTTACTAACTGAATTAGTCATGTTAAAGTAACGTTAAAGAACTACTTAATTTAAAAGAAAACTAACTTACCTGACTTGGTGTGATAACAGAGTGTATGCACATATCTCCAACTGCAAGTTTTGCTTCACCAAACTTATCTACTAGAACTGTATAAGATGCAGTTCTTTCCTTGTCATTTACCATCACACCAGTTGAGTCCTGTACACATTAACTTTTATAGAAGACACCAAAAGTTTAAACAATAGAAACAAAATTAACGAATGGCAATTAGAGGAGACCCTAATGCTTTAATAATACAATGAGTTCATTTTATCTTATTCTTTTTGGTCTCTTTTGCCAATCATAATATGAACAATCGGAAGGTGTGAATTGCTTCATTGAAACTCTTTATGCATTGTAAGTGATTTTCAAATTCGGTTAAGCAGAAAAACTATTGGATTAAAGTTTATTTCCACAGAATTCTACAACACGTAACTCTTGCTTAAAGATATATGTAGTAAAAATGCCCAATGTTAGTTCAGTCTTTAAACTGAATTAGCAGATTTGATGAACTATTTTTAAGTTATTCTTGTAAATACCATAGAAATTAAACATCACCCTTCTAATTTAATAGAACGAAAATTTAGTACAAATTTGTAACAATATTTAAACTGAAAAACCTTACCGTGAAAAGGTTGAGCTGGGAATCACAGGTCTGCCATCTAGTGGCCATTTTGGGAAGTTAACTTTTAGGTAATAGTTCAGCTGTAATCCGATAGATAGGGCGAGAATTCGTTTTTTAACACTGATTTTTCTTGTCATTAAAATATTTTTTTTTTTTAAATTAAGATACAAAAAATTACTGCCGTTAAGAAATCATTTAAAAAACTAAATAAATAAAATGGTTGTTTTACTGAGTAAATAGAAATATTTAGAATTTTTTTTTTTTGCAATCAAATCGTCTAAAAATACGAGAATTTTTACCGAATAGTTATTTGATTTCAATTAATACACTTGATTCATCATTATAATAAAGAAAAATTTATTGAATGAATCAAGAGGCAACATCTTTAAAATAAATAATTACTAGAAACGAACATTTAAAACCATATCATGAACATATAAAACTACTTATGTAAGAAAATTAAACTTAGATAGTTAATTTTATCCAACATTGCATGTATGTTTATTGTATATCCTAACAAGTTTCGTACTTAAATCCGAAAGTGTCAGGCAGAACATAAGCGGCCACGGATATAATAAATATACATGTTACTACGGATAAAATCAACATAAAAGAATCAACCATATTATCCAGTACTGCAGACTTAACCACGTTTTTGTAGTTACCCATTTGCTTTATCATAAACTCGTTTATTTTTTAAGGATCCGCCCAGATGATTTTACTTGATTTAAAAACAATTTTTTTACTTATAATGATTAGGCAGACTGATGTAGATTATGCTTAATTTAATTAACTTTTAGGTAATAGTACAGCTGTTATCCAATAGATAGGGCGAGAATTCATTTTTTTAACACTCATTTTAAGTCATTTTCATCTAAATTTTTTTATTTAATTAGGAGGTTTCGTGCCAAAACCCAGTATCTATTCTTCTTATACACATTTTTTTTTGCTTTTTAAAAATAAATTAATAAAATTAAAAAAAATTAATAAAAAATGTTTACAATCTATAAGAAAATTATTCACTTTCTGAGAACGCTTAAAATATAAATTGTAAATTATAAAGTCATATAAACTGACTTACTTTAAAACCTGCCATGAGGTTGTTTAGAAAATATCAAAAGTGCATAAAACAGATTACGTGAAAAGTAATTTTGAAGTAGACGAGTAAGAAACCTTTTTTTATCAAAAACACTCTTACCTTATGATCAGAAATTGTAAAATAAGTTTGAAAAAGTACAATGTGGCTTCCCTGTTATATTCTTTGTAATTGTTATGATATATTGGGTCTCATTTATATAGTAGGTAGAATAGAATAGAATAGAAAAGAAATTTGTTATTCTGGGACAATTGTCCCCCTAAGAATAAACAAAGGTACAAATAAAGGCCTTAATAGTTTGGCCTGTGATTAAACAGAAAATAAATAAATAAATAAGTATTTACAAAAAGTGAAAATGAAAATAACAGCAGAAATTAAGGAAATAAATTAAAACAATTAGAATTTCGGAGGAAGCTGAATAGAAAGGAGATAACTGAGATGGATAGGGTAGGAGCATGGCGGACAGATGATGGCAAGGAGTTCCAGAGAGAGGTAGCACGATCAGGAAGGATTTGTCAAAGGATGAGGTACGGTGAGAGGGAATATAAAGATCAGATGAGCGAGATCTAGTGTTACGGGAATGTATCGAGGATTTAAACTTAAGGAGTTGGAAAATATAGGAAGGCCTTTGAGACTGGATGACTTGAAAAAGGAAAGAAGCCAAAAGATATTGGCGGCGATAGACAGGGAAAAAGCACTTCAACTCATCGTAGCAGTGCGAAATGCGAGAGTCTCTGGAAATGCTGAATATAGTTCATGAGGCGCTTGAGCTTATCTTCAAGATCACCAGAAAGACCGCCATACACTAAGCAACCATAGTGGAAATGGGGGAATATAAAAGAGGAAACTAGGAGTTGCCGGGTCTTAATTGGAAAAAGGTACTGATTTTTGTAAGATGACTGAGACCGCGGTCTATGTAAGGAGGCGAAAAGTTATTTTTTTCATATAATCATCATAAACTGGATTATTATAGATGGTTTCTAGGTTTTGGTCTGAAATGTCTAATTAAATAGAAAATTTCAAACTGTAAGTGGCTATTACGTAACCATATTTAGCCAAGTAATGTTCAATAAGGAAGTTTTATTATTAAGATATTTTGTCCACATTAAACTGCTTACAATATGGTTGAGGCTGTCTAGTAGACAGGCACCAAACTGGTCTGAAGCGACGGCTGACAAGAGAAGCGGAGGAGTTCGGTACAATTTCCCAAGTGCATCGGCCACATTTCTGCCCACTCCTCCTGGAGATTGTCCTATTTTCCCAGGAAGTGTTCGTCCATCTAACTGGAAACAGAGAAAAAAAAAATGGGGATAATTATGAGTTTTACTGATTTTCTTCAAATAATTCTTAATATGAACTGTAGCGTAGCATGAGAGGTGGTCCTGAAGCGGAAGCACAGAGAGTACAAGGGGAGGTGTTTCTTTTTTTATGCAAAACAAGCGCTCATTTGGCGCCTTCGGCTTCTTTCAGTGCACTGTTGGCCTCCTTTCGTAGCAGGTAACACTATCGATCATCAAACAGTGAGCTGTAAGAATCTCATAGATTTTTTTGTTTTGTTATCTACATATGAAGGAGATCTGGCACGGTTCGTTGTTATATTATACATTTCAAACATTTGGATGAGTATTTATTCATAATTGATTTTAGTTTAATTCAGTTAATCCTCATTCTCAGATCTTTTACTCATTTTTATTCATTAAAGATATCATTCTAAATTTCAAATGTTGTTAAATAAGTACATTTAGGTAACACCACTTAACACCTAGAGTAAATGCTGCTGAGATAAATCGTCTAACCTAAAGGCACACCCACTCTACGTGACAAGGTTTTTATAGTTAGCCGTGTAGTACAAATTACAAAGGCAGCCCCCTTTGGTGTGTTTTAGCGGTTAAGGGCCAAAGTACAGCCTTGTTTTAGAACAGCTTGTCAAGGTTTTCAAACTAGGGCTTGGAGGGAATTGTAAAGCAGAGACCAAACTTTACCACTACTCTGGTACAGTTTACAGTACACGGCAACATATGCGTTCTTTTTTTTATTTACAATTTATTCTACAATCAATCAAAAAATATGAAACCTACAATTTTTTAAATCAATCAAGCTGAAGAGAAGTAAATGTGGTCTGAATTTAAATTAGTTAAATTTATTAGATATACTTAAATGAAAACTTTCAAAATTAAATTTGTAGTTTATGGAAAGATACTATAAATGATGTGTGTGACCAAAAACTAGAAACTAACCATGAATTAGATCATCTGATTGATTTTTAACTCAGGTGGATCTAAGTACTGCACAGTGTTACCAATATAATTGCCCGGAGCCCTGTTTTGGGGTTCCGAACTGTGTTAAGACTGCGACCATTAACTTGTGGGTGCAGAGTAGGTCTCAGGAGTGATGGCTAGCCACCACTGGGCAGAGACAGGCGAAGGAGTTTATTAAAGGCTATTCAACAAGGCTGACTGCAGAATTAATCCGTCAAGGCCGCGTGGGGCTAATAAGGATGATTGTAGGCCTATTAACTAGGCCACTGCAGGCCCCAGAAAACACATGCATCGCATGGGCACCTGGTGGATGATAGCCTCTGTAGGTTGTGTCAGGAGCAGGAGGAAATGGCACTGCACGGTGTTGTGTCAGTGTGAGGGGCTTGTGTGGCTAAGGATGTTACTCCTTGGGGAGGAAAAACCGAGGCCTGTGAGCTTTACCCAAGAATCGCTCTCCAGCATTAAGAGTCTGATCAAAAGGACAGGGTCTGGAGGGTGAGCTTTAGAGTGAGGGGAGCCACAATAGGTCCAAAGGGGTCGCAGTGGCGTAGGCCTTGAGGCCGCCCTAGTATAATCTAATCTAATCTATCAATATAATTGCACTTTTCCCAATTTAGAATTGGTTTAACTCTATTAACAAACTATCGTCTAGTTTAAATTGTTACAAAATTTTACTAGTTGATGTTGATGTCCCCTCTACAATTTCCCTTGTCCAGTGGCGAGATGCGAGTATTTATAGCCCAAGGATACTGCTAGACTTTTTTAAAGTGAGATTAGCAGCACAGAGAGAGAGGGTAGAATAAGGGAATACTGCTGACGAAGGTGTAGCGCAATGGGGGTTTTTATTCCTTTCACCTGGCCCCAGAATCAGCACACAACAATTTATACTACTGATAAATTTTTAATTGCAGTCTTAAGTAATAAATTTCAGTTTTTTTTATAAGTCAATTAAAAATCTTTTTATATCCTCTATAAAACTGAATTAATAAAATAATCCAGAATAGTAATATAAGCAACGATAAGGCATTGATTGCGACCAACAAACCTCGCGTGACCTAATGAATCAGAAGCCACGATATCAGCAGCGAACAGAAACTAGTTCAACAGACAAAAGGATTATCGTACAGAGGGGGGGAGGGGTTAGCTAAAAAGCAATAACAACTGGAGGGTGCATTCTGTGCATAGATTTCAAGGAATTACCGATAGTAATTCACTCAAAGCACACATGCAATTTTACGATAAGATCAAAATAAAGGAGAAAAAAATGATCCTAGTTTAAATTAACTACAATAAAAGATAATAATAAATAGTTAAGTTACCAACCGCTAGATCTATACCGGTAAAATTTTATTAAACCTTTCATTACCACCAGCTATACACATAGTACCTAGGTTCCAGTTTAATTTCCGATAAATAACTATCGTTCAATTAATCGATTAATCTTAAATTGATTGAAAGTGTTCAATTTTAAATGAAATTATCTGACTAGCAAATATTTTATAGCAATAAATTTTACTGTAGAGCCCACTAGATATTGTTACGTGAATATAATTTCACTGCACAACTCGATTAACTTCATAAAACAAAACAAATGGAGAAATACGATGAAATAATGTACATTGTTTTTTGTAATTCCGTTTATAATATAAATTTAACGTTGTCATGTAGCGGCTGCTATTGTATTTGAGTTGAATTATTGCAACGATTTACATTACGGGAACTCTGTGTTAATCAAAATGGCTTCTGAAATAAATTATTTATGTTTTTTAATGGCCAAACATTAATGGTGATAATCTTTATTATTTGAGGACATTTATTATAAATATAAAAAGCTATGACTGAACCAAATGCTTTGATACTTAAATTTAAGATCATTTCAAAAAGTGGAGTTAATCGATTTGTGCAACAAACGGCTCAATATATGGGATTAGATTTGGTCAAATTCAAAAATATTTTTCACTGCAACAATTCCTATTGTAAGTAACTGTCACTAATAAATGGGTTGTTGCGACAATAAGCAGACTGAGAGGGCGAACCACGCGGTGTGCAGAGATCGTATCTTCACAGGATCAACAAAAGGTCCTCTCTCTTCTCTTAGCGTAGATTGCAATGAGGAGGAGGATTTCAAACATATAATAATGATATGTCCACGTTATATACTAGAAAGGAAACGAATGTTTTGACGACTTATACAGGTATTTAGATGCATCATTTCGCTAAGAAGACATAGTATTCTCCACCAACATCCATGTGCTTAAGTCTATAGCAGAGCTAGCAAAGAAGTATGAAGTGTATTTAAAAGTTATAGCCGATTAGAATGAATGGAAGAAAATGATTAGAGAAGGATTACGGTGATTTCAATTTTGGTTAAGCTATAAGGATGGCAGGAATATAGAGTACTGATCCATCCATTAGTTGTAAGTTTGTATGTAAATAGTTGTATATAGTAGAGGGATGAATGTGTGAAGCGAATGTATTGATAAGAGTGAGTGATATTCTAGTGATAAGCACCTAGACGATGCTGGCTGTATGGCGGAAGCCAATGCCAAAAAAAAAAAATAAGTACCAACTGAGTATAGTTATTGTATTCTACAATATTGAGGGAGACGTGTGGATTTTCATTCACCAGATCAATGTGGTCCACAAGAGGATAGTGTGTACAGCATCTGGGAGTTCCATTCTTCCTTAAAATGTTCCCTTTCTTTCCACAACCATTTCTATTATTTAGAAGATAAGGTCACAAAACATTAGAAGTACAGGCTACATTCAGAGGTTGGGCAAGCTTGTATAGAGCAGCAATAAAACTTCAATTCTAATTAAATTTTGTACATCAATATTATCTATTTTCTTCAAAATTTTAAAAGCATGATGATTTTGGGACATCTGTGCCGCTCTCCTAGTCTTTCAATTGAAAGTTTACTGTTTTCCAAATTAGTTCCATCATATACTTGACAGATTTCACCGTATAAAGAAATGTTTGATGACTAACCGTCATTTTCATAGGATTATAAAGTTAGACTGAAAAAATATTGACGTTGTAATGATAAACAGAAAGATTTGTGGGCTTAATAATTTACTTATCTCTCTCCCCTTGACAACTTGTATTAAATTGATAATTTATAATAAATAAAAGCGGAAATAAGTAGGGCTTCATTTCTCAAATTTCAATAAAATGTACGAACAAGTCAGCAACATGCAATAAATTATGATTACCGGTATTTCCGGTATTTGTCTTTGTTTAAACAGATAAACTATGGGCTATCATCATTTTCTGCATATAAATATTAAAACAGGAAGATAGTATGTGACGGTTTACTTGCCAGTCCCAGTTAGTGGTTAGACCAAAAAGAAACGAGGTGAACTCAAGTCGATTATTGTGTCCATCATGAGCAAATCTAAATAGATTCTAGTATTGTTATGATGGCGCATACTTGGCTCTATTTGCTGTGATCTCGAGACTAATTAGCCGTCTAATAGGGATATCTCATCAAGAATGCTAACTATTAAGTATAATTTATTATTATTTAAGATTTCATATATATTGTATAATGCGCACTATTCATTACAATATTATAATGGAAGTGCGACTATCGATTGGGAAAAGATCGATGACACTATGCCGGCTGATGAAGTCAATTATATTTTACATACTCGAGACTTGGCTGTTGGTGAACTCTATGATAGAGACAATGGTTTTAAAAGTTACAAAAAAGAGAAACGTACCAAAATTTTGATCCACGGTTTTGGGGAAAGCCCTGCTAAGTAAGTATTGAATGAAGTTAGAATTTTTTTGTTTTTCCTCTTGTTGAATCAAATTTTACAATTTTCCCTCTACAGGTAAAAAGGTATAAATACGTATCTGAAAGAGTACAAAGCCGCAATAATCAAGCTTTCGAGGAAGGCGCCACGGTAGCCGAGTGGTTCGAGGCTAGACCCGCAAAGCTAAGATATATTGTGGTACTAGTCTAGGCCTTGGATTTGATTTAATGTTTTAATATGAGGAATTTATAGAAAAGTATGTTAGGCGGTTATAGGCTAGACCCGCAAAGCTAAGATGTGTTGTGGTATTAGTCTAGGCCTTGCATTTAATTTAATGGTTAATATGAGGAATTTATAGTAAAGTATGTTCGCTAGTCGCCTCCGTCCACGACACCTAATTAGGTGGAAGTAAAGCCCGTCTGAAAAAATAGGCAATTACTTTACTTTCGAGGAAAATGCTTTGAATAAAATTGATAGAAATTTAGGCGTGTAAGTAGGAGGATACCCTAAGGGTATTCAGGAACAATGTGACGAATTCAATCGTTTCGAAAAAAATTGCATTAGTAAAGACATGATCTTTTAGTGACGGATTTAGGCTAAAACCGAGCGTGTAACAATTACAGCAAAAAGTAAGTGGTATTAAATAACGAAAGAATTTCTTTTCCAGGTCATTTGCAATACCAATGTTACGAAAAGCTTATCTACAAATCTGCGATTGCAACGTAATAGAAGTTGATTGGTCAAAATGGGCTGCAGAACCTTACTATTATGAAGCAGCACGAAATACTCAACGAATCGGCCATACTGTCGGTGAATTTCTCTTATCACTGGGCACAAATCTGTCAACGACAGAACTGATTGGCTACAGTCTAGGCGGTCATGTGGCCGGCAAAGCTGGCATGATCACAGGTTCAAGAGTGTCCAGAATTATAGCTCTGGATCCAGCTTATCCACTATTTGGAGAAAGTCCAGCTAGATACAGACTGGACGCCACAGATGCAAACATTGTGGAAGTGGTGCATACAAGCGGTGGTACTTTAGGCTTTAGTCGACCAATAGGATTAAGAGATCTGTATGCAAATGGCGGACAACATCCCCAGCCAGGCTGTGGTACGCTGGATGTCTTTTGTAGCCATAGAAGAGCGTTTCTCTACTACAGTGAAGCTTTGTTAAGTCATGGGCGAGGATTTAAGGCCAGACTGTGTACCTCTCACGAGGACTATCAGCTAGGAGGATGCAAAGGTCCATTTCTAGCACTAGCTAACCACAACGCAGACAAAACTCGTAAAGGGAATTTCTATTTTGATACGAATTCAAAAAGTCCATTTGGAAAGTATAGGTCATCATCTCTTAAGTTAGCTAGTTGACTAAAACGGAAGGAAGCACAGCTAAAATAATACAGATGACTGTTTTAACTACTTATTATCTAGAACTAATTTTGTATGCGCCAATGACCATTTTATGATAATGAGTTAATTTTAATAAATAAATCCATTAAGTTTTTACTTAAGATTACGTATTTATTGTGCTCCCTAAATTTCCTACAATCAAAATCAAAATCTTGGTAAATAAGAACTTGGAAATGACATAACAAAACCCTTTGAAATCGCCAAGGTGGTTTTTTTGGGGGGCATGGTCTATCTGTCTGTGGGTAGCGTACGTCCGATTAAACTACGAGTACATCAAAAACTGGAAAATATTAGGAAGAAGAAATTTGTTGTTTTTAATTTGGCTCTTTCAGCACGATGTGACAAATAATTGCGGTGAGTATCCCTCAGCTGGAATTATCACTTTACGGAGGGGATTTTTTTATCTTGAGATTGCCTCGAAAAAAACAAAGATTTTCTTCGAATTTTGCATCATTCTCTCCCCAAAAAATTCGATTATAAGCAAACCGAGATAGAGGATTAGTTTTCTTTTAAAATGCTATTCAAAAAAATACGGATTCAAAAAAACTATAAATATTAATAGAAAGTAAAATCGTTTCAAAATTCTAAGATAGAAAAAATATTTTAAGATCGATCGTCAACAAACAGATTTCGTTTTATTTTAAACACAGTGAAATCGTATAAATAACAAAAACTATGCTAAATGTGAAATCGATATTTGAAATCGATCACGTTTCTCGATTTAAAAAACATCAGCCAAAATTTGTAATGAATATAAATTTTTTCAACAACACATTCCATTTGGAGGAGTTCTTTAGCAAAAATGTTCCACTAAAATGTTGTGTTGGTCCCACAAGTTTATGCAACAGGCAATTAGAAGCATCAATTATAATAGGCTAATATGGCCTCAGAATTTATAGGTAATGGATAAATGGCCACAAAATTCAAAATATCCCATTTTTTTTTTTTTTGGTGCAAAACAGAACAAATCAGGGAATGGTTAAAGACAAGATATTTGCTGCCTAAACTTGTGATAACCCAAGAAATTTGATGCAAATAAAGAATCATAATCTCCAGGAAGCAGATGTTTGTTTTGATAAAAGCACAGGGCGAGAATAGGAATAGTGAAATCTGATAACATTCCTCGCAAAACAAAGACATGAAAAGTACTTCCATCTTTTTATTTCCGTTTCCTCTAAAAATTGGAAAGAACATAAAATAAAACAAAACGAATGAAATCTTCGAATCTAAATCTCTAAATCGCGAAAGAAAACTGCAGAATTTCCTTTACTCTATCGTTTCCACCAGTTCGCATTTGCATATATCTCAACCATAACTTTCGTGACTTAGCTTCAATTTTCCGATTTTCCTAGCAACCATTTTCTCTACCCTGGTTTATCTTTACATGTAAACTGCATGATGATGGTGGTTATCCATTGCAGCATATCACGCTATACTGTAATAAGAGTTATAATCGGATTACTGCAATGAGTACAACTATCATGCAGTAGAATGAGCTTTTAATGTCTTTTAACTTTTCATGGTCTTTATGTTTAGATTTTAGCAGTTAAATTTTATTGCAAATCTACTTGTGATTTAATCGCAGTTTAGGAATTAGCGGGACGCGCCTACAGGTGTTTCTCTTTGCCACCCACAATTTAAAACCAAATTCTCATCTCCTGAGATAATTTCCTCACGCCTTCTTAGTTTAAATCTGAGATAAAATTTGCTAGTCTTTCAGAATATCTAAACTTTGAATCATTAATATCTCCACATCTATCAATCGGAATGCTGTATGTATTTTGGGCACAATTATAGACCATCTACCTCTACAATTGAGAGAAATATGAACCTTGTACATGCCACCCAAAAAAGAGATATTGAAAGATTATATTTGCTAGTTTTTTCGTAATACCTCAACTTTGAATAATATATAGATTTCTATCTTTTGAAATACTGCACAGTTTCTACAGTTCTAACTCGCCCATCAAGGCGTATCCACAGTGGTAAACTCTAAATCATCTTCAAAGAAACATCTGTTCAATCGTTCAATACCATTAATGGTTTTCTAAGTACTCACAATGTGAAAGCTTAGGCTATAATGGGCCGATTGAGGCTTTGGATAGCGTGGCACTTTATCTCTTCAAGTTTACAATTTTCTAGTAATGGGATTTCCTTTATTATACTTATCTATATCATCCAGAAATCTATTAAAAGTAAAGTAAAGTAATTGCCTATTTTTTCAGGCAGGCTTTACATCCAAATATTGCAAAGTTGGTGTCATGGACGGAGACGACTAGCAAACATACTTTACTATAAATTCCTCATATTAACACATTAAATAGAATGCAAGGCCTAGACTAGTACCGCAATACATCTTAGCTTTGCGGGTCTAGCCTATAACCGCTCGGCTATCGTGGCGCCTACAGAAATCTATTAAATAAAAATATTTCCAAAAAATACAACTAAATTACATCTAGGTAAATCTGAATAGCAATTTAAATATGCAAAAAAATGAAATAACTTTAAACCTTGCTGATGAACTATTCAACAGCAAAGGCGCCTAATTTGTTTCTATATATTATGGGTACGGCAAACCATTCACACAAAAGTTGTGCTTCACATTTTTAAGCTTTATAGAAAACTCAAATTGAATTTCACTTTAATGAAGTGTTTTTTTTTACTATTTCCCGTTTGCAAATATAAATAAATAAAGGAAAAGCGTATGTTCTAGAGTCTGTATTTTGAGATCAGGTTTTTCGATTTTGAATGTTTGGGGGGGAATTTAATTAAATTATAATTCTATCTTAATCAAATGAGACTTTTATGAAGATTACCTAACTATTCTTTATGACAAGCACAAAAAGACTTACAATTTTTAGAAGAAATATAACCTTCCAAATTCCAAATCTAATCCACTGAAAATGTGGTTAGGTCGGCCATGCTGGGGATTTAATGTCTTTTATTTCATCCATGGAAGAACGTGTGTTTATTCCATCCTTTCCTGACTGGGATCTGGGTTCGTACTTTCAATTATCATCCAAATTTGTTTGGTGAGACGGTAAGGTGTGTGATTAGGAAAAAATAATAGAAATAGCAGATATTCTAATCATGCTCGCATGGAATTGGTCAGGACATGGGTTCACCGCATAGAAGATGTCTGGACCAAGAAGGTGGCTGAATGTTGTCCGGCTAGAAACAAATGAAGTAGAGGTAAATATTGTACTAGATGAACGGGATAAACCTTAGCTGTTCCAGTGGTCAAATGTAGACACCATGGGCAAAAGATAACGGAAAATGGAATGAAAGGGGAGAGGCCTTAGCCCAAAATTTGAAAACTGATGTTTTCATTTTCTTTTATCAATAAAAATATAAGTATATTATTCTTTTTAATTCACTTTTTATTTAAGGCGCATCAACGTCTGAGGCCAATGGCGCCTCCAAGACGGTGTTCTTTCGTTACAGCGAGCTGTCAGGAACTCCTAGGAAGAGAACAGCAACAGGATTTGAACCCGGGATCTCCGTTTTTGAGTTGCTATTATTATTTCATCACATTTTCTTAAATTGTTTTTACGAAATAAAGGTTATTTTTACTACGAAGGTAGAGGAGATTTGCTTCGGTATTTTTCCCTTTAAATGTTGTTACGATTGTAAGGCGAGGACATGTCACCTGTACAATGAAACATGGAAAAATCCGAGTTTCAAAAAAAAACAACAAAATAGACTGACACAAAGTTTGGACTAATTCTTTTCGTGAAAAGTGACATTAAGGTGGGTATGGAGGCAAGCAAGAACTATAATAAACTAAAGACCAAATTATTTACCAACTAATAGCGCCCAAAAAAACATTTCCGAGTTTTTCCAACCTAACAAATTAAAGATTTTCAGATAAAAGCAACTACAAAAATACATCCGCCTGTAAAAACACCTATAAAAAATTAAAAATTACAACTTACGACATGCAATATGCTGGTTAACCAGGGAAATTTGCAGCATTATAGTTGAAAAGAAAAAAGAAAACCCTTTGACCTTCTCTACTTACTAGAGATTTGTTTTAAATTACCGGTGTAACTTTTAGTATACAGTTAGCACGGACCATAACTACAAAGAGGGACAATCAAGGCTGAGGTCAGCGAAATCTATGCAGCTGTAGGAAATTATTGTAATCAAGGCTGCGGTTCAAGTCATTTCCTTTGCAAACTAAAATTCTTCTAAAATTGTAGTGAAATTAATAGTTTACAGTATTTCTTTTTTCCCTACGGCCTGCAGACATTCAGATTTTGTTGTCCTTAAATATAGAAGTTAACGCACAGTGGGTGTTCATTTTGATCTAAGAATCAGTAAAAATGAAACCAAAAATAGAAAGAATGATTCCTAATAGTTAGAATAGAAGTCAATTAATTAATTACGTTTCGATACCCCTTTTTATGACCATCACAAAAGGTTACACTGCTTTGTTAAAAGAAAAACTTAATTATTCGACAAAAATGTAATTAATTTTACTATTTTCTATAACACATCAAATATCTTTTTTTTAGTTCTATGCCCTGCCCATAACTGGACAGTGTTCTCTCATTATAGATAACACTGTCCAGTTATGGGCAGTGAGCTTTAAAGTTAGAGAAAACCTAACAGCTGCAGCGGGCACCATCCCGAGTTCTCTATTACAACATTGTTTTGCTTTAATTTTAGATGAAATCGTTTTGACAAAGTTATACCTAAGAATCTCTCTCTCTGTTAAACATTAGCGAATTCTGGATTCCAACGCTGAGATCCTAGCTTCGAATCCAGCAGCTGGCCACCTAGATTTTCTCTACCTAGGAGCTTACTACAGCTTACTGCCAGTTGATACGCAGTGTTGTCTGTTAAGATAGTATACTGTCCGGAGGCACCGTTAATGCAATGAAAAAAGCTCTAGACGCCTCAGTTGTTGACACGCCCAAAGGTAATAGCAACAATAGTGATGGGGCGCTATTGACCGCCACAGTCGATGCGCCCGAAACTAATAATAACGCTACTTAAACCTTCGACCACCAAGAATGTGTACTCAACGCCCCAAGATTCTTTCTCAAGAAATTTCTTCTTTATTTCTTAGATTTACTTCATGACCTCCTAGCAGTCTAAGAAATGTAAAAAAAAGAAAAAAGAAACATGAAACCCAGGAACCCAATCCTGGGCGCCATATCATAACATTAATTTTACGGTCGTATTTTTGAAGAATTACATGTCATCCCTTTATTGAAAAAAATGTCTCATTTAAAAACTCATGATCGCTAATTATTACTTAATAAACGGTCATATGCAGTCCAGACTCTTTTTTTTTTATGCATAGGAATGAGAACTGTCGAATTCACCACACTTAAAATGGCTAATTTTAAGTATACAGTAAATCTCCAGAAGAAAGAAGAATTACGAGTTAAAAACACAAGTCAAATAATTGCTTATTTATTTTCACGCGAGGCTAACAACCAATTAGACGGAGGGGGCTCAATTATGCGAAGTATGCGCTCAATTATTAACATATTTTTTCTAAGAAATAAAAACTAAGTACACGTGGAGATTCGAACTGGCGATCTCCCGCTTACAAATGCACGCTTAATGACAAACACCCGCCCGAATTAGAGTTTAAATAATAAAACTAGTTTTGCTGAAGCGAATTTATATTGCTACACTGTAATTACAATTAAATTTTACATTGTAATAAATTCTTGCTTAATTTATGCCATACGTCGTGCATAAATTTCAATGAAATTACAGTATATTATTAACTGAGTATGGGTGTGACTAAGATAGCGCATTAGGTGGATGGGTACCATTTTGGAATACCTGTTTTTAATTAGATAGATAGATAGAAATTATTAATACAAGAAAATAGTCTAATATAGCGGGGTAATCAAAGGTTTCCCAGAAATTGAAAGCAAGTACTAAAATTGCCTGGAGGGGCCGAAAAGGTTAATTAGTTTGTTAGCATCTGGCTGCGTTGTTTGTCTTTTGGGTGCGACCGTAGACCGTATAGGCAATCTCATCACGATTTGTTATTCATTATTTTGGAAAATAAATTTCAAAGATAACTATAATCAGCCAAGATTATAAATAAAATGCTACAATTATGCATCACGTGATTCTACACATTTTTTTTGTATATACTGTTATGCTACTAAAAATGCATTATTCTGTTGGAACTCATTTTATGAATGTTAAATAGGAGGCGCCACGATAGTCAAGCGGTTAGAGGCTAGACCCGCAAAGCTATGATGTATTGCGGTACTAGTCTAGGCCTTGCATTTTATTTAATGTGTTAATATGAAGAATTTTGTAGTAAAGTATGTTTGCTAGTCGCCTCCGTCCACGACACCTAATTTGATGGTTGGACCTAAAGCCTGCCTGAAAAAATAGGCGTTACTTTACTCTAATTGTTTAATAGGCCTCTGTTGACCAAATCTGGAACGCCATTTTGTCGAAGTGGTAATAGCACAAAGAAAATTGCACCAATAGGATAAAGGATGAACATAATAGTTTTTTATTTGGAAAAAGGCAATTTTAGGGCACCCTGTTTTTCAAGACTGAACAGATTCTCTCAGATATACTCGCCTCTTAATTCTTAGATGGATTGTAAATTTTTAGGAGGTTTTTGCGGAAAAAATAGGGTAATAAATACACTGCTCCACAAAAAAAGTGGCGCACTTTAAAAATGCGTTATTTTTTTTTCTCTGTAACTTTTTTGTTCTACATTTTATTTTAGTTAGCAAATATAAGAAGTATAAAGTTACGGGAAGGCTAAAATAAAATAAAAAATGATTTAAAAGAAATGAAAACCTTTAATTTAACAAAAAAGTACTTCTCGGCAAAAAATAAATTTGAAAAAAAAATGTATTTCTTCCGATTAAAAAAAGAGAAAAAGAATTTTAGTAACGTGTATTGCTCGCATTATTGCATCTAATCTCCTCGGCATACTCCTTATTAAATTTCTCACGGAATCTTGTGTTAATTCCTCCCATATCTCCACCAGAGCACCTCGCAACTCTTCTAAGCTCCTGGGAGGATTATTTCTCCATCTTAATCGCCTACCCAGCTCATCCCAAAGATGTTCAATTGGATTTAAATCCGGGCTGCGTGCTGGCCACCTCAAAACACGAATGCTAGTGTCCTGTAGATATTGAACAACACAGGCGGTAGTGTGTGGTCGGGCATTATCTCGCATAAAAATAAAATTCTTCCCAATAAATGGTGCATAGGGTATCACATATTGCTGCAAAATTTCCCTCGCATACAAATCTGCATTCAAGATTGCCCTGTTGAACACGTGGAGCTCAGACTTAGCCTCCATAGAAATCCCAGCCATCACCAGTACTGAACCACCTCCGAATGGTAGTCTACCAGAAATATTGCACGGAGCGTAGCGCTCCCCAGGCCTTCGGTAAACTGGGTAAACCCATCAGGTGCATAGAGAGCAAAACGGGACTCGTCTGAAGTGAGAACGTTTCTCCAATCGTTCTCAGACCTGTTGCGGTGTTCCCTAGCGAACTCTAGACGGGCTCTCCGATGGTCTACGGTGAGCAATGATCCCGAGGCTTGCTTCCTAGAGCGTAAATTCATTTCAGCAAACCTTCTTCATACGGTTTCGGCACTGAGTCAAACTCCACGAACAGTAAGCAGTGTTTGAGCTGTTTCAGAAGCAGTTGATGTACGATTTCTAAGAGTGTGAATTCTGATAAATCGGTCATCAAATGCTTCTGTGGCTCTTGGTCGACCCGAACCTTGTCTGCGAGTGCAGAGGCCTGTCTCCTGGTAACAATGGATGGCTCTACGGACGGTGGTCTCAGGCAACCCTAACGTTCGAGCTGCGTACCGCTGACTCTGTCCATCCTCAACTAATGCAATAATACGGGCCACTTGCTCTGCTGTAATTCAGAGTTTGCAATGCTTTCAGCTTGAAAAAAGTCGAAACGCAACTGTAGAGGTCAATAAATTTATTTACTGTTGAGGTAAAGTTCATGTTGTTGTTTACACAAAAAGACCGAAGGGGATTTAACGAGGAATTGCTTCTCTATTTACAAGAAACTTTGAGCCTTGATTCGCTTAATTGTTCCCTGACAATTTATGAAAATAATTAAAACTAATAATCTTTGCCCAAAATGTGATAAAACAAAAAATAAACGCTTTTTTCAAAGTGCGCCACTTTTTTTGTGGAGCAGTTTATGAGGGCTGTAAAATTCAGATCATTAAAAAAAGTATAACTTCCAATCAAAAATTCAATTCAAATCTTGTTGGGTTTACCCAGACCATAGTAAACCATTTTGGTTCGAAATGCTGGTTCAAGTCTGAATGTTTTGTTTTTGATTACAAATGATTATAAATAATTCTCTGGATTGGGAAGACATAATGGCTCAAAGTCCAATTCGCTAATTCAACAGATTTATTTTTATAAAAATCATAATTATTCGATTTTTAATTAACGCTTCTTAAAATTTGTAGATTTTATTTTATTAATCTTTGTAATGTTGTAAACGGTTGAACCTAGTTTATTGTAATTTGTGAAACAAGTATATTATGTGTGTAGCAATGTTCATGTTGATTATAGTTTATAGTGGAACTAGCAGCATTGCAAACATATGTGGAGGTATTATATTGAACTGTGGTCAGGAGCAACCGACATTGCATTACGACCAGCAATTAGTCAGTTGGTGTTGGTGAACCAGAATTAAACGAAGAGCAGGCCATCCACATCTTGTACCATCTGCAGAGAGGGTGAGAGGGGGAGAGAATAAACTCTCTACGGGCCCAGGAACAATGTAACTACCCAGGAAAACCCATATAAAGGGTCCATGTTCATCCAACAGTGGTGCTTCAATAACGAATATCCTCATTCTGGACTAGAAGTGGGGGATAAAGTTGTGGGTCCAATCACAGACTGTATCCACACCCATTCTTTAAGTGAGAATAAAAGAGATAATTGGGTAAATATTTCTAATTTAGTTCTGTATTTTTCCAAATTAATTCATTTCATGAAAAAAAAAAAATTTAAAAATAGCCCAAGGGACCTGTGAAAAATCAGGGGATTGATTAATCGCCCTCCCTAGTGGTTTACTCGGCATTTTCTTCATTATAGATTAAAAATAATAATTCCCGAGGAAAGGATTAGCTGAGTGGTTAGCGAATACTGGATTCCAACACGAAGATCATGGGTTCAAATCCAGCTGCTAGCCCCATAGATTTTTCTCTTCCTAGAAGCTTCTTACAGCTCACTGATTAGTGAGAAATAGTGTTCTCTTTACGTACATCAAAGAGATTTAAGTAGTTTGGGGACTAACCAACCATTTAAAAAATAAAAAATTAAAATAAAAGCCCAAAATCGAAATCAACTTTTAAAAAAAAAGAGATATGAAAAGTTGTGATGTACAAAATATAATACTAAATATTGAACAGAGTGTTTCCACGACTCAGTCTACCCATTTAAAATCATAACGCTACGCTGTTCCTAGTAAGAGAAAGTCAAATAAATTTCAACTAAACAAAGTCTTGAAACAATTAAGACTTGACCTACCTTAATATAATTACATACTTCTAGTTCGCGCAGATGTTCCTAGGTGGGTCTGCAGTACACTTGGTAAACTGAAACGACCTCTCGTAAGTCTAGCATTGCATCGGCTAAAGAAGACATTCTTGTCTTACTTCTTACTTTTTTTTTATTTCTTACTCCCGAAGTGATTTGTGACCAAGTAGATCAGAGGCGTGGTATATATATATTACATAAAAAGAGTGTAAAATGTTACAGTAGAGGTTACCTTGCAGCGAACGGGTGGGTGGCTTTATTTCAAAACCGCACTACACCCGACGTACAGAGAGCGAGTACCCGGCGCACCATAGCGCTGGTGAAAGAAGCAGGCAGACACAGGTCAAGGGAGGATTGGGGGTGGCTAAGAAGGAGGGTGGCTTGAGGATAGGGCGTAACGCACACACATAAATACAACAAGAAGCACGGGGGGAAGTTATAGACTTGCGCATTTCCAACTAAAACGGGGGCCACAACCCGTTAGAAATACGTCGACGTCGGCCGACTAAGATAGGAGGTACGGTGGTAGATAATGTGGCCGTGGTCCCCGGTACAGTGGTGCAGTGTCCCAGTGTCCTATGTGATCTCTAACTTTTGAGAGAGTGTCCAAACTGGAGACTTTTCCCGTGTGCTCGCGCCCTTCATTTTTTATTTAAATTTTTTTTTTTTTTTTGGCTTTTCTTTTACTAAATTAAAGTCCTCAAAATCATCACCAAAAATCCAGTTTAAAAAACAAAACAGGGTGAAGACTTCAACTAAACATCAAAACTAACATGACTTCTGTAAGTCAATTTTTTTTATTAAAAAAATTCTTCAATTTATACCATATTTCTGGTATACTGAATTTCAATTCTCGCAAACATCAATGAGAAGTTAAAACAATTATAGCCCAAAACAAGATTATCAATTAGAACATCTGAAAATGAAAGGAAACTTGAAATATTGAACAGTAGAATTTATACCACTGATGCATTTAATGTGCAATGTTAACATTTAATGAGTTGTTATTGCATTATTAATTGCAGTAAATTTGATAATAAACATTTAATTTAAGGTGCGTCAACATCTAAGGTTATTAGCGCCCGGAGTTTTCTTTCAGTACACTGCCGGCTTCCGGGCAGTGTTCTCTCTTTACACTGTCCATCCCTGGACAATGAACTGTAAGAAGCTCCTAGGAAGAGAAAAGCTAAGAGCCAGCAGCTTATGAAAAATAAGTCTTATTAATTATATAAATTATAAAATGTTTTGATTTTTCGTTTTTTTTTTTATTCACGCATATTTTTCTTATTTCTGATTGGATTTTCACAAATCATCGGAGGCAATTCATCATTGGTCGTAACGTTTCCATTTACTACGCTTTATCACTTCATATTGAAAAATAAAATTCAACACCAAACGAATCCGAAACGTTATTCACTTCTCTATTTTCCATTTCTTTTAATAAATTCACTAGGATGGTCGAAATCATGAATGTTATGGAGCACGTTAATATATCTAATGCATAATAATAGATAAGCTGTTTGCACAATTAGTAAAATTCAGAGAAAATTTATTGATTAAAATGTGTAAAATCCGTAAAACGTAGTTGCAATGCGTTCTAATTATTAATAATAAGTGTCACAAAAAACATAACATGACGTAACACTAGCGAGAAAGAAGTCTTAAGGACTACAACCTAGGTCACAGATGGGCCCCTATCCCATCTGTGATGGAAAACCCTAACACCATCCAACTCTCGCATGGTTTAAACCTACCACTCTCTTTTCTAATCCATTAAAGACAAGTTTATGATGTGGACCCACCTAAGTGCCTAAGCACTCTCCGAGATAGTGTGCCACAAACGCTCCACAATCTTAGACTGTGCCAGCCGAATAACCTTCTTCAAGTCGAACAAGAGACGAGCCATAGGTGCATGTCCAGAAATCCTCTAAGTGGAGCATCATTAAAATCCTCAGCTAATTCCTACAACACTTAACAAACCCAGAAGGAAATCTTAGGCTTAAACTTAACTAGAACTGAGCGCAAGGTTTATTTGGTGCTATCTCATTTCCAATTCTATTAATCTCCTCCATTCTTTGATCCTAGCAGTTAAATAACTTGAGACTAACCGTCTACGAAGTATTGAAACCTCTGTCGCTAACCCATCTTTTCATTGCCCACGATTCCTTGGAAGGAATTATACCTAGTTTAAAGAGAATCTTCGAGAATTTACGAGGGGAAAGTTCCTCAAAAATCTGTAGGATTTCTGGTTTCCCAATTAGGATCAAAATCTTAATTTCAGGCCCTCTATTAGAACTTAAAAGAAATATAGATTTTGTTTTAATCCCACCGATTCCAATCTGTGAAGATTTTTGTTACATACTCTCAGAAAAAGTAAAAAATTAACTGTACTAGTCAGACATTATTATTTCAGTAAACAACATAATCAGTAATTGGAAAGATTTAACTATTTTAAATGCAATTACTATAATCTAATATTTACGTTTCTTTACCAAAATTAAATTCTAAATGAAAATATCATTCTTGTTTCTAGTGGATTTACAAAAATAAAAAATCTGCTTCAGGGCAGATCAGTAGAGAAATAAAATTGTATTATGCTATAAAAAACGTTGGAATACTAAAGAAACAGAAAAAAGATTCGAAACACCAAACTTTAGGGTCTAGTAAGTGAGAGAACCACAGTTCGAGTCTGGCGAGTAAAAAGAAAAATAATTAAAATAAAGTAACGCTTATTCTATTAGACGGGGGCTTTCATCCAACTACCGAACGAAGGCGACTAGCAAACATGCTTTACTACATATTCCTCAAATTAACCTATTAAATGAAATCTCTGGCCTAGACTGGGAATCGAACCCAGTACCACATTACATCTTAGCTTATTGGGTCTCCAACCAATCGGCTATCATGGTATCTGAATTTTGCGTGAAGCCACTTTTGATTTATTAGAAAAATGTTAATAGTAAAATATGAGCTTAACGTTCTCGGCACCTAATTTGGAAGGAGAACGCTCTCGCCTGAAAAAAATAGGCAATTACTTTAGTTAATATTACTTATATACCAAACTGCAACAATGAGCAACATAAATTTAATTCTATGTAAGCCTCAATGTAAACCCACCAAATTAATTTTCAACTAAAAAAGCGATTCATGATTACAATGCAGGATCTCCTTTTTCTATGCTGAAGAGACTGTCCAGTACGTACTAAAAAAGATATGCCTCAAAGAAGCGAAATTTCCTTCAGGACTTAAATTGAAGTTGTTTAAAATTTCCATTAATATCTCTATGAAGATTTCATAGATCCAATTAAATTTTGATTTGAGATGTTCTTTGTTTACCAAGAATGTCAACCAACAGCACGGAATACAGATAAGAAGTACGAAAGGAAACTAAACAACTGTGAACTGACGCTCCTAAACTTAGTAACAATGTGCTTAATTCTTTTCCTAATAATACTTGTTTACTGATTTAAGTGCAACTTTAGGTGGTTACTTGAAAGTCTATCTAATCTATTCCATAAATTAAGAATGCTTATCTTTATAGCACAGTTATAACTTAACAAAATCATAGCCAGCATTTACCTTTTCTTTCTCCTGTACTTGGTGGAAGAAGCAGCAATCAGATTTAAACTCTCTTAAAAGTAAAATTTCAAGCTTCTTGTAACTTCTATTGCAAGCAAGACTACTCCATAAAAACTACTGTCTGATAAGCCCCACGATTTATGCCTTGCTAAAAATAAGACCATGCATTAGAATGAAGTAAACTCACAGTTTGTAATTAATAAAAATTTCCTCAAACAAATGAACTGTTTTTCTTTGTTGTAAAGATAAGTAATATTATGCTATAATTTCATACAACAAAATAATTTACTTTAAAAAAGGCACTTTTGGTTTTAAATTGCTCTTTTTAGAAATACAAAATACAATTACTACCCTGGCTACCTTGATGGGAGGCTAAATTTCTATTAATGTCCCTAGATCCTGCGGTAACTTTGCTAATTAATATGGGCACTGGGATGACTAAATTTTTTTTTTATCACTTAATTTTATAATTAAGCTTTACTTTTTCTCGGCCCATGCGACCACGACAGGAAGTCTAAGCAATTAAATGCAAGCTTCATTTACAATTAGACAGAATCAACAAGTAAAAAAAAAAGGCGATATAAAGTTAACCTATAACCTGGCAATAAGAAATGATTAACTGCAAAATATAGATCTTGCCACAATCAATTAAAAAGAACCATAAAAATATGAAAATCAAAATAAAGACTTACGATTGAGATGATGTAAAATAAATCATTATGAAGATAGAAAAGGCCGAAATTGTTAGTACACAGCACACATGCATATTCCCACCCAAAGTAAGGTAATAATAATTGAAGTTAGATTATGCTAGGAGCGCTAGTCGTCCCAAAGACGGCTTTGATAACCTGCATCATTTTGGTGAAAACCGCGGAAAACCCTTTTTAGTACTATCGTTCTTCCGTGTAAACTTTGCGCAGAGTTTAATTGTAACCTTAAGAATCTTATATTTTAGGTGATACTAAAATTTAAAACAATACGTAAGTTAAAGTGATAAAAGGAGAACAAATAAATAAACTGAAATAATGCAACTAACAATCACCGAAGATGGGATAAGTATCTCTGGACAGTTCGTCAATAATCATGATTGTTGAGGTGATGGTAAGTGTGTTGGCTTTTATATGGTTATTAGGTTAGGCAGGGAGAAATGAAAGGGAGAACCAACCTCATCCTTAAGGAATTCCAGGGCCGGGCTGTATGATATTTACTATAGGTTGTGCAGAGATTTAGAACCCTTTCAATAACTGATTACTGTTCCTCGATATCAATCATCCATAAAAAAATTGATCTTCCCACATTATTTATGCAACATCATCAAGTATAACAACTCCATTGATGAGCCTCTCTTGGTTCCTAGGGAGGTGTTCTTTATTATCCTTTTTTTAGGTTCTTCTCGTTTCCCATCCTCGTCGCCTATCTGATCCTTAGGGATGGTGCTTATTTTAAATATTTGGTTACATTTATCTTTTAAAAATGTATCATCATATCTTCTGAGCCCATTGGAGTCTCCTTTTTTGCCCTACGTGCCCTTGGCCAAAGTTAACCAGGCGAATTAAGGATCAATAATTTTCTTATGTAGACGAGAGGTGGATTTCCAAATGCTTTTTTTAAAGTCCAAATTAGCAATTAGTGGCTGCTTAAGTTCTTTGTCCTATTTCAATAGCCACGTCATTGTCGACACTCTAATGTATTTGGGAGGGTAACTAGGGAAGTATCTCTGGCCGGTAGGTAGATGATTTCGATTCCATCTTGGGTACCTCCAAGTATCTCTAGGAAGAGAAACAGAAACTGACAGTCACCCACTTCCCAGTACCTAGGTCACCCATATTCTCACCACTTTTTCGAATTAAGAGAAGGTATCAATAAAATATTAACCCCAATTATTTAATTTCATAAATTGTTAGCATCCACAAGATATCTAAAATTAGGTAAGGTAAACATCAGAGATATGACATGAAAGATGTCTAGTAAATTTTGATTTTAATGATGACTACTCTGGAGAAATGTCTGGAAAAATTAGGTCACCGTAATATGGCGAGTATATTTTCTTGATCATATTTGTCAATTAAGTGAAAAATAAGAAACAAGAAAAACGTGAAGAGAAAGAAAAACTATAATAAAAATTTTGTTTTATAAAATGTACTTCTTGAATCAGTTTTATATCAGACTAGATTCTGAATTATATGGAGCTGAATAATTCCCATTAGTTGTAACACAATGCTCTGTGGTAAGGTGGATTACAATGCGGAGATCCTGGTTTAAATCCAGCAGCTTTCTTTCAGATTTTCTCATGCTAGGAATGTCTATAAAGAGAGTACACTGTCCAGTAGCTGGCAGAGGACTGAAAGAAAGATGCCGGGCGCTAATGACCTCTGATGACGCGCCTTAAATACCCCAATAAAATAAAATAAAATCATCTGGTATGAACACTCCCTGAACTATCTCTTACTGTTGTTCTCGACGTTTACTTCTGACTTAAAAGTTTTATTACAGATCTGATAACTTCAAAACAAGAATACTTAAATTAGAAAGTCTCTCGAGAAAGGAAACGAATCCCACATTAGAACTTCGCGCTTCGAGGCGTTTTTGCAAAGTTTTGGATTTCTTTGTAACATTTTTTTGGTTTTTAAATAGTTGGTTGTTTAAGTTTGTATTTTAATCTAACTCGGCCACGATAGCCGAACGGTTCTAGGCTAGACCCGCAAAGCTTAGATGTATTGCGGTACTAGTCTAGGCCTTGGATTCTATTTAATGTGTTAATATGAGGAATTTTGTAGTAAAGTTTGTTAGGCGGTTAGATGCTAGACCCGCAAAGCTAAGATGTATTGCGGTACTAGGCTAGGCTTTGTATTTTATTTAATGTGTTAATATGAGAGGATTTGTAGTAAAGTATGTTTGCTAGTCGCCTCCGTCCACGCCACCTAATTTGGTAGTTGGACCTAAAGCCTGCCTGAAAAAATAGGCGTTACTTTACTCTAAATGTTAAATAGACCACTGTTGACCAAATCTGGAACGCAATTTGTATCGAAGTGGTAATAACACCAATAGGATAAGGGATGGACAACATAGTTTTTTATTTTGAAAAAGGCAATTTTAGGGCACCCTGTTTTTCAAGACTGAACAGATTCTCTCAGATACAATCGCCTCTTAATTCTTAGATGGATTGTAAATTTTCAGGAGGTTTTTGCGGAAAAAATAGGGTTACTTTTCTTTACTTTATCCAATCAAAACACTGTGGTTTAAAACAAAACAAAAAAGAAAGACAAACCTTTCAAATGCTGTCTACTTTTTACAAATTATTGGCTTAACTTACCAATAAAATGGGTCGCCCACATTTGCAACACAAATTTAATGGACACCCTGTTCCATCACCACTATCACACCAAAAAAGAGAGGCAATAAATTATTACTGGCAGTGAAACTACTACAAAATACATTCTACTGCACCAATTGGTGATTCCAAGTTAATGGGCCAACCATCGCCACATTAGATTACATTTTATGTGCAATCAAACTAATCGGGCATAGCATTCAATTTATCAAAAGCTGTTATTCATCGTGCTAAACTTGATTTGAAGTTGTATAACCTGTAATTCCTATATTAATGGTAACTTTTTTGTTTTAATAATAACCCGTCGCAACTAGTGGCAGAACTATTATTTGGAGAGAAAATAAAAGAAGTGATAACCGCAAACATAAAGTTGCTTTAAAAATTAAAATAAAAAACATTGAGCTTCTGTAGCCTTTTCGATTCAGCCGCTTTTATCTCGTTCATCGTGGGGATTACGTTTTTACATTTTTACTCAATATAAAACAACCACGCCATAAAGTGTTTCGAAACTGAGTTGCCGTAGTTTTTTATTTAAAGTGTTTCACTTTTTCTTTTTTTTTATGGAAACAACTATTAAACCTGTATTAGCTCTCATTTTTATTTATCTACTTTTTTCCATAAAAATTTATGGTGTGGTTTATAAACGAGAAATAACATAGATCAGGAAAGGGATTATAGCTCAGTGGTTAGCATATACTGGAAACGCCACTTTACTAAATCGATTTTTCCAGCTTCAGAGAGTAGAAAAGCAAACATGTCGATCTGGAAATTTTATTTGAATTAAATTTTGGAAATGAGAATTTAAAATTTTTTTGGATGGGGGATTTTAGTGCTCACTGATGGGTATCAAACGTTCGATTAGAGCACACAGGTGCGTTCGCAATTCTGCGAAAGACTTTGTACTGGGGAGGATTCTATAGGTTGGATGTTAGAAGGTTTGGCGGACTACCAACAAGTATAACCAGCTATTTTTTTTTTTTTAGAAAGCTTAACTTCACAGCTAGGTTATACTGGGTCAAGCCTAAATAACACTAACCATAACCTCCCTCAAATACTCCACTACAAGCCACAAAGTACTCTCTGATGGTGGAAGGGCGTACAACTATTTGGGTTCAGTTGAAGAATAGTTGTCACAGTGCCAACTCCCAGCAAAACAAAACCAAACTCACATGTCCAGTGAAACTTTAACAAGACTAATTTATACCAACTGAGAGAGAGAGCGCTGCGGTTCTCCAGGGAAAAACTACAATCAAATGTTTCTGCCTCGCAAATAGGTGCGCTACTTTCTGAAGTATTACGTCTATTACCTCTGTTTATACGTAGCACCAATAATTCTAATCGATGGGAGGAGGGTGTTGGTCTAGTGGTCAAGGAGTGGCTTTGTGAGTGGGAGATCGCCAGTTCGAATCCCGCGTATGACTACTTTTTATTTGTTAGAAAAAATTGTTTATATTAAAGTATGAGCTCTCGTCCACGACACCTAATTGGTAGTTGGATGTTAAGCCCCGCCTGAAAAAGTAGGCGATTACTTAAGTATTTTATTTCTAATCGAGAATAAAGCAGCCCATTCTGGGTTCCCATTAAATGAGATTACTTTATATAATTAAAAATACATTACATTCTCACTAACACTGTGCCGGTTTGGACATTTGTAAATTATAGTGAAATGAGTAGATCAAAGACTTGTACAGGAAAATTCGATTAAGAAAAGAGAAAATGGGCCGATTTCCATCTAAAGTGCCAATTCAGTATGATGTTCGGTTTTACGAAATGTTAATAACGCGGAACAGTTAAATATGTGTTACGAAAACATAGTATGAAGTAGAATTCTACACCTAACAGACTAAGCTAACTCTGATAATGGATGTAAGTCCGGTAACGTTCAGGGATGCAATACGCATGCGCGCTTACAATAAACATTTTCTCAAATTAATTGTCAAAAAGTTTTTTTTGAAATGATACTGACAAAAAAAATAGTTCTAATTATTTATAAACTATTTTGCAAACATGAAACTTTTTATCGTTGAGTTTATCCAATTTTAATTGTGTACCTGACCGATTTCTGATCTACATTCATCATTAGAAGTTGATTTAATTTGTTTTGATTTTGAGAATTCTACTTCAACTATGTTTCTGTCTTATACTACTGAGACATCAAGTGTAGCGCGAGACGGTAAAGTAAGTAAAGCAGAAATCTCTGCAGCAAACTCACTAATATACCTCTGCTGATGGATGGAAGACCGAATCCGGTCAGGGATACAAGAAATATACGTGCTACAACGAATGGAAATCAAAGTTATGAATACTGTTGGTAAGAAATATATATCTGTTACACAATTTCGGAGTTTTCAAGTATAGTTTGAAGTAATCTAAGTGTGAGTTAGAAGCTGGAATTGTTCCAATCGCAGGGAAGTCCCAATTTACAGAAAATTGGGCCAATAGAAATATAGTTTTATAAAAACAAATGATTATTATTTTTTAAAAAGAGATAGAGAATATAATTGCAACTCTCTGGCACAAAAAAATGAACAACACAATCTTAACAAGATTTAACAAGAGAGCCGTTTATTAGATTACAACCTAGACTTAAGACCTCGCTTGGCATGTTGTTTTGTAGGAACAAACAGGAAATGGAAGATCTTAATAATTTGTAAAGCCATTTCCTCTGCAGACTGGCTGGAATAATAAGGAAACGGAACAAAGGGAAACAATGCAGGCCGTTCTATCTACGTAACAGTATACATATCTGGAAAGCGGATGCCAACCAACAAACTAGAATTGCTAAACTGCTTTAATCCGGTTAACCAATATTGCTGGATAATTTTGCCTGGTTACCACTGCTACTGTGACGGGGCGTATTACTGGAGGAATTTTGCTTGCAATTTTTGGCAAAAGCTGTATTTTGTTTTTCATTTTTTTGGTATAAGAAGTATTTTTTTTTAAATGATTTAAGGCGCGTCAACATCTAAGGTTATTGGCGCCCGGGGCTTTTTTTCAGTGCACTGCCGGCCTCCAAATAGTGTTCTCCCTTTCACTGTCCATCACCGGACAGTGAGCTGAAAGAAGCTCCTAGAAAGAGAAAATCTAAAGGTCAGCAGCTGGATTCGAACCCGGGACCTCCGCGTTGGAATCCAATACCCTGACCCCGCAGAGCTAATCCCTTCCCTAGCAGTATTTCTTCTAGTTCTTAGAACGTTCTTGCAGCGCAGATTCCTTCGAACATGTTGTTTATACTAGCAGAACATTCTTTTGTTTAGCTCTAATCCTACCTCTTGTTCTACCGCACAAATATGACCTTAGAAACAATATCTAATCAAGAAATGTTTGTTGGTTTTATTGGTAATCACTCTCTATTTCGAGGATGGAGTGATTCCTTAGGTCCGATTTTAAAGGAAATGTTCGAACTTCCTTTTTGTGAAAAAACGTGAAAAACAAAAAACATCGCTTTTCCGTTAGCCAAAAGATTTTGACCAAAATCCTGATTATTATGTATAAATACTTTATGTAAATGAAGTTAAGCTTCCGAAACTGCAAAATTAAAAAATTAATTTGTTTAACTTAATATATGATTTAAGGCGCGTCAACATCTAAGGTTATTGGCGCCCGGAGCTTTTTTCAGTGCACTGCCGGCCTCCGGACAGTGTTCTCTCGTTACAGACAACACTGTCGATCACCGGACAGTGAGCTGTAAGAAGCTCCTAGGAAGAGAAAATCTAAGGGTCAGCTGCTGGATTCGAACCCGGGACCTCCGCGTGGGAGTCCAGTATGCTAACCACATAGCTAATCCCTTCCCTTAATTTGTTTAACTTAGACGAAATAAAAACCATTATAATGGATTAATCAGAATTAATTAATTTCAGAATCAGAATTAATTAATTTCAGAATCAGAATTAATTAATTTCAGAATCAGAATCAATTTAAAAAAAAAACAAAGAAAATTGAATGCATCCAAATTGATTACCCTTCTCCTAGAGGAAGTTACATATAAAAATCACAATTCAAAATCAGTAAATTTATTAGTGCCAAGACCATTAATTTCACAGTCGATTAATTATATGTGCGCAGGCGCTTAGTTCGCGACTGTGATCAGTCAAATGATTTGAGTTCCGTTTAATGCGACACTGTTGCCAACCTAGGCAATGTTTGCCCAACCAAGCCGATGTACACGGGGATCGACTAACTCCCCCTCACCCCCACCATTAGTCCAATTAGTCCAATGGACCAAGAGGAAATAAATTATCCCACTAACAGCAATTTGACCACTTTCAAGGTCGTAATTAGTTTAGGGTAAAATTCTAGTGATTTTAGGGTTTGATTTAGGTTATAAAACAACTTTTTTGTGTGGTGGTGGAGAGTTGGGGGGTCATGGAGATTCAAGATCGAATCGAAGTATTCGTGAGAGCAGGAGGTTCATTTTACTAATCGATTATCGCTATTATTGCTGTCACGGAAAATATTACAGTAATCTCGATAATTGAATGCTTGAAAAAATAGGAATGATATTGCAGCATAAGGTTTAAGGATACTGCACCTTCTCTAAAAGGATGCGCAGATGTTCTACGCGTTTTAGATTCTCTAGATTTAGTTTTCATTTTGGAATCTGGACATTAGTATCTGAAGCTGTTTCAGTACGCTACCGATCTCTTGGACGGTGCTCTCTCTCTCTCTTTACAGGAAACTCGTCCATCCCCGGGATAGTAAGCTTAAGAAGCTCCTAGGAAAAAGAAAAAACAAACAAAGCTGGATTCGTTCTTGGGATTGCCCGCGATGGAAACCAGTAGACGCTAACCCAGTGATTCTCAACCACTGTGCCGCCGCGAAAGTTTTTGAAGTGTGCCACCAAATTTTAGAAATGCCTACAATGAAAATTATATATTAAATGTAGAAGACGATATGAGAGCAGCATTATCATTTATACGACCAAATATAAACACGAAATTATCAAAAAAACATCAAGCTCAAATTTCTCATTAAAAGTGTTCTTATTATTAACTTGTAATCAGTGGCGTAGCGCTTCAGGGAAGCAATGCTTTCGGGCCCCCTGAAGCCGGGGGCCCCTTTAAAAATGTATTTATTTACTATTTATATTATGAAAAATAATATATTTAATTAACTTTTTTTTGTTTATAAATATCGTTTAGAAGTATTTAAATATCGAATACATTCTATTATTTAAAATTAAATTATAACTGCAAAGCAACATTATTAAATAATCATGCACGTAATGTTAGTAGGGGTGGGGCCCCGTAGTTAGAATTTGCTTGTGGACCTAAAAAATCTAGTTACGCCACTGCTAGTAATTAATCCTTCAATAAACATGGAACTATTTTACACAGTGTATTATGGGATAAGTAAAATACTTTTAATCTTATTTATTTATTTATTTACTCTGTTTATGCCGGTGGGCATACAGAGGGAGTTGGCTACATATGGAGAATTACATAAAATAATACTTTTGTTATAGTTATACAAAATTAAAGTAAAAATAAAAATAAATTGAAATTAGAACACTTTCTTTACCTAACAAAATAGTAGTATGTTACTTATGTACATGAATTAAAACAAGTAAGCAAAAAACAGAAAAACAAGCAAAAAAGCAGAATTACAAATAAAGAGAAAGAGAGAGACAGGAGATTTCTTGAAGTTACAATAATAAACCAATAACAATAAGATAATAAAGAATTTCTTAACTTAAAACTTTCGGTACAAAACAAGTATATATCCTTTATTTTCCCTTCCGACGTATTAATAGAAAAACTTAATAATGAAATAAATTTATCGTAGTCTGGGGTTGCAGAAAAATGTTTTTCTAAATATTTAGCTCTGTGTGATGATGAGGCCGGGCAATTCATTAAAAAGTGAAATAAATCATTTGTAATTGGCAGAGAGGACAAAACTTATCTTATTGTTAAGTGTAGCGCCAAATTTTGAAAGTGTGCCGCGACAAAAACAAAAAGGTTTAGAATCACTGCGGTGAACCACTCGGGCTAATCCCCTCCATATCTGATTTTTATTAAAATAAATCTTAACCTTTATTGAATATCCAGAGATTATCTAAAGCGGAAATTGCACGAAGTATAGCCAATGTTGTAAGCCAGAAAAGCGTAGCTGGTAAGTTTATATTACGCGTCTCTCGTTAACTTCCTGTGTACATACGAGGGTCGTTTGAAAAGTCCGTGCAAAGTCAGAGAGATAGCACCACTGGCGCGTATCGAGGTTATGTTTAGTTAGTAGCAACTCTTGGAATAACACACACCAAGTTTCAGCCAGATCGGTCTATTTCTTTGTGTTTGGCATTCGTTTGAATCGAGGAAGTCGAGTGATTTTCAAAAAATGGACGAAAAAGAATTTCGTGTGTTGATTAAACACTACTTTATGAAAGGCAAAACGCCTCAGGAGACTAAAGAGAAGCTTGATAAACATTATGGTGACTCTGCACCTTCGATTAGAACAGTTTATAAGTGGTTTCAAAATTTTCGGAGAGGCCATATGGGCACAAGTGACGCTGAACGTTCTGGACGCCCTGTTGAGGTTACTACTCCAGAAATCATTGATAAAATCCATGATATGGTGATGGATGACAGAAGAGTGAAGGTGCGTGAGATTGCTAGTGCTGTGAGCATCTCGAATGAACGGGTACATAAAATTTCATCAACATTTGGACATGACAAAGCTATCCGCAAGATGGGTGCCGCGATTGCTCACGCTTGACCAAAAACGAAATCGTGTGAAGTGTTGCAAGAACGGTTTGCAGCTGTTCCAGAAGAATCCGCAGGACTTTAAGCGTCGTTTCGTCACTGTGGATGAAAATGGATACATCACTACACTCCTGAGACCAAAGAACAATCTAAACAATGGGTTACCAAGGGGGAATCTGCGCCAAAAAAGGCGAAGACCGTTCCATCGGCCGGAAAGATTATGGCGACTGTCTTTTGGGATTCGCAAGGAATAATCCTCATCGACTATCTGGAAAAGGGTAAAACTATTACAGGTGCATATTATTCATCGTTATTGGACCGTTTGAAAACCGAGCTGCAAGAAAAACGCCCACGATTGGCCCACAAAAAAGTCCTTTTTCTTCATTAAAATTAAAAATTAATGGAAATAGGGTTCCAACTCGTTTCACATCCCCCCTATTCTCCAGACTTGGCTCCCTCGGACTACTATTTGTTCCCCAATATGAAGAAATGGCTGGCGGAAGGGATCAACAAACTAGAGCAGCGTTGGACGAAGTGTATAAGCCTAAAAGGAGACTATGTTGAAAAATAAAAAAGGTTTACCCAAAAAAATTAAGTAGTTTTTATTTTTGCACGGACTTTTCAAACGACCCTCGTAATTATACTAAGGAAGTTACCAAAAAATGTCATTGAAAATCTGGTTAGGTTGGCAGTGCTGGAGAATATCATTGATTTTTTTTTTTTTTTTTTTGTATCCCTGACTGGTTTCGGACATAAATTCATCCATCATTAGAAGTTGTTGTTTAATCAGGTGAAGAAAATTCGTCTTTACTTATATATGCGAAACTGGACAAGGTTTCAATTTTAACATGCTTGCCACGACGGATGTAATCAACAATTAAAAGTTTCATGTTTACATAAAAGTTCGTAAATAATTACGAGCATTTTTTATTATAATTATTTAACAAAATTTTTGGCAGTTAATTTGAGAAAATGGACTGCAAACAAAAAAACTAAGGGGAGTTACGAGTTAAGGTCGTAGCGGATGAATGATTAAGTATGATGACGTCAAACTACTCGAGCTACTACGTAATTATTTATGAACAAATTCCACGGTTTGGGTAAATAGGCATTTCCTCCGGCGCCATTAAATTCAACTAAGTACACAAACTGTTCAGTTATTTTGCGAAATTCAACTACGCATAAACATGTATGTTACGTATGAGACGTAAATTCTCATAAAAACATTTAACTCAATTATCACCGAGATTATATTTGCAAATATAGTTTAAATTTATATTGTAACGTCAATTGGGGGGTTTATATTTCCAGATAACTTAAGCACGATTAATGAGGCACTGATGCCTTCAAGTTTGAACATGCCTTTTTTTTTTCTCATTTAAAATACAATCACCATCTCCTCTTTCTGTCTGCCACGGATTATAGGGTCATTATCTTGACTTTGTTATGATTAAATTAGAGGACACAGCCATAGTGATTGTATTTACTACGATTATGTTCTTAGGGAATAGATGAATGCTAAAAAATTGAGTTAATAGAGATTCACTAAGCACTCATGGTGGGTGGAACGTCAAAGTAATTGAAGACAATAATGATATTATTTGGGGGATTCAATTAACTGAATGAAAGATAGCCGAAAGGTCAAAGGGCAAGTGAATGAGATTGCCCTAGGTTTGTAACTTTAATGATCTACTTTTAACGAGACAATCTATCCACGGCTGCTCAAATAGTTTAGCTAAATACTGATAATTCTGTCCTCAAATTTGAAATATCTTGGCTCCTACATTTACAAACGGCTAAAAAATTGTAATTCCCGTTAGGAAAAAACGCATTGCTTACACAATAGGACGAAATTTTGCCCTGTCAGGGCGTAATTTTGACGGAAGTGAGTTAATTGGAACTTCAAATTTGAGTTATCAGGCTATTGTCATTTTATATAATACTGACGGCAAAATATTATTATTATTTATTTACAACCTGTATGATTTACAACATGTAAAGTAGTCTATATCCAAGTTAATCACAGATTATTTCCTGAATCCTGGTGGATCCAGCGCCACAATCGAGGGGAAGCATGTTGAGAGGGGCCACCCAATGCTAGAACTCTCTGGAGGTTGTATGGAAGGTTAGAAATGTGATAAAAGGTCGCGGGGCCAACGTCGTGGAGTACAGTCAGGATGGATTGTTGTGTGGATAAGGCTTGTGCTATTGGGATTAGGATATATGGTTAGGCTATTATGGAAATTAAGAAAGTCGAGAATGGGGACTAGGTGATTGACAAAATGGATATTGAGGTCTGTGTGGAGGGTGAAATTGGCATAGCGTTAACGATATGCCGAAGGACGATTGAAAGGATTGGATTCTTTGGATGCTGGATGGTTTCGCAGAGTCCCACAGCTCAGCTCCGTAGGTCTAGATTGGTCTTTGTAGTGTCTTGTATAGAGTCAGCTTGTTCTGTACATTCATGGCTGATCTCTAGCCTCTAACCGCTCAGCTATCGTGGCGCCTTTAGGAATCCAGTATGATCAACATCTAGCTAGACTTTTTACTTAAGAAAATAATTAAAATAGCTAATTTTAATTAATTTTTCCCCCATATTAATGTTTAGTTACACCTAAAACTGTTTCCATAACAACTACGTAGGTAATCTTGCTGTTGACTAGTGGCTACTATTATATTAGTAAATTTTAAGTAAATTATCTATTATTTGATTTTATTATCTATTGATCTAATTTTAGAAGTATTTTAAGAAAAATATCCTATTAAATTAGTCACCGCACCCTGGATGTTAAGGCCAACATGTAAGGTTTCCTTCTGCATAGGTTACAACACAGCGGTATATGAAATTTCATGTAATATTTAAAAGGCATTGATTGGCTAACTTATAATTTAAAATTGAAGTTATTTATAATATTAAATTATTTTGTTTACGTGATTTTTATAAATAAGAAAACTTTTACTAATTAAGTGCAACTTGCAATTGTTGCGTCATTAAGTAGTGATTAAAATTAGAACTTCCTTTATTAAATTTAGTGGTAATAATGGTCCCAATATTTAGTGATGGAAGAAAAAAACTATTTCACCTTAAAAGATGGTAATCATGATGAAGTAATTATTCTATTTATTGGTCATCCAATCATACCGAGTTTATTATAACGAGAATTTTTATTGGTTAAAGAGATATAGTTTATGAGAAACTGTAAAACAATGGAATAAAGATACAGCAGAAGGGAAGCTGTAATCTGGGCGTGAAGATACATTAATTTTCCCTCTTTTAATGACCATCAGTATTATTGTTTACAGTTTACTATTGGAGCAGTTTTAAGAGAGAAAGATGTATTCTTAATTTTCTCTAAAATCTATGGGGATATCCATTTGTTTTTCCAACGAAGAGGAAATAGTTACATAATTACCAGCTGATGAATGGTGGCAGTAGTGAGTTTTGTGCAGAAACTGCACAATAATTAGCTACGAATTAGGCAAAAAACAAACAAGGCATTCGGAACCTTTAACAGCGCCGCACACAAAGTAGAGTCGTCTGTAGAGAGAGAGGTAGAATTAGAGATAGAGAGAGAGAGTAGATTGCAAGCCGATGACGTCACCTAGCATTACTGCTCCAGTTTCCATGGCAACCTTCTAGTTCTCGCACTGTTGGGTGGGCTATATACATTGTAGGTAAGGGTATAGTATGGACGAGGCAAGGCTGGGTGGATGGTTGGCAGCGCTCAACCAAAATCCATTCTGACTTCACTCTATTAGATGTTGAGTCTTAGGTTAAGTTTCTTGCTTGCTTGCCTTCGCTTTTTACTACATCGTTGCTTTTCAATCTCATTCTAATGTTTGTATAATGGGGAGGGGTTTCCCAATTTTCTTAACTGAACATCATTTTCACAGTCAGTGAGCTTAGTTTTACAGCTAGATAAACTAACTTGATTTCTAACCAACGCTAATTTGGATGCCGTAGTAGCGCACTAGATCTAATTGGCCATGCGCTGACATTCATTTTGATGCCCATTTCTCTCTTCTCAAAATAAACAATTAAAGAAAAGGAAATCAAATTGCCAGAATCCAAATACAAAAGAAAGACTCACCATAATAGCTATTCCTGTGGCACCCCGTAAGATTCTAATGGGACAGCCCAAGGCCTATGCCACTGCGACCCCTTTGGATCTATTGTGGCTCCCCCAACTCTAGAGCTCGCCCTCCAGAGACCCGTCCTTTTGATCATACTCTTAATTCTGGAGATCTGCTCCTTGGTAAAGCTACCAGACCTTGGTTTTTCTTCCCCGAGAAGCCGGACAAGCCCTTCACACTGACACAACATCGTGCAGTGCTGTTTCCTCTTTCTTCCTGACAGAACCTACAAAGGCTATCATCCACCAGGTGCCCATGCGATGCATGTGTTTTCTGAGCCTGCAAAAGGCCTACAATTATTATTATAGCCCCACGCGGCGTTGACGGATTAATTCTGCAGTCAGCCTTGGCGAATAGGCCTTCCAGATGAAGTCCTTCACCTGTCTTCCCATATACCATCGAATGGTCAACCCAAAAATTGCCTGTTTTACCATAAATCTTCTCATCGTCCATATTTGATCATTTATTTCCCCTAACTTTTGAAATTTGTTTTCTAACTATTTCACCCAACTAAAACCTTCCCTTGAAGCTGTCGTCTAATGAAGTTGTGGCAACCGTAATGGGAGTAAAGAACACCATACTAAGATGAACTATTGGCAGTGACATCCCTAATCTAACAGAAAACGTTTATCCGAGCGATCCCATCAGCAGATATTGGGCAAAATCTCTTAGGTTAGGTTCTTCAAGGATTTCCAATTCCATCATGATGAAGCTGGAATGCACGATTTGGAATCGTACTCCAGCTACATGAGTATCGACAATCTTTTCACTATTAAATTACGTTTACAGGGCAAAAAGTAGTCTTCTGGCGATTCCAAACATAGTGGAGGTTCCAATTTCTAAGTATCTTTTAGCCAAAAACCGGTATTACCTTGGTCGTCCTTCTGCAATTGGCATTTTTCTGCCAATTGAAATCACTAATTAGATCATTGAAAAAATCGGACAGCGATGCAATGCTTTTTTTCTGTTTAATACTTTAAAGTAACAGCGTATTAACAATGAAAATGAAAACATTTAAGGAAGCAATGTAATCACATAAACACAATAAATCTTAAATATAAATTGTATTCCGGAAATGACAAATGCTTGGCTCGTGATATTTGAACAATAATAAACGGAAGCAAAACAATAATAGAAAGCTTTCCCCTTCCGCTCATCACGAGTTCATGACTTTTCTACATAAACTGTTCTTTTACCTTCCGCTGTTACAAGTACGTAATGAACTTGATAATCAATAAATCATCTTTCTCTCTCACCTCCTCACCATCGCTCTATCTCACTCTCTGGCGGTACTCCATTTTATTAAACTACACTAAACAGTCCAATCGAACTTGTTCTTCCTCCTCGTTATGTCAACTTGTAGAGGAAGTTATAAAAGCGGAAATAATTTTAATATCCTCTTAAAAAAAAGTTAAGATCAAGGTGCCTACTTTAGTGCTGACGTCAACAATTTGTTATTTCATTTCTTAAATTGAAGGGTTCATTTCAAATTATGTTCAAAAAAGGAAGGTTTTCATAATTGAAACTGTCCGGTAGGGCACCTGTATAAGAATTGATCTTCAAAAACACCACGATAAAAGTAATGTTGAAAAAGCACCCAATTTTGAAAAGGTTTTCCTCGTTTTCTACAAAAGATAAAATTCCCAAATTTCCTTTAAAATATAGGGCAAATCCTCCTTTATAACTGTAATTTTTTGCAACAACCCAAATCTAACAGATTTCGAGAAATAATTGACTGAAATTGTAAAAAAACTGCATTTACCAAAATTCCTTTTGTTCCTGACACCTTTTTTAGCACCAAAACGTGTGAATCGATTTTCAAGGTATAATTCGATTTGGAATTTAAAATAGATCCATTTGGGGGGGGGGATCGCGTTGTTTTGCTTCTAATCAAAGAGGAGTTAGCTCCCCAACTTTAATGAGGCTCCGTCTAAAAATGTTCATTAACTCAGTAAAATTAGCCGGATTTTGAAATAATTTTGCGGAAAGAATGAGTTAGGGCTCCACTACGCAACATTAAAGTGCCATCCTGATCTTACACGTACTAAGATGAAGTTTTGTAATCGTTTCAAATTATCGAATTAGTAATTCGATTGGAAATTTTATCCAGATACGCGTTTTCGGAGATCTTGACGCTTTGCACGCTTTGAGAGGGGAGTTTGCCCCAATATATTTGAGGCCTAATTAATGATTTCCGACATTGATTCGTAAAATCGGGTGTGAACCCCCCCTGACATTAAATTTTTCTTAAGACTATCCTCGAAGTACTGTCTTATTGGAACACCGAATTTTAAAACATAATTCTTTCTAATATTAAGAACAGCGTAGAAACTGAACGATACCCTGAAATCACAATTCGTTCTCAGAATTCTCGATAAAAAACCCACAAAATTATTAGAATAACAGTTATCGATCTAAATGAATGAAATATACGAAGACGAAGTTTATGAAACAATAGATGCTGGCTTCTAGTACCATTTCGGTGCAATGTACAATTTCACAAACTGTACAATGTAATTTTTACGTTAGAACGAACCACAATTAGACAAAGAGATAGTCTTGCGAGTGTTCGCACCTGTTTTTTTTCAAATATTTATGCCATACTTTAGCCCTTCCGGTGACCAGCCATTATTTCACAGTTCCTGTTCTGATAATCTCTACATAGCGCAACCCATATCCGGTTAACTCCTCTTCTGCTTCTTTAATTCTTAATCTTTCTAACTGCCTCTATTTTCTTGTAGTACTGCCTAGAGGTTAGCCATTCCATAATCATCCTGGCTTATCTACGGCTATTTGTCCTACCCGGACAGCCAGCCAACAACCTCTTTAACTTCTTACAGAATATAGCAGCAGTTCTTTACTGAAGTTGTTAATAAACTGATAGACTGACTTTAAATCCTATCTCTTCTATTTACAACCTGCTTCTCTCGACGCTTTTTTTGGTGTTGGTCTAGTGGTCATGAAGCGTGACTTTGTAAGTTGGAGATCCCCAGTTCGAATCCCACATCTAACTACTTTTTATTTATTCATGTTAATAGTAAAGTATGTGCTTCCCTTTTCCGTCCTAATTGGTAGAGAGACGTAAGGCCCGCTTGAAAAAATAGGCGATTACTTTTATCATTTTAAGGATTAAGGATTAAAATAGCGGAACGGGAACTTTGCCCCACGGCACCGCAGCCAAGAAAGGCTTATTGTGCCTTCTCCTTTTTGAATCTAGTAGGCGAAACATCCCCTACTAAAGTGGTTGAGGACTTTCCCTACTAGTTCTTTTTGCGCTACTATCTCCTTTGGTATGAAAGAGCCAAAGGTTTCATAGCGCAACCGCTCTACTGCTACGCAATCGTACTAAAAGTAAGAGGCCGTTTCCTCCTCTTCCTGATACACAATCTGCACAACGGTTCCGAGCTAGTTAGCCCCCAACTTGTACAGAACTGCTATCTGAAACTACCATACCCCTTGATCAGAGTAATCAGGATTTCTGCCCAAGCACAAGATTCACTTTGGCTCTTTGTTTACACAACCAAGAAATCATAGTATTGCTGTGGTATTGACCCCAGGACACTTCACCAAGTTCTTTTCATGTACTCTCCAGATCCAGTCTCTGAGTGCCACACGAAATGCACTCTTGGTGATTCCCAGGCAATAACTTTTACCATTTACTTATTTTTTTATAGAACAGATTGTAAATATCAAATAAAGTCGAAGAAAAACAAATCTATTGCGAAGCAAGGTAAATAAAAATCGATCCGTCTACAACTTTGAGTTTCAAAAAATAAATAAGAAGGCATTTCTCAACAAGAGAAAAATAAGCGTACTTAAAGGTTTTTTGTTATCGAAGCCATAAGTTCACTACTATAGTTTACGACCTTCAGCCACCATTGTGTACAGCATCAAGATCAAGTGAAGGGTTATTCTACTCAAAGAAGTTGTCCAAGAGAAGAAAAAACGTAGTGGGACAAATAGGCGCTTGAGGCCAGCACTGAAGGTCAGATAAGCGGCAGATTATGGTAGGGTCCACTTTATGGGCTTAAAAGGGCATTTTATTGGTAAAGGTTCTGCTTTGTGGGGAAAAATAAAGTATTGAGGGACCAAACTAATTTGTGGAATTCTCTTCACGACTCTTTTTACCATCAATAAGATGGAAGAAATAATGTCAGTCCATAATCAAACCATGTTAGTCTCCAGCGCTTTTAGAGACGAGGCTAAAAAATCCTACGTCAACATATTATAGTTATTTCAAGCATCTGGAAGACTTTTTTACTACAGGAAAGAAAGTACCAACCAATCAGGTCCAGCTAAAAACGGTTTACGTCGGATTCCTTAAATTTTAAGGATCCAAAATTTAGGGAATAGTTTCTTGATGGGATTGTTGTTAATTTTCTCGACTAAATTGAACCAGTATAACTTTACGATAATAGTTAAGTTACACAATTTTAAGTTATAGTTTCATAACTTCCAAACAAAATTCTCCCAATAGATATTCTTTTAAACTAACGCATTAACCGAAAAGTATTGACGTAGAAACTATGAAATCTATATCAATAATTGAAAGATAATTTTTTCCCCGTATACAGTAAAGACCCATTCTTGCCTAGTTGAAGGGCTCTAGGAGCCTACCTACACCCAATGATATAATAGTATTAGCAGCGCTGAAATCAATACTTATTTACTTAGGTTTTGCCCTCTCCTACCAACCTTGTTCACCTGTCCGAGTAACTATTCAATTACCAGCCCTCAGCTGACTATTTAATGGCCCAATTTCACGGCTTTAGGAGACTGAAAGTTTAGTCGTTATCAATGATCTTGCAAATAGGTTAATTAGCAATTTAATGGTTCAGTACGAAACAGCGTTCTCACTAACTCAAAATTTAAATTGAGTACAAATTTTGTAATTTAAAACATTTGCAGAGGGTGGGGTGGTCAACCTGCTTCCGAAACAAGGAAAGGCCTCAAGCAAGGATGCTGTTTAGCTCCAGTGTTTATATGCAGGTGGCTTTAGAAAACTGGACGAGAAAATATGTAAGAATGGGAGTCCCGTTGGATGAAGAAACCACGATCTATTCTTTGGACTACGCGGATGACTTGGTCATTGTCGCGCAACACGAGGAGGATGCCAGCTGTATGACTAGCAAGCTGAAGAATGGCTGAAACGAGGGGGCCTAGAAATAAATATAGATAAATGTGAATATCTTGTGATAGGCCAACCACATATACCTAGTTTGTTGTTAGAGAACATTAAGGTTAGCTCTAGTGTAAAGTATCTTGGATCCTTTCTGAGTAAAGATGGTAAGTGTTCCGAGAACTTGAAGGCTAAGGTGATAAAGGGAAGAGCAGCGAGGCGGATGCTTCATTACGTAATCTGGAACCGCTCTTTGAGCCTTCTTACAAAAGCATAAAATCTACACTTCCCTCGTAGAAAGCCTAATACTGTATGGGATCCGAGGCGTGGACACTTCCACGTCGTGGCGTACTTCTTGAACCAATAATGGAAGGATCAACATTAAAATAATGAACATTCTACGCTCCCCTGAACGCTGACAAAGAGACAGAAGAAGATCTGAAGACAGGTTCATACCTGCGCTTCTTGTTTGCCAGAGGATGGTTGAATTCTTCCACATTCCGTAAGCCGTAGCTCTTTGGATTTAGTGAGTAACAATAGTGTAGCATACTTCGGAAAGCGGCTGCCTGCAGTGTCTTCTTGCAGCGACAGTAGGCTCTGTTGACCTTGACATCATTAGCCACAAACTCTGCAAAGGGAGAGTATTTGCATTGTTGAATAGGAACGACTAAATAGGAGTTGTTGGCATAAGGCTGTATATAACAACTTCTTCCAGCTCTTTCGGAATAATTCTGTTCAAAATTAAGCTCTGGGTGTATACGATCATTTAGATGCAAAAGCTTTGAAAACCCCCTTCCTTGGAATCTGCCTAAAAACAATAAAGGACCAAATTTTCATGAAAATTAGGTACTTTTATTTATTAAATGCAATAACCTGAATATTCAGTAAAAAGGTACATCCGATTGAGTGGCCTGGAACGTTTAATGTCTTGACCAATCCTTTGGCAGAAACATGAGTCCAGGGATTTTTCTTTTTTTGAGCCATACATCGAAATTTTTCTCTAAAAAATACTTTTCCTAAATTTCCTCTAACGGTTTAAAAATCCATTTTTAAACAATTGTCACGTTAATTTTAGTTTAATACGAGTCTCATAGAATATGGACATGATTTAATGTGAATTTGAGGGATGTTGAAGTGAGTTTAATTTGCAGGATGTTTATTAGGGGGATGCTGTGATCTTGATGTCTTCATTAAGTTGTGATTCATCGCTTGTAGTACAACATGTAGTGGTGGCTTTATCTCTGTTTGCAGATTCACTGCCTCTGTGTTGGCTATATCTTCGCTATTAATCTCTACACCACCTAATCACTGATCAAATTTTAATTAAACGGTATCCAATCAGGTGTAAATTCTATGTTTTAATTATTAATGATAAAATCTTCTCGAATTCTTACCACTTTTGTTTTTATAATTAATTAATTTAATATTAATTTATTGAAATCATTGTTTAATTCCAATGATTCCTTAATTAACAGTTTATTTATTGATTTATTGATGAACTCTGCACCTCGACCTCTACATTGTGCTCCTTCCATTTGAGTGCCGATTTGCTCAATTAAAAACATGAAATTGGATAGAAGTGACTAGCAAACGTACTTTAAAGTTCTCTTATTAAACATTAATTAAAATTCAAGGCCAAGACCGAGGATCGAACCCAGTACCACAATACTTCTTAGCTTTGCAGGCCACGCCTCTAACCGTTCGGCTATAATGGCACCTGTGCATTATGTATACAGGTCCTAGAAAATGAGTGCTTAGAAGGTTTGTGATAATTGTAGTGAGTGGTGTTATAGAAGACTTATTGTGCAATACTGGTTTGTTTGGTAATTGGGGGAGAAAGTTGTTGAAGTACAAGAGAATTGGAGGAGACTGAAGCTGAATATAACAACAATCATAAATCTTAACAAGCTGTGTACAAAAATATTTGGAAAATTATATACATAAAAAAAATATGGGACCCTTAGCATCCTATCTGGAATAAATACATAAAAGAGTAGAAGGATAGTTTGTGTGGGAGAAGTGGCAAAGTTGGAAGCTAGTCTATGTGAGCAAGGAATAATAAGGAATAAGGGGAAAAAAAGGAGCAGAACCGGCAAAAGAAAAGGAATACTTGAAGGATAAAACTAGAACATGGCAGGATAAAAGACTCTTTACTAAACAGTGAAGAAGCGAAAAAGAAAACGAAAAAGTAGAACAGGGCAAAGGGCTCTGGGTATGTTCTACAAGACATTTACACATTGCACCCTAAATTGGGTACACACATACACATACAGAATGATAATCTACAAACACAAAACTGGTCTGTGAGAGACTCTGTGAACAAAAAAGCGAACGGAAAAATCAAGCAACTTTAAACAATGCCAAGAATTTCTCTTTTGTACTCTCCAAATTTACTTCTACCGTTTGCTTATTCTAGGATCTATTTTTAGCTTTGAACGCTCAGTATCAATAGTAGATTTTGAGGAAAAAATTTTGAAATCGTTTGATTGGGTATAGCAGGATGGTTAGTGGCTGGCTAGTAACGAGTGGAAACTTGCTGGCCGTTATTAAAATTGGAGATCTAGACAGAACGTCAGTAGACAAGCTCCTTTAATCGAATCACCACCGAAGATCACCTTACTTTGCTGCAGGAAATTCTTTTACGTTTTGCTCGGAAAATAGCTCGAACAATTTTCATTACATATCTGGAAAATACTTGTAGATTTTGCAGCTTTTAATAAATACGTTTTTCCAGAGAAATTTGATGGAGGCCCCTGTGGGAAAAGCCAGTGAATTAGGGCTCCTATTCAAAGTGCCATTTTAAGGCAATGTAGATGCCCACCTATTTTTAAAGAAAACTGTCAATAAAAAATACTATTTTCAAAAAAGAGATTTTCCCTTTTCTTTAAGATTTTTTTTTTTTACATTACCTCTAAACTTCTAAAAATAAATTAGCACCTCTAAAGGAACATTTCAGAGTAATGAACAGTTTTAATAATCACATAATGTAAGCAAAAATGAAATAAAAGCTCAGTTAGAACTTAGAAATTCGTAGTATAATAAATAAAATGGAGAATATTAATAGGATGAAAAATTTATGTCAGTTTCAGTCATTATAAACTTTATTCTGCCAAGCTTTCGACCTAGGGACTAGGTCATCTTCAGGGCTAAGTCAGAAGACATACCAACCCTCTAATGATGTAAAACAGTATATTGCAAATTAGCCCTGAAGATGACCTAGTCCCTAGGTCGAAAGCTCGTCAGAATAAAGTTTATAATGACCTGAAACTAGCATTAATTTTTCACCCTATTGAAACTATGATTCAGACACCAAAGAGAATGAACAGGAGAATGTTAACTTTAGCGTTTTTTAAATATTTAGGATCCTCTGGTCTAGAAATGAAACATTTGTGGACCTAGAGACGAGGGAACAGGTGCCTGTTCGAATTAAAGAAAATATTATGGTTCAGAACCCTTTCTAGAAATGCATAACTACTCATATAGAAGACCCCTGATAAGACTGGTAGTGGTTTATGGAAGCGAATGCTGGGTTCAGGACCCAAGAGAGCCAGACAGCCTTGAGAGTATGGGGAAAGGAAAGTATTGAGGAAGAGATATGTCCTGTAAACGAGGGAGGTAGCTGGAGAATCCGCACTAACTTGGAACTCTGCAAACTCTCTGTGGAGAAGCAGACATCGGTTGAGAAGGTTAGGCCTTGAGGAGAGGATGGTGGATAGAAGAATCCCTAAACGCCTTTTATACAGAAGGCCCCGGAGGAGTCAGAAGAAGAGGTAGAGCCAAGACTGAGATGGCTTGATGACGTCGAAGAGGATTTAAAGAAAATGGGTGTGCGAAGATCGCGATTAAAGGCTCTTGATAGAGCTCAGCGAAGAGCCTTGATTGAGGAGGCCATGGTCCTTACAGGACGGTAGCGCCAAGGAAGAAAGAAAGAAGTTAACTTTAAATTATAAAAAGAAGCTACACAAAATTTTTTCAATTCCACTTCGCTATGAAATCGATTCATGGTTCTATTTTTAAAATATACCATCCTTTAAGGAAAATATTTAGGTGCAGAGAATGGTGAAAAAAAATGTATAAACTTTTATTAAATGTAAGTTGAGAAGTAAAAGTGTATATTATGTATACATTATGCTAATTTAGCCCAGGTTTTGTTCAAACCTTAAGTACCTGTAGTTTGCATTTTAATGAGATAAATTTGAATATAATATTTTTATTATTCTCCATTTTAATAATAAAAAATATAAATAAAAAACAAAAAAGTATAAATATCTAAATGGGAGGTAGAATAAAAGAGGAGTTAAAAATAATAATTGTACTCAATATAATAATTATTATATTATTCCAAATAATTACGTAGTCCAGAGTTTCCAGTAGATGACCTGGAATAGCGGGCCTTGCGATCACCCTCAGCAATAAGAAGGGATTATACCTAATATTATATATTCTACAAAACCACCAACTGGAATATTGTAAATTGATGAATCACCACACCGAGTGATTGATGGAAAAATTGGAGAACATTTATTTTCCATCTTGTTCACCAAAGTTTGACGATGAACGAAAGGGTGAGAAGAAAAGCTATTACCTAGTTTTCACTTCAGTTGCCTAGAGTCTTGGGAGGAAACTGAAAAGAACCTTTCTGGATGGAAGACTTCCAACTTTAAGTGAAGCTAACAACAATTTGTACCCAACGATACATTGAGTTTGGGTGGAGAGGGATGCTTGTGGGTTCTGCTTTGTTTCCTCTTCACTAGCTTGACAAGGAGAGAAAGATGAACTATCCCAGGAAATAAACAAGTAGGCACTGGATGGACCTAAATGGAGGAAACCACCTGAATAATTCTTTCTTCTGTAAATAAATAAACAATATAGGTGATTCCTCCTTAAGGTGTACCAGATTGGTAGAAGAATACGAGAAGTGGAGGCTCAAGGCGAATTTCCAAAAAAAGTGAATATATGCCCACGGATTGAGGATGCCTAATAATTGGATATAAAAATTCAAGAAATGTGGATCATTTTAAATACCTTGGGTCGGTACTAGAACTGAACGGATCCTCCAAAAAAAAGATGTATTACGAAAAGTTGCCGAGGAAGGCTATTTTTACGAGTAAACTCAGTATTATGGAGCAAAAATATTCTTAACAGCACCAAAAAGAATAATTTATGATGCCCTTATGCAGAGTATAGTGCTCTATGGGTGCGAGACATGGTCAGTTGGGTCGCAAGATCAAGAAAAAAAAAACTGGTAGCTACCGAAATGGACTTCTGGCGCAGATCTGCCAGAAAGTACTGAAGAGAAAACGTAACAAATAATAAGATCTGGGAGATTACGAATGTCCAAAAGTTGGTACTAGAAATTATTTGTGAGAGACGACTCCCAATGGTTTGGGCCATGTTAAATGGATAGCCCACAGAAAGATTGTCTCAACAGGTTTTGGATTGGAAACTGGATGGTTGGACGGAGGAGAGGCCGATCGAGACTTAGTTGGAAGTCTGTAGTCGATGAAGACATGTCAGGGTATGGACTTATGCGAGAGTGATGCTGTGGGATAGGGTTTATTGGAGGAGAAGAATATTTGGCAAAGAAACCCTAAATTATGGGGGAAATTTCTTAAAAATAATTGAATAAATAAATGAAAACTCCTGCGCAATAATCTTTCCCTAATTACAATACTCAAGATCCTACGTAACACATACACGAAATTTAAAGAAAGTAAGAAGGAGGCTTTTCCGAAAAAGAAAGATGTCAAAAAAGTGAATAGTTCATTCACAGTAGTGGAATTTCCCTCAAACTTAAAATTTTAACAACACATTCAACTTTCCTCACACAACCAGTGTGCCAAGATGGAGTCTGGAGGTGCCGAAAAAACGCGCAGAGTTACTAAGAAAGTTGTACGGGGAAGAGGATTTAGTGTCCGTCGTCAAGCAGGGAAGGTTGCGTTGGGTGGGACATGTGCAGAGAGGATGGAGAGTGGAGAGAGCACCACGAAGAGCGCTGGAGGGTCACCCTGGAAGCAGTAGACCGAGAGTGGGGAGACCTAGGCTGCGTTGGATGTTTGATGTGGAAGAGGATCTCCGGGAACTAAATGTAAGACGGTGGAGAAGGAAGGCTTTGGATAGAGAGGCTTGGGGTCAGATACTGGCGGAGGCCAAGGTCCTACACGGGCCGTAGTGCCACAGTTGAGTTGTGTTGAGATTCAACTTTCCTTGAGAGCACATTAACCACACAGAAACAGCACTCTGAGATACCCTGAGATACCCTTAAACGAATTTTCTAAGAATAATATTATAAATAAAACTTGTAGACCAATAATATTAGAATAAATTTGTGTTTTTTTCCAGGCGAGCTTTACATCCAACTACCACAGATTAGGTGTAGTGGACGAAGGTGACTAGCAAACATCCTCTATAAATTCCTCATATTAACACATTAAATAAAATGCAAGGACTAGATTAGTACCGCAATACATCTAAGCTTTGCGGGTCTAGACTATAACCGCCTTACATACTTTACTATAAATTCCTCATATTAACCATTAAATAAAATGCAAGGCCTAGACTAGTACCGCAATACATCTAAGCTTTGCGGGTCTAGCCTATAACCGCCTAACATACTTTACTATAAATTCCTCATATTAACCATTAAATAAAATGCAAGGCCTAGACTAGTACCGCAATACATCTAAGCTTTGCGGATCTAGCCTATAACCGCTCGGCTATCGTGGCCGAGTTAGATTAAAATACAAACTTAAACAACCAACTATTTAAAAACCAAAAAAATGTTACAAAGAAATCCAAAACTTTGCAAAAACGCCATTTTGCAATATCTGAATAGTTTTATAATTAAACAAAAAACAAAAAACAAAAATAGTAAATTTTAATTTTGAATCACAAAAGAAAAAACAAAACAAAACAAAACTTTTCTAACCGCTCCAATATTTCCTGTTATCCCTTGAAGGGCTTCCAGAACTACCAACCAAACTCTCATAGCCCTTAAAATTCCACTCATCTTTAACAACAACAAAAAGCTCTGCCCAAAGCTTTAATTCTCTTTTAATTAAAGATTTAAAAAAGAAAAAAAAAGAAAGAGGAATGACAAAAAGCGAACCTCCGCTTTTGGAAGGAATTGTAAAAAGAAATAAGGTTCCCAAGGGAGGGAATTAACTTTTTTCTAAAAAAAGATTTTAATTAAATATCCCTTATGAGAGAGAATTAATAGTTATTAGATGACGCAGTGGTTAGCTTTGTGTTTTAATTAATTACCGTGGAAAGAAGTAAAATCTGAAAGCAAAAAATAAATACATTTACAGCTGAGTTTCACAATTTGCTAAAATTATTACCCCTTCTAAATATTACGTTCTTCCTGTTTGAATAAATTATTGGGACATTGTTCTCTCGTTGCAGACAACATTTTCCACTATCGGACAGTAAGCAGCTCTTCGAAAGAGAAAATCCAGCCGGTAGCTGGATTCGAACCTGGAATCTCCACGTTAGGATTCTGTAATCGTTGACCACTACAGTCAATCCCTTCCCTGAGGATCCAATTGTTTTTATGAAATAATGTCGTGCATATTAATGCAACCAACAGAATATTTAATTAATTTTATAAAAATAATAAAAAAAAAACAGCTTTGTAATAGAAATACATATAACGAAACATTGTTGAGACAATTTAACCGGAAATAAAATGAAATGTTTTACAAAAAAGGGAAACACAATTGTTTTATAAAATTATCAACAGTAAATTAATTACAAACAAACAAATAACAAAAAAAAAGTTTTCTGTCACAATGTTCGTTCGTGTTCAAAGTAGCCCAAAGTGAAAAGATGGTAGGAAGTGTCATTGTAAAGTTTATAAAGTTTTGTATCATCTATCTTACTTTTAAAAGCACTTTCTTCCTGGTTTATTTTCTATTGTCCAGGAAACAGTGACAGGATTTTGCCGGAAATAATGGATTATTATGATTATGTCACTTAACGGGGTAATTTTTATACAATTTTAATTCATTTTGAATTAAATTAAATTGAATTAGACTTTAAATAAAATAAAATGAGTTATGAGTGAGTAAAGTAATGTTTAGGATCCTTTGGTCACAGAAAGAAATGAAACATTTGTGGACCTAGAAACGAGGGAACAGGTGCCTGTTCGCATCAAAGAAAATATTTTGGTTCAAAACCCTTGCTAGAAAAGCGAAGCTTCTCCATATATAAGACCCCAGATAAGACTGGTAGTAGTGCTTAATGGAAGCGAATGCTGGGTTCTGACCCACGACAAGTCTTGAGAGTATGGGGAAAGGAAAGTATTGAGGAAGGTATATGGTCCTGTGAACGAGGGAGAAGGAAGATGGAGAATCCGCACCAACTTGAAACTGCTTACTCTTTATGGAGAAGCAGACATCGTTGCATGCATTGAAAAAAAAAGAAGGAAGATTGAGTCGGTTAGGACATGTGGAGAGGTTGGTGGATAACAGAATCCCTAAACGCCTTTTAAATAGAAGGCCCCGGAGGCGTCAGAAGAAGAGGTAGAGCCAAGACTGAGATGGTTTGATGACGTCGAAGAGGAATTAAAGAAAATGGGTGTGCGAAGATGACGATTAAAGGCTCTTGATAATAGTAATGTTTAGGATCAGAGGTGAAATCTTTTTCATTTTATCGTAAAACGCAATAATTAGTTCTTAAACTTATGGAAAATAAGAAAAATGCACTTATCGATTATTAATTAATTAATTTTTGTGGACGATATTAAAAACTGTACGGCAAGCCGTCAAAAAGTGCACGAAAAAGCGTAACGTTGAAAAAGACCTAACTTTGACATTTTTTTTTCTCTTTTTCTATAAAAGATAAAATTCCCAAATTTTCTTTAAAATATAGGGCAAACCCTCCTTTATAACTATAATTTTTTTCGCAACAACCCAGATCTGATAGATTTCGAGAAATAAGTTGCCAAAAATTGAGAGAGAAAAATAAACTGCATTTAGATAATTTAATAAGAGTTTTGATTTTAATCGTAGTACTAGTACGCATGTTTATTGTATCTCTGACTGGTTTCAGACTTGCATCCATCATCAGAGTCAGAATAATCAAGTCATCAACTGATGGTTACTTAAGTGGAGTCGAAATCTGCACCAATCTATCACGCCGGTAATGGTTGTAAGTCTGAAACCAGTCAGAGATACAAATAAACATGCGTTCTATGACGCATTGGAATAGAAAGATATTAAAATTAATTTTTCATTATAGTATTTAAAGCAAAAAAAAAAAAAAGCGAACACATATTTTTTCTTTTCGTTAAGCTAATATCAGAAGGAAAATGGCTTTTCCACTTTAATCTTATGAGGTGAAAAGTAATTTTACAAAAAAAAAAATTTAAAAAAAGCAGCTCCTCTGAGGATGGAACAGGTTGCCGATACAAGAGATTCTCCAGCTGGAAGTGCCTGGAATCCAGGAGATCTACCATTTATGGTCCCATTAAAGTGTTTTATAACGGGGCCACTTTCTACACCAAGTTACCATTTTGTTTTCAACCATATTAAAAAAGTTTACGTGCTTTTTTTTTGGGGGGGGGGGATTTATATGATTTGTTAACATGTAATTCTTATATAAAATAATTTGATATTGTTATTAAAATTATTATTTTTATTTATTTAATTAATTATTATTTAAGGCGCGTTCAAATATCTGAGGTCTATTGGTACCTGGAGCTTTATCAGTGCACTGCCGGCCTCAGGACAGTGTTCTCTCGTTACAGACAATACTATCCATCACCGGTGACAGTGGGCTGTAAGAAGCGAGTAACTGGAAAATTCTAACCAAAAGCTCAATTGCTAACTCCTTAACAAAAACTTACAGTTTAAAAAGTTAAGTATAAGGGTTGATTAAACGCCAAAAGGTACACAAATCAGCAAGTATCCAACATTTCATTCAAGCTTAGTTGATATAATTTAAGTAATTTTGCTGCATTAACTTTTCCTTCACATTTTTTAGAATTTATTAGATGTCACAGACCCTTATGCTGGCCTGTTCGTTCATAATATTATTTGGTTATAATTATGATAAAATGTATATTATATCTTCGTTTTTAAATAGGTACTTTATTTTAACTCTATTCCAAATAATTATTATTCTTCTGATTTATCTTTAATATGCCCTTTATTCTGAAGTTGTCACATCTTATACATGCATGTTAAAGTAGAAAAAGACAAAGTTAGAGTCGGCTACTGTTTAAATTTGAATCACGGAGGATTTAAAACAATATTTCAGACTTGAATTCGTCTAACCGAAATATTCGTGAGAACAAATAACACACAGTTAATAACAAGTAGATTATTCAACAATTATTCATTTCTCTATTGTAATTTAATTTTACTTACAGTAAAATACTGGAATAATTAGCTGTCCTAAAAGTATGCAATACTTATTTATTTTATATTACATAACATATATATAACATTGTGAGAAGAACAGCTACATTGAGAGTGTGATTGAAGAAAACTATATTATTTTCTATAAAGCCAGATAATTATTACCTATTATTATAAACGTTTGACTACTACATAAAATAACAATTACTTTAATCGAAGAATGAACTTAAACAGACGATTTTTATTAAAAATAAAATAATCGAAATCATTGATGTATGTTGGTGTAAGCATTTTTTTTAAAAAGTTTTTAAATTTTGTAGCCTCGTAATTTTTTTTATTTTTTATAACGTTTTCTTTTTAACCTGTAATTAATAGTTTGATTATTATAGATTAATAGATATTACAGTCAATCTACAGTGCTACTTGAACAAATTTTTTGTAGATGAAAATGGCCAGCATAAGGTTCTGTGACATCTAATAAATTCTAAAAAATGTGAAGGAAAAGTTAATGCAGCAAAATTACTTAAATTATATCAACTAAGCTTGAATGAAATGTTGGATACTTGCTGATTTGTGTACCTTTTGGCGTTTAATCAACCCTTATACTTAACTTTTTAAACTGTAAGTTTTTGTTAAGGAGATTTTTGTACCTTTTGGATAGATTTTCATTTTTGTCTATTTTGCTAAGTTACATATCTGCTTTACTGTTTTTTTTAAATTTGGAATAAGCAATTCTAACATTATAACCTGATAAGGTGTTAAGTAGGAACCGTAACTACCACTGGAGAGATCTTTTTAAAGAATGATTATAGTTGCGGTCCCCAAACCATCCTCAATAACAATTTTTTTGAGAAAGCCTTTTTATATAAAATAGGAAGGTATTTGTACGTAAAAAGCAAATTTAAACTGCGATTTCAGACCTTCCTTTTAAGAGGAGTAAGAAAAATAAACGGGCGATTACAGTACTTCTCCCTAAAAGGCAAAGAGGCAAAGATTTTGAATCGAACGACAATTCATTAATGTAAATAGGTTCACCCATTGATAATTTTAACGATTTCAGTACTTCCTCTTAGTAGGTGTAAGAGCATGATGGCACTTCACAGCCATGTAGAGGAGCTTTAATCACTTCTTCGTGCTAAATTTTATCAAAATCGGACAAAGCGTTATAGAAATATTGGTAATAATAGTTTTAGAAACGGCCTTACTTGGGTGGGGCAAACTCCCCTCCATATGAGGCGTAGCGACGAGACTTTTAAAGTGCAAATCTGTACAAAATTTCGATTCGAATGACACTTCATTCATGAAAATCAGTTCACTTGTCGATAATTTGAAACGATTGCTATACTTCCCCTTAACTAGTGTAAGAGCAGATCGCCGCTTTAACGTTACGTAGGGGAGCCCTAACTCTATCATCCTACCAAATTTTATCAAAATCGGGCTAAGATTTACAGAGTAATTAGTAATAATAATTTTGAAGGGGGCCTTACATAAAGGGGGCTAACTCCTCTCTAATTCGGTGTACAGCGTCGAGACCCCCAAAAGGCACATCTACATAAAATTCCGAATCGAATGTCACCTCATTCATGAAAATCGGTTCTCGCGTTTAGGCGCTACGTAGTTTACAAAAAAGGTAACAACAACAAGAAGAAGAAGAAGAAGAAGAACAACAACAATTTCTGAAAATGCCGTTTTTGCTCATTTTCGGCAACTTTTTTCTCAAAATCTATTAGGTCTGGGGGGTTGCAAAAAAAATTACAGTTATAAAGGAGGGTTTGCCCTATATTTTAAAGAAAATTTGGGAATTTTATCTTTTACAGAAAAAGAGAAAAAAATTGTCAAAGTTGGGTGTTTTTTAACGTTACGCTTTTTCGTGCACTTTTTGACGATCAATCCTTATACAACTGTCCTACCGGACAGTTTTAATATATAGCATTTGTTTTATTTTATTTATCCTTTTAATGTAATTTACACCTGTACCTGCAGGGTACAATAGGTAAATGTGATACGTGAATGACGGTCATCCAGTGATGGCCGCCATTAGTCACCCAGTTGGTCACGGGGCCAACGGCGCCTCAGCCGTCTTCGAGGTTTGGAGGTGTAGCGTAGTTGAAGATAAGTTTGCAGCTAAAGGGTTGGGATGTAGTGAGAGTTTTTGATGAAAATTGTTATATCGGATTTTGGCAAGTTCGGAGATGAGTGGAATTTGGAGATCTGTATGAATTGTGTGGTTGCTAACATAGAATGGAGCGTCTACTATGCGGCGGAGTATTTTGGATTGGAGTGTTTGTAGCTGTTCCGTAAAGTTCCGAGTCCCGTAAGTCCATATTGGTGGTGAGAAGAGCTGTATAGAGTCGTCGTTTGTTCTGTAGTGAGAGTTTTGAGCGTTTGTCGAGTAGTCTGGCTAGAAGTTTGTATAGTTTGTTTAGTTCGGTACGTTTAAGTCTCGTATGGGGGTTCCAGGTAAGTCTCTTCCCCTAGGTACATTCCAAGGTACCGCACATGGTCGGCTGGTGGGATAGGTGTTTGATGTAAGAAGACAGGGTGGTGGAGTTTGACGTTTGAGTGTGAAGATTATGTATTTAGACTTAGTTGGGTTAACTTTTATACGCCAGTTTTCTAACCAAGGTTCCTGTTGAGTGAAGGTGGGACTGTAGTGAGCGTACTGTGAGGATAGGGTCAGCGAGTGTGGAGAGAATGGCAGTGTCGTCAGCGAAGGTGTAAATAGAGGTATTAAGGTTAGAAGGTAAGTCGGCAGTGTAGATTGTGTAAAGAAGAGGAGCTAAGACACTTCCCTGTGGCACACCAGCAAGGACAGGATAGATGGAAGAGTGAGTAGTGCCTTGAAGAACTTGAAAGAATCTGTCAGAGAGATAAGAGCTGAGTATGAGGTAATAAGTGCTAGGAAGGATGCGTTTGTTAAAGTTAGATGAGATTTTAGTGGCTACCAATTTTTAGAAGAACTTTAGACAATAAACTAAGAGAAACCACTCGAACTAGCCTACTACGGCGGAAGGAAGTTGGTACAATCCTAGTGGCTCACCACTGGATCTTATAGAACGAGTTTTAAGGTTAAGGAGTTTTCCAAGGCTAGATTTTTCTTTATTTTTGTTTTTCCTTTCACCAAATAATACAAGGAAAATTATTTATGTCCTTAACAATAAAAATACTTTGTACTATTGTAACAATAATAAACAGCCACTGTAATTAAACAAATAAATAAATTTTTCTTAAGTTTTCATTAGTTTCCCAGCAATTTCCACTCATTAAATGGAGAAATTAAACAAAAAGTTTTGTCACATAAACTGAGAAAAATGGTTGAAACATTATTACGGTGGAAAAGTTTTAGGTTTTTACAGTTAACAGTTTTCTTCTTTCTTTTTTTTAATGAGGAAAACCCTATAGCCGTAAAAGTAATGAAAAACAAAGGCTTATTGTTTGTATTGCTTTCCACTGATTTACTTGTAATGAAATGCGAAAGGAAATAATAAACTCTCGTAAAGATGGGCCCCCGGCTGTATCCGAGTCATAAAAACTGTAATAAACACCACATTTACAACTGTCTTTATTTACTTGTACAATAGTAAATGGGAAAAGTTACGATAGGAAAGCTATAGTCTGTTTTAAATACCAATTTAAGAGAAGTTAATTTTTCGATTTATTAGTGAAAAACTAGTGCATTTTAATTCGAGTATAAAGATGTCACCCGTTAGGATGTTTTTACAATCGATTTTTTTGTTTTGGAGTGTAAGGGAATAAAACGGGTACTTTCAGAGGCACTGCAGCGGACTTTATGCAGTGAAAATGATTGTCAAAGATCAAAAATTTGCGCAACTCTCGATGCAATAACAGTTCCCGAAACTTCTCTATGAGTTCTGCAGTAATTTTTTTTTTTGGAGGCTTATTTGGGATATCAATTCTCTTTGTGCTGGGAAAAAGATTTTGATAATTTGTAACCTATTTACAACGCTAATGTTTTTTAAGTTTATTTATTTTGCAACTGTATTGTAGTCAATTACAATAAGCAAAAGAGATGGGAGATAAGGACAGCACAAATACACATTACATACATGTGCAGACGCCAAGAGGCGTGATTGGAGTGGACGACGACCATCCAGTGATGGAAGCCTTTAGTTCGCCCAGGTAGGCAAGCTTACACAGCAGCCATCCTAGGAGATCGGCGTTACATGTTGAGATGATCGCGTGGCCACCGCCGCTTTAGTCTGCGCTGTGGATTTGAAGGAAGTGCTTGTAGTAGACATGTTGTGGATCAGAGGGTTGTACTGACTGTGTGTAGATTGGAATGGAGTTTTGTGTAGTGAGATTGGGGATATTTCAGAGACGAAAGGAATATTTAGATCAGAGTGTATAGTATGATTGGATACGTAGAAGGGAGCGTTAACCATTGTTAGAATTTTAGACTGTAAGGTTTGAAGTCGGTTGATGTTCGATTTTTTGGCGCTTCCGTAGAGCTGTATTCCGTACGTCCATATTGGGGCAAGTAGGGTGGTATATAGATTTCTTTTGTTCGTCAAGGTCAGTTTAGAACGTTTGTCGAATAGTCTTTTCAACATTTTGAACCTGAGATTGTGGTTTACAAATATAAGTGTAAATTTTCAATTATATGATCTGTACAATATTTGTAATTTCCTTGTTAACTACATTATTCTATTTAATTTGAAAACAAATAAAATACGACTAGCTCGCTTTGATCTTGAACTATAATTGTGAACTATCCGCCGGTGAGCGCACCATTGTTCGTATCAACTCAAAGTCTATATTCGGGTTCATTCAAGACCAAATATTCGGACCTCCTCAAGACTCGTAATAGAAGAACTTAATGTCCACAGATAGTATAAGAACTAATTTCCTAGCAACTTTAACATTCGTTTTGTCATCATTCCAACAGAAAAACTTGTTCATTACCTTAACCTTAAGTTTATTCCAACCTTGAAAGGTCAGAAAAGGAAAAAGGGCATGCATCACGAAGCAGCTAAGCATGCAAAGCTTGCATCCGCTTATTGGCGTATTTAAGCTATAAATTATACCTTTACCACCCACTCTTCCTCTTAATTAATGGTTTCTCATAGTAATTAGTTTCTTTCTACTAATTTGGAAATGTAATTTTGCCATCCCATCGTTAGTTACCTACAATTATTTGTTCATTGAGCTAAGACAATTTTTGCAATTTTATTCATAATTAAGTGAAAACATTGTAAGATACAAATTTGCCATCTTTAGTTTTTACCAGAAATATTAGCTTGAGATCCTCGTAAGAAAGATACAATTGTCTTTACAAATTAGGCTTCCATCTACCTGCCATTTCCGTACAATGAACGGCCATAAGTACAGTTTTTTTTAAACGAATATAACAATTAGTAAGAAAAGTTTAACCGAAATTCTCAAATTAAAAGACTAAACCGGAAGTGTGACTGTATAGAGCTGTTTTTTTTGGGGTGGGGGTGGTTTTTTTTTGCCAATTTTTTTAAGGAAGTTAGTGAAGGGTATCAAGAGAAATTTGAATTTTTGGTTTAGATTTCTCTTGAGAAATATTGATTTTTGGGGAATAATGTACCTGATACGTCTAACGTTGAAGTCAACGACCATTTTATTAGGAATATAATTTACCTAAATTGAGAAAGACGAGTGATGAACATTTCCGCCAAATTTTAGATTTTGTATTTTGTTTGTTAGTTAATATGTATTTTCGAGATAACAAATCCAAGTTATTATGAGCCAAATCATTTTTCACCCAATACAGCTCTTAAAAAAGCCCAAAATAAATCTTTCGTTTAGAAAAAAATTATTAAATTAGGTATTTATTTATTTTATTTAATACAGCTCTATTAACCATATTGTTACGAAATAAAAACGTTACAGAGAACGGAAATTAAATATCGCTTTTTTTTTATGGCTGCCAGTATTTACAAAGCTCATGTATTGTGCATAAATAAAAATATATATTCAAGGGTTTTTTTTCCCTACAGAGCTGATATATATCTCTGACCATTCACATATATGTATTTATATTTTTTATGTGATTTTATTTCCTTCACATCTGTAAATGGTGAATATCAGGAGAATGAAGTGGGCAAGTGCTTTTAGATCGTGTGTTTTGTATGGTCCATCATCCATCATCCATATCAACTTAACCATTTCAATTCCATTTCCGGTTAGTTATACAGTTATATTGCCAGTTAAGCAGATATTGCTTTTCTCTTATTATTTATTTACAAATTAAGCGTGAGTAAACTTATTGATACATATTGCAAATGGAGTTCAATGATCTTGATACAGTCTTGGTTTCAGTCTTCTTGAAGCTGTAGGTTGGCCAAGATTGGTAAGATGATGTGGATGGCCAGTATATGAATAGTGAGGAAGAAGTTGTCTGGTTAGTTTGGTCATGTTAATGGCCTTGAATGTCGAGTTCTCTGGGTATTTATGGGCCCCTAGTTCAGTTCGATTCGTAGTACTTTATTTTGTAAAGTCTGATAGTCTTTTGGCCATTGTGTTGACAGCTGAAATCCAGATTGGGCAGGAAGTATGTTTATAGAGGTTTGAGGAGCGTCTTTGCAGAACAGTACAGTGCAGGAATGTTTCTGTTAATTAATGGATATAACTGTTTCAGTCGAGTGAATGCTAGTTGAAGTTTGTTGTCCAAGTGCAGTCTCCAAGTGAGTTGTTGTAAATCAAGGATTACGACCCAGGTAGCGCACAGTTTGATCCCTTTATTCCCTGGTTGTTGAGTTTAAGTAATGAAAATTTGGGTGAAAAATTCGCTATAAAACAAGAACAAAAATCTCAATAAAGAGCTTACTGGGTAGAAAACGTAGCTTTTAAGGCCTCAGGAGTCGCTTAAGTGGGGCATTTGAGCTCCATCCTCCAGAAATTCTTCATAAGAAGGAATTTGTCTCCCTTACTCCAGAGCAGAGTTTTAACAGTAAAGGAAATGAACAACCTCTTCATCTAAAGAAAATGCAGCAGTTAGGTGCACAGTGTTGGAAAATATCGTTGCACCAAGGTTTTAAGAAAGAAAACGAGTCGTTTTCGTGAAAATCCCTAAAAAGCAAAATTATTGATTCCGTAAAGTGGGAATCCCCGTAAACTGATCATTGCCAAAACCATATTGTGGCGACCTCTACTGAAATATAATCGGAATAATACATTTTTAATTTCCAGCGATTATTCATTTTTGAGTTATCTAACATGGGCTGAAAAGTCCCGGGCCTAACACATAGATGGCGCTAGTTGTATTGCATTCACCTCTTTTTCAGTTAGTATTAACCTTCAAAAGACAGCTGTTAAAATTTCATGATATTCTATTCATTAGTTTGTGAGTTATTGCGCTAAGAGTGACGCTACTTTTGTTATTTTCAAAACAATGGATCAAAAACAATTTCGTGTTTTAATTTTACACTGCTTCTTGATGGGAAAAAATACCGGTTCAAGCGAAGCAGTGGCTTGAAAAGTGTTATGGGGACTCTGCTCCATCAGAAACAACAACAAAACATTGGTTTGCTGACTTCAAACGTGGTCGTAGAGACACCGATGAATGCAGAACGCAGTGGACGTCTAAATGAGGCGATAACACCAGAAAACATAAAGAGAACCCACAAAATCGTTTTGAATGATCTAAAAGTGAAGTTGCGTGAGTTAGCTGACATCGTAAAGATATCAAAAGAACGTGTTGGTTTTATATTGCATGAGCATTTGACTATGAGAAAGCTCTGTTCAAAGTGGGTGCCGCGTTTGCTCACTGTTGACCAAAAACAAGAACGTGTTGATGATTCTGAGCAATGTTTGGCCATGTTTAAACGTAACAAACCGGAATTTTTGCGTCGATATGTGACAATGGATGAAACATGGATCCATCACTTCACTCCGGAATCAAAACGATCGTCATCTGAGTGGACAGCAACTGGTGAACCTCGTCCAAAGCAGCCGAAAGCACAACAATCGGCTGGGAAGGTTATGGCCTCGGTATTTTGGGATGTGCGTGGTATAATATTCATCGACTATCTTGAGAAGGGAAATACCACCAACAGTGAAAATTATATAGCGTTATTGGAGCGTTTGAAGGCCGAAATCGCAAAGAAACGACCGCATATGGCAAAGAAAAAAAATTTGTTTTATCAAGACAACGCACCGTGCCACAAGTCAATCAAAACAATGGCAAAACTACATGAATTGAACTTCGAATTACTCCCACATCCACCGTATTCGCCAGATTTGGCTCTTAGCGACTACTGGCTGTTCGCAGACCTAAAAAAAATGCTCGCCGGTAAGAAATTACGCTCGAATGAAGAAGTTATCGCTGAAACTGAGGCCTACGAGGGTCGTTTGAAAAGTCCGTGCAAAAATAAAAACTACTTAATTTTTTGGGGTAAACCTTTTTTATTTTTCAACATAGTCTCCTTTTAGGCTTATACACTTCGTCCAACGCTGCTCTAGTTTGTTGATCCCTTCCGAATAATAGGATTTGTCCAAGTCTGAAAAATAGCCATTCGTTTCTGCAATCACCTCCTCGTTTGAATAAAATCTTTTTCCCGCCAGCCATTTCTTCATATTGGGGAACAAATAGTAGTCCGAGGGAGCCAAGTCTGGAGAATAGGGGGGATGTGAAACGAGTTGGAACCCTATTTCCATTAATTTTGCGACCACAACTGCTGAGGTGTGAGCTGGTGCGTTGTCGTGATGGAAAAGGACTTTTTTGTGGGCCAATCGTGGGCGTTTTTCTTGTAGCTCGGTTTTCAAACGGTCCAATAACGATGAATAATATGCACCTGTAATAGTTTTACTCTTTTCCACATAGTCGATGAGGATTATTCCTTGCGAATCCCAAAAGACAGTCACCATAATCTTTCCGGCCGAAGGAACGGTCTTCGCCTTATTTGGCGCAGATTCCCCCTTGGTAACCCATTGTTTAGATTGTTCTTTGGTCTCAGGAGTGTAGTGATGTATCCATGTTTCATCCACAGTGACGAAACGACGCTTAAAGTCCTGCGGATTCTTCTGGAACAGCTGCAAACCGTCCTTGCAACACTTCACACGATTTCGTTTTTGGTCAAGCGTGAGCAATCGCGGCACCCATCTTGCGGATAGCTTTGTCATGTCCAAATGTTGATGCAAAATATTATGTACCCGTTCATTCGAGATGCCCACAGCACTAGCAATCTCACGCACCTTCACTCTTCTGTCATCCATCACCATATCATTGATTTTATCAATGATTTCTGGAGTAGTAACCTCAACAGGGCGTCCAGAACGTTCAGCGTCACTTGTGCCCACATGGCCACTCCGAAAATTTTGAAACCACTTATAAACTGTTCTAATCGAAGGTGCAGAGTCACCATAATGTTTATCAAGCTTCTCTTTAGTCTCTTGAGGCGTTTTGCCTTTCATAAAGTAGTGTTTAATCAACACACGAAATTCTTTTTCGTCCATTTTTTGAAAATCACTCGACTTCCTCGATTCAAACGAATGCCAAACACAAAGAAATAGACTGATCTGGCTGAAACTTGGTGTGTGTTCTTCCAAGAGATGCTACTAACTAAACATAACCTCGATACGCGCCATTGGTGCTATCTTTCTGACTTTGCACGGACTTTTCAAACGACCCTCGTATTTGAGACAAAAGTGGTATTGAAAGGTTAGAGCGGCGCTGGAATGATTGCGTTGTTCTTGATGGAAATTACGTTGATGAATAAAGCTAATTTTGAACAAAAAAAAACGTGTTTTCTTTGTTAGGCCCGGGACTTTTCATCAGCCCATCTGTTACTATGGTTACACGGGCAAACAGACAGACGACCACCACAGAGAGACCAATTTTAAAAAGCACTTTTTCCGACTCAGGTAACCACCTCAAAACGAATATTTCTGGTAAAAGCTGGAAAATAAATAATCCGCTTCCGGATACAATATACCTACTGCAAATACAATAGACTAAGAGCAAGGAAAAAGAAAAGGTTAATCCCAGTTAGGCCTCTCTCAGAGAGGTCGAACACAAGAAGCCCTCCTTTGCACGTGCAGAGCTGGACCTATCGAGTCTTGTCGTCTTATCTAATCTCACTGAATCATTAATTTTAATAGAAATGTTAATTTTCAAAGTAGAAAGAGTTAATTGTTACCGAAATTCTCTTTGGCCCAGAACAATTCTCTGATTGCACACAATAACAGTATTAATTGTTTATTAAAACCTCATTGTTCCAATACAAAAATGACAATAACATTCTGAAGTGAACATTACGAACGTATAAATTGTAATGATTTATTTGCAAGAATACATAACACTGAGAAGATGAACCGGTAGGATGCTGGGAAGATAATATTGAACAATATAAACGGCTGAGTACAAGACAAGAGGGAGAGATACCAGAGTGGAAAAGCTCTTGTATTCCGTCTGTTAGCAGCAAACAATTTCCCTTCTACATCCGGTAAACACTAAAGGAAAACACTAGATTTTCCCGGAAAATAAGATGGCAGTGACAGATTTCCTCTAATAATAGCCATCTTAAGTGTTTACATTGAAGACGTTTGTATGGTGGCTACATTTCAGTGGTAAAAGATATTTTTATTTTTTATGAATGAAACGAACTTGCTTTCGTTTCAAAAGTACGAGAAGATGAACCGTTAGGATGCTGGGAAGATAATATTGAACAATGGAAACGGCTGAGTACAAAACAAGAGGTATTTCGTACATTGAGTAAAAGTAAAGTAATCGACTATTTTTTTTAGGCGAGGCTTTAAAGTTCGACTACCAATTAGGTGTCGTGGACGGGGGCGGAAGCTCATACTTTACTACAAAATAAAAAGAAGCTACAAGCGAGATTCGAACTGAGGGATCCCGCCATTTACAAACAACCTCGCTAAAAAAAACACCAGACAAATAGTCGCCCCCTCTAAAGTTCATAGATTTTGAGATGGGACTCATTTAATGACCAACACAACTAAATATTTACGACAGAAGTAAAATTTATTTCAATTAAATTTTGAAAGAATTTATTTACTTAGCTCCAGTCATTAAGAGGTAGAAAGCTAACCTAGGAGTAGGTGAATTATTTATCACCTGGGAATGCGACCAGCTTGCACGATAATTGGGGACATGTATAGACCTGTTTCCTTTACTTAAAAAAAAACACAAATTGTTGCGACTCTGTTAAATTTTTGAAATTGCATTTTCCACCGGAAACGGGTAAAATGTTTTCCATCCTGTTTTGAAAAATATCATTAGCTAAAACTAAAATGAAGTTATTAATTAGGAAGACCGCAAAAGTCAATCTCGAACTACCATTTATCTCATTCATTGTAAAAATGGAGGCAGCAGCGCCGGGTCTGAAGATTAATTAAAAACAATTTACCCTTTATAAAGAGAATGAAATTTTATGCAAATTGATTTGTAACGCCATATTTTTTCAATTTTTATTCTAGCATTTTCAATTCATATTTGCATTATTAATTTAAACTTTGAAAATATTAACTTACTTTCTATTGAGTTAGCTCTGCATGCAATATTGAATTTTTTCACTTACCTAAAACACAATAAAACAAAAAATTAATTAATTTAATTTTTTAATTAAAGCAACAACAGGTTGGGAAACAGGAAAATGTATTGCCGTATTTACAAGCTTGCCAACTTAAAGTACAATTCAATATCAAATTCTTTTAGATTTTTTTTTGAGAAAGAACTTAGCTGGCCTTCACGACAGTAAATTCAAGACAGTATATCTGTTTACTTGGGAAAGGTGCTGGCGGAAACATAGTGGAAAGGAAATGCTCTATTACAATAATGGTTAATCAAACTCTGATGATGATAGAAAATCCGAAATTAATCAGAAGCAGGAAAAAAAAAATTGCATGTTACCAAGGATTTATTTTTTTTTAATTTATTTTGTAATTTACAATCTGCAATATAATCTGTAAATATGGAGAGAGTGATGAACTGGTGCGGGAGGAGAGCAGGAGGAGAGAAGTTACCCAGCGGTAGCACTCTCTATAGGAGAGAGGAGAATGTGAGGAGAAGAGATAGAATAATGGCGTTTAGGCCTTCAGACTGCAAGGAAGTCGCGGGGCCACTGGCGATTCAGTCGGCGAGGAGTATTAGGGATGTCAGAGGAAGCGAGAGACAGTACAAGAGGATTAGAGCTAGTCGAGAGAGTAGTATGGAATTTTTGGTATTTAGTCTTGGCGAGTCGGACTATGAAGGGAATGTTGAGAGGTCGTTGTGAAGAGTGAGGTTAGTCACCGTAGAAAGAAGCGTCAGCTATCTGTCGATAAATTGAGGTGGGAATAAAATCAACGATATCTGTTAACCTGAACCTACAAATTCCATTCACACTATCCAATGCCTTCGAAACTACTGCCATTATTATCGTTACTGGAACTGAGAATGCATGCCTTGGCCCAATGTCCAACGGAGACCGTGCTCCCTTCCTATCGACATCGGCTCAAATTTACATAGCAAGCACCCTAGACTCGAAACTGAACTTCTAAGTATTAATAAATCTCTGCTTCGAGGCACCATTACAGGAGGTGAAGCCACATGAGGGCTTCTTCCGTTGCCAGGGCTCCTAATTAAATAAAGAAAAGCTCGCTAGAAGAGCATCATTATATAGGTAATAAAATGGATTCCATTCTTCTATAAAAAAGTAAAAAGTAAAGTAATCGCCTATTTTTTCAGGCGGGGCTTAACGTCCAACTACCAGTTAGGTGTCGTGGACGGAGGCGACTAGCAAACATACTTTACTGTAAACTTCTTCTATTAACCATTAAATAAAATCCATGGCCTAAGACCGGGATCGAACCCAGTACCACAATACACATCAGCTTCGCAGGTCTCGCCTCTAACCGCTCGGCTACTGCGGCGCTTTCCATTCTTCTATAATTAAACAAATATAACCACGTAAACTACTTAATTTTAAATTGTAATTACCCTTATCAAGTAAAATTTCATAATCTAATTTATTTACTTTTTTCTTCTAACACCTGACCTCACTGTAAATCGCCAATTCGAGGTTAAATGTCAACTCTAGAGGGCGCACCAATTACCAGTTATATTGTCTTTAAGCTTAAATTAATTTAAACTTCCAGGAATTACTTAATTAGAATTTCCAAGTATAAAATATTGCCAGAAGTTTTTCCAGTTAACCTTTAGATTTTGTCTAGCGTAATAATTGAAATGCTGGAATTAACCACATTGTTTTACTTGAATTACTTAATAACATCTTCAAGAACGCAAAAGATAAAAATAATAATTAAATGCCCGGAAATGAAAAAAAGAAACAAGATGGAAGTGCGTTTTGGTTTCATCACAGGACTCGGCTACATTTTGGCCATCGAATATCCAAAACCGGAAGTGCCACTTCATTAAATGCATTTAATTTTAAACCCACAAAGTGAGAGTCAAATTTATAAAAGTCACTTTTTTTTGATGGGGTCTCAAAATGGATATTTTCAAAGAAAATTTTGTTACTATCGCAAGGATTCCATTTAGGTGAAAATTGAAGTATCCAGTAATAAGTTTAATTGCAGTGAGTAAAATTTTCTCTCATTAACAGAAAGTTTCAGTAAGAGAACAACTCGGAAAACTGCACGTAGAAACACGTATTAATTAAACGAGGCCGTGGGAAAAGTGAAGTGAAACTCAATTGGATAAATATTCTTAACTGTGAGTGAATTTGCACATATTTATTTAACTAATCGATGACGTGCCAGTTCATTAGCAATTAGTTGAAACTAAAATAAAACGTATAGTAACATTTTATTATTTAAATAGCAGTGTCATTTTATTCTATTTTAGCAATTAGCAATTTGAACATTTTTAAATTAATTATTTCCTGTAATGGTATAACTTGCTTTAATTTCCTATTTTCTCGTATTGCTAATCAAGTTTAAACAGGAACGGAGAACTGTTCATTAATCCAAGGGGAAGAAAGGATTTTTGCCAATTTCTGTCCTCATTTTTCTATCAAAGGGACTGTGGTCATCATCAGGGACTATGGTCATCATCAGGGCCTGACGCTTTACGAATCTCCTCATGAATATCAGTACGTCAACAGTGAGGAACTGAAGACCAACTGTTAAGGCAAATCTTGCAATTGCTCATAAGTATAAGCCCTGAAGATGACCTAGTCTCAAGGTCGAAAGCTTGACATTAATACAAATAAAATTAACTAAATAACTGCAATTAACAATAATCTTTCTTGACCTTAAATAGTTAGTTATTCCCGAGATTATTTTTGCCTGGAAAGACTTGCTCCAACTTAATGCTGGGCAGAATGAAATTTGAAGCCAAAGTCGAGGTGGTCCAAAGTATTCGCTGTCTTCGCTCCTGGCTTTCAAGAACAACATTAGGTTGTTGTGAGCTTTTAGGGGAGAAAGAAGATAAAGGATCACTTGAGATTTAAGTACAGCTTTTTCTTTTTTTTGAAGCTCCTGAATCTAGATTAAGAAAAGGATGTACACTTCACTTTCGATGTGATTGGCGAATCAGGCAATTAGGGTTATCCCTAACGTTGCACTTCTCGTACTGACTGAGGTTACCTGGAGAGACAGGGTTGTTACTGAACGTTTGAGAGGAGATTAATGTTTAATCTGATCTATAGTGATCTTACGTAGCACCTAGAGATGGACACAAGTTCTAAATAAAGGTGGCAGTGAGAAAACTAAAAAAAAAGTCTATTTTTTCAGTTGGGCTTTACATCCAACTACCAAATTAGGTATCGTGGACGGAGGCGACTAGCAAACATACTTTACTATAAATTTCTCATATTAACCATTAAATAAAATACAAGGCCTAGCCTAGTACCGCAATACATCTTAGCTTTGCGGGTCTAGCCTATAACCGCCTTACTTTACTATAAATTCCTCATATTAACACATTAAATAAAATGCAAGGCCTATACTAGTACCGCAATACATCTAAGCTTTGCGGGTCTAGCCTATAACCACTCGGCTACCGATGCAACTAGGATGCAGTGCCTAATAATTTCTCATTTAGAAAAACGGCTCCAATCTTTTATCTGAAATATTTTCTCAAACACTCTAACGTGCCATCCTAGTGCATTGTATGGAATTATGGCTTCCTTTTATTATTAGGAGAATTAAAAGAGTTACTTGAATTCTGTCTTTTGCATAAACTCGCGAAGTATGAATATGATGAAAGGTTGTCCATCAGTTTTTCTCCCAATTTCCCAAAAATCCTCCAACTTAGTAGGAGCTCCCTTAAATTGCCATCACTTATTAGTTAGTAATTTTCTTACATTAAAATTGACTTTAAGAGGACGAAATCCTCTTTTACAGTCCTATTTTTTGCTAAATATTTATTTCAGTTTAGCCAATTAATATTCATCTATTTTATTTTATTTTAACTGTGTCAATAAATAATTTTGATTGTTATTTTCTTAATGAAAGATATAAAATAATGAATTGGTTTTCCCAGATGAGGAAAAGACATGAAGTCGAGGGGGCAGTTAGGAACTGGAAAAGGCCGCACAGTCCCTGGTAGTCCATTGCTAGTGGCAGACATCACGGCGACATTTGTGGTGAGTTTTTTTGACAATTTTATTTCAAATTTTAACATTTAAATTCTTTTTTTTATCTGTGCTATATTATGGAAGTGCATTTCCGTTATTCAGTTTATGTGTATAAATAAATATATAATTAAAATTATTCAAGCAAAAGATATAATTACAAAATGAATTGCATTTTGAAATGTTCTTTAAGTTTTATTGCAAACTAAATAATTTAATTTTTATTTTGAATGAAAACTTAATCGGAATATCATTTTAAAATGAAAAATGGTAAATTGGGATAGATTATATTGTTTAGATTCCCTGAGCTGATTTTTTTTCAAAAAAATATTGAGCCACAATAGTTATTTATGCAACTAGAGAGAAAAGTGGTTAATTTTTTGCGGGTACATTAAACATACTTGTAAAACAAAAAATATCCTAACAAATTTAAAAGCTCAACTTTTATATATTTTGTTTTGGTACCACCGTGAGGCGATATGAGAAAGGGCAACTTTAGTAAAGTTATGCCTATTTCTTTCAGGTGGGCTCTACATGTCTTGGATTAAATTAGGGGATCTTAAACGAAGCCGATTAGTAAATATACTTTACTATAAATTCCTCATATTAAACATTAAATAAAATCCAAGGCCTAGACTAGTACCCACAATACACCTTAGCTTTGCGGGTCTAGCCTATAACTGCCTAACATATTTTACTATAAATTCCTCATATTAAACATTAAATAAAATCCAAGGCCTAGACTAGTACCCACAATACACCTTAGCTTTGCGGGTCTAGCCTATAACTGCCTAACATATTTTACTATAAATTCCTCATATTAAACTCTTTTATAAAATCCAAGGCCTAGACTAGTACCCGCGATACACCTTAGCTTTGCGGGTCTAGCCTATAACTGCCTAACATATTTTACTATAAATTCCTCATATTAAACTCTTTTATAAAATCCAAGGCCTAGACTAGTACCCGCGATACACCTTAGCTTTGCGGGTCTAGCCTATAACTGCCTAACATATTTTACTATAAATTCCTCATATTAAACATTAAATAAAATCCAAGGCCTAGACTAGTACCCACAATACACCTTAGCTTTGCGGGTCTAGCCTATAACTGCCTAACATATTTTACTATAAATTCCTCATATTAAACTCTTTTATAAAATCCAAGGCCTAGACTAGTACCCGCGATACACCTTAGCTTTGCGGGTCTAGCCTATAACTGCCTAACATATTTTACTATAAATTCCTCATATTAAACTCTTTTATAAAATCCAAGGCCTAGACTAGTACCCGCGATACACCTTAGCTTTGCGGGTCTAGCCTATAACTGCCTAACATATTTTACTATAAATTCCTCATATTAAACATTAAATAAAATCCAAGGCCTAGACTAGTACCCACAATACACCTTAGCTTTGCGGGTCTAGCCTATAACTGCCTAACATATTTTACTATAAATTCCTCATATTAAACTCTTTTATAAAATCCAAGGCCTAGACTAGTACCCGCAATACACCTTAGCTTTGCGGGTCTAGCCTATAACTGCCTAACATATTTTACTATAAATTCCTCATATTAAACTCTTTTATAAAATCTAAGGCCTAGACTAGTACCCGCAATACTCCTTAGCTTTGCGGGTCTAGCCTATAACCGCTCGGCTATCGTGGAGTAGAGTTTATTTTACTCTTTTTGATCAGCAATTCTTTTCTTATTTTTTGCAATAATTTTTCCTGAAAAATCGATTAAGGAGAGTTCGATTTGAAGTTGGTAGATCGAGTTCCCTTTTAAAGTACCAGAAAAATGTACGACTCAATGTTTTATATATAACAAAGAAAGAAGCTGTAGAAAATAACGCTCTCCACAGATATTCCAAACATGGCGACTCTTGTGAATAGATCGGGATGACAGATAGAGAATTGTGTAAATGGGCTAGTTTTAGTAAGAAAAAGTCTTGCGGGTGTGCATACAAGTTTTTTTTTTGTCTGTACATCTGTTACACTATCGAATTTCAATAGTATTAGGCTTCTCAATAAATCGCCTTAAAACGGTAACTAAAAATTTCAAAAGATAAAATAAAAATCGTTCCAAACAGGACCAACCTAAAATATATCTACAATAGAAGTATAGTCAGTCAATAATGGAGTTCTATTTCTATTTACTATTCGCGTGTTTGGCTAGCGATCCAGAGTGAATTTAGTTTACCCAGCGATCGATACATATAGTACTATTTTCTTTCAGTATCATTATTCAATATTCCATTTATAGTTTTAAAAATATTTCAGAGATATGAATCAATGCCAGTTATCAATCACTTTCCTTCCTATTAGCATTTAGATCCGGTTACAAATTAGCCATCATTCAACATAAATTATGTCAAATAATTGATCAAAAATTTAACCAAATCTGTGTTACATTATGAAAAATGTATACCTTATAAAATATCCTACATTCATCTTAATGTTACACTTTACAGGGAGGATCTGTCAGTTATTGTGGGAACGTACTAAAACAGGCTGAAAATATTGATCAGCTGGTAATGATGTAATTTTACACTTATCAGAGAGTATGAGGTGGTGCCACCCTTCACAACAAAAATAACCTTGAATAATTTGACAAACAGTTCCTGGCTCGGAATTAATTTCGTGTGGACATTTTTGGTGAGGACGCTGGAGATTGTCAATATTTGTGATGTAATTTCTCTATTTGTAATTGTTCCCCAGTAAAATCCTATCTCCTTAGAGTGTTTTTAAATGTTCTTTAATGATTAATTGTAATTTTAACTCTTTTTTGGTGACTGAATAAATAATTATGACTGAAATTGGCCTCAATCTTTCTTTCCCATTACTTATGCCAATGCAATAACCAATAAAGTAAAGAAATTGCCAATTTTTTCAGGCAAGGCTTAAACGTCCAACTACCAATTAGGTATCGTGGACTAGAGGCGGAAGCTCATACTTTATTATTAACATGTTTTTCTAATAAATAAAAAGTAGTCATACGTGAGATTCGAACTGGGGATCTTCCTTTACTAAGTCACGCTACAAAACCACTAGACCACTGAACGACCTACAACCACTACCTCTGCACAGTTCACCATTCCTGGTCCCATTTTTCTAACTTCAGATCTCTCTGTGGTTCTCTCATCAATCACTCACAAAGCACACAGCCTTGGGTGCTAACAACTCAGCTATAATTCAAAAACCTTGTGCTCTAGTCTGGTGTTTATACGGCAAGACTTTGTAAGATACTAGAAGCGCTTGAGACAATAGAATAATTAAATCTTTATTATATTATAAATATGTCCGAAAAAATAAATACACCAAGTGTCAATGTGCAGAACATTGTAACCTTCATAACAAGTAATACGTATAGAAAAGTTAAGATATGATGGATAAAGAATCCAGGAAAAAGAAAGGAAATACCTGCTGCTAGCGTAGAAAGTTAGAGAAGTATGTGTTTTAGACTTTTGAGAGTAGAGGAAATAATAGTCGTGTAGTCCAGTTTGCCTGCGTTTAACATACTTTGTCCTGAACGTGTGTAAAGCTTGAGACAGCTGGAAATACGAGAAAGGCTGGACATTGTTTTAACAACGAAGAAAGAAAACTCGATGATTGAAAGAAACATTTAGTAATAAGAGCCCAAACTAATAAAATATTAAGAATAATATTAAATAATAATTAGGTAATTAAAGTTTAAGATAAAGCGGCTAGGAGGGTGAAAGGAAATGAGGTGTAGACAAAGAGGAAGTAAGAATATTTGTTGGTTTCTTTTGGGGAGGGAGAGGAGAGTAAAAAAAATTTAAAACCATAAAAATGGGCGGGTGTTGGATGTAGAATGTTATGGGGTAAGACCGCCAGAGAAGAGCAACAATCTTGTGGTCAGAACCCCAATGAGTTCCACAATGGGACCACGGGTACGTTGAAACGAACTCACACACACAAACCAACCGTCCTGGAGTCTACACTCTAATATTGGGAGAGCAGTCTGACTGGACCAACGCCAATTTCTCTCTAGCTTGAGAAAATTGGCCTGCGTTCCACTAAATTCTTTCTACGTGAAAATCACCAGCATTATTATCAAAGAAAAGAGAAAAAATTTTCTTGATAACCTAAAAGAAAATTAGAGGAGAAATAAACTATTTCTGTGAAATACTCACAACTTCTAATTAGAAAATTAGCTAATTTGCATAAAAGGGAAAGTTGCCTAAGTCCCCTAATGGTGCTTAAATCGTACCTCAATGATTTCAAAAGTACTTTTCTCGACATACACATGGTAACAGTTATACTGTTCGGTTGTACTTTAGCGCGTAGCCAGTGGCATCTGCTTTTCCATAAATTAAGACTGTTTTGGGTAAACAAATACATTTATAGCCATTTGAGTGTAATTTCTATCTGAGGGTGTGGAAGCTCCTAAGGTCAGAAAGCACTAGTTAAATACATTTCGCTATTTTAGTGTAAGTTATACGAGTATATCCATTTGTGATTTGTTTGCCTTTTGCAGTTTTGAGAAAGATGTTTTCAAAATAGTTTTTGGTGTCTTATCTCGTACCCACTTACGCTTCTTAAGTCTTAAGACCCGGCCGCAATGAGTTTCAACTTTAGTTTTCTGGCATATTTCCTGAAATACATGTTCAATAACTAAGAGGATGATGGACACACCGTCTTAAACCTTTGGATTTTTTTTTTTAAATCAATTAAAAGTTATTATTACGAAGCCTCATCAATTCGGTAAGAACAAATCCTGGCCAAACAATTAAACAAAGTACCGTTTCGGAGTTATTGGGTAAAGAATATCAAAAATCTGTTTGCACGGACATCACCATAAACGTCTTTAAATCTACAAGATTGTAGCCATGTAATAGACACATGTCTTTCGGGGATGAAGACTTCTCTGCTTCAATGATAAATAATGAGGATTCATTGTCCAAACCAATCCAGAAGAGAATACTGAAATTGAAGAAACTTGAAAGTCCGTCAGCCGACCCACTTCCATCGACCTCTAGGACAACACCTACACAAATCGTGACAAATACTGGAATTTGAAACACTTGCTGTCGATATTATTCTCTCAGATTCAGTCTCCAACTTATCACGTCAGACTTCGAGTGAAAATTAAGGCAAATTTAAATTTGCAGGCTCCAGTTTCACGACCAAATATATTTATTTGGAAGTAAACCATATATTTATTTAATTTTAGCTTGAGGTACGACTTAAGCAGTCGGTGGTACGACTTAAGGTACTGGTTTCCTTAGTCGTACCGATAAATAAAACCAAGGTTTATTAAGGTTTCCAATGATCCCATAAGTATGTATTTACTTATATATTCTCGTGATATCTGAGTACGTTTTTTTAAGGGGTACGACTTGAGCAACCTGACCCTAAAACTATCTGATAAATTCTATAAATATTTTTTAGATACATATGAAAAATAAATACATTTGGACTAATCTATTCGAAACCCAATAAATTGTGTATGGGGGAATTGGAATATATTCTGCAAACTCATTTATAACTCAATATGATGCTCTTGTTTTTTTTGAAGCAAAGCAGAAGGAGAGTAAGTGACCTACATGGGCTTATCGATAGTTATTGTGCTGGTGTCGCCATGTTTTATGAATTACCTGTAGTGGTGGCTGGCACTTGTCATACCAAAAAGTTTTACCTTAAATATCTGGCCATGGTTGTTTATGAATGACCACGATGTTATGAATGGTTTGAAATTAACATGGAATGTTTTTTTATAGCATCATTCATAATATATTAAACATTAATTAATGAATGCCCTTTGACAAAAAATAAAAAATAAAAATTAAATAAAATAGCGTGATTTATTCACACGGCTTTTTGTAACTAGAATTCTCAAGGTCTCGAACTTACACATCAATTTAGTAATACTTGCTCTTTGATAATCTAAACCTACGAGCCCTGCATAAACGCCGAGGAGAGCAGAAGTCCTCTTCTTCTAGTTTCAAAGAAGCTTCCGCTCTTAGAGCTTCCTGTTCAAGTTCTAGCCAGTTCTAAGCATCTTGAAAGGCAAAACTGTTAATGTTTACGTTTCGAGATAGGGATCATACTCCTGAAGTACAATCTTTTTATTTAGCAACAGAGTCGTGGAAAACCGGGTCATTTTCACTGCGCAGGTAATCTAGCTTCTTACTAAACATGTAAGGAAGTTAGTGCAGTTCAGGTCGATGCCTGGACACCATCTAAAAACTGTCTTAACTCTCAGGAATGCCACCAGTGTAACGCTGTCAGCTTCCGAACAGAGTTCTCTGGAGGAATTTTAGAGCATTGAACTTTTAAGACCATGTCAACCATTGCTGAATGACAGCCCTCCAAAAAGTTAGACTTCTCTGAAAGGGAAAGAATTACGAGATAAAGTTTGGAGCTACACCATGAGGGTGGAAATTCTTTTCTGAAGATGGAGTAACTACTTCCGGACAAATGAATTTATGAGATAAAGGGGGGGGGTGAGCTAGATGAACGCATGAGTGTAGGGTGCCCATGGCAATGTTCAGGTCGAAGCCTGGACTCTGTCTAAGAGCAGTTGTAACTGTTAGGAATGTTATCAATGCATTAAGCAGGCGAACAATAGAATACGACACTTGAAAGAGATCCGAATTAAGTTACAAACGGTTGCTGCAAACGGCTAGCAAGGGCTGACGTATCAGCGGGGTAATCAAGAACGTAAACTAATGCCCTAAAATAGCAAATACCTTCCCGGACACACACTGCACAAATAGCTAGAATAAAGTAAGCTAAGTGACTCCTTTTACCTTCTAGGGCACAATCCCTTTTAGTTATTCCTAAACAAGGAGGAATGACCCCTGGCTCTCCGAGGACAATATTAGGAGAGAGGTCCGACTATTTCCGGTTTTAGAGTGTTAGATCTCAAATTACAAACCCTCACGACATAGCTTCAGCTTCAAATGAAGCAAATACAGACGAAAAAGACTGTTTCACGGAAACTTGAGCTGTCAACTCAAATTGCCTTACAAAATAATTTTAAATAGTATGGAAGACTGTTCTGTAAATATCGCAGCAAAGATTGATGAGCTCTAGCACTTCTAACATTTGGATTCAGGTACAATCTACTTTACGGCTATGAAGCCTTAAAATGTGGTGTTCAGAAAAAGGCTTCCGCAAAAGATACTTCAAAACTAGGATCTCTGGGTTCCTTTTTTTCTTTTGGGTGGAAGTAATAGGGTTGGTCTATTGGTTGGTTACTTTTGCGAGGAAGTCTATGGTATGAACTTAGGACTTTGGGTTATTGCAGTGTTTACTTCAATCAGAAAGAGAGACATCTTTAATGTCCTTCACAGTTGCTGAAGACTCCTTAACAATAAGAATTTTCCCAACTACGCGCTGATAAGTTTCAAAGAAGCATCCCTTACTGGAGGAACTTTTCAACAAATAAACCTTTCTGAAGCTCAGCCATATTCGAGGAGAATGCCACCCAGCTTTCTCATACTCATTCTATCCTTATTCTGAAGTATGATATTACGTCTTAACTTTAAAGAAAATCACTCATGCGGATATAGAAGAAGAAGAAGAAAAAGGAGAAGGAAAACCAGGGAAATAAGGGCTCTAAAGGATGAGCACGCTTTTCCAGTTTGGCATCAGCCCAAAAAACTGTTGAAACTCAAGGGAAAAAAGGACCAGTTAATTCTAAGAAGGAATTCGCAACAAGATTTGGTAAATAAAACTGACAAGAAAGAAGACATTAGCAGAAATACTTAATTAAATGTTTTGTTTTCTTTTTAATTACCCCAGAATGTAGGCCAACAAGTTGGAGATAAATCAAATTCTAAATATGATTTACAAAATTATAAGTGACAATTAAGAAACAATAAAGTATGATTCGTCATAATTTACGTTCATAAAATTTAGTTTTATCTTTGTGTAGATAGGAGATGAAAATTAATTAAAATTGTATAATTAAATTAGTCAACTTTGAAGTTGCAAAATACAACTTCTGTCGTACGTTAATAATAAAACTGCAACTCTGTTAAAGTGCCCTGGTTTAAGCTGGTTTGTATGATATAATGTTACTGTATTCTATTCAAGTTTAATTTAATTTGATTTCTAAAAGACCCAATTAGCTAATGAGGAGTAGTTCTGTTTTTGTCGGGTGATGGCCACAGAAGAAGACTCATGGAAAAAAGTTTTGGTGCTTAACTTATATCTTAAGGGTATCTGGAGATAATGAGCTCAGAGATGTAAACGAGAAGCTGGGAATTCAGAGTTTTCAAATATATTTAAATTTATTATAAAAAAAAAAAAAAACTCAAGATAAATGGAGTTAAAAATGGACCAGTTAGGGCACTTATGGGCGCGACTGTCGTAAACTACAATAAAAGGATTAGTCGACGTCATTGTGTATAACTTTGGATTAATCCAGAAAGAACTGAAGCCAGAGCAATCATACTACATAAGTAATCCATTATGGTCATTCTGTCAGTTTGTCTGTCCTAGTTTACTTTAAAAACTTGGGTTCTTTTTTTTTTTTTTAATCTGTGGACATTGTTGGCAGGAGCTTAACAGTCAGCTTCCGGTCAGTGCTCTTTGGAGCATTGAACTTTTAAGACCATGTTAACCATTGTTGGAAGACAACCTTCCAAGAAGTTAGACTTCTCTGAAAGGGAAATAATTACGAGAAAGTCTGGAGGGTCTTTAAGAAGTGTTACTTCCGGACAAATGAATTTAAGAGAGAAACGGGGTTAAGCTAGATGAACGCCTGAGTGTAGGGTATTCACGAGGAACAGTTTACTGTTGGAAAATATCGTATGATCTTTACTCCGAATCTGCCGTGTCCAAGGCTACCACTATCACACTATATCGTAAAGTAGCCAGGCTCCAGAGATGAAAACAAAGAGATCAATTAGACCAACGCTCTACAGACAAATTTGACCTCATCTTTGGTTATGAGCTCCATTTTTGTCTTTTTCACAAAAATCAGTGTGATTGTTACAGAAAGAAAGGCACGATTTGGGGTTAACTCCTCCAGGGTCAAACGATGAGATTTAGGATATCTCTGGCCATTACCCAGATTCAATCCTCTTTGGTACAACAACAAGAGCTTAAGACTAGTTTTTCCACCACTCTTGTGGGGGGGGGGGCACTAACAAGGCAATGTTCGATCATGGCAATCCAAGTACTTGGTACACCTTTCTATTTCAAGAACAGGTGAAAAATTTTGCCTTAGCCAGCTCACGTTTGAAGATGTGCAGCATATACTGGGATGGTATTTAAGGTGTACTTACTAATCTCGTCGTCAGCCAGCCAGGAAGTCGGCTCTTGCCCTGTTACATTCCGTCAGCGACCTTACATACAGGGGTTTTCCCCCACTTTTTCAAGATCATAGCTCTACTTTCTCTACATTTCATTCATAACTGGCCAATCAAACAGAGCTTATTTAACCTCTGACGTCAATTTTAAATTACTTTGTATAAAAAATAAAAATGTAAGTAACATTAAAAATAGATTCCTGCGTATAATAAATTAAGTTTTTTCATACCAATTTTAAAAAATCGCTGACTGTTATTTATTTCTGGCAAGAGAGGGAAGCTCCTGGTTTTTCAGGGAAGAGAAATGAAAAATGTACAGCAGAGCAAATAATCGTGGTTACAGGTAAAACCTTAAAAGAAGAAACTGGCTTTCCGCCTACGTACCACAGTATAAATAGAACTCTTATCATATTGAAAAATATCAGTCGAAAATACCGTTAAAATGGAAAATTAAAGATAAAAAAAGCAATAATAGAAGAGGTGGAGCACTTTTAATTGGCGTTAAAGGAAAAACGAAAAGGAAAAGCTTTTTTCTGGGAAACATCCTTAGGCATAAAGGGATAAAAGTGAAAATTAATTAGTATATATTTTTTAAGATAAAAAGGTATTATTAATCTTTATTTAGGGCGCATCAAGATCTGAGATCAGAATAAAATATTTTCCCAGTCTCGAAAATCTATCCTTCATATTTATTAAAGTTCTTTGTTATTTTGTTTCAAAAAGATAAATCAAGATCAAAGAAAAGGTAAATCCGTTAACAGCTGAAATCTGTAGGCACGAACCCAAGCAACGACTTTCATTCAACTCAACTTGTGAAGCATGTACTGTGCCTTCAAAGGTGCCTCTTCAAATACAGAGAGCAGTTGATAACCTCCTGGCTAACCTGGCTTGCGAGTCTGAGGAGGCACCTTTGAAGACACAGTTCATGCTGCAAAAGTGCATTATTTGATAAATTAAGGAATAAGATTGATCCTTTACATGAAAGATATTGTTCACTTAAATATGTGGCAGGAGGTTTCCAATTTTTTTGGTAATATAAACGCAACTCTCCCAAAATTACCAAATAATTATTAAACCTTCTTGTTTGTAACAGATGTCAAATTAATTTTTAGCCATTTTGTGTATGTTTGAGAACATCTAAAGCTCTTAACATTTGATTTTTCTTAGAAAAATCACTCGGAAAACGACTTATTTCCCGATATTAAGAAAAATACTAGCTTTACGGCCTTGACAATACTTTCAGGAGAAAGGGGATGAAAAAATACATAAAAATGACCTATCGCGTGCTCTTCTTTCTCTTTGATAACAAGTTCTGTAAAATCAAGTCACATATTCTGAAACTAGAGGTGACGGACAACAAATTTTTCCTCTACCATTTTTCGCTCAGAACAACCGTTTAAGCATGAAATGCATTTGAGCCGTCTTAAAATGAACACCCTGTATATACATATACAGGGTGACCAAAGTTATATGCTCCACCCACTTTTTTTTGTAACGGCGGGAAATTTCGAAAAAATAAAAAACACGTATTTAATCATTTTTAGTATAGTTTATTTTCAGTGATTGACCCATTTTTTTAAACCCCTGTATCTCGAGATACAGCATCCAACATTTTTATAGTATTTGAGCTCCTAAAAAAACAAAAACAAAAATTTTGAAATCGGTTAGGTTTTTCAAAAGTTATGGTAATTTAAAATATCAAAAACAAATTTCAGTTTATTGTCAAAATTGCGCTATTTTTTTTAAAGAATCTGTTCAAACTGGGCACAATCAACGGATAGACAAGCCAAAACCCTGGACTCCCACGCTTTGCTTGTAGCAGCACTTATGTGGCGAAGTCAAGATTTAGGCAGGCTAGAGTTATTCGACGTTTCAGGCCATCGACTGAAGCCATGGGATTAAGGTTACTGTACACTTTATTTTTTAGATATCCCCACAAAAAATAGTGCCAGCACCTAGGTCTGATAATGATCACGTAAGGGCCGAATGAGTTTTCTTGAAAATTTAGATTAATATTATTTTTCCAGCATCCGGAGGAAGATTGAGGATGTTAGGAGAATAACTTATGCTTCGAAATGGTGTAAATTTGTAGAAAATTTATCTGTCTTTCTAACCGTGTCATCAGAATCGAATTCGAACTAAAACTTTCTGAGTAATAACATTTTTATTGGAAAAAAGTAATGATTTTAGAAAAAAACTTTAAAGTGACGTCACTCAAGAACAGAGGAAAATATGAAGTTGGCCAATACGTCATCGAACTCCACTTTAGATGTACTACACACAGTAGGCCTATGGACAATACTTACTGGTTCACCCTGTATATCTATATAATATATATGTTAGGGGTACACACTAAGGAAACAATCAGGTAAAGGGGTACACTAATAAAAAAAGATTGGGAACCGCTGATCTAATCAAATTGTATCACTAATACTGTAAAGATGCGTTCGATCGGCTGCGAACAATCTAGCGCTAGTCTACACTGGCGGATGTGAAACAGCGTAGGGTCTTGAAAATGGTCTTTCAGAACCTAAATTCATGCTTGTTGGTAAGGGTTGTAAATATAATCATATTTACCAACTTAACTTTACATGTAATGTTAATCCATGTAATGTGTGAGATGACCGACTTCCCCGGTTGTCGTCGACCAGGAGGCAGTCTTTAATGTAATAAAGACTATTATTATTATTAATAGCAATAATAATAATAAAGGGAAGGAGGGAAGGGGCGGAGGTCCCGGGTTCGAATCCAGCTGCTGGCCCTTAGATTTTCTCTTCCTAGGAGCTTCTTGCAGCTCACTGTACGGTGATGGACAGTGTTGTCTGTAACGAGAGAACACTGTCCGAAGGCCGGTAGTGCACTGAAAAAAGCTCTGGGCGCCAATAACCTTAGTTGTTGACGCGCCTCAAATAATAATAACCTAAAAAAGACCAAAGCAACAAACAAGATCTACAGTTTTATCAATAATAATATTTATAATGATACTGTTTCTGTAATAAAATAATAAATAAAATAAAATAGAAGTATAAAATGGAATAAAGACATTTTGATGATGTACATATACGTTGTTCTGTTTAAACAAAAAAGAATAAAAAGATAGAAGAGGGAGTACAATGAAGGATCACGCCAAGTTTGTCAAAAAATTAATCCTTAAAAAACAAAAAAATAGTTTAAAAAATATAGAATAAAAGAAGAGAAAAGTGGCACGTGTGAGAATAAATGGAAAAGGGCTAAAGCGTTCAATTAATCAACAGTTAGCAACATTCTCTCTTGAATATATGCATTTCTCTCTCAGTATATTCATAACAACAACAAAAAAAATGTTAAATTTTTCATGTACTCTTTGTTGGTACACGTGTTGTCAGGATTAATGAATGCACGTGTTATTTCTTTTGGAATAAAAAATGGAAAAAACTCACAGTTAAACTAATTTGTCTCAAAAACTGTTGAATGCTCATCCATCTTTAATATTATTAATCACTTTGAATGAATTATAGATAAGGTTGTCTTAGCCACAGCAATGCTTACGCAGCAACGGCCTGCTACAAATACCGACTAAAGTCAATTATTAGAACGAAGGACAAGAACCCGACTAACAATAGCATATTGTGGTTTTAAGAAGTGAGGTAATGCCTATTTTATAAGGCAGGCTTTACGTCCAACTACCAAATTAGGGCTCCTTAACGAAAGCGACTAGCAAACATACTTTACTATAAAACCCTCATATTAACCATTAAATAAAAGACAAGGCCTAGACTAGTACCGCAATACAACTTAGCTTTGCGGGTCTAGCCTATAACCGCTCGGCCATCGTGGTTACATTAACTGAGGCAGATTGTTGCCCCAGTAACTTACTGTTAAAAGTAAAATGTTCTCCTTTGAATGGTACACATTTTTTCTCCCATTATTTCTATTGATTTAGACCAGGGGTCGCCAAACGTTTTTGATCGTGGACCCCCAAATAATTTTTCGAAATCTCCATAGATCCCCATAAAAGTAATTTTCAGTTAATTAAAAATGAAACTATCCATTAGGTACTGTGTCTGTACCGTTATTTTATGATTTTAAACATTTATTTAAGTAATTTAATAAAGTATTGTAGATTAGATCGCTTCGATAAAGAAATTACGCGTGGTTAGGAGATGAGAATTGCCAAGACAAGAAGTTGGAGAGCATTGTGTATCAATAGTTTTATGAAAAATATCTTAATGTTGAAATTTAAATACCCTAATATTTGTTAAATAATAAGTAATTATAAATAAGTAAAGTAACTACAGGTATTGCTTCTCAATTAATGAGATGAGTGTGCCTGGTGTTTCTTTGCAAGGTTCGCTATATTGGGTTCGAAATTGTTTTTCCTTCGACCCCCTGGCTCAGATGGACACCTACTTTTGTTAAATAGACCCCTGGGGGTCTATATAGACCACTTTGGCGACCTCTGATTTAGACTTTAACCTCTAGACCAAAAAAGTGCATCTATTTTATGATATAACACCATAAAGCATAGATCAGGAAAGCATCTTGGATAATTAGTTACCTTACAGTGGAAAAACTTTTTAATTTAATGGGTTACTGCGACCCATTTGGTCATACGGCATCGAAGTATGGGGATCGACTAAGCGTTCCAACTCACTACGCCTCCAGGCATTACAGTCAAAAATACTTCGATAACTTCTTAACGCTCCGTTCTATGTATCTAACCTCACTATCCATAATGACCTCAAAATTCCTTTCATTACAGGTTCTTGCTAACACTCGTTTCTTCAAATTTCATTCCTCTACAGCAGCTCATCCTAAACCTCTCATAGAACACCTATCTTCCTCCACATTACCAGGTAATCCTCTAAGGAGATTGAAGAGAAGATAGCCTCGTGATCTTCTCTTATCTTAAGCTCGTTACTGGAGTGGCACCACTGGGTGCCTTCTCCACTCATGATTTCCTTTTATTTCTTTTCTCTTTCACCGTATTTGCTTGTTGCAACAACTGTTGCAGTGGTAAATTGCAATAAAAGATTAAAAAAAAAAAAAATTTTAACGGAAAATTTAAATAAGTAGAAAATTTTTCAATTTTAAGTAGAAATACAGGGAAAATTATTTTAAATTGTTTTTTTTAAACGAACTCAACATCAAAGGAAACCAATAGACAAAGTTCTAACAAACCAGATAGTAAAACCTGAATATACAAGATAATAAACGGTAGAAAATAAACATAATCCAAAATAAACTTTATCTTTTATTTATGGGCGAAAGTGTGAAGAAAACCAAACAGAAAATAGTAATAAATTTCTGTTGTTAAGGAAAGGGACCAAAAGTGAGCGAGTAATCAAGTTTAACGATAAGCTAATCAGAAAAAACGTAAGGCAATAAAGTCAGCTCGATTTAAACTCTATCCAAAATAAACTTAGCATACATGTTAAGCCTAAATATAGCAAAAGGAAGTGATAAAAAGATCCAGTTTACGGCAAACAAGTAATTAATGTTTACTTAACTAGATCAGATGCTGTGAAATCTTCATTTAGCGTAGTTTGATTCTGAATCGTTATGCAAAACTATATTGTATGGGCCTAGAAGGTTGGAACTACATTCTACCGTCTTCACAAACTGCTAAATAAACCCCCCCCCCCCCCCCACCGCACGAATACTAAATAGATTTCATTCATATTTCTCCCCTGAGATGTAGGAGAGATGAGCCACAAGGCAAAAAAAAAAAAAGTAAGTGAAGTCGAATTCTCTGCATCAAACTGATTATAATCTTACCACAGTGGTGATTGATGAATGGTCTGGGAATCGATCACAGAACGATTTTATCCAACACAATGGACCGAACCACATTTACAATTCTAAATATTGCTGAACATTACAGTTCTATTTAAGTTAAAATAATTAAATAGCCAAAATCATACATTATATAAAATATTCATAGTGGTATTGACAGCCAGGCGGTAGATTGGATAATCAAAGTGAGAGGAGAAATACTGTATCTGAATAGATAAAACTATAGCTATAAAACTGTGTTCTTTGTGCAATAAAAGGGATAATGAAGATGTGTACCATTTCGTCTGTATTTGCCCTGTACTAAGAGAGTTTCGCCTACGGTACTTTGGTAAAGGAAAATTATTTTATGCTGAATTTCTGGGGTATCTTATCGGCAAAGACTGGCGCGCATTGATCAATTACTGTAAATCAGCGTGGAATTACAGATATGAGCTCATTGAAGAATTTAATAATACCTGATTATGTCAGAGCATTGAACTTGATTATGATATAAATTGCATAGTATTGATTGTGCCCAGTTTGTCTGTGTATTTAGTTTATATTCCTTGATTGGTTTCTATTTTAGAATATATTAATACCAGTCTTGTCATTCTCATTTCTCAATATTGCTCATATCATAATTTATAATTGTCTTGCAGTTTCATCAGCAAGGGTTTTAGTTTTTTTTTTTTTTTTTTTTTTTTTTTAATGTACGAGGGTCGTTTGAAAAAGGTGCAAAGTCAGAGAGATAGCACCACTGGCGCGTATCGAGGTTATGTTTAGTTAGTAGCATCTCTTGGAAGAACACACACCAAGTTTCAGCCAGATCGGTCTATTTCTTTGTGTTTGGCATTCGTTTGAATCGAGGAAGTCGAGTGATTTTCAAAAAATGGACGAAAAAGAATTTCGTGTGATGATTAAACACTACTTTATGAAAGGCAAAACGACTCCGGAGACTAAAGAGAAGCTTGTTAAACATTATGGTGACTCTGCACCTTCGATTAGAACAGTTTATAAGTGGTTTCAAAATTTTCGGAGTGGCCATATGGGCACAAGTGACGCTGAACGTTCTGGACGCCCTGTTGAGGTTACTACTCCAGAAATCATTGATAAAATCCATGATATGGTGATGGATGACAGAAGAGTGAAGGTGCGTGAGATTGCTAGTGCTGTGGGCATCTCGAATGAACGGGTACATAATATTTTGCATCAACATTTAGACATGACAAAGCTATCCGCAAGATGGGTGCCGCGATTGCTCACGCTTGACCAAAAACGAAATCGTGTGAAGTGTTGCAAGGACGGTTTGCAGCTGTTCCAGAAGAATCCGCAGGACTTTAAGCGTCGTTTCGTCACTGTGGATGAAACATGGATACATCACTACACTCCTGAGACCAAAGAACAATCTAAACAATGGATTACCAAGTGGGAATCTGCGCCAAAAAAGGCGAAGACCGTTCCTTCGGCCGGAAAGATTATGGCGACTGTCTTTTGGGATTCGCAAGGAATAAGCCTCATCGACTATCTGGAAAAGGGTAAAACTATTACAGGTGCATATTATTCATCGTTATTGGACCGTTTGAAAACCGAGCTACAAGAAAAACGCCCACGATTGGCCCACAAAAAAGTCCTTTTCCATCACGACAACGCACCAGCTCACACCTCAGCAGTTGTGGTCGCAAAATTAATGGAAATAGGGTTCCAACTCGTTTCACATCCCCCCTATTCTCCAGACTTGGCTCCCTCAGACTACTATTTGTTCCCCAATATGAAGAAATGGCTGGCGGGAAAAATATTTTATTCAAACGAAGAGGTGATTGCAGAAACGAATGGCTATTTTTCAGACTTGGACAAATTCTATTATTCGGAGGGGATCAACAAACTAGAGCAGCGTTGGACGAAGTGTATCCTAAAAGGAGACTACGTTGAAAAATAAAAAAGGTTTACCCCCAAAAAATTAAGTAGTTTTTATTTTTGCACGGACTTTTCAAACGACCCTCGTATACATCTATTTAATAGTGTATTAGAATTTGAATAATGGCAACTCCTCGGACGGTCCATGAGACCACGAGTAAGCCGGTTGAAATATTTTATTTATAACTTATGTAAATTGAAAAAATTATTTTCTTCAATAAACTAATTTATTATTATATTATTGCTGAACAAAATAATAGGGGGGGGGGGGGTGATTGGAGAAGGATTACGTGATTTTAATTTCGGTTAAGCTATAAGGATAGCAGGAATATAGAGTACTGATCCATCCATTGGTTGAAGTTTGTATGTAAATAGTTGTATATAGTAGAGGGATGAATGTGTGAAGCGAACGTATTTATAAGTAAGAATGGAGAGTGAGTGATATTCTAGTGATAAGCACCTAGACGATGATGCTGGCTGTATGGCAGAAGCCAATGCCCAAAATATAAAAAAAATAAAAAAAAAAAATAAATAATAATAATAATAGGCTAGATAGGCTTTGTTCTAATGAACAGACGAGGTGAAACGGTTTCAAGGGAACAAAATGTTCGCTCAGAAGAAAAAGTTGGAATCGGTGTCGACACCAGCGTAAGCTTCAACAAAAAAAACCGACGAATAAAGCTTCAACTAACCGAAGAAATAAGAAGCAGATTATTCAGGTACAGGATAGGTTACCGTAACTACTATTGTGGGTAATGGAGCCGTGTAGGTACGGGAAGGAAGCAAAGGAAAAGCGTCATTTCCGCTGAAAACCAAAAAATAGAAAATCATTGCATGATCGCCATGTCTGATTAGCAGCTTGTTAGGATCATCTTTTTAATAAAAAAAATAAATAATAAACAAGGTACTTGAGAATGAACCCAAAAATTTTTGCCTATAAAAACTAAGTAAACCATAATAGATAAGTATAATAAAGTTACTATACTGGACTATAAACATGAAGGAAAACTATGATACAACGAGAGATCATATAGCCTGAGATTACAACAGCCGGACCATCAACTTTACTTTTATGAATCTCCCCTCTTTAGACGAGTACGTACCTACAATATCCATCCTTGCAAAAGCGTAGGTTATTAATAAATTCTAGAAATACTTAGAAAGAATAATAACCGCTTGGGCGGAAGTTCTCTTCCGAGCATAAAGGGAAGTAATGAATGATCGTAAAGTTTCTAGTTTGATGGCAGGAACACAATATGTCTCAGTGCTTCACCTGAGCAAAGATATTCCCAGGAGAAGGAGATGGAGGAAACAAGCACTCATATAATGAGATATACTACAAAAGAGAATGAGCTGCTCTTTCTGCAACAAAAGGTTAGCCGAGCAAAAGTAGAGAAATGTTCAATAAATATATGGTAATAAATAATAATAATATTAATTTATTTACCATAAAAGATGAATACAATAGGGAGGGGCGAAATTACAGCGTAGAAATCCGTCGGCCGCAAATCAGAAGGCATTTGTAGTTCACTAACAATAAGAACCAACCAATAATAGTGCTGTTTTTGACGATCAACCCTTATACAACTGCCCTACCGGTCACTTAAATGGGTCCTTTCGGGGGTGTTACATCCTAAGGGGCGCTTCTGCTTCCAGTGGGTCTTGCACATCAAACCAGCTGGAGTAGTGGACATCTCCTTCTTGTGCTTGCATGGAGGGTGTTTACAGTTCTTAAAAATCCCCTACTACAGGTCAGTTTTAATAAGAAGCTATAGAAGTCTAGGTCAAGGCGAAGGCTAGGTGATTAAATATAAAATCTTTCTTTTTTGTGAAAATGTGGCCCGGCTCAGGCTCAGTGCTGGATATCGTTATTTTTTTTAATTCATCATAGCATGCGCGTTTATTATCACAGTGACCCGGAAGTATATCCACCATCAGAGGTAAATCAATCAGTTTAATGTGGAGACGTCATACTACAACTGCTGATGGTGGATGTAAGCTGGACACCGGTCAGGAATGCAATAAGCATGCGCGCTAAGAACGGATAAAATCAACGATGGTACAGAAATGGTTTTCTGGCTTTATTAGCATTAATCATCATTTGTTCTTTGACTTTAATTACTCCATTACATCCTACGATTCACGATTCAGTTTAAGTTTGAAAATAAGCGATATATTCACCACTGGATCTTTTTATGTAGCGATTTTTTTTTAATTTTTCCAATTCAAATATCGATCAATACTTCTACAAATTTTTTAATATTTGTCTCAATTTTTTTTTTGTTTTAAATTTAAAAAAATAATAAAAATTAAAGTGCAGATTTTACACTTAGTGGATCTGTTAGGTGGAGCTGGAGCCAGAGCCACCCTAGGGCGCTTCGTCCTGCTCCCTGGAAGAATCTACAAAAAATACCGTCCTAACCTGGGAATACTTGACTAATTTTCCCCAAATAAAACCTCAAATAAAAAAAATGAGTCACAAAGATGGTGAGTTTAGTTGATATAACTACTCTAGTTTGTCTATTTTAGATTATTTTTCTCTGTTTTAAATTCTTTTTGTGGAAAACATTTTTTTGATTCAATTCAATTTTTAGAAAGCAAGCGATGAGCAGTTTGATTCAATTCAATTTTTAGAAAGCAAGCGATGAGCAGTTTGATTCAATTCAATTTTTAGAAAGCAAGCGATGATGGGCATTTTGATTTAATTTAATTTTTAGAAAGCAAGCGATGAGCAGTTTGATTCAATTTAATTTTTAGAAAGCAAGCGATGAGCAGTTTGATTCAATTTAATTTCTAGAAAGCAAGCGATGATGAGCGGTTTGATGCAATTTAATTTTTAGAAAGCAAGCGATGAGCAGTTTGATTCAATTTAATTTCTAGAAAGCAAGCGATGAGCAGTTTGATGCAATTTAATTTTTAGAAGCAAGCGATGAGCAGTTTGATTCAATTTAATTTTTAGAAAGCAAGCGATGATGGGCATTTTGATTTAATTTAATTTTTAGAAAGCAAGCGATGATGGGCAGTTTGATGCAATTTAATTTTTAGAAAGCAAGCGATGAGCAGTTTGATTCAATTTAATTTCTAGAAAGCAAGCGATGATGAGCGGTTTGATGCAATTTAATTTTTAGAAAGCAAGCGATGAGCAGTTTGATTCAATTTAATTTCTAGAAAGCAAGCGATGATGGGCAGTTTGATGCAATTTAATTTTTAGAAGCAAGCGATGATGAGCGGTTTGATGCAATTTAATTTTTAGAACGCAAGCGATGATGGCCATTTTTTTTGGTTAAAAATGCTCTAGATAATTCAAAGCTTTCGCTTTGCGCTAAGTAGAGAGCGTAAGCGTATTAACTGTTCGCTGTATTTTTAGAAATTAACTATTTTTTTTATAACATAAGTTTATTTTCCTTTATTTTTCCTTTGAATGAAGGAAGAAACTGTACTATATAATCTCCTTAACAAAAACTTACAGTTTAAAAAGTTAAGTATAAGGGTTGATTAAACGCCAAAAGGTACACAAATCAGCAAGTACCCAACATTTCATTCAAGCTTAGTTGATATAATTTAAGTAATTTTGCTGCATTAACTTTTCCTTCACATTTTTTAGAATTTATTAGATGTCACAGACCCTTATGCTGGCCAGTTCGTTCATAATATTATTTGGTTATAATTATGATAAAATGTATATTATATCTTCGTTTTTAAATAGGTACTTTATTTTAACTCTATTCCAAATAATTATTATTCTTCTGATTTATCTTTAATATGCCCTTTATTCTGAAGTTGTCACATCTTATACATGCATGTTAAAGTAGAAAAAGACAAAGTTAGAGTCGGCTACTGTTTAAATTTGAATCACGGAGGATTTAAAACAATATTTCAGACTTGAATTCGTCTAACCGAAATATTCGTGAGCACAAATAACACACAGTTAATAACAAGTAGATTATTCAACAATTATTCATTTCTCAATTGTAATTTAATTTTACTTACAGTAAAATACTGGAATAATTATCTGTCCTAAAAGTATGCAATACTTATTTATTTTATATTACATAACATATTATAACATTGTGAGAAGAACAGCTACATTGAGAGTGTGATTGAAGAAAACTATATTATTTTCTATAAAGCCAGATAATTATTACCTATTATTATAAACGTTTGACTACTACATAAAGTAACAATTACTTTAATCGAAGAATGAACTTAAACAGACGATTTTTATTAAAAATAAAATAATCGAAATCATTGATGTATGTTGGTGTAAGCATTTTTTTAAAAAAGTTTTTAAATTTTGTAGCCTCGTAATTTTTTTTATTTTTTATAACGTTTTCTTTTTAACCTGTAATTAATAGTTTGATTATTATAGATTAATAGATATTACAGTCAATCTACAGTGCTACTTCAACAAATTTTTTGTAGATGAAAATGGCCAGCATAAGGTTCTGTGACATCTAATAAATTCTAAAAAATGTGAAGGAAAAGTTAATGCAGCAAAATTACTTAAATTATATCAACTAAGCTTGAATGAAATGTTGGGTACTTGCTGATTTGTGTACCTTTTGGCGTTTAATCAACCCTTATACTTAACTTTTTAAACTGTAAGTTTTTGTTAAGGAGATTTTTGTACCTTTTGGATAGATTTTCATTTTTGTCTATTTTGCTAAGTTACATATCTGCTTTACTGTTTTTTTTAAATTTGGAATAAGCAATTCTAACATTATAACCTGATAAGGTGTTAAGTAGGAACCGTAACTACCACTGGAGAGATCTTTTTAAAGAATGATTATAGTTGCGGTCCCCAAACCATCCTCAATAACAATTTTTTTGAGAAAGCCTTTTTATATAAAATAGGAAGGTATTTGTACGTAAAAAGCAAATTTAAACTGCGATTTCAGACCTTCCTTTTAAGAGGAGTAAGAAAAATAAACGGGCGATTACAGTACTTCTCCCTAAAAGGCAAAGAGGCAAAGATTTTGAATCGAACGACAATTCATTAATGTAAATAGGTTCACCCAATGATAATTTTAACGATTTCAGTACTTCCTCTTAGTAGGTGTAAGAGCATGATGGCACTTCACAGCCATGTAGAGGAGCTTTAATCACTTCTTCGTGCTAAATTTTATCAAAATCGGACAAAGCGTTATAGAAATATTGGTAATAATAGTTTTAGAAACGGCCTTACTTGGGTGGGGCAAACTCCCCTCCATATGAGGCGTAGCGACGAGACTTTTAAAGTGCAAATCTGTACAAAATTTCGATTCGAATGACACTTCATTCATGAAAATCAGTTCACTTGTCGATAATTTGAAACGATTGCTATACTTCCCCTTAACTAGTGTAAGAGCAGATCGCCGCTTTAATGTTACGTAGGGGAGCCCTAACTCTATCATCCTACCAAATTTTATCAAAATCGGGCTATGATTTACAGAGTAATTAGTAATAATAATTTTGAAGGGGGCCTTACATTAAGGGGGCTAACTCCTCTCTAATTCGGTGTACAGCGTCGAGACCCCCAAAAGGCACATCTACATAAAATTCCGAATTGAATGTCACCTCATTCATGAAAATCGGTTCTCGCGTTTAGGCGCTACGTAGTTTACAAAAAAGGTAACAACAACAACAAGAAGAAGAAGAAGAACAACAACAATTTCTGAAAATGCCGTTTTTGCTCATTTTCGGCAACTTTTTTCTCAAAATCTATTAGGTCTGGGGGGTTGCAAAAAAATTACAGTTATAAAGGAGGGTTTGCCCTATATTTTAAAGAAAATTTGGGAATTTTATCTTTTATAGAAAAAGAGAAAAAAATTGTCAAAGTTGGGTGTTTTTTAACGTTACGCTTTTTCGTGCACTTTTTGACGATCAATCCTTATACAACTGTCCTACCGGACAGTTTTAATTTGGTAAACGTTTATTGTGGGTGGCAGGCCAATCGATTGGTTTATTGTGGTTTTATTTTTGTTATTATACTCTGCTAGCAAAGATTCGGTCACCATTTTGAATATGCTTAGATTATGTTGAATAATAGTTTAAACTGTATTGTATTTTACAATTTTTTGTTTAAATTTTCTTTGTCTATAATTATAGCTTTTGAAAATCATAAAAAAATTAATGATTAAATTTTTCCTAAGCCTACACCACAACAAAACAAAGTACAAATCGTACTGAAGAGAAAAGGGAAAAGTCGACAGTTTTCACATTCTTATATGATTATTTTTGAAGAAAAATTGTTGAATCAAAATAGAACAGAATTCCTAAACGACATGAACAAGAAAATTACATTGAATATTTTATCAGTACCAGAGAATAGTGTTAAAACCGCAAAATTCATTCATGGGTACTAGAAAAATAAAAACCCACCCACTTTCAGTGATTAAAAAGAAAAACAACTTTAATATGAGCTTAAAATAGCTCTCAAATGTCATACAATTGAAATCTAGACGATTAAATTTTAAATTTTTCCAAGAGCGGTACAGTACTAGTGAAATTAATACTGTATATTCAATTTTGTACTAAAATGGTATGACTAGTGGTTTAGTAATTACATCTTTGATTGTGCTCACTGATTAACCTCTGGCTATTTAGTAACATTATAAGGTTTTTGAAGAAAAGCTGATATAGTGCATTAACAAAAAGAGACTAACGGTTATATGTTTGACCCGCAAAGCTAAGATGTATTGCGGCACTAGTCTAGACCTTGCATTTTATTTAATATATTAATATGAGGAATTTATAGTAAAGTATGTTAGGCGGTTATAGGCTAGACCCGCAAAGCTAAGATGTATTGCGGCACTAGTCTAGACCTTGCATTTTATTTAATGTGTTAATATGAGGAATTTATAGTAAAGTGTGTTTGGTGGTTATAGGCTAGACCCGCAAAGCTAAGATGTATTGCGGTACTAGTCTAGGGCTTGCATTTCATTTAATGTGTTAATATGAGGAATTTACAGTAAAGTATGTTTGCTCTGTTTGCCTCCGTCCACTACACCTAATTCGGTAGTTGGACGTAAAGCCTGCCTAAAAAAAGTAGGCATTTACTTTACCTTTTTTTTTTGGCTTACAAAACAAGTAGAAAGCTTTAAATATATGGGTCTTAGCACTGACATGAAAATTGTTGCATCAAATAAGGAGACGACAGATGAGGTTATCAGGATGTTTAACGTTTATCAAGATGCAAAGTGATGACAAAAAATTTGCTGTACAGAAAAACAAAAACAAAACAAAAAAATTGTAACCCATTCTTCAGGAAATTCAATAAGACCAAGGGAACTTGTGATGGTCACGAGATAAATCAAGAATTCATGCTGTAGAGGTGAAGTATTTTAAGAAAAGGCTGGGTTAGCAAGTGTAATGTTTGACTAAAACGTTGTGAAAGTCAGATTCTCTACACAAAAAAGTAATGAATCAATATTTTCTGGCAGTGGATAGAAAATCTGATACCTGTCAGGAAGGAAGTACGCATTTTCAACAAAGAAGCATGTCACAATCCTGGTCTATGATCAGTTCCCATATTTTTGTATTTCCGGTACGGCTAGAATCAAGGGAACCTTTTTTGGCTCCGCCCTCTAGGAAGAACACCTGTTTCGGGGACACTATCCGAGACGAAGCTATCCGAGAACGGCAGTCCTAGCCAGCTCCAAATAAGACTAGCCTTATGTGAGACTCAAATAGGATCGTTCTCCGGAGAGAAATCTGGGGTCATGTATTAGGAAAACTTAGACCAAGGAAAGCTGAGGAATAAAGCTTCCTCTCTAACATTAAAATAAACGGAAACCAACAATCTTCTTTAACGAAAAAAAATAATAAAACGGAAATAAACCTCGCTCTAAAGTACTTATTAATTTTAAGTACCAACTTAAAATTAATAAAGGTCAAACTACAAACCAAATAATCTTTAACCTTCACAAGAAATGTTTGTGGAAGCAGGAGCTCAAAGTAAATACATCGTTACTGACGAAGAGCGGTGCACGATAGACATGTTACGACAAGTAGCTGCACTCACGGAGTATTGCAGCACCACTAGTCAGTTAGAGGCTCCTCTAGTTTATAGTTGTCATAAAATATAGCCAACTAGTTGAGTCTATGCCACATCGAGCAGATATTTAGGATACCAGCATCATTTTCGTGGTGGGGGGGATTCAGGTTTTTATTGATCTTTACGATAAGCTGGATCATAAATGAGAAAAAACAAGTATTAAATAGCTGAAATGCAGTTTATTTTCTTCGACTGATAATAAAAGAGAAAAAATTATTGAGTAGTTCACAGACTGACAAACTATTGAGTTCGACCTGACAGGAAATCAATTGTAGAATAAGTGTAAGTGCAGGTGAAGATAGAATGAGCACTCTTCAGGGCGAGCGAAGAGGTTTTTTAACAATAAGTGATGGCGGCGAGGAAGTACTTATAGTGGAAAGAAAAGAAAAACTATAACATCAGTAGACTGGAAAAACTGCTACGAGAAAAACATAATAGATCCATTGTTTCTATCAAGATTTTATAGTCAGCTTTTCTTGGGACTTATTGCGGTTGAAGTTTTTTCTGCTAAAACATAATGTTTTAAAATGTTATCCAGCATTCCAACATCTTCGTTTCTATATCCGATCTCAAATTCCTTCTTTCATGAGATTTCAAGTATCTCAAGCAATACGAGGGTCGTTTGAAAAGTCCGTGCAAAGTCAGAGAGATAGCACCACTGGCGCGAATCGAGGTTATGTTTAGTTAGTAGCATCTCTTGGAAGAACACACACCAAGTTTCAGCCAGATCGGTCTATTTCTTTGTGTTTGGCATTCGTTTGAATCGAGGAAGTCGAGTGATTTTCAAAAATGGACGAAAAAGAATTTCGTGTGTTGATTAAACACTACTTTATGAAAGGCAAAACGCCTCAGGAGACTAAAGAGAAGCTTGATAAACATTATGGTGACTCTGCACCTTCGATTAGAACAGTTTATAAGTGGTTTCAAAATTTTCGGAGTGGCCATATGGGCACAAGTGACGCTGAACGTTCTGGACGCCTGTTGAGGTTACTACTCCAGAAATCATAGATAAAATCCATGATATGGTGATGGATGACAGAAGAGTGAAGGTGCGTGAGATTGCTAGTGCTGTGGGCATCTCGAATGAACGGGTACATAATATTTTGCATCAACATTTGGACATGACAAAGCTATCCGCAAGATGGGTGCCGCGATTGCTCACGCTTGACCAAAAACGAAATCGTGTGAAGTGTTGCAAGGACGGTTTGCAGCTGTTCCAGAAGAATCCGCAGGACTTTAAGCGTCGTTTCGTCACTGTAGATGAAACATGGATACATCACTACACTCCTGAGACCAAAGAACAATCTAAACAATGGGTTACCAAGGGGGAATCTGCGCCAAAAAAGGCGAAGACCGTTCCTTCGGCCGGAAAGATTATGGCGACTGTCTTTTGGGATTCGCAAGGAATAATCCTCATCGACTATCTGGAAAAGGGTAAAACTATTACAGGTGCATATTATTCATCGTTATTGGACGGTTTGAAAACCGAGCTGCAAGAAAAACGCCCACGATTGGCCCACTAAAAAGTCCTTTTCCATCACGACAACGCACCAGCTCACACCTCAGCAGTTGTGGTCGCAAAATTAATGGAAATAGGGTTCCAACTCGTTTCACATTCCCCCTATTCTCCAGACTTGGCTCCCTCGGACTACTATTTGTTCCCCAATATGAAGAAATGGCTGGCGGGAAAAAGATTTTATTCAAACGAGGAGGTGATTGCAGAAACGAATGGCTATTTTTCAGACATGGACAAATCCTATTATTCGAAAGGGATCAACAAACTAGAGCAGCGTTGGACGAAGTGTATAAGCCTAAAAGGAGACTATGTTGAAAAATAAAAAAGGTTTACCCCAAAAAATAAGTAGTTTTTATTTTTGCACGGACTTTTCAAACGACCCTCGTAGTTCTCACAGATTTGATCTCGAAAAGACCGGGCTGTGATGTCTGTCCAGTATAGTTTTCAACTCTTATCACAGCCTTTCTAAAATTCCTCAATTTTCCTTAACTTATTGTATCCGGAATAGTTCGGCGAAGGCAACGAAGAATATCAACAGCATTTGTTTTTACACTACGATCAGCTAAAATCATTCTGAACTATCTTTGATTGTTTTGCGGGTTTACATATTTAACTGTTGTTCATTATTTTTGGTGACTGATTCATAGTTTCAATAGAATGTACAAATAATTGCCATTTCAGTCGTGATACATTTATTCTGCCGAGCTTTCGACCTAGGGACTAGGTCCATCTTCAGGGCTAGTTTACAAAGTAATATTTTTACATCACAGGGTTGGTGTGTCTTCTGTTCATGGACAAATGACCTAGTCCCTAGGTCGAAAGCTCGGCAGAATAAATGTATCACGACTGAAATGGCAATTAATTTTTCATCCTATCATATTCAACTTTTTTAAAGCTTTTGAATGAAATATTTACTGAATACCCGTGTATTGGGGAGCTAGCAAAAGTCCTGCTCTTATTAAAAATGCGCCATCTTTTTTTTTTTTTTTTTTTTTGTACTTAACCTATGATTATATTTAGTGGGGAAATGGCTAATTGGGGAGCTAGCAAAAGTCCTGCTCTTATTAAAAATGCGCCATCTTTTTTTTTTTTTTTTTTTTGTACTTAACCTATGATTATATTTAGTGGGGAAATGGCTAATTGGGGAGCTAGCAAAAGTCCTGCTCTTATTAAAAATGCGCCATTTTTTTTTTTTTTTTTTTTGTACTTAACCTATGATTATATTTAGTGGGGAAATGGCTAATTGGGGAGCTAGCAAAAGTCCTGCTCTTATTAAAAATGCGCCATCTTTTTTTTTTTTTTTTTTTTGTACTTAACCTATGATTATATTAAAACTGTCCGGTAGGACAGTTGTATAAGGGTTGACCATCAAAAACTGCACGAAAAAGCGTAACGTTGAAAAACACCCAACTTTGACAATTTTTTTCTCTTTTTCTATAAAAGATAAAATTCCCAAATTTTCTTTAAATCTTACTCCAAACCCTCCTTCATAACTGTAATTTTTTTGCAACCACCCAGATCTAATAGGTTTCGAGAAAAAAGTTGCCGAAAATGAGCAAAAACCGCTTTTTCAAAAAATGTTCTTGTTCTTGTTCTTCTTCTTGTTGTTCTTGTTGTTCTTGTTGTTACCTTTTTTGTAAACAACGTAGCGCCTAAACGCGTGAACCGATTTTCATGAATGAGGTGTCATTGGATTCGGAATTTTATGTAGATGTGCCTTTTGGGGGTCTCGATCCTGTACATCGAATGGGAGAGGAGTTAGCCCCCTTAATGTAAGGCCCCCTCCAAAATTATTATTACTAATTACTCTGTAAATCTTGGCCCGATTTTGATAAAATTTGGTAGGATGATAGGGTTAGGGCTCCCCTACGTAACATTAAAGCGGCGATCAGCTCTTACACTTGTTAAGGGGAAGTATAGCAATCGTTTCAAATTATCGACACGTGAACCGACCGAAGTGTCATTCGAATCGAAATTTTGTACAGATTTGCACTTTAAAAGTCTCGACGCCGTGCCTCATAAGGAGGGGAGTTCGCCCCACCCAAATAAGGCCCTTTCTAAAACTATTATTACCAATATTTCTATAACGCTTAGTAAGATTTTGATAAAATTCAGCTCGAATAAGTGGTTAAAGCTCCTCTACGTTGCTGATGCTCTTGCACCTACTAAGAGGAAGTACTGCAATCGTTTAAATAATCAATGAGTGAACCGATTTAAATCAATGAATTGTCGTTCGATTAAAAAATCTTTGCCTTTTAGGGAGAAGTACTGCAATCGTAGTTTATTTTTCTTACTCCTCTTAAAAGGAAGTACTGAAATCGCAGTTTAATTTTGATATTCACGTACAAATACCTTCCTACGCTTTTTCAAAAACATTGTTATTGGGGATGGTTTGGGGGACCGCAACTATAATCATTCTTTAAAAAGATCTCTCCAGTGGTAGTTACGGTTCCGACTTAACACCTTATCAGGTTATAATTATAGAATTGCTTATTCCAAATTTTAAAAAAATCTGTAAAGCAGATATGTAACTTTGTAAAATAGACAAAAAGGAAAATCTATCCAAAAGGTACAAAAATCTCCTTAACAAAAACTTACAGTTTAAAATGTTAAGTATAAGGGTTGATTAAACGCCAAAAGGTACACAAATCAGTAAGTGCCCAACATTTCATTAATACTTCATTAATATTTAAGTAATTCTACTGCATTAATTTTCATTAATAAGTTATTTTTTAGAATTTATTAGATGTCACAGACCCTTATGCTGGCCACTTCATTTATAATATTTTTTTGTTATAATTATGATAAATCACATAAATATGTACATGCATGTTAAAGTAGAAAAATACAAAGTTAGAGTCGGCTACTGTCTTGAATTCGTCTTACCGAAATATTCGTGAGCACAAATAACACACAGTTATAACAAGTAGATTATTCAACAACAATTATTGATTTCTCGATTGTAATTTAATTTAGTCCCCCTAATTTTACTTATAGTAAAATACTGGAATAATTAGCTGTCCTAAAAATATGCATATCTTATTTACTTTATATTACATATATACAACATTGTGGGATGAATACCTAGATTGAGAATGTAATTGAAGAAAACTATGTTACTTGCGATAAAGCCAGATAATTATTATAAACGTTTGACTACTTCATAAAATAACAATTACTTTAATCGAAGAATGAACTTAAACCGACGATTTTTGAAAATCATTGATGTATGTTGGTGAAGTTTCTTTTAAAAGAAAGTTTTGAATTTTTTAGCCTCATAATTTTTTTTTATTTTTTGTAACGTTTTTCTTTTTAACCTGTAATTAATAGTTTCATTATTATAGATAACTAGATATTACAGTCAATCTACAGTGCTACTTGAACATATATTTTGTAGACGAAAATGGCCAGCATAAGGGTCTGTGACATCTAATAAATTCTAAAAAATAACTTATTAATGAAAATTAATGCAGTAGAATTACTTAAATATTAATGAAGTATTAATGAAATGTTGGGTACTTACTGATTTGTGTACCTTTTGGCGTTTAATCAACCCTTATACTTAACATTTTAAACTGTAAGTTTTTGTTAAGGAGATTTAGTGGGGAAATGGCTAATTATAAATTACCACACACCGATATCAAGGGTATAATTGCAAAAGCAGCACTACAAAAATGGCAGACAGATTACAATAATGGTGATAAAGGTAGATTCTATAAAACTATGGCAGATCAGTTACCTAGACAACCATGGTTTAAGGGAACTGTCACTAATAAATGGGTTGTTACGACAATAAGCAGGCTGAGAGCGAACCACGCGGTATGCGGATCGTATCTACACAGGATCAACAAAAGGTCCTCTCCTCTTTGCGTAGATTGCAATGAGGAGGAAGATTTCAAACATGTAATAATGATATGTCCACGTTATGTGGTAGAAAGGAAACGAATGTTTGACGATATATACAGGTATTTAGATGCATCATTTCGCTACGAAGACATTATATTCTCCACCAACAGTTATGTGCTTAAGTCGATAGCAGAGCTAGCAATGAAATATGAATGTATTTAGAAGCTATAGCCGAATTAGAATGAATGGAACAAAATGCTTAGAGAAGGATTACGTGATTTTAATTTTGGTTAAGCGAGAAGGATGGCAGGAGCACAGAGTGCTGCTCCATCCATTAGCAGTAGTTTATGTAAATAGCGGTATATAGTAGAATGATGAATGTGTGAAGCGAATGTATTTGTAGGTAAGAATGGAGAGTGAGTGATATTCTAGTGATAAGCACCTAGACGATGCTGGCTGTATGGCGGAAGCCAATGCCAAAAAAAGAAAACAAAAAAAAAAAAAAATTTCTATTTTTGTTGGCCAAATGGAAATTGACCACAAGGCCAATAAGGAAATTTTGGACTATTTTCTGTATTTGGACTATTTACTGTACAATTAATTTAATTTTTTGACAGGGTAGAAGATTATTTAACTGCATAAATGTCATTATTATAGCGTCAAGACTGCACTAACTATTTACGAGTTAGTGATGCAACTTAAACGGCTGTTATCTGCCATTAAAATTTATTACTGCACTAGCTAACCACAATTTTTTTTTGTTTGTAAACAGAATTTATTGCTTAAATCTGATGAGAATTTAGATTGTAGAGGATGTTATTTAAAACTTCTGTATTTATTTATTTCTTAAAATATAGCTCTGTTAAAAAAAGAGAAGAAGATAATTTATGGGCTAAGATTACGAAAAATAAATGAATGAAATAAGTAAATTTCTCTTGGGAAGAAGAAAAGTGAGTAAAAATTATTTAAAGAGTCTTCATGATGGTTATATAGTATATACATGGAAGAAGAGTAATACAGCATCTCTGGTGGACAAATATGTCGGGCTTTGCGCTTATTTACTGCCCGGCTTTGCAAACTAGGTCATTGCACTATGAGTATAGAGCGAACAAAATATGCAAAGTGTGCTACTTATCAACTTGTTTTTTTTTTTGTTTTTTTAAATTGAAGCTTTTTTCCCCTAACATGGTGGAAATCTACAGGATTTTCTCTTACTACGTAATTAAATTTTCTTGAATCTTTCAAAATACCACCAAAAAAAAATACATGGTTTATTTTAATATTAATCAAGTTCACTGTAGTAAAATGATGCTGGTGAAGGAAGCTTGACGTCTGCTTCCAAACAAATAGAATAAAATTAATTTTCTCTGAGAAAGAAAAATCAAAATGAGAGACTGACACAAGATAAGCACAAAAAAAACAAAGAAAAACCCCATAAGCGAATGCACAGAAAATTAAGGAAAATTGGAACACTTTTCTTTTTCTTTTTTTGGGTTGAAGCGAGGAATGTTTTGTGGGGGTTTTCACAAATCTTTTTTTTGAAAAGTTTTTATAAATAAACTGTTCCTTGTAGAAAACCATTTTCTTTTATGAGTCCAAAATACGATAAACAAAAGAACCGCTAAGATGACTTGAAAAAATCAATGGTGGTACAAAGTTGAAACCAGAAATTTCGCTCTGAAAACCAGTTCACGCATCAGCCTATCCAAAATAATTATAAAAGAAAATGTTTTTGAGATCTACCGTGGGTGCTGCACCCATCTCAAACGGTTCTGGAGACTTAGGAAGGCAACTGGACGTCCGCCACACTGTTTTGGATGATTCAAAGCGCATTGAGAAGGTGGGGTGAACAAAAAAATGCAATTTCTAATAATAACAAGGGATTAACTAAGTAATTAGCACTGGATTCCCACGCGCAGATCCTGGGTACTAGAATCCATCTACCGGCTCTTAGGATCATTCTGGTTCAGTGTCCGGCAATGCACTGAAGAAAACTCGGGGTGTATTTGACCTTAAATTTAAATAAATGGAAAAATAAATAGATATAACAATAATTTGAAAGAGTTTTGTTGAATTGACAAAAAATAGAAACACGTACAAGACAAGGCTGAGACCCTAAAACACTTCTCAAAAGTCAAAAATCTTAAATGTAAATGGTTCAGGTATAAAATTTATAAACCCTAAAAAAAGAGAAGAAGAAATATCTTCGGTACCTTGCGAACAGACAAACCTACCTTATATTTCCTAGTATATCCGGTAAAGGAAGATGCCAAACCGTTAGATAGAAGGAGAAATGAGGCATGGACGGTTAAGCAGGACGTTTATGACAAGGACTTTTTACCACTTCCTTCATCATCAAGGTCTAAGTACAATCCATTCTTTACCGGAAACTTGCCACACAAATCCTTTAATCGCTTCCCCTGTTTCCTGTTGGAGAGGAAAATAAGAAATATCTATCTTTCACCGGATCTTTCATTCCTCACGTTCTTCTATTTTTTTCAATACTTAGAGCTTTACTTTTATCGATCAAAAATACAATATATTTGTTCAATAAAAATTGGTATGTAAAAAAAGAAGCTTTCTGAAGACTCACACGATCTTTAAAACTGTCTTTAAAACGATAAATTTCTTTAAAAATAGCTGACCACTAAAAGAAAATCTACTCAGTAATGTATGGGGAGCTCTCATATTTTTCAAATTTCTAATCCCGGTTGCGTATTTTATCTGAGCTAAATAAAAATAAAAAAAAATCATCCAAGCGAAGTTTGTGTTAAAAAGATTATTTGTCAATACAGAGAAAGGAAACCAGCATCTTCACAAGAGGAGATGGCAAATAAAAGAGGTGAACTATGTGGAAGAACACAATGATCAACGAGAGTGGTTTGTAATCTTAAGTCTTCAAGATGGACATGAAGTATGGACATTGAATGCTCTTCATGTTCGCGGCAATTGATGGCGACTCACTGAACACATTTAGTTCTGCTCCATTACTTAAATAAATGCCTCATCATAAATATAACTGTATTGTTTATATTATTTATATATATATATATATATATATATATATATATATTTTTAAATATATATATATATATATATATATATTTTTAAATATATTTTTCTATTAAAAGATATTAAGATATGTAACTAGATAGTGCAGAGTGCCATAGAAGCATTATTAGTGTAATCTTTGTACCAAGCTAATGAATCAATCCCCTGAAGAATCCGAAAACGATTTAAATGGGAGGCAGAGAACATGTGGGCTATATGAATATAGCATCAACTACATTAGCCAGCGGACTTACTTTTTTCAATAAAATTTAGACTCATTATTTTTTTTTTTAATTTAAATTAAAGAATAAACACACACTCAAAATTGTTTAGAAACCACATTTGCAGAATCAGGAGGGCTAAAAATAAATATTTTTTGAAGGGAAGGGATTAGCTATGAGGTTAGCATACTGGACTCCCACGCGGAGGTCCCGGGTTCGAATCCAGCAGCTGACCCTTAGATTTTTCTCTTCCTAGGAGCTTCTTACAGCTCACTGTCCGGTGATGGACAGTGTTGTCTGTAACGAGAGAACACTGTCCGGAGGCCGGCAGTGCACTGAAAAAAGCTCCGGGCGCCAATAACCTTAGATGTTGACGCGCCTTAAATCATAAAAAAAAAAAAAAATATTTTTGAGATGAGAAGACGAAATGGCGTAGATTGCAATATTTCCCTCTTTATAATTTTGAAAACAACTCGCATAAAATTTATTTCGGTCCTGAATTCAAAACAAATACATTGTTATATTGTTAAAATAAAGCTGTTATCTTTACAGCTGATTGCCTTATTATTCATTCTAGCAAAAAACAAAGCAAGGGGGAGTCTGTAAATAAAATAAAATAAATAAACAAAAAAAATCTGTACATTCTGAGATAAGCTTTGCGAAAGAACAATACAGATAGCGCCACACCTTGTGATATTGTTACATTATTATTTTTTTAGTTTTCTAAAAACGGTGATTGAGTTTGTAATATTCTTAGAAGAATGGCCTGAAATCGTTGGTGAGTGGGATGGTCAGCAGTTCAGCCTTAGTTCGATAACAATGTGATTAGTTGCATCAAAACAATTCCATCCAGGTAATAACCCAACAGATTACCCAATAAAGCAACCCACACAGAAATCTACAAGATGATATTAGAAGCAGAAAATGGCGGCTGCCAGGGAAATACCAGTTGACCTACATATTAAACTGGATTAAATATAATCTGGTAGAGTTAATGTTGAATGAGATGTTTCTTGTAGGAGGCCCAAGTCGTTGGGTGTAATAGATATATCTTCTGTCTCTCTCTCTCTCTGAGTTCTTCAGCCCATTATCTTCTACCCATTAGGGTGCATCTTTTGAAGATCTACCACTTTTAGCTGGATGAAGATTGTTCCGCAAAGTTTTCTATTTCATTTCATTGGAACTTCAAACCAGGACGGGCTAGAATTGGGAAACCAACTGTGCTAATTTTTTTTTTTTTTCCAAATGAAGGGTACCGCCTCTTAATATGACTGATTCTTCTCCAACGATGTATTGGGCCTGAATATGCCCATTAAGAAATAAAAAGAGCTATCGCCCCTCCAGCTGAAACGATTTCCAAAACCAAAAATGGTAACATATTTTACGCCAATGGCTCAGCCAAACTTAACGAGCTAACTATGAATATTTAGGTTTCGTGACCGTAAATTATTCAAATGAGGATTCAAAATATGGCGAGGAATCGGTCCAAATAAAAACAACAACTCGTCTTTTTGCCAACCTTTCAACAAATATATTGTACTCTTCAGGGCGTGGCTATGCGGGTTGGTAGAGTTAAAGAAACTAACCAGTTTTCACCCGCATAGCCACGCCCTGAAGAGTACAATATATTTGTCGAAACGTTGGCAAAAAGACGAGTTGTTGTTTTTATTTGACCGATTCCTCGCCAATTTTGAATCCTCAATCTAACTTAGTTCCGATGATTTACTCCGAAATGCTCTACTTTTTATCATCAGCTTGCAGGTATATTCTCAAAGAATTTTACAGCTGCAATCCTTGCTTTCACAAAACAGACTCCGGCAAAACTTATAACAGTGCTAAGAAGAACATATTAACTTCATTGAATCCTAAGCTGCAATTTTTTGTTTTTGATGTTATTTGCTGCTCCTGAGTTTGCATTATTATTGGTAGCAAAAACGGATTGCTAAACAATTAATAAAGCAAGGATGGTTACTGGTTTACCGGTGTATGGGTCCCCAGACGTTGTAGTCTAAAGGCGGATTATTCAGGAATCCTATCTGAACGGAAGTACTTGTAATAAAGAGACAGAAGTTAGGAATACTCAATTATTTCTTCTAAGAATACAAAATTGACCAATTAAAAATCAAGGAACTTTATCTTAAAGTGAAATCTGCACAAAGAAAGTTGAGGGAAGATAAAAAATCAACATAAAAGGGAGACTAGGATGTTCTTTTCTTGGCACATTGTATTGAAGAATACTTAGGAGAACGAGGTTTTAAATTTTGAAAGGATAGAGTAGAATTATGTAGCCTGATTTTTGAAGAAGATCAATACAGGAGTGATGAACTCTAGAAGAGAAAGAGAGAGATGAGAGGTGAAAAACAGAATCTTAGCCAAATAGGAGATACTGGGTTAAGAGGAAAAACGCGATACATATCTCTGGTATGTGGTGGTGGTAAAACGTTTACCCATGTAATATTCTAATAATATGATTGGAACAATCAATAGAAGTGACAAGAATTGAGATAAATTCAGGAATATATAAACAAAAATATATTCAAGGCACCACAAAACTTGCCTGAGTATTGATTTATGTAAATCAAAACTAAATATTGATTATGGAAATAGAGAGAAAAAAAAAACTTTTCCTGGCCTTGAAAAGTAAAACAGTGTGGAAAAACACGCCTAACCGCGCTACAATTCTTCTCAAAAAAACAGTGAATACGGCTGGTTTTACTATGCGTCAAGACGGAAGGAAGGTAATGGGTGTGTTACATCAGGGAGTGGTAACTCCCGAATATGGTTCCTGCATTTTCTGGAGCTAACTCTGGGAGAAAGCTGGGTTTATTTATTAGAATATAAATTTGTAATAACTGTTGTGCATGATTATTGCCTTAAAAATATTTTATTTTAGTATTGCAAGATTTCACAACGGTGATAAAGCATTCTAGCTACTCGTGGATGCCTTTATAAAATATAGAATAATCGCGAACAAAATGAAAATGTATTTCCTGTTTCCCAACAATGGTTGGAAATTTTTTTTTCTAATTTCCAGATGCCAGTAACATAATATTCTAAAAATAGGCCCATTTTCCAAGCAGCAAAAGTCACACGAGGGCATAAGGTCATAGGGTTATTACCCCTACACACTGTATCCCAGGACTCTGGCACTAAACACTCACACTCACACATTAATGAAATTCACTAGTAAACACACCCACCATGAGTTGGAATGTAAATGCTGTTAAAACATTTCTAGCTGTCAAATTGGCCAATAAACATTAAAACCAAAATGTTCACTCTGACCTCTTAGAGAGCCAGCACTGGCCGTGATGTGCTTTATTTGGCCGCATTTGGCACCAAAATAAAAAGGCCGAGTTTAATGTCTTGTACATTACACATGCATGAAACCACCTCACACTACTTTCCTCTGGAAGTTACATTTACCCCCACTCCAGTGTACTGAATTAGTTATAACTTCATTTTTATAGCTAACCGTCCAATTGTTTTATTACTTCATTTATCTAATGGGTTGGCAACTAACATCCCGCAGTTTTTTTTTAAATTTCAACATTGCGCATGATATTAAATGTTTTTGGTATAATGTTTTAAATCATTCGAAAAACGGCACTGCACGTGTTGTGTCAGTGTGAGGGGCTTGTCCGGGCTAAGGATGTTACTTCTCAGGGGAGGAATAACCAAGGCCTGTGATCTTTACCCAAGAGTCACTCTCCTAGAATTAAGAGTCTGATCAAAAGGACGGGTCTGGAGGGCGAGCTTTAGAGTGGGGGGAGCCATAATAGATCCAAAGGGGTCGCAGTGGCGTAGGCCTTGAGGCTATCTATTATTAGACTATCTATAGTCTAATCTATCTATCTAAATCATTCGAAAAGGAAGGTACTGTTCTCCCAGAATCTGTTAAATTTTTTCGAGTTAATTTATATTAATTTTCAGATCATTTAAATGGAATGTCAAAGTTGAAAAAAGAGCATTTTCGACAACTCCTTTTTTTTTGTTTGCTCGTAACGGACGCAAGCAACGACTTCTTTACCGAATCATTACTGGCGATGAAGAATGGTGTCTATACTTTAATACGAAGCATCGCAAGGAATGGCCTAGCCCCGGTAAAAAAAGAAAAGCGACACCGCGCTTCATCCATGAAACAAGATCTTCATCCGTGTAAAACGATGTGCGTGCGTAATGGCGGGACCGGAAAGGGATTATCTACCAAGAATTGCTTGAACGGAACCAAACGGTCAACGCGGAACTCTCTATGTTCAACAGATCGAACGACCCAAAACACGGCTATTCAAGAGAAAAGACCTAATCGGCAGCATGGAGTTCTTTTGCTGCACGATATCGCCCTGTTACCCTCATATCGCCAATATGACTAAGGAAGCCATTCAAACGCATGACTGGGAAGTGCTGCCACACCTGCGGTACTCTACCGATTTGGCACCAACCGATTTCCACCTCTTTCAAATGCTATGCACGGAGATTCGTTCAATACTGTTGCAGAATTGAGAGCTTGGTTGGGTTAAAGTTTTTGTGTCGAAACCGGGTGATTTTTACCAACGAGGTATTGAAAATCTTGTTGAACGAATAATAATAAAGTAAAGTAGTAAAGTAAAGTAATCGCCTATTTTTTCAGGCGGGGCTTAACGTCCAACTACCAATTAGGTGTCGTAGACGGAGGCGACTAGCAAACATACTTTACTATAAATTCCTCATATTAACCATTAAATAAAACGCAAGTCCTAGACGAGTACCGCAGTACACCTTAGCTTTGCGGGTCTAGCCTATAACCGCCTAACATACTTTACTACAAAATTCCTCATATTAACACATTAAATAGAATGCAAGGCCTAGACTAGTACCGCAATACATCTTAGCTTTGCGGGTCTCGCCTATAACCGCTCGGCTACCGTGGCGCCTGAATAAAAGATAAAAGACTGTGGTGAATTGGATAAAAGTTTATCTAAATTGTTTGAAATATTTCTCTAGAGGAAATTCGATTTCATTGTAGTACCATTAAATAAAATCCATGCCCTAAGACTGGGAATCGAACCCAGTACCACAATAAATATTAGCTTCGCAGGTCTCGCCTAGAACGAATAATAATAATGAAAATACTTTTAATTAAGAAATTATAGTACACTAAATCGTTTTGCAAAGTCAAAAGGTATGGCTAACCCAGTTTGCCAGAACGTTGTTGAACGTTAAGCAGTTGCACACAACAAGAGAGGATACATTATTGATTTATTAGTAGTTAATTTTTATTTATTTAAAATTAAAAAAACAAACAGCGGAAACTTAGTTGCCAACCCACTATTTTCATTATTGTTACTTCCGGTTTCTTTGCCCAGATTTGGGTTTCAATTCCAGATTTAAATGAAATTTAATGACGTAAACTGCAGCAAGTAAAAGTCTTGTGAGTGAACACCACAGATTTTCCCCCTCCACGTAATCCCACTACGTCAGAGCCCTTCCTGTACTAAGGAAATAAATTAATTTTTAGTTGAGACTCTTCAGTGAGAGTAGAAAGTGTAGACCAGCATCTTCTACTTCCGCCAGCAGTCCTATAATCTCCTTTAGATAAGAAAACTTTAATTTAGTTGTGACATCCTTTAGCAACTCTGTCTAATTGGATTTCTTTTCTAAGACAATCTCTCCCAGTTAGAGCTGCTGTCCGAATTAGACGCATCATTTCATTTCATGAATTTAAAATAATAATGATGATGATGATGATTTCTTTAGCGGGCGCCCATCATTTCCTCTTCTTTTTCTTTTCTAAACTCTTGATGAAAACAGGAGATATTTAAAAACCACTTCCTTTGCCCAAGGAGTCAGCAAATGGAGCGAAGCAATCCAAACTAATCCTTATACTGTGAACCTTTAAATAGATAAGCTGCCTAGCCAGATTGCTCTAGGAGATGATGCCCAGGATTATAATTACTTATAGCATGGAAGGAATTACCTCAGTGGTTAGCGTTCATATCCAGCTTACATTTTCTCTTCTTAGTAGCTTCTTACAGCTCACTTTTCGGTGATGGTTTTAATGACGCGATATAATTAATACGAAAGGTGCCTCACTGCTTAATATGACCGGTGTTTGAGTGTGGTAAGCACAAAGTACAGTGCGATACAAACGAACTGACTTAGTGTTGCACTATGGGCACCAAAGGGTGGTAATAATACACGAAATTGCTGTCCTGAGCACTAACAACCTCCTTGAGTTTCAAGAGAGAGAGACACACACACACAACTAAGCGGAAGTAAGTAACGAAATAAAGTGGCTATGGGAAGTAGAGGCTGCCCGGATAGTGCTTACACTTCCTTTGACCATTGTCTTAGTTCTTCAATTTGAACTTCATAGAAGTACCCTTAAATTATCACTAACCTAGGAGCTTCTTACAGCTCACTGTCCGAGTTACACTTTTGTCTGTACCTTGAAAAAAAAAACACTGTCCGGAAGGCATAAGTGCAATGAACACGCCGCAGTTATTGACAATTTTGGTACTACCACCAAGATCTGCACTAGCGATGGCTCCAGGCGGGCTCTTTTACTGATGATAATATAAAAATGAACTATTTAATTAACAGCATTGCAGTCAAGACTACAACATTAGTTAACACACAGCTTATTTTGTTTAATGGTTTAAGGCGCGTCAACATCTGAGGTTTTGGCACCCGGAGCTTTTATCAGTGCACTGCTGGCCTCCAGACAGCGTTCTCTTGTCAGCCAGCTGTAAGAAGCTCCTAGGAAGGGCAAATCTAAGGGACGGCGGCCCAGCCCACCCTTACACAGCTTATTAATCACCTTTGTCATTGACGGCATAGTATGGGCACGATGCTTCAGTGCCATTGAAATAATAACAGTAAAAAATTCCTACCAGCTGGAAACCCTCAACCAGAGCCGGATTTTCCTCTAGGCTAACTAGGCTTCAGCCTAGGGCCTCAAGATCAAGAGGGGCCTACATTCAAATTGTCAGCAAAATTAAAATTACATTATTCTAAAAATAGTGAACATTAAAACACTGTTTTAGTGATGTATTTTATTATCTCTCATGTAATTTACAAACTTAAAAATGGGAGGTGAAAGGGCCTCACATAAGTGGAATAGCCTAGGGCCTCTTTTCATCTAAATCCGGCCCTGCCCTCAACGAATCATTCTAGGTCCTTCCTTTTTTTTTAAAATATACCCTACCGATATATCTTCCTTTCAAGACCAAGAACCTGTTTTAACATTCACTGACGTCCCTATGGCCCCGATGGCTGTAGAAAGTGGAAGAAATGCTGCCGAAGATAGTTGTTAGGCGGAGTAGAAGTGGAGCAGAATTAGTGAGACTACTAGTAATGGAGGCAATGATCCTGCAAAGGCTGGAACGCACAGTAAGAAGAAAGAAGAAGAAGTAGGATTTTTCTTTTCATTACACAGTTCCAGGACTTGACCATTTTTAGGGGGGTGTTCACGAGGAATCCTCAATCTTTAACTAGCTACTCCACTTAGAAAAATGTACAGACTTAAAAACCTGTACCCAACACTAAGTACATTCCCGTAATACGTACTAGATCTCGCTCATCCGATCTCTATATTCCCTCTCACCGTACCTCATCCTTTGTCAAGTCTTTCCTAATACGCGCTACCTCTCTCTGGAACTCCTTGCCATCATCTGTCCGCCATGCTCCTACCCTATCCATCTCAGTTATCTCCTTTCTATTCAGCTTCCTCCGAAATTCTAATTGTTTTAATTTATTTCCTTAATTTCTGCTGTTATTTTTATTTTCACTTTCTGTAAATACTTATTTATTTATTTATTTTCTGTTCAATCACAGGCCAAACTGTTAAGGCCTCTATTTGTTCCTGTATTTATTCTTAGGGGACAATTGTCCCAGAATAATAAATTTCTATTTATTCTATTCTAAGTTTGACAAACATCAAATTTTGAAAAAAACTTGTAAGGATAGCTAATCTTGACCAGATCTTGGATCAGGAATTATTTTTGAGGAATTTTTGAGTTTTGAACTGTTTTTTAAATTAGAAATATCTTTAGGCCAACGTTTTGAATGTTATTTAGTGAATCTTCAGGGCTTTTATTCCATATTGTACTCGTACATTGTTGTAAGATGCCAGAATACTCCTAGTAATTCTTCTCTGTAATGTTGACTCTATTTGTAGTAATACAGTAGTTCTTGAGAATTTCTATCATCCGAAATATGGACCACTGAATGCACTTATAAAAATCAGTTTTATATGAATCTTTCTATTTTATATATGCATTCGTTAGAGGGAACTTCATCAATTGAGAGAAACTTGAGTGGGCGATAGCTTTTGTTTCGGCTTTCAGAATTTTGACTAAAAAATATTACCTTAAATATTTTCACTTTCAGGCTTGCTGTGCTAATGACACTGAATTTAATGAACATTTTTCTTTTTAATTAGGAATAATTAATGAATGCAATAAACTTCTTTAAGTGCTTTCAATAGTTTTCTTTCCTTTTTCCTGTTAAATTCATTTTAATTGAAATTGATTTAATTGCTATGACCTTTTCTTGTTACTTTGAACGTGATTACAAATTGAAGTGCCAAAGAAGAAGCACGTTGGGGGTAGGCCTTGATCAAGCTGTTAATTAGATGGAGGGGCCATTGGTCCATTGTCCGACCTATGTCAATATCTAATTGAATTGATAAGTGAATAGTTAGAATTCAGAACAATAAAAAAGTACTTAGATTCTTTATTAGGAGTTAGCAGAATAATTAAACCGAGATTGGGATTTCAGAAAACTTAAAATGGTTTTCTCGCTCAATTTTGACTTCATTTTTCTCTCAAAAATTCTATTCATCTTTTCTTTTTTTCTTTTAGTAAGAAAAGCTTTAACTTTGGCTTAAGAAAGAACAGAAATTTCCAAAGAAAATAAGTGGTCAGCGAGTGCCAAAACAATACGTCCCTCAGCAGAATCTTAAGGCTGCTTTTCTCGTCCAAATCCTTATTCAGTACACTTTAGAAATTGATTGATAGAACTGTTGACATTAGGAGGCACGCTCTGTTTACCATAAACAGCCAAACTTGAAGAATGTCCGTGCAAGAAGTTCGGCTGTGAATAACAAAGTTGACTAAGAGAACTGAACGGTTAAGAGAGCGCGGCTAACTTGATATTAAGCTTGAGTAGAGAACGTGCGCTCGATTACTATGTGCCTTGGAACCCCTCAGTAAACTGAATGTCAGCGCCTCCAGCTGAACGTGCTTTGACCATTCCAAACAGCTCTCCCATTGTCCACAGCCCCTTTTATTGGAAACAGCTTGCTCTCGATGAGCAGCATTCTTTGTATCAAACTTTTAATTATCTACACATCCCAACCCATCCTCACTCAAATTTTTACCTACGTAGTTGACAAAGCTATTCTATCCTTAAATCCTGAGGACGAATAACCTGCTACAACAACTAAAATTCCTTCGAACTGTGTGTGTGCACTTAATGATTAGCTCCAGATTGCCTGTGCCAAAAAACCAACTGAATTTTACTCTGGTTACTCTGGTTGTTAGGAAGGGATAGCTTCATGGATCTCTCTCTGGAAGTTTCCAGACGTTGCGCGCTTGTCCTCTACCCCCAACAGGGGATAAGCAATAAAATAAAGTAATATATATCTTAATAAGTGTGCAATAAGTTGCATAAATGCAACAGTAAAATATAAAACTGATGCCAGCTAAAATGTAATAGTAACAAACAATACGTACAATACTCAAGGAAACTGAAATTCATCATCATACGCAACAGATGTCTCTATTCACACGGTCGGCTAGATAGAATTTCGACATGACGACAACAATAGTCGATCTAATGTGGAAGTAACAGAGTGGTGGTATGTTGCCAGTATTGTCTGCTGGACCGAACTACATTATGCACCCACATTATCTTTTGGTCTAGTTACAGAGCATGATATGTATACGTGCATAATAATGAATGAATATTATATTCTCTATCTCAGTGTATATATATATATATATATATATATATATATATATATATATATATGTGTGTGTGTGTGTGTGTGTGTGGGATTTGAGAGGAGAAGGGAGAGAGAGGAATATACTCGTGTATTAAATATCACGGGCGGCTAGTCCTACACTATGAGAGACTTCTATTTCCTCAATGTACTATAAAGTAAGAAACTTAGAGAAGATTCCCTACATGAAATAAGTACTGAGCTGAACTTAATTACTTTATAATAAAATAAAAAAAAAATTAAGCGCGACAATCCCTGGACTTTCACTTAACACAATGGAATTTACTTAAAACCTAAATTTTGTACTTGAATATACTCTTATATTAAATATCACGGGCGGCTAGTCCTACACTATGAGAGACTTCTATTTCCTCAATGTACTATAAAGTAAGAAACTTAGAGAAGATTCCCTACATGAAATAAGTACTGAGCTGAACTTAATTACTTTATAATAAAATACACTTAAAACCTAAATTTTGTACTTTAAAAAAAAATAGTATGCTTAAGTAACTTAAGTTTACGTAAAAGGTATCATTTTTGGGGGAGGGAAACACTTAAGTACATACAGCAAAAAATCTATTTTGTAAAATGAGTACTTCCGCCCAGCCAATCTTCTTTAAATCTGGAGCTTTAAAACTGAAATGTCACTTAAATAGAAATCTAAAAACCACCTGATCGTACCGGAAGTTTAAAGAAAATCGTAAGAGCAGATTTTTTTTGGGGGGGAAACTGAAAACTCGATTCGTTATAGAGGCATTTCCGATTGGCTTATTTAGACCAAAATGGCTAATCGGGACCAATGGTGGATATACAATATCAGATATACAACCTTCCGCTGCGACGTAGTTTTTGAGATATACTGATAATCTCTACATTCAAACTCAAGCGCACCAAATTCTTTTCTGAATTATGCATGGATTTGTTTATTTAAAATTTGACTTTTTAATTTCAATTAAGATTTCACTTTGGGTTAATTTATTACGAATTTAAGGGGGGAAATTAATGACGTATCAAACTTGTTTTCGTTTTAATTTTCAGTAATTTAAATTTAGTTTCCCCCACCACACTAGACTTAAAAGAACAGAACTGAACAGACGCTATCGACTACTTAAAAGACTCTTAGACGACGGATCAAAACTCTCTCTGGACAACAAAAGACTAATTATACTTCTATTTTAAAACCCATCTGGGCGTATGGAACAGAGCTGTGGGGTTCAACCAAACGCTCCAATCTCCAATACTTCGAACTATTGTACACGCTCCTTATTATGTCTCCCAACCTGACTATACACACTGACCTTAACCATTCCTTTTGTCACACAAGTTGCTAAAACAAGATACAGAAAACTCCACTTCAGCCTGCAATCTCATATTAAATCCTCTAGCTCAAAATCTTTCTTCTAGAACTCTTCCTGACAACCCGACAAGACGCCTTAAAAGGAAGTGGAAACATGATCTCCTCTCTAGTGAAGAGAGCGACTAATAGCCTAATGTTTTGGAGTGTTACCACTGGGTAACTTCTCCACTCGTATACTTCTGTTATTCATGGTTCTGTTATCACTGTTAATTATAGCGCCAACTTGCTGATTGGAGCAAAAATAAACGGGGGAAAAAAAATTTGTTTAATAAAGTTAGTATATTTATTTTTAATGTTTTGAGCGGGGCCTCAAATCGGATATTTTTTTGGGGGAGAAAACTGGATATCGAGAATTTGAAACAATTCCGGTACTTCCGTTAACAATAGCTATCAGGATATTATCTGGGCATCCGTTATATGAAGTTTGGAATTTGAAAAATAAATATTCTGGACTAGAATGGAAATATGAACTAAATTAAATATTTAAAGATGCTTACCCCCTCACAAACTGCTATCGTATACGTGTACTGCTCACTTACCTGTAAACAGGAAATACATATATTTGTACATCATTTTATATATTTAATTAATAAATCTATGAATGAACAATTCGATATTCTGTAGATCGTAATTATTGATCAAGCAATGAGTGAAGTAAGTTTCTTTTCAACTTTCAAGTTTCCACAATCGATCACAGCGAGTGTGGCAAATGAACCAAAGTTTAGTCAAATCTCGTTGAAGTCAAATAATAAGGGAAATCAAAAATCTCTACGCCAAAGTGATTAATCCAAACTCTAACGTTTGGTGAAAATCCAATACCAGTCATCAACAGTCAGCGCTACGACGGTATTATCCAGCACTGCGGTTCTAATTCCCACATTTTCAACGTTAAATAATTTTTGTGTGCAATTTAAAGCGCGTCAATATCTGAGGTCGTTGGCGCCCAGGGCTTTTTTTCAGAGAACACTGCCGTCCATTACCGGACAGAGAGTTGTAAGAAGAGAAAAACTATTGGCTGGCAGCAGCTGGATTCAAACCTGGAGGAATCTCCGCAGTCGGAATTCTGCATAAGCTGGATCACTGAGCTAATTCAATTCCTTCCTCAGGGAAGAGATTAGGCTAGAGGTTGGTGAATCGAGGATTTAATACTTATTTAATTAAATCTTTTTTAACAGTCGTTGCTACACATAGTAATGGTGCTTCATAAACAGGAACGGATAAAGTAAAAGCCTATAGTAAACTATAGTGTAGAACCGAAAATCTTGCAAATCAGCTGACGTCACTACCGTTAGAAGAGACATCACCCAACGGTGTCTGCCCAACAAAAGTAACATTTAGTTATTGACCCATCATCGCCGAGTAAATCGCGCGACCAGCGTTGCGTCGAATATAATTGTTAGAAAGAGATGAAAGCTGATGGATAACCAGAGAGAGAGACAAGAGAATGAAACGTTTTGGTGACGAAATGCTAATGAAGTACTTGATGGAATGGAACGTTAAGATCATTATGGGATGATGCGGTTGGAGACAGCAGCGAAGAATTTTGAATTGCAATATATTATACAAAGTGTGATTAATGTATGCAAATTAAATCAAATAACAGGTAAAATATAGGTATAACTAAATTCTAATTGTGTAGATGGGAGTAAGTTTGTCAAGGCCAATTGCATTATTGGGCAAACTTAGGCTAAGTAATTAGTTAAATTGTGCGTACTAAGTCCAAGGTGAGTCAAAGTTTAAACTTACTGTCCTGTAAACTGTCGATCCTAATCCGAATTTCTAAACGCTAAATTACCAGTTACAGCGACCTATTTATAAGTAATATAAGTTTCGATTGCTCGAGTAATTATTTGATTTACACTGAATTAGTGAGAACAATATTTTGCGCATGTGCAATGAGTAGAGTTAAGAAAAAAAGAAGTCATTACTAAGACTTTCCTCCTCATCCTCCAAAAATGGACCAACTTGGCACCTGTAAGAAGAGCACAATAAATCTTTCCTGTATGAACTTAAAATCCGAAATTAGCTCGAACGCAAAACTTAAACATGAGGACTTAGCCTAAAAATAAAACCTCCTTCGACCCTAGCGCTTACTAGTAAAAGTTTTTTTTATTTAATTATTTGCTATTCACAATCTACAAAATAAATCAAATGTAATCAGTGAATATGATAAAAGAAGACTTCATGACTGGATCAGCTTGAGGAGAGAAGCTGGCCACCGGCAACACTCTCGCTGGAGTTTCTTACACTATTGAAGCTGATCAGTAGGCCAACATCGTCGTGGAGGACGATCTGGAATCGTATTGGAGGCAAGATTTTGAACAAGAGGATTTTGTACGTACAGAATGGAAGAGAGACAAAGAATTTCCTATATTTAGATTTAGATTCGTCAGTTACTTATGAGATTTTGAGGTCGTTATGGAGGGTAGAGTTAAGAGACATAAAATGAATTTTGGATTGGAAGGACTGGATCTTTTGTGAATTGGAAAGTTTGGCTGAACCCCACAGTTCGAGTCCGTAAGTCCAGATCGGTTTAAGTACGCTGTTGTATATTAGTCTTTTATGTTCCAGTGGTAGTTTGGATTGTCTGCCAATTAGTCGTAACAGTAATTTGTTTCGTCGGTTGAGTTCAAGTCTTTTCAGTTTAGTGTGGGGATTCCACGTTAGTCTTTTGTCGATGTACATCCCAAGGTAGCGAACTAAATTAGCAGAAGGAAGAGGAATTGAGTCAAAACTTATAGAGGGTCAAGAATTACGACGCAGAGTAAAAGTTATCTGTTCGCACTTTTGAGTATTGAATTTGACTCTCCACTTTTTGGTCCAACTAGTAAAAGTAAATTTGAAATACTACCCTCATGAAAATGATGTTTGGTATAACATATATGGGATAATCATACAAGAAGTTTATTAATCCAATGTTGTTTAGCGCATGAAATCCAGCCCAACAATCCCCCAAGGAAAGAGAAAAGCTCTGCATCTACGTATGCACGTTTCGCATGTACGTTTGTATGTCTACATAGAGTTAGCTTTGGCGGAATGGATGAGATAAACCTTTATCCTATTACTGGGTTAACGCAAGTGAAATTCACATCTCCATGCTCGTATGTCGTGAACCATAGAGAATATGTACGATATATGTACCTTCCATATGTTCTGTTATATTCCACGCAATAAACTCCTCTCTGTACAATTGTAGTTAGCTTTGAATAGAGAAAAGACAAATTTAACTTTGTTTCTGGAGGTTATTTACCAAGCTGGAGGTTGCACTGGAGGGTTTGATTAGGAACTAGCAGCAAGACAAATGGAAATCCTAACATTTTTTTGAGTATTTTTGAATTATGTTTCTGTTACAAATTAACACTGTTTCAAGTAGGACCGATGGGGAGTTGATAGTCAAAAAGTGCACGAAAAAACAAGTTCAAAACACCCAACTTTGAAAACTTGTTTTTGTCTTTTCCTATAAAAGATAAAAATCCCAAATTTTCTTTGAAATATAGGGCAAACCCTCCTTTATCCTCCTTACTGTAATCTTCTTTGTTGTGTATTTGTATTATATATATCTGTATCTCCTCTCTTATTGGTGTTATCTCTGCGAAATTGGGCACAATCATAGTACTAGTTTACCTCTACAACAGTGCATAATTGCAGCTTTCTATCTGTATTTGTGCAGGAGAAATGAGGTGATTAAGATGGGTAGTGTTTTGCATTTCCTTCATATTTCGAATGGCTGTATCTCCTCTTTTATTGGTGTTATCTCTGCGAAATCGGGCACAATCATAGTACTCGTCTACCTCTACAGCAGTGCATAATTGCAGCTTTCTATCTGTATTTGTGCCGGAGAAATGAGGTAATAAAGATGGGTAGTGTTTTGCATTTCCTTCATATTTCGAATGGCTGTATCTCCTCTCTTATTGGTGTTATCTCTGCGAAATTAGGCACAATCATAGTACTAGTTTACCTCTACAACAGTGCATAATTGCAGCTTTCTATCTGTATTTGTGCAGGAGAAATGAGGTAATAAAGATGGGTAGTGTTTTGCATTTCCTTCATATTTCGAATGGCTGTATCTCCTCTCTTATTGGTGTTATCTCTGCGAAATTGGGCACAATCATAGTACTCGTCTACCTCTACAGCAGTGCATAATTGCAGCTTTCTATCTGTATTTGTGCAGGAGAAATGAGGTGATATAGATGGGTAGTGTTTTGCATTTCCTTCATATTTCTAATAGCTGTATCTCCTCTCTTATTGGTGTTATCTTTGCGAAAATAAGCACAATCATAGTACTGTTTTACCTCTACTAGGGGGATGGTTATTAGAGAGTACAAAAATAATAAATTCGTTTTAAAATAAAAAAAAAAGTTTAATAATGGAATAAAGAACCTGGTCACATTTACTATTTAAACATTCATAGGGACTTCCAGTTATGAAGAATAAAAGTTGATGAATGAAAAAAGCAGGAGGTAATAAAAGAAAGTATCTACAGTTTGAACAAGATCTGCAGAGGGAACGAGTGGTGACTCTTAGCAGCGAGAAGATGAATAAATATTTCCTAGAATAAGAAAAGCCATGGTAAAGCGGCGTTGAGCGGCGGGGAAAGGGAATCTGAGGCTTTTCACTTTGAAAATAAACTTTAGTGCAATTCGTTATTATTCACCAGACTTGGAACTTGGCAATGTTCTACAGTAAGTTGCAAGAAAACTTGTTTAATTTCGCCTGTTCTGTGCTGAGGCAATAGAGCTCAATCTGCTGAGATTCCCAATCAGGATGGCCTTAAAATGCAACAACATATTGTAGGTGTATCTATTAAGTTTATCCCGACATCTGTGATACACAAAATGGAAGATAAAGGTAATAGTACAGAAATATATTTAACCAGTTTGTTTCTGTTCTAATCTTTAGCTTCTTACTTTAGTCGCTAACTTGGGTTACACATGGACAAGCGACTAACTTGGAAATCTCATTCTAGATTAAAAGCGATAGACACCAACAACGACTTCGATTGAATTAAGAAGATACGCTTCGGCGATTGCTTTTTTTTTATATTTCAAATAAGCATTTCAAGATTGCATCTCCAGTTTGGAAAAAGAACGATAGAGAAGGAGAAATGACCGACATAGCGGAAAGATGGGAACTATTTTCTAGAACCCTGGAGAAAAAGAGAAGAAAAACAAGAAGAAAAACGAGGATGTAGCTTGAGAAAGCAGCGCTGAGCAGAAGGAAGGGAAATAAAGGAGCGGATCTGCACTCGGAAAACAAACTTCAAATTGAAACTTAATTAAAACAAACTTAAATGAAGTGCCCAACATGATCGGAAACCTAAAACTCAACGGGGAAAAAAAAGCCCTTCTCTCTACAGCTAAGTATCCCGGGCTTAAAAAGCTTTCATTGATTGATCCATGCACTGCTTTAATTATTTTCAGAAAAGAAAAAAAAAAAAATCACGTTTAACATCAAGATTTGGAAATTTGGGCATTACCTGTACCATATTTAACAATTTTGATCCTCTATGCAATCCAATCTCTTGTAATGTGCATCAGTAAAAGGAAATCGCCACACAAAAAAGTGAAAACTTCATTCAGCATCAGGGTACTCCCGGCTGACTTATTTGGACCAAAAGCTTACTTATCCCGTTCCTGGATGAAACGTATATTTTTAAGGAACAAAAAATCAAACAAGAACTAACTCGATCGCTCGGACTTCGAGGCAGTCACTTACAGATAATGTTATTTATTTCTCTCAATAAGTTTGACAGAATATAAGAATTGGTTTGGCTAAATTCAATTTTAAAATTGTTCATACATACATATAAAAGAGATAAATTGATATTTTTAAAAGTAATACGCAATAAAATAATCAACATTTCAATTTACTTTAAAACACTAGCGTTCATGGCGGTAATTAAGAGCAACGACCTTTTTTTTATATTTAACCTTAGAGCTGTAATTTTAAATCAAAATTGTAATGCAATGAATACTAACGTGAATAATTAGTATTCATAACGGATATTAGAACATAATAAGAATGACATAATTTAACTTATCTCTAGTTTAAAGAAGAAATTAATGCTCTTAGAAACCAGTTAAAATGCAAGGAAATAAACCAGTCAACATTTATTCCTGAACTTAACGTCTCATTTCTATCATAACTACTGAATTATAAGTTTGTTCTTAAAAAATTATTTTAAAAAGAGAAGAAATAATTCAGTAATAATTCTCCATTTTCTTACCTTTTTTAAAAATGTTAATTAATCACAAAAAGTTATTGTTTCATCTGATGTACTGAACACTACACAGACTCCACTAATCTTTTACTTAATTTAAACCACAAACACAATATAACTAACAATTAAACAGAACTCTATACACTAAAGAATAATAATTCTAGTTCAATTAACACTTTATACTTCTTAAAAGTCTTACATAAAAAAGTAATGAGTTTTATTAAATAACCAAAATGTGTTATTTATGGCCACGAATGACTGCACACGAAAAAACAGCTGGTTGTTTAATCATGAGTTTGAACAATGTTGCCAACTTTAATTGAAATTATCCATTTATAATATATTACAACAATGTTGTTATGGAAACAAGGTAAGGTTACAAAAAGTGAACCTTCTTCTCTGCTTGCTTACATAACCTTGTACATAAAAAATTACATTGTTTATAAGTTTATTATTTCTCTATTTATTGTTGTTTAGTGGATTAGTTTTTTGGTAATTTCATTCTTTTTTAATTTCACTTAAAGAAGATATTGAAGATCTGCACAATATCGTGATTTTCTATTTTGTGATTTTATTGAAAAATATCCATTTTTAATTAGATTTTTTTGTGGTTGTTGTCATTGTTTATGCGTATGGAAAAGCCATTTTACTATTTTTCCCTACATTACACACACATGTTTAGGTTTACTTTTGAGATGAGGTTAAAGCTGTCCTATTAAGGGCTGTTTGTTCCCAGTATATTGTACAATTCTTAAACCTCTATAAGATTTAGTAGAATAAAATGCTCAACCAAAATTTCGAGTTGGAATAATATCAGACCGTTGAAAGTTGAGGCTTATTCTCTGTGATTTTTCTTGGCAGCGCTAATAATATGGTTTCATTTGAACTTCGCCTAACTTATGATCATCAAAAAGTGGCAGATAACTGAAAAGGAAATTTCATGACGTACATTCCGGTAAGTGAAACTTACATATGAAAAGTCAGGTTCACTTCAGTTTCTATTTTTTAGAATAGAAAAGAAATTTATTATTCTGGGACAATTGTCCCCTAAGAATAAACACAGGAACAAACAGAGGCCTTAACAGTTTGGCCTGTGATCATACAGAAAATAAATAAATATTTACGAAAAGTGAAAATCAAAATAACAGCAGAAATTAAGGAAATAAATTAAAATTTCGGAGAAAGCTGGATAGAAAGGAGATAACTGAATAGACGGGATTTAAAGATAGAAAGAGTAGGAGTATGGCGGACAGATGATGGTAAGGAGTTCCAGAGAGAGGTAGCACGTATTAGGAAGGACTTGTCAAAGGATGAGGTACGGTGAGAAGGAATATAGAGATCGGATGAGCGAAATATAGTGTTACGGGAATGCATCGAGGATTTAAACTTAAGGAGTTGAAAAATATAGGATGGCCTTTGAGACTGGATGACTTGAAAAAGGAAAGAAGCCAAAAAATATTGGCGGCGATAGACAGGGAAAAAGCCACTTCAACTCATCGTAGCAGTGCGAAATGCGAGAGTCTCTGGAAATGCTGAAAATAAATCTTATGAAGTAGTTCATGAGGCGCTTGAGCTTAGCTTCAATATCACCAGAAAGACCGCCATACATTAGGCAACCATAGTCGAAATGGCGGGATATAAGAGAGGAAACTAGGAGTTGCCGGGTCTTAATTGGAAAAAGGTGACGGGAACTATTAAACTGCTTAAGGATATGGATGGAACGACGAGAGATTTGGGAAACATGGTTTTTCCAGGATAGGTTTTGATCAAAAGTGATACCAAGGTTTTTCACAGAGGAACAATATTTTATTGGGGTATTGTAAAGGAAAAGATTTGGAAGAGGAGCCAATGATTTAAGGAGTGGGTTGGAGCCAATAACAATAGCTTTGGTCTTTTCTACATTCAGGGTAAGCTTATTGTTCGTGGTCCATGCTGAGCAATTATTGAGGTCTTCTTGAAGTTTAAATACAGCTTCAAACAAATCCGACGGGGAGAAGGATAGGTAAATCTGAAAATCATCAGCATAGAGGTGATTCTGGGAATGAGAGATGGAAAGAGGAAGGTCACTGATGTAAATGGAAAATTTATTAAAATTTCCCACATGACTGAATCCAGTCAGACTGATCTATTGAGCAAGCACCCCCCAGTGCAATCGTGATGGCCCAAAGAAAATCCTAAATTGTGCAGTAAAAGTATAGAAAAGTGGAGGGGAAATAGAGTCACTACGGGTAAATGTTCTTTAAACGTAAAGAGGAAGGAAAGAAACTATATCTTATAATAATAACATTACCCCTGTATAAGGGAATGTTATTTCTTTGAAAAATTCTTTGCCAAAACCATTTCCGGTTAAGTAAAATGTAGCGTCATTCCGATCACGTAGCTCCTTTATAAAGCGAATTCAGCTTCAGGGTTTTTTCTTTTTTTTGTAGCTCTGTTCGTGGCTGGCTATACACTTTTATAGCTAAAATACATTTATAAGACCTTACGGTAGTAATGTGTGCTTAAATATTCCGATACCAGTAAGCGCCAATCCTATATAACGTTTTTTTACTTCTTTTTTTTTTAACAATAGCTAAGGTATCCATGGAAACAACTGAATCCAGCTTCTTATAACTAATCTGTGCATTATGAGGCGGTGTGAACAGAAAATGAAATTTATTGTTTCTCTTTAATTCAGTGGTCTAACCCTTTATTTTCAACTTAGAAGTTACCTATACTTTTATTTGTCGTTAAATTGATTCAATATTCAAAAATAATCAATCCGCAGTCAGTCACCTGTTACTTTCTCTCATACCCGTGTAAAGCGGAAGTATTGTAAAGTCCAGATTTTTTATTTTAAGTATTCAACGGAAATACATTTTTTTTTCAAGCCCCCATGAATATGCAAAAAATTATCTTTACCGGATGGTCAGCGTAATTAAAATAAAAAAATTAATAAAAAAAAACGGAAACGCGTTCTTTAAATTTGATTCGTAGTTTAGATACCAACCGGATGTAGCCAAAGTTTTGTTTTTCTCTCTTTTTTTGAAGAGGTTATTTTGAAAACATATCTAATGATTTTCTTTTGCGAAATCTAAAATTTTATAGTACATTGTTGAAGGGAAATTTTAGTTATAGGCGCCAGAAGTTAGTTATTGGCGTCAGTAACATAGAGTCTTAACCAAATGTACAAGTTGTAACACGTTCGGTTTTGTATTGTGTGCCTCAAGTGTTAAGGTAGTGTTTGCTTAAATAAAAGTCTTAGGATTATAACGTGTTTTCTCCAATCAGAACCATTCTATCAAACATATTTCCCCTTCCCCCCCAAAAAAAAACAGCTCTTGAAGGGAATTTTGCGGGTAAAGGATTGATGAGGCTCCCCTCTAAGTTGTAGCTACATTCAGGATTTATGTTATAAGGCCATTTTATTTGTCAGAAAATTTAATACAGTGAAATTGTCAGATTTTCGAATTTCTAGAGAGGCCGAGTGTGGTATTGACCACTTCCTCGTCAAAGCTAAAATTGTGTGGCCATGGATCATGGACCCAAAAATGCGAAAAATGAATTGAGAATATTTGCTGGCTTGAAAAAACTAACAATATTACATAAACTAGGGAAGGGATTAGCTATGCGGTTAGCGTACTCCCACGCGGAGGTCCCGGGTTCGAATCCAGCTGCTTAGACCCTCAGATTTTTTTCTCTTCCTAGGAGCTCCTTACAGCTCACTGTCCGGTTATGAATAGTGTTGTCTGTAACGAGAGAAGAGTATCCGGAGGCCCGGCAGTGCACTTAAAAACAAGCTCCGGGCGCCCACAACCTTAGATGTTGACGCGCCTTAAATCATAACAAAAGAAATTACATAAACTTATTTAATGAAAGTTGATTGATTAGAATTTAATGAATCAATTAGTTTGAACCTTGGGAAAATTTGACTTTATCTCGCAACACAGACTGCAGTGAAGAAAATACGTACATGTTAAAAGAAACTTAACTTTCCTTTCATCTGCATTATGACAAATATTTCTGCATAATTTAACTCGAAGGTTTTTGCATAGCATGTTAGGGCCCACTTAAATTTGGGGTGTGGAAAGGGGGGAGAAAAAAAGATAATTAAGGATGAGAAAAATGAAAACATGAAAATGCCACAATATTTATTATCCTTTGGGAAAGTAAGAAAATAGAAAAAAGAAAAACCTCAGTTGCGTGTGTTAGGACCACGTTTAGAGATTGCATCCTCCAATGAAATAGACCTGGATTTTCCACTCTACTGTTTGCAGCGAGGGGGAAAAAAAATGTAGAGAAAAACCTCTTATCCGGTGAGTTGTATAAATACAGGTAGATAGATTGTGAAAAATCAGGTAAGATTGCGTGCTTTAAAATATCTGCAAGGATGATTTAAGCATTTTCATTTTTTCGCAAAAATATTAATGAAACCATGACTAAAAAAACTTTACGAGTGGATGAAGCACAGAGCTTTATCTTACCCCAATTTATGGCAAGAGAATACTTAAATTTTGAAACTTAGCATTTTTTTACTTAAAAAAAATAAATATATCTTTCATTTTATACGTCGTAGCACGTAGCACGTAGCACGTATGCTTATTGTATCTCTGAACCTGTTTCGGACGTTCAGTTAGATTCATCAGTTTGGTGCACAGTGTTCGACTTCCTTTACGTTAAAATTTTGAATCCACAAATATTAATATCCATATTTTAACTTTATAACCTCTTCCACTTGTTCGCCATCTTTGTTCTATTTTAAGAGCTACGTAATTACGTAAATCCATTTGGCTTGGGTCCCCGCCACTCACCACCTCCCCGACTTGCAAGTTAATCAAGTTATATTTTAACTTAAAACACCATTAGCCTAAGTAACTCACTGGGAAAAACAAATACATAACGCTAAATAACGAATCTTTCTTCATAATTTTGTTTTCTAAATAAATTATACCAATGGAAAGCTAAAAATAGAAAAACGGTTCCATCTGTCAGGCGATGTCTTTAATTATAACTACTTCTTATTAAATCTTGATGTTTTTTTGATTCGCTAACAGCAGAGGTTTGCTAAGGACAGGTTGTTAACCCTGCTTGTTGCAATCATCTTCAGAAATTATAATTTCCCTTCAACAGATTTCATCTTAAGTCATCATGCCGCCTCACCTGGGATGTTGATGACCGCCTGGGACGTTAGCCTACAGGATAGTTTTATTCACAGTTATTCTTACGATGACCAACATTATTTTTTTTGCATTCAACCAAGTTTCTAATATTGTTTAACTATTTAATTCCATTATTTACGGTGTTCAGACAGAAAGTTACTAAAATGGAACTTTAGATTAGATTAGACTAGGGCGGCCTCAAGGCCTACGCCAATGCGTCCCCTTTGGATCTATTGTGGCTCCCCTCACTTTAAAGCTCACCCTCCAGACCTGTCCTTTTAATCAGACTCAATGCTGGAGAGCGGCTCTTGTGTAAAGCACACAGGCCTTGGTTTTTCCTCCCCGAGAAGTAACATCCTTAGCCCAGACAAGCCCCTCGCACTGACACAACACGTGCAGTGCTGTTTCCTCCTCTTCCTGACAGAACCTACAGAGGCTATCATCAGCCAGGCACATGCGATGCATGTGTTTTCTGAGCTTGCAGTGGCCAGTTAATAGGCCTACAATCATCCTTATAGCCCTTGACGGATTAATTCTGCAGTCAGCCTCGGCGAATAGCCTTTAATAAACTCCTTCGCCTGCCTCTGCCCAGTGGTCAGCGAGCCACCACTCCTGAGACCTCCTCTGCACCCATAAGTTAATGGTCGCAGACTTAACACACTTCGAAACCCCAAAACAGAGCTCCGGGCCAATAAAGCTGCCACTTCGTTTCCCTTATGTCCTGAATGACCAGGTACCCAAACCAGAAAGACCTTATTTTGGCCACTAATTTAAATGGCACTGTAAACAGTTGCCTGCCCTCACTCTAGCCCTAAAAAGTGCCCTTAATGGATTTTAAGATTTTACTGGGATTTCTTTTTAAAATAAAAGTTACAGATAAACACATTTTAATTATTTCCAAAGAGATTTAGAAAAAAAAACAAAAAACTTTTAATATCTCTTTGGGCCATTGAAAACTGACCAATCAATTCAATGTAATGACCACATCCGGTTAACTTATTTTTTCGCGAATCCTAGAATGCTTGAACATCGCTCTTCTTTCGCACAAGAGAGCCTTAGAAGTCTTAGGAATTTAGAAGAGGAAACGTAAAATATCGTATCACTGTTAAAGCTATTAATAACCTATCATTTAGAAGAATTTTCTTCTTGGAAAAAGTTTGGCTTTAAGCATACTGTGAAAGTAAAGTTAGAAAAGCTGTTTAAAGACTTCGCCTACTAGATTATTTTTTTCTTTTTTTAATATATTCAATAAGATTCTAGAAGCTTTTGTCGTTGAGGTAAAATTATTTTCAACTTTTTAGCATTGCGTGTAAAGTTTAAATCCCTTTTTTAAATATTTCTTTTTATGCTCAAATAATAGAAAGCTCCTGCAGAGAGAGGGAGAGAAGATGAAGTTCATTTCCGCAGAGATTTTTAGCTCATCATCTCCTCTATTTGTTTTTTTTTTTTTTACGTCCTTTATCTTTTCTTCATTTTCTTCAGATGTGGCAGTTTTTCGAAGAACAATTTTAATCTGCATTTTCTTTTAGCCCCGCGAGTCCTGAAGAACTGTTTTAAGTCTTCTTTATTTCCATGGTATATTCACCGTTAAAAGGTCAACCAAAGAGGAGAAAACTCCAAGAAGGTGCTGGTGATGAGAATGCAAATTGTTAGAAACAGGAAAGAGTTGATTGAAGGGTAATATGGAGTTAACATTTCCGTTTTACGAAGTAATTACACAACGATCGCCCTTATTCATTTACCAACGACTGAGTGTAGATGAATTTAAATGAAGAATGATATTATGAACGAAAAAGATATGGTAGCGTGTGATGAATGAATCTTGAAGTCTTTTGCAGTGGTAGGCAAACTTTATGGAGATCGAAAAGCAAAGAATGTAAACGGAAGTGATGATAGAATCAGTCTAAAATGCAACTTGTTTCCGGCGTGTTGATTTCTGTAGTATGTCCCTAGTTAGTTTAACAGTTATACGATTGTTTTCGAACGGACTAAGTTTAGATTAAGAAGGAAACGAAAGAGCTAGCCAAAAAAAAAATTAAAAAAGGTGTGAATGGTTCTAACATCGGAAGCCTCGAATTCTACTAGCTCAGTGATTAGCGAACACTGAATTCCCGCACGGAAATCCCTGTGGGTTCGAATCCAGCTGATGGGAGCATCTTAAAGCTCACCAGCCGGTGAGTAACAAGAGAATACTGTCCGGAAGCCGGTATTGCACTGAAAAAAAGCTCCGGGCGCCAATAACCTAAGATGAGGACGCGCCTTAAATTAAAAAGAATGTCCTTCAGAAAATTTACATTTTAAAGATTTGTATGCAGATATTTTAGGATCAGTTCCTCTACCGGAAATTAAGCTTCTAGATCTGGAGTTTTTAAAACGTGTTAGACATCCGCACTAAATATAGATGACGTGGAATTATTGTATATCTATAACTAACACTTGGTAGAAATCCATTTAGGTTTTCTTAATTAAAGTTTGAAACAAATCGATAAATATTTAAGCCATCATTTGAAATCAGTATCATCTCCAAGTTCCATTAATACCCTGTCAAAAGAAATAACTAATTCTGATACTATTGGCCGTCATATTGGTTACTATTTCTCCATATATTCACATCCACATACATTCCTGTCTTAATTACATGTCCGTCCTATTTGTAACTCCCAACTCCCTTGTGGGGGGGAAGCAAAAAAAAGACACACCGATAAATTCTCTTTCTAAACTCGACCTCAACAATCGATACTATATACATTGAATTTTTTGCTAGATAGAAAGCCATTTTAGGTCAATAAACTTCTAGAAATTTGTTCATTATTTTCAATCATTTATTAGCCAATTTATTTATTGAAAATGGATTCTTTGTTTTAATTACAGGAAGTTAGATACAAAATTCGTCGTGAACCTGAGGAAGAGCAATTTTACCAGGTCTGCGATTCCTTGGCACAGATTTTAGAACAGCTTGTGAAGAATAAAGAAACAAAATATACTGCGATCTAAAATATCCGTTGATATTTTGGTTTCAAATGAGATGAAGAAGCCTTTTAAGAGGCCATTTTTACAAGAATTTCGGTAGGCCGTCAAAGTTTTTTGGTTTAGCGTGAAGGATGAGGTGGATGGAAATGATTTACATGAAAACTTGGAAGCATGAGGCAAACTTGGATAACCTAGCTGAACGATCATGGTCTCTCTTCGGGCTAACTATGACATAGTGGCAGAATGTGACAAAAAAACGAAGTATCGACGAGACTAAAGCGTAGATCGCGACCGGTAATATCCAAGAATATACAAGTCAGATCTTATCCACGGAGCACAAACTTATCTTTAGAGAAGCTGTAAAGAAGAATATTCTAGGGGGGAATATTCAGTTCAATGACGTAGAATTGCCTGTGAAAGGTAAACAAAAAAAGAACAGGAAACAAGCTGAATAATTTGGTAGAATTAGATCTCCTTAAATTCATCAACATCGGCCGACTATAGTGGCTGGATCATACAAAAAGAATGGAAGAGTGGGGTAAAATAACCTAGAAGAACTGGAATCCCGGCGGAAATCAACCAGCATGGAGAGCCCTGATTAAATATGGCTGCGTGTTGTATGCCAGTACCGCTCGGTGTCAGTAGACAGATCAGGAGAATAGAACCAAAGAGCTTCTGGGGGAAAATCATTTATGAGACCCCCAGTCTTTTAGGTCCTTCCGCCAAAGGGGAATAGAAAGTAAAAAAAAGCTCCTTAGAAACTTAGGAAAAGCTCAGAATGACAGTTCAATAAGGAGGGGAAAGGAGAAAAGATCTCCTCCTCGTGAAATTAGTGAAACTGAGTCTTTAGAGTCTGAAATGAACCATTAAACTCGAGTTTTAAGCAGTAGAACAATTGAGTGGAAGTAGAATCGCTCAAACTACTCAATTTTCAAATTTTTCAATAAATTTGATTTTTTTAAAAGTGAAGAAAGTTCTATATTAGTGCAATCCAAAGCCCCATTCCGGAAATGCATCTTCAGTCTGTTCTCACCATATTGTTTTTCCTCTGGAAAAGCGAAATTGAACTGTCTCTTTGATGTTCTGAAAATATTGGTTGTACTAATAGTCAAAGTAAAAGTAGATTAAAAGTAATTGCCTATTTTTTCAGGCGGCCCAAATTAGGTGTCGTGGACGGAGGCGACTAGCAAACATACTTCATTATAAAATCCTCATATAATCCATTAAATAAAATGCAAGGCCTAGACTAGTACCGCAATACATCTTAGCTTTGCGGGTCTAGCCTATAACCGCCTAACATACTTTACAACAAAATTCCTCATATTAACTATTAAATAAATTGCAAGGCCTAGACTAGTACCGCAATACATCTTAGCTTTGCGGGTCTAGCCTATAACCGCCTAACATACTTTACAACAAAATTCCTCATATTAACTATTAAATAAATTGCAAGGCCTAGACTAGTACCGCAATACATCTTAGCTTTGCGGGTCTAGCCTATAACCGCTTGGCTATCGTGGCGACGCGGTTTTACTAATAGTTTTAGAACGGTTAGGTGCCTAGCTCAAACTGGATTCCAATGCGGAGATGGCGGATTCGAATCCAGCAGCTGGCCACCTAGATTTTCTCTAACTAGGAGCTTACTACCTTACTGTCAGTTGATAGACAGTATTGTCTGTAACGAGAAAACACTGTACGATGGCTGGCAGTGCCCTGAACAAAACGGCTCCAAGCGCCAATGACCTCAAAATGTTGACGCGCTACCAAAAAAAAAATGTTCTAGATTAGTTTTTTAAAAATAATTTTACTAAATTTATAGTAATGGCTTCAAATTTCATTTAAAGTCAAACCAGAGCTATTGGGGTTTAACATTGTATGGCTTTTCACCTCACTAACACAGCTTCTTACTTGTGACACCTTCTCTCGTTAATCAATAAACACCTTGGCCGAATAGGAGTTCCCAACAAAGGCTTTTCCATCGTCACCTCATTACATTGCTTCCACTCAAACAACAGCACTTGAAAGTTTTCTTTACCTAGATTTTCACTGTTATTTACAATTCAGCATAAAATAGAAGGTTATAGTTTCACGATATAAACGATACTGCACATTGCAGAAGTTATAGAGTTTTTTTTTTTAATAAAAAAGTTGTACAGAGTACCTGTAATAATGTATCAAATTGTATCATCAACTTAGAATCAGCATTACTTACAACGTTTACTTTCATACTGAAATTACATTTGAAATATATTTTGGAAGTTCTCAAACTCCCGGATCACCGACTTCCCAAAATAATAGTTAAAGGTGTAATTGCCAATGGGGGGAAGATTCCTATGGTGGGGAAGAATCTGCAAAAGTAGGTTCGCAATTATAGGCACCGCATTCCCACGAATAGAAAGGTTACAAACTGGGTAAATCACTTCAAATAATTTCGATTCCGCATTACCGCAACAAGAGAAAGGTAATAATGATATCGCGTTCACGGATGAGGACAATATCATAAACTGTATCCCAGACAACCAATAACGCGGGGTAGATTTTGTTCATAATAGATTGATTTTTCATGATGCACAACTTATTATGCAGCCTCAGATCTGAATCTTTGCATCTTTGAACTACAGGACCCTTTTTTCTTAGTAAAGAGCCTGAGCTAGAATGTACTCTCTGCCATTTATTTGAAATTGAAGACGTTTTCCACTTTACTGGGATATACCCGATCCTGGCTCCAAATAGATTACAATATCTGTGGAGGAGGAGATGTTAGTACAGGAGGGGATGTTTGTTATTTACTTGATGGAAAAAATTGGGACAACTTGTGCAAATATTTGAAGGCATCTTTACCAGTACAGGAAATTGATTGTGGGGGAATTCCAATGAAATTCTTTGCTCATGTTTAAAAAATTAAAACTGTCCAGCGAGAGCAATCGTATAAGGGTTGAACGTCAAAAACTGCACGAAAAAGCGTAACGTTGAAAAACTCCCAACTTTGACAATTTTCTTCTCTTTTTCTATAAAAGGTAAAATTCCCAAATTTTCTTTAAAATATAGGGCAAATCCTCCTTTTTAACTGTAATTTTTTCGCAACAACCTAGATCTAATAGATTTCGAGAAAAAAGAGCAAACACTGGGAAAAAAACGACATTTTCAGAAAATTTTCTTGTTCTTGTTGTTGTTACCTTTTTTGTGAACTGCGTAGCACCTTAACGCGTGAACCGATTTTCATGAATAAGGTGTCATTCGATTCGGAATTTTATGAAGATGTTCCTTTTGGGAGTCTCGACGCTGTACATAAAATACAAGAGGAGTTAGCCCCATAAATGTAATTATTGTCTATTGTTTTGCTGATACAACTTCCGTTAATGAATATTTTGCAGAGTAAACTCGGCAGTTGGATTTTATTGTTATTATATTATTACTATTATTATTATTATTATTAATGATTTAAGGTGTGTCAGCATCTGAGGTTACTGGATAAGAGGCTTTTCTTCACAATTTTTCCTCACTGCAAACAATAGAGTGGAAAATCCAGGTCTATTTCATTGGAGGATGTAATCTCTAAACGTGGCCCTAACACACGCTAACTGTGTCTCAATTGAGGTTTTCTTTTTTCTCTTTTTAATTTTCCCGAAGGAAAACATTTTCATGTTTTCATTTTTCTCATCCTTAATTATCTTTTTTTCTCCCCCCCTCTCCACACCCCAAATTTAAGTGGGCCCTGACATGCTATGCAAAAACCTTCGAGTTAAATTATGCAGAAATATTTGTCATAATGCAGGTGAAAGGAAAGTTAAGTTTCTTTTAATATAGATTTTCCTAACTGCAGTCAGTGTTGCGATAGACTCAAATTTTCCCAAGGTTCAAACTAATTGATTCATTAAATTCTAATCAATCAACTTTCATTAAATAAGTTTACGTAATTTCATTTGATATGACTTAGGACGCGTCAACATCTGAGTTTATTGGCGCCCGGAGCTTGTTTTTAAGTGCACTGCCGGGCCTCCGGACAGTGTTCTCTCTTTACAGACAACACTGTCCATCACCGGACAGTGTTGTCTGTAAAAAGGTTCGTAGGAAGAGAATATCTAAGGGCTAGCAGCTGGATTCGAACCGCTCACCGCATAGCTAATCACTTCCCTACTTATTATTATTATTAGTTTTACTTCTTCTTACTTAAGGAAGTAAGGAAAGTATAATGATTTAATTTTCTAATTTCCAATGGCCACTGTAGATTGAAGAAACACATTGCATTATTGTTATTGGCTGAGAATAGCCCGTGTAGCGTAGAAGAATGCTCTAGAATGGGAGTTATTGTTGTTGACAGAATCCCCAAGTAGTATTATTTCTAATGGAAAAGATAGTTTAAAGGAATAAACTAGAAAAGGCTAGTAATAAATAGTTTAATGAATGGTATTAACTCTAGCTTATATTAATGAGTGATAATAGCTAAGTAATAAACTTGGGTCCTAAATGGTCAAATTTACATGGCTGAACGATATTTAGAGGGGTACACCGAGGCTGAATACTTGATAATGGGTATCAGAGCATTGGGCACTCCTTTATGCTTGCTGCTGGGGCTGCTATTCCTTTTACGACTCCCTCATTCTATTTCTTCCTCAATTAAGCTCCGAGAGGAAGAAATTTCGAAGTTCATTATTTATTTTATTAATTTATTTCTTCCAGCTGACACCACCTTGTCTGAAGGAAGTGGAAACAACGCTGATACCTACTGCGCCTGGTGGGTATAGTTTAGGGTTCAGCTCTTCAGAGAATAGCAAAAAGAAAAACCCACGTCTTAGGCTTTTTTTTTGGGCCAACCCACGTAGAATCTAATCTAATCTAACCCACTGTTTGGATGCCCAAATCTAGCCTTATATTCTAACGCCTATATCTCTGTTACTAAAATATTTAAACCAACACAAGTGAACGAAATTGAATTTACAAATTTCTGTAGCCGTACCAGTTATTGCTGTAAAACCTTTTCTAAATTAATGTTTCAATTATTCGACCCAGTTTCAAGATTTAATTTAATCAGCTTATAATTTTTTAAATCAACTAACTTGGTCGAACTGAATTCTGTTATATGCCACAAAAAGTGGATGTCAAGTAATCAATATTAAATGACAAAAGAGTAGTATCAAAGTTATGAGATTAGTCGAATTTTTTTAAACTAATTTTTAGGAGTGTGAACGTATTTATTGGTCTGAGTATTAATTGAATGTAATTAAATATTATTGACCCTAAACAGACATTTTTATTATATATTCCTTAGCCAAACATATATTAGTCAATGCTACCGAAATTAAAGGGCGAGGAATTATTAATTCTAAGGTCGTAATTTTCTCGGACAGTCAGGCTGCTCTACGAGCTGATTCCTACCAGGTCAACTTAAGGCTGGTTTGGGACTGTCTGGGTGCCCTGAAGGAAATTAGTGACCAAAATAAGGTCATTCAGGACATAAGGGAAACGAAGTGGCAGATTTATTGGGCCAGGAAGGCTCTGCGGGCCACTTTGTTCGACCGGAGCTCCGTTTTGGGGTTTCGAAGTGTGTTAAGTCGGCGGCCATTAACTTATGGGTGCAGAATAGGTCTCAGAAGTGGTGGCTCGGTGCCACCACTGGGCAGAGACAGGCGAAGGAGTTTATTAGAGGCTATTCGCCGAGGCTGACTGCAGAATTAATCTGCCAAGGGGCTATAAGGATAATTGTAGGCCTATTAACTGGGCCTCTGCAGGCTCAGAAAACACATGCTTCGCATGGGCCTGGCAGATGATAGCCTTTGTAGGTTTTGTCAGAAGGAGGAGGAGTAAAAGGCCCTGCACGTGTTGTGTCAGTGTGAGGGGCTTGTCTGGGCTAAGGATGTTACTTCTCGGGGAGGAAAAACCAAGGCCTAGTGAGCTTTACCCAAGAGCAGCTCTCCAGAATTAAGAGTCTGATCAAAAGGACGGGCCTGGAGGGTGAGCTTTAGAGTGAGGGGAGCCACAATAGACCCAAAGGGATCGTAGTGGCGTAGGCCTTAAGGCCGCCCTAGTTTAATCTATCTATCTATATTGGTCAATTAAAGCTTGCCACAGTTATTCAACAAATACAAATTGGGATTATAATTATTTAAAAAAACTAAAAAAAATCTAATGTCAAATTCCAATATTAACATTATTGGCGATTGGAATTTTTATTACAGTATTTGATTAATAAGCATTTATTTTACATTTTTAGATTAACTGCAGAAAGAACTACACACACTTATAGTCAGGCGCAGAAACAGCTAAACCTATTGTGAGTCAGACTGCCTTACACAGATGTATTGCGGGTATAGTATATTCCAGTGTTGTACCAAAGTACAAGCATTTCTTCCTCATTATAAGAAAAAATGAATTTTTAAGAATGATATTGTTATCATTACAATAATCCTCTCAAGCAGATCCAAAATGGACGACATGGGTATTTCAAACTTACGCAACGATGCGATTTAGTGGTGGGGGAAGGAATCGTGTTAAGCGAACCAAGCGCACTTGATTAATATTGATTTCGTTGATTTTGATTCGTCATAGCACGCATATTTATTGTATCCATTGGTCGGTTTCTCGGATTTTCATCTATCAGTAGAGGTAGATTAATAAGTTATGGTGATAAGAGATTTCAACTTGTCTTACGTCACATCGAGTACTACATAAAATCCAGTCACATTTTTAACAATGCCTTTTAACAACTTCTGGGGATTTTAAACGAAATAAACTGACTAGTTTCTTAGATAATTACAAAAATATGAACTTTAAATTAGACAGTCTCGTTCTAATAAGGGAAGTAGGCTTGCTCTACGAAGAAATAAAATGAGATGAACAAAATAAGAATCGAAATGGTAAATTCGAGATAAAGCAGAATTAAAAATCACTTTCAAATCATCTACTGCTTGTAGGCTCCTGGTTATCGACGAGCAAAACGAGAGTGAAACGTACAGCCACTCGTTAAGAATCTTTAAAGAATCGTGGCCATTCACTGAAGCTGATCGGCAGAAGAGACACAATGTCGGCACAAGAAATTAACAAAACGGCCACGAATGTCAGCCTTTCAGTTTGAACTCATGCGAAAGTAATTATTTAATGTATTACACGTAATTGTGTTACATAACAGCCTACAGATACAGGGGGACAGAGGCTAATTACGTTTGCACGCTACTCCTGGCTGAAATGTACTTTTTTTTTGGTTACATAATGCCTTACAGGAAGATGTGAACCAAGTATTATGGAGGAAACGCAAGCCACGTATACGTCACAGCCAATATCCACCATTGAGGATATGGTCAACCGTCTTTCCTTTTTACGTAATTATAAATTACAATATAATCTCGCCTATTGTAAATAACAATAAAACATTAATTTGCATATAACAAAAAGTTTACAAAAGCTACAGAAAATTTGATTATTTTACTGAATAAAGTCCATTCAGATGAAAAATTATTGAGTTCTTTCATGGAATTGTAAAAAAGATAATCCTATTGTTCTATCACAATATATTGAGGTAAAATAAAATACTTCATTTTGAAAGCGAAACAAAAAACGAAAACGAATTTTAAAGTTACCACTTTGTCTCGACGAAGTATAAAGAAAAACATTGGTACCGTTTTCAAATTGCTTTTCCCTCTCCCTCCCTCTGTATATAAACTGCTCCACAAAAAAAGTGGCGCACTTTGAAAAAAGCGTTAATTTTTTGTTTTATCACATTTTGGGCAAAGATTATTAGTTTTAATTATTTTCATAACCTGTCAGGGAACAATTAATCGAATCAAGGTCCTAAGTTTCTTGTAAATAGAGAAGAAATTCCTCGACTAATCCCCTTCGGTCTTTGTGTAAACAACAACATGAACTTTACCTCAACAGTAAATAAATTTATTGACCTCTTCAGTTGCGTTTCTACTTTTTTCAAGCTGAAAGCATTGCAAACTCTCAATTACAGCAGAGCAAGTGGCCCGTATTATTGCATTAGTTGAGGATGGACGGAGTCAGCGGTACGCAGCACGAACGTTAGGGTTGCCTGAGACCACCGTCCGTAGAGCCATCCATCGTTACTGGGAGACAGGCCTCTGCACTCACAGTGCAAGGTTCGGGTCGACCAAGAGCCACAGAAGCACTTGATGACCGATTTATTAGAATTCACACTCTAAGAAATCGTACATCAACTGCTTCTGAAATAGCTCAAACACTGCTTACTGTTCGTGGAGTTTCAGTCAGTGCCGAAACCGTACGAAGAAGGTTCGCTGAAATGAATTTACGCTCTAGGAAGCAAGCCACGGGACCATTGCTCACCGTAGATCCTCGGAGAGCCCGTCTAGAGTTCGCTAGGTTACACCGCAACTGGTCTGAGGACGATTGGAGAAACGTTCTCTCTTCAGACGAGTCCCGTTTTGCTCTCTATGCATCTTATGAGTTTACCCAGTTTACCGAAGGCCTGGGGAGCGCTACGCTCCGTGCAATATTTCTGGTAGACTACCTTTCGGAGGTGGTTCAGAGATGGTGTGGGCTGGGATTTCTATGGGGGCTTAGACTGAGCTCCACGTGTTCAACGGGGCAATCTTGAAGGCAGATTTGTATGTGAGGGAAATTTTGCAACAATATGTGATACCCTATCACCATTTATTGGGGAGAATTTTATTTTTATGCAAGATAATGCCCGACCACACACTGCCGCCTGTGTTGTTCAATATCTCCACGATACTGGCTTTCGTGTTCTGAGATGACCAGCACGCAGCCCGGATTTAAACCCTATTGAACATCTTTGGGATGAGCTGGGTAGGCGATTAAGATGGAGAAATAATCCTCCCAGGAGCTTAGAAGAGATGCGAGGTGCTCTGGTGGAGATATGGGAGGAATTAACACAAGATTTCGTGAGAAATTTAATAAGGAGTATGCCGAGGAGATTAGATGCAATAGTGCGAGCAATACACGTTACTAAAATTCTTTTTCTCTTTTTTTAATCGGAAGAAATACATTTTTTTTCCAAACTCATTTTTTGCCGAGAAGTACTTTTTTGTTAAATTAAAGGTTTTCATTTCTTTTAGATCATTTTTTTTTTTATTTTAGCCTTCCCGTAACTTTATACTTCTTATATTTGCTAACTAAAATGAAATGTAGAATAAAAAAGTTACATTGAAGAAAAAATAACGCATTTTTAAAGTGCGCCACTTTTTTTTGTGGAGCAGTGTATATATATATATGTGTGTGTGTGTGTGTGTGTACACTACAGCTCTATATATATATAAAGCACAGTAATGCCTATTTTTCCCAGACGGGCAACTACTAAATTAAGTTTCGTGTACGGATGCGACTAGCAGTTTACTACAAAGTTCTTTCATTAAACATTAAATAAAATCCAATGTCTAGACCGGGAATCGGACCCAGTACCACCACAATTACATGTAGCATCTTTGCAGGCCTGCCTCTAACCGCTCGACTATGATGGCGCCTATATTAACTTGTATTGAATAAAGTGGTACTTCAAATAAAACGATTTTTTTTTTTTTTTAATTTAGAATACACGTTACCAAAAAATCCTATCTTAACCTACAATCTCCTCAAAATCCATTGATGCAACACCTTTTTACCAGGACACTTCCAGGCGGGCGCTCCTAGACTAAATAAAGTTGGAATTACCACTGGATATCTTCCCATCTCTGTTGATACAGTGCATTGTTATCCTTGTTGCTTATGTCGGTAATAAATGCGTTGATTTTTACAAAATTAAACAATTAAGAATAAATTCCCAGTTCTTAAGATCTTCATTAAAATGATACTTTAAAGTGAGGTCAAATCATATTACCTCTGAAGATGTAAGTAAGACCTCTGAAGTGATGTAAAGTAGAAAAAATGTAATGACTGTCTATTTTTCTCAGGCTTGAATGCAACTACGAATAAAAAGTAGCTAGCTACATCGGGATTCAAAATAGGAATCTCCCACTTACAAAAAAAAACAACGCTTCATAACCATTACTCCTAACACTTCCGCGAAGAATGTGCAATTATTATTACTGTAATCATTCCTTAGTTAGACGTAGTTGCAATCCATACCCTTCTTAGAAAGGTCTGGAATTTTTTTCCCACCAGACTTAGTTGCGATATGATATCCTCTGGCTGTAAACTGTCCTTATATCTCATATAACAATCAAACAGGGATATGGGAAGCAGCTCCTCTTCATGGGCCCTCTAAGGAAACAGGGTAAGATTGGTTCGGATTTTTACACAAATAAGGCACAATACTAATTCCTTGTTTGGTTACTTTGATTTGGGTGCCATTATTGTGAAAATATTTTTTTTTTTTGGACAACATCGCAAAAAATTAAACAGCGGCACTTCCGGTTATTCGATTTTGATCGATCATTCGATTGTGGTAGATCGATAAACTAATCATTAAATTTGAACTCTTTTTTTTTTGCTGGCCTTGAACATAGAGACAGACAAACAGGAAATTACCGTTGAAAAATTGGCAGACGATTTAGAGAAGTAAAAATAGCAGAATTGCATTAATTGTATATCATCTGATTAACATAAGAAGGCTAAATGTTGGCAAATTTCTATTTAAACTAAAGAGATTAATTCAAATTTTATGCATAGTAAGTTTACTGAACTCGGTTAAATTGGTTTAGAAAGGTGTTTTAGTTATTATAAGGGAATGAGAGAGTTGGTAGAAGTGAAAGCCCTTCATCAGGTAGTTGTGTCAGTTCGTTTAGGGACAGAGTCATTAGTGGGCGATGGATTAAAGCCCTACCTAGTGGCACAGCATCATCCAGCGCTGTGGACCAGCGCTGACTGATGATTATTGTATGGATAGTGCTACGGGCCGGGGAACGGGCAAGAGCTGCTTTTCAGTTCAGTTACTCTCGCTGTTAACAAGATCGATTTTTTTTCTTTTTTTTTAATGATCATCAAACCGTCAATGTTTGACACTTGGAAAGGTTTGTTTGTGAGCGTGTGATTTATAATATCGGAGATTTTGGAATATTTTGCTGAGCTAAACTTTAATGAGCAACATCTTTATGGGTGAAAATAATAACAATTTTGCATTGATCCACTCAAAGTGGAGTTTTAATTTTCGAGTTTTCATTGGAGGAAATGTATCTCGAGGTCCTCAGAGTATAGGAAATTTAGGTGGGAAATACACTTGTTCCATAACCGGGATTGAGGTAATCCTGAGCCTCAAACCTCTTAATCTTGCTGGGCGAAGGAAACCATCTTCAGAACACCTTAAGAATGAGTGAGAACAGAGAATCTTCACAACACCTAACCTAGAACTAACCTAGGCGCCACGCAGGGAACGGATGACACACGGATGATTGAGTAAAAAAAAAAAAAAAAACGGAACAGAACGCCAACAACCCCGAAGTAACGGGGCGCTTCCTAGTAAACGCAGACTTGGAAGGGCCTTTGTCCTCCTCTGAAAGCCTTCGTGAGCGTCGGTTGCAGGAGGAGGAGGAGGAGGAGCTCTCTTTTAAGAAGTGGCCGTCCACTTCTACCGGCTCCCTGAACTCTAGCATTTCCCCGCAGATCGTGGGCGATGATCCGTGAATTGGATGAGTTCTAAAAAAATTACACCTCACAACCGGCTCCCTTCTCTTCCTAGCTCTTCCCTGAAGAGCTCGGTGCTCTAGATCTAGGAGAGAACTTCGTTGAAACATCTACAAACAATTGAGTGCTTAGTGCGAGTGAAGATATTGAAGACTGAAAAGGATATTGTGGTGTATCGGCCCAGCAACAATAAGTCGGTCCCAACAGGTAACTTTAATAGAATCCATCTTCTTGCCGTCAATTGAGTTTCTCCAAACCCAGAATCTTGCCAACAATTCTCATTTAGTTTATAACCGGCACGATTCCTCCCACATGCGACAAATGAAAGCAAATTCGACTTTGTCTACCCTCCAAGTTAATTATTAATCATCTCTCTCTGTTTCAATATGATTTCTATGAATACAACATCTAGGTACACTAATTAATAGCACGGTACCCCTCACATGATAGATCGAACTGAAATAGTGACACTACCTAAACATTGGGGAATGCTAGTTAATCTAAGCTCTCCAAAATAATGGTTAATGTAAGTAAAATAACTAACAACTACCAACTCACATCCATTGTGAATAAAAAAATATCCAAATTCAATTCCCTCCCGGAAATATAATATCGGATTATACTCACGAGTATCCTTAAAAATGAAACATTTTCAATTATGGTGAAAAAAGCTCTTTGGCAGTTCCATTTGGCCAGCTCATAAAGTTCGATATACACTGTCGGCTGGAGGGTGGAACCTGTATTTTACATTTAGTAAAGAATCAATAGATTGTTTTTACTCGTAAATCGATTTGGCATTTCAAGGAGTCTAGAATTCATCCCATTTAACGTGATGTCAGGTTTTTTGCTTCGTTTTTCGCTGTACAAAATTTAAAAGAACTTCCTAATTTTAGGTCGCACAGGTACCTAATGAATTGTCGAGTTATGCATTTCTTTTTTTCTTTTTCTGCTATCACAAAGCAATAATAAATGAGACTTTTAACTACGTGACTTTATAGCATTAAGATAAAACCGGGAAGTTGTAAGTCTGGAATTATGATTACTTGATTGAAATATTGGTAAAAGTCTGAGGTAATTAGCACCCGGAGCTTTTTCCAGTAAAATGACGGTCAGTGTTTCGTAAGGTTACAGACAACACTGTCCATCGCCGGAAAATGAGCTGTAACATGTGCCTAGGACAACCCGGATTCGAACCCGGAATCTCCGCATTGGAATCCAGTTAGCTAATCGTAAAATATATTATTATTTTTTCATAGTTTCAAATCAATTTTAGGTAGGATAGTTACAAATCACAATAAGAAAAAATAGTACTTCTAGGAACACGATGAGAAGATCAACTGAGGAGTGGATAGAAGAAGTAGGTAGGGGAAGACCTAGTTCTTGAGGGAGTAAGAAGAAAACTGCTTCTGCTGAATCGCTAATCGTTCTTACTTAGACGATAATTATGACAATTTACAAAGATCAAGATATTTAGAGGGCATTGAATAATTTGCGAACCTGAATTATTATTGTGTCCCTAAAAGCAAAAGGGGTTTCTATTGAGAATAATAATTTCAAGTTAATATTGCAAGAAACATTATAATTTCAGAACATGAAGATGAACACTATGCTAGGTAAGGAAATGTAAGAGACGACAAGTGCACCAGAAATGGCCATGTTGTGAAATATTGAACATATTCGCAGTATTTGACACATTCGCTTTGAGTGCTATATGTTGATATAGTTAATAGCACTAGTGCTTTGACTCTATAAATAAACCAACAAACGGATGTCTTATATATGGCCTTCCCAAACTTTATATATAGTTTACTCCCCCCCATATCACAGCCAATATTCAAAGATATAAATCTAGTGTCCTGCCAATAAAGATGGCTGTTAGATTGACCATGGTTCTATGGGGAAGAAGAAAGAGGTGTCCCGTCACGCTGCCTTTTAGATAGACACTGCAAGCTCCAATCCTATCCTTACCAAGTTTCCCAAAAATAGTACTAAACCACCCTAAGGGCCATTTCAGTAATTTTGTATCAACAGGTGAGGCAATCTTGTTTGAAAACTTTTTCATTCTTTTAATAAACCCAGTTAAATAAAAAAAAAGAATCTTCGGCAAAGAATTGGCGAATCACAAATGAACTCACAGAAATGCCAGAGCTAGGTTTACTCTCTGGCGGGGCTCCTCTCCTCCTGTTTACTACAATTAGAAATCCTCTTCCTTGGCACAGGATATGGGTGCGCTACCTCAGACTGCAAGAAATCTACTTCATAGAAGAAACTATTCACTTGGAACCCAGACACTAGACTTAAAAGACAAGCAATGACAAAACGTGCCAAACTGTTTTACAGACTACTTGGACGACGCTCCAAATTACCCATTGAACTCAAACGTTGATATACAGTACTGTCCTCAAACCTATGGTGGACTTACGGACTAGAGCTGCGGAGATCAGCCAAACCTACGAACATACGGACTGTACAGACATTTCAGTCAAAACTAGTTGACACTCCTTTCTACGGTGATTAACTTCACTCTTCTCAACGACCTCAACATCCAATTCGTACACCAACTCACCAAGACAAAATATCACAAGTTCCATACTACTCCCTCGCCTTGCTCTAATCCACTCGTACATTCTCTCGCCTCCTCTGCCCTATTCCTAACAATCCACCTCTGGCTCGACTGGATCGCCAGAGGCCTGAGACTTCCTTGCAGTTTGAGGACCATAATCATCGACAATATCCTCTAAGGAGGGCTACCTCTGAATTCTTTCTCTCCTCTTGCTCGTCAGCACCACTTAAATCTTCACTACTCATATTTTACTTACAGTAGATTAGTTTTTTAAATTTATAAAATTTCTTACTTAATAAAAGAAATCGTGGAAATGCAGAATGCACTAGATTTCTTCAAATATTTTTTACGTTTTATTATTACTTTACTAAAATATGTCAGTCCAATTTTCTAAGGAGGCTGAAAGGGAAATTTCGTTGTTACAATCTAATTTTAGTTGAAGCTCCGAGTGAGTGAGAGAGAAGCCGAACGAACCAACCAAAAGTGATGAACCCCAGAGGCCATGAATCAATCACATCAATCCAGATTGCTTTAATGTGACCTCAAATGACCCTCCAGGGAGGGGGCCACATTACCGCTACATGTTTATTAACTTGGAATATTGAAAACTGTTAATGTTGGCAACATTGATTGACCTTTCATTGACCTTATTATTAATTTATTATTATTGTGCAGTTGTTGATGCCAAATAGTTAATTTATGCCATAAATATGTAATGATTTTTAATTAATACTATGTTAACTCTTTGCGGCTAGGGGGGGGGGGTTAAAAACTGTCCCACCTTTTGCTTAGCTTTTGATGCATGGTGGGATATACTTTAACCCACCTCGAAAAGTTGAAGTTATTCATACATACAGCTTAATGTGTTATTTAAAGTTTTTCATTCAGTTGGCAGTGTTATGCACCAGTGGTAAATGCGTGAATAAGTGAAATAATTTTTATATTTATTATACGAGGTATGTTCAAAAAATAAGGTGAATTTTCAAATTTCGCGGGCTACGTACATTCGAATTTCGATTGTCTTTTTTTTTATGTTGGTACTCTTGTCTCGAACATATTTTCAAAGTTGTAGCTATATAGCATGTTTAGTTTGTATGTTAGAGGCATAAATAAGACAAGTGTTTTGCGAGTTCGGCGATTTTCTTCTGTCGAAAAAAATGGATCAACGAATTTGAATCAAATTTTGTGTAAAAAATGGAATTAAGTGCTCAAAAACACTTGAAATGTTGAGAGTGGCGTACGGTGAGAGTACTCTGTGTCAAAAAAATGTTTACAAGTGGTACAAGCTTTTCACAGAAGGTCGAGAAGATGTGAATGACGACGCTCGCCCTGGACGCCCCAGCACATCAACAACCGATGAAAATGTTGAGAAGAATCGTCGAATCACAATTAGAGAAGTTGCTGAGGTTGTCGGCATATCGGTTGGCACATGTCCTGCAATTTTTTTCGGAAATTTTGGGCATGAAGCGTGTAGTAGCGAAGTTCGTTCCAAAATTGCTGAATTTTGATAAAAAAAACCGTCGCATGAGCATCGCTCAGGAATTGTTGAATGACATTATCATGTCTCAGTCACCGTATTCACCAGATTTGGCGCCCTGCGACTTTTTCCTGTTCCCATGATTGAAGAGACCCATGAAAGGACGGAGATTTGCGACGATTGAGGAGATAAAAACCGAATCGCTGAGAGAGCTCAAGGACATACCAAAAAGTGCATATCAGAACTGTTCCGAGGATTGGAAAAAACGCTGGCACTTATGTATTATATCTGAGGGGGACTACTTTGAAGGAGACAAAATAAAAATCGATGAATAAATAAATATTTTTTAAGAAAAATGAAAATTCACCTTATTTTTTGAACACCCCTCGTAAACTTGACCGAAGTAAAAAATGGTGGCACCGCATACTGTTCTATTATTTGGATGCAGCTGTTGTTAATGCATATATTGTTTATAAAAAATTGGGTCAAAACATGGAACTTAAACATTTCAAGGAACAGCGCTGGAGGACAGTGCTGTACTGTCTGCAAAGCTCCGCTTTGTTTTGGTAAAAAGTTGTGTTTGAGTGAACATCCTATAAAGCATTAGTTGCATAGTGGTATTATACAATACCAGTGTCCCACACTAAAAAGGACTATTGAAATGGTATTAATTTTTTCTTTTCTTTTTTTCTGTATTTTGAGAGTAATGATTATTTGAGAGGGATGATTACATATGTAAGATAATGGAAATGAATGTTTATTTCCATTATTTTATAATAAAAGAAATTCTGTGCAACTAGGGCTTTTATTTTCTTTAAAATCGTGCGCCTCAAAGAGTTAAACGATAATATTGTAAAGTTTTAAAGGATATCCCAGAACTCAAAGAAGACAAATCCGTGAAAAAAAAAATGCACTTTCAAAACCTGCATTTCCTGTGTATACTCAAAATAGAAAATCCGCTTCAACTGCAATACTTCCGGTACTGTAAGCGATGTATGAGAATATGTCTGTACGTATGTAAGTTATCGTTAAGTTCATAAAACGTCTTCAAACCCGCTGAAGGATGTTTCCAAGTCGCAGCTAATTAGCATTTACTTATTTCTGTACGGCTAATTTTTGTAATTATAGCATTGTTTAAGAAAAAAAAGCACAGACAGTAAATACATCTTAGACGTAACTATGTGAACGAAAAAAATAAACCTACTCCAGAGTATAAAAAGAAAGTTTGATAAAGTAGAAGTTCTCGCTTAACTACTTCTCTTGCTCAATCTTTGATTGCCAACTTCTTAACTCAGACGGAAAAGTTATAATTCCTTGGTAAACTCTTATTTAAGACAAGGAACGCGCACAAAAGTGTGTTCCAATTACGATCAAGACGGCGGAATGTTCATGTGGATTTCTGATGTTAAACAATCATATGTATTTTTCTTCTAAATCCAATTTTCATATCTAGTTATGTTAGAGCTGGAGGTTTCTTTTTGTTTTTTATTTAACTAGGGATTTTTATTTAAAAAAAAGTTTAGTGACTGTAGAAGATAGATAGATAGATAAATATTTATATATTAGGTGAAATTCGGGGGAGTCCGAAATGTCCAAACGTTTCACTCTATATAATATAGGCGCCTATATGAGCGCTCTCTAAAGGAGGTTACTTGATTGTTAGGCGCCACGGTAGCCCCTGCGGGTTAAAAGGCGAGACCTGCAAAGCTAATATCCATTGTGGTACTGGGTTCGATTCTTGGTCTTGGCCTTGGATTTTATTTAATGGTTAAATGAGAAATAGTAAAGTACGCTTGCTAGTCGCCTCCGTCCACGACACCTAGTAAATGGTAGTTGGACGTTAAGCCCCGCCTGAAAACATAGGCGATTACTTTACTTTTTTACTTATTAGGTGAAAGTATATACATACGATAATATGCATTGGAGTGCCAGTAGTAAATACTATAACCTCCGGCAGACAGTAATAAGTTACAGAATTGTACAGAATATGAAAGTATAAAGGGGAAAAACAAATGAAAACCCCTCAGCTGATAAGAAAAGGTTCACTTCAGGGATTCCATAACTCTCCTGTGCTTGTGCGCCGTGTCCAAACTATAGTCCCCTATTCGTCTGCATAGGTCGTTGTGACTTAATACACACTTACTGAAGAAGTAGCGAGGTACTTGATGTAGTGTTCTACATAGTCCATGTTGGTGATAGTCTGTAATATGGGTGTAACAAGCCTGAAGGAATTTATTTTGCATGATCCTCAGCGAGGCGATATTGGATCGACATGTCGAAACTCCAAGAGGGACAAACATAAAGTAGCATAGGCCTAACCACTACCTTGTACAGGAGGAGTTTATTATCTGAGGACAGTTTAGAGTCCCTGCAGAACAGCAGGAATAACACCCGAATGGCTGCAGCAACCACTACCTTGTACAGGAGGAGTTTATTATCTGAGGACAGTTTAGAGTCCCTGCAGAACAGCGGGAATAACACCCGAATGGCTGCAGCAACCATTACCTTGTACAGGAGGAGTTTATTATCTGGGGACAGTTTAGAGTCCCTGCAGAACAGCAGGAATAACACCCGAATGGCTGCAGCAACCACTACCTTGTACAGGAGAAGTATATTCTCTGGGGACAGTTTAGAGTCCCTACAGAACAGCGGGAATAGCACTCGAATGGATGCCTAGTCTTTACGGCTGAGACCTGCGAAGCTAATATGTATTGTGGTACTGGGTTCGATTCCCGGTCTGTAGGCCTTGGATTTTATTTAATGGTTAATAAAAGAAATTTACAGTATGTTTGCTAGTCGCCTCCGTCCACGACACCTAACTGGTAGTTGGACGTTAAGCCCCGCCTGAAAAAATAGGCGATTACTTTACTTTTTTTGACTGTAGAAGAGAGTGTAGAAGTAAGAAGAATACAGGTAGAATTGAAATGGAAGAAGGGCCACCAAAGAATGAGGGAACAAACACGTCCTCCACTCCAAGAAAATAACGGCACTGCCAAATTAAAAAAAAAGAAAATACTAGAACAAACAGGCTGAGAATAAATCATCGGCCATTTTCAAGAAGTCTTAAGCAGCTAAGCACTTCTAGTGAAGCCCATGGCTTCACACTTGCTCATACCCAAATTTGACATTATTCGTCTTAATTAATATTATCTCAGTTCAAATTGTGGTTAGTTTGTGGCAGTGCTGGATAATTATTGGTCGTAGCCCCTGACCACGGACACAGCAAGTGTAGTGGGAGACGGAAACGTAAGTGAAATCCAACTCTCTACACCTAACCGATAATTCTAGCACTGATGGTGGATGAAAATCTGAAGCGGGACAATAAAACCAGCGTGCTAAAATGGATAAATTCAGCGAGAGATATATCTATTCAATTTGTGCCACTAAAATTTTGTTAATCGATGCGAAAAAAATTGTCTATTTCAAACTAAAATAGATGTACAAACAAACAAATAGGCTGATGCGGAAAATAACTGCTGCAATGCGCCACAGTCGATTTAACTGACTTGTTTTTGGAATTGCACTAAAAGCAAATCACCGTAATAAGCAATCCACACACGTTCGGCTTTCTCTATCGCTGCTAAAGACCGATTGGAATGTTGGGCGATTTAAAAGTTATTTCTTTGGAAAATAGTTTTCTGTCTGTGCGATAAGTCGCCATTAAATTGAATAAAAATAAATTTAAAACAAAAACGGGATAGAAAGACTTTAAAGGATTGACAATTCAGTTAACTGGCAAAATATTCTGTATGACATTCTCCCAATTCTGGTATCTGCAAAATGACTTGTTCAGTACTGGCAGAATATTCTGTATGACATTCTCCCAATTCTGGTATCTGCAAAATGACATGTTCAGTACTGGTAGAAAACTAAGCTGATAGTGTGGAGAGACCAAGTTAGCTTGGGTTACACCCTGGGAACTTCCGGGCATCCATCAATGTCAGCACCACGTTACACTCAAGGAAATGTATCTCAAGATTTTTATTTATTTATTTTTTTTTTTTTTGGTTACTTTTATTACATACAAATACATTATAATGTAGTGATGTAACAAGCATCAATACAGATTTCTATTTCTCATTACCAATAAGAGGAGTAGTATGATCGTGTTAAGACGTTGGGTTTCCATCATCGCCAACGGAAGTTCAACTTCCATTTTTCTCTTCCAATGTTTTTTCAATTCGATATTTGGCTTTAAAAAAAAAAACCTCTGGGGAATTTTCTTGAAAACGCGAGCGATTTTTTGTTTTTCCAAACTTAGCATTAATTAATTTCCAAAGAAAAACCTTCCCGCAAAGCTTCGTTTTTTTTTTTTGGAAATGTTTAGAGTGAGGTAAATTTAAGCTTTCTAAGTTCTCCTCTGGCTTAATCAAAATCCTGTCATTTCTGCCCCTTCTCTATGGATGAGTATCCATCACACTCTGCCAAAACTTGGAGGAAAATTAGTCATTAAACTAGGACACGACGTATATAAGGTGTGACGTGGTATAAATCTATTATTATGTCAATATTTCTATTCTCATTCTATTCTTCCCATCCTAAATCTCTCTCCTTTCAAGACGCCTGCAGGAAATTTGTCCTAATTGGTAAAGTGGTGCGCAAAAAGGGAGGTAAAGATGAACGAACGGAAATGCATTTAAACCACCTTTACGCTGCGATACTCTGCTTGTCGTGGTGTTAAATTCAATAAAACGAGTACATTCTGATGAGAGTACGCTATCTTGGGTTACCTATGGACAAACGGCTAACTTGGAGTCCTAACAGCAGACTGTAAATAATGCAGACTAATATACGATTTCGCATGATCTCAAACGATCTAAACCAACTTACTTTGTACAACACTTTACTACGAGCTACATGGAGCTACGATCTAGAGAGATGGGGTTCCGCTAAGCATTTCAACGAATCTAATCCAGGCAATCCCCCCCCCCAAAAAAAAATCCCTCGGAAAATCACCAAGCTCCTTATTTATGCCTCCAGTAAAACCCTAGATAATAATCTACACATTCCCTTTGTGTTCAATCTGATAGAATTCCCCTTTAAAGAACCCAGAACTCCTTATCCTATCATCACAAACCTCTTGTTCAACAGCTTCCAAACCTACCCTAGCCCAATACTCCCGTTTAGACGACTGAAGCGCCAGTAGCCTCTTGGTAATCTACACTAATTCCACGCCATTAAGTGATCCCACAGGGTATCTTCTTCAAATGTCGTTCATGTCATTTTATTCAAGTATCACAATAGCTTGTTGTTAATTTTGCAGTTGCATATAAATAAATTGATCGTAATAATACAAAAATTTTAAGCAAAATTAAAATTTAAAGAATATTTCATAAATTAATATTGTGTGTTACCGAGATTTTTGAAATTAATGAAATTTAAATTGATTTAATAAAGTTTTAAAATTCAATTTCTTTCTTTTATTATTAATTCTAGCATAACTCGATGAAAAAAGGGTTGGCAATAAGATTTACATAAAGAGAAACTAAAATAATAATTACAATTAAGTAGCGTTATAGTTGCTTTAAATTAATCTATGGATAGAATAAAATCAATTTAGATCGGGAAGGGTTAGCGTAATTTAGCTGGATTCCCACACGGAGATCTTGTGTTTGAATCCAGCTGCTAGGAGTTTCCTACAATTCATTATGTCTGAAACGAGAGAACATTGTCCGGAGGCGGACAGTGAACTGAAAGAAAGCTCCGGGCGCAAATGATCTCAAATGTTGATGCGCCCTAAATAATACTAAAAATATTATTTAGATATAAAGTTTTCTTAATAGATGTATTATTATTTTACAAGAGATCGATAGAACATTGACAACTGTCTGAGTTAATTTGAATAAAATGTGATGAATTGAATAGTCAGAATTTAATCACTGAATCATCATCTTTGCAAATTTAATAAAATGGAACGTTATAAAAATATAAAAAAAATTATCTCTTTCAATTTTTAAATAAAGAAAAAGTCAAATTATTGGACATGATTGTTTTTTCCTCAGTAAACAGAACTAAGTGACGTATACCAAGAACAATGTTCCTAGTTATGACCCAGTGCGACCAGAATCGTTAGAAACACCTCTTCGCTCACGGCTCCCCTGGGAGGCTATTAAATTTGAAGCGACTGGCAGTTATTGACAAAAAAAAAAGAGAGGATAAAACTGTTTAGTTAAACTGACGAGGGGTAAACTCAGTTTAAAAAGTAAAAAAATCAAAAATCAAATACAAATTGAATACCGCACAGATTGTCAGACATCTTGTCCGAGTAAATAACTATTTTTTTTAAATGTCAGCATTTTTACCACATAAATGAAGTGAAGTCTGAGGTAAGTAAGTAAACTACGGGTATTGATGAAGTCATGTTAATGGTAGGATTAAGTCGGGTGAGATGGCCAATCGGTAGAGATGGCAAACAGCCGAAATTTAACCTAAATGTCGTCCGACGGCGCTGCGTGACCTCTCAAGTGATGAACATTCATGTCTGGCCACAGTGAGTGTATTTTGGTCTGCGTCAAAGCGTTATTAATTAACTCAGAGAATAAAAACATTATCGTCTCAACAAAAAATTTTATGATAGTTGCATACTGCGTGCTGCAGCGAATGTATTTGTCGAAATTTTAGCGTTGTTTTTTACATATTAGGAAAGTACAGTATACATTAATGAATCATAACTTCTAAAACTGTCAAAAAGTACGCGTTGAGTTATGTTTATCATGATGGCCATCTCGCTCTAGCATTCGGGACAGATGGCCATATGCTATTTTATTTTTTTTTTTGTAAGAATAAAAAAATGTTTTTTTAAAGTATTTTTACCTTATCTTATGTTTTTCAGCGTGTGAGGTTTCCAAAAATAATAATAAAGTAAGCCTAGCCCTTACCAAAAATTTGCAGGCACCCTCCAAAAAAAAAAGGTGGCCATCTCACCCTACTTTACCGTATAAAGATCTTATTGGTTAAGCCAAAAATAATGATTTTTGAATTATTTATTTTTTGCCAAGAATTTTTATGAGAAGGTTGAACACTGATCTTCAGCGTCGTCAAGAAAATGACTGAAAGATAACATTGCACACAGTTAACCGACTTTTGAAAAAAAAGAAGTCTTCTTCCGTTAAATCGCGGGAAAGATCATACCTATTCTTTTGTATTTCGTGTAGAAAATCCCTTAAAGTAATCCCCTATTTGTTTTCAGATTAGAGTCCTCGCTAATTCACTAGGGGTGTCGTGCACGGAATCACATACTTGACTATTAAATTTTACCAATCAAATAAAAAAATTAGCTACACACATTACAGAAATTATGCTTCGACATTACATGCTCCTACTTAGAAACATTGCCGTCATTCCTGGGTAATTAGAGGCTCGTGTGGAACTAATCAATACGAAGAATGAGTTTGAAACCTCTCGGTTTCGTACTTCAGGCTACTGTTGCGGAGGATTGGATAAGGATCTTCATAGGATCAGTTGGAGCGTCAAAACTGTGGAGTTAGTTCTTCACTCTCTCCGAACAAAAACTACTATAGGCACTACTTCAAGACAGCTGCCAAACTCCTGTGTTGCTAAGGAGGACACCTACAGGGTCATCCAATGAAACTACATTATCTTTTAGTGATGAATAATGTTTTTTTTTTCTCTCTCTCTGTAGCCAAAATGATTCTAACTAGGTAGTTTACTGCACGAGTGCATTATCGTGTTACATCAGCTGTTATGGGCGGCGAGTGAGTTGGGTTAGATCCGCAATGCTAGACAATTATCTGTCGAAGCTGGCATGTTTATTGGCATCCCTGAACGGTTCCGCACCTTCATACATCATCAGAGAGGCAGATAAATCAGTTTGGTGTAGACAATTTGACTTCATTTATGTTTCCGTCTCCTAAACAACACTTGCTGACTGAGTAAAGGAGTGAACATGTGTGTTACTCAAAATATTAACGAATCGTAACAATTTTTTTGTTTAAATAATGAAATTCAATGAATCATTTAAACCGGAAGGGTTACAATATCCACCTTTTTTGCTACAGCGGTTTAAATCAACATCACAAGAGGAACCGCGAGTCTGCATCTGCGAGATGACCACAAGAAGATATGCACCATTCCAGGAGAATGCAGTGTTGAACTAGCTATACATTTCCTACTTAGGATAATGCGACTAAACTTTGGATGTTTTAAGGCGCCGCAATTTTACAAATTAAGTAATTTCTCCTCCGGAAATGATATTGTTTTATAACTGAGTATAACCTGAGCAAGGAGTCGCTCTACAACTAATTAATTAAGGTTATCTAAAAATAAATAATCTCAAAATACTCCCACCTCCATTACTCTTCTGTTAACATGATAGCATCCCCTATTGTCAATATTTGCTTATATATTATCAACAACCTCTAACTTCTGAAATTTCCCCCAACATTCAAAATTAAACTTCGCTCAGTTTGTTTGTCATTTCCATTCCGCCAATCGCCAATTTAATAAAATTACTCCAATAAATATTTATTTGAATCTTCCCTGGAGCAATATTGAAGTTATAAATATAAATATAAATCTCTTATCTCGTCATAAATCTCTTATCCTCAGCCTTTAACCTTATCTTTAACTTTTTTAAAATTTATATTAATAATATGGGAGGTTTTACTCTCAAATAACATTAGCCGACAAAATTATCACCCGAAGGAAACTTTTAAATAAAGATTATATCGCATCATTACCAAAAATAATAATGTTCTAATGAGAAATGTAGCTGTTCTAAATAACCACTTTCCACGTAAGTGATATAAAGTTAAATATTATTTTTAAGCATCTCCTACCACATATATACTTATGATGACGTATAAATAAATACAGTATTATTTAAAAATAAAAGAATATACAGGGTGTTCAGCATAAGACTACGGTAACTTCGGGAGGCGATTCTGGGCATCATTTGCAACAAAAAATTACATATAAACTATGGCTCGATTCAGCTCCGTTTTATAGATATTTTTAATTTTATGTTTTTTCAAGGTATTACTACTTTTTAGTTAACAGTTGTCTATATTTCTTAAACTGTTTAAGCTAAAGCGATTTCAATAAGCTCATTAGAAAGAAGGTTAAATTTCCTTTTAAATAAGCTAATTTATATTTCAAAATAGTGATATCAAGTGTTCCATTTTGTAGCCCAAACATAAGAAATAGCAAGTTTCTAATTTTTTCCCCCAAAACTTTGACTTCATTTTTCTAAAAAATATTATATATGTAAAAAACGTGCACTATTCATGAAAAACATCTACATACAAACACCTTTCGAAAGGTATACAATGCATTGGGGTTATTTTCAAAATTGATGCAGAAATCTCTGATTAATTGCAAAAAGATAGGGGTCAAATCAGCGTCGCATAAGAATATAACTGATCAGAATCAACAAATCCAGTACCATTTTTTGCAAACGTGTAATTTAATAATTAATTAATTTAAGAACTATATTCAGAAATTTAAAATTTACAATATAAATAATAAAATAAATTAAAACGAACAAAAATGTTATACGAGTTTAAATGAGGGTTAGGTACCAATTGGGAAAGAAAGGATTTTTCGCGCCCGGAGCTTTTTCCAAGCACTGCTGACCTCCGGAAAGTGTTTTAGACCACACCAGATAGTGAACTGCAAGAAGCTGCTAAGAAGAGATGTTAGGGATGTTTCTAATTATTTCCATTTCCATTTATCTGCAAACTTATTGCACCGAAATACGACGATATTGTCCAATATTCTTTATTTTAAGTTTTCATCAGCAAATTTTTGATGCCCTTTCAAAAGCACTAGCATCTCCAGCAATACCCTTGTTTTCAGGTTCTGAATCAATCCCTCGTGGACCGTAGGCAGTTCTGTACGCTCAACTTATTTCTTATTCACGCAAGTATCTAGTGAGAAGACGGAATTACTCGTATATGTTCGGAGAAGAGACAAACAAACTTTGCATGGGTTTGAAACTCTAGTCCTGGAAGAAATATATTGAGATGTGAGAAATTATTCAGCAGTAAAGCATAGTTGGCAAAACTGATTAGTTTTCAAAGGATTTCCTAGTTGATTAGAGCGATTTCCCCCTTTCAAAACAAACTCATTGATAAAATAATGATTCTTTAAAAAAAACACTGCGTGATAATGTATTAAATATATTCAGTAACCGTTCTTAAATTAAATAAATAAATTCAGTTAGCTCTCTACTATCACCATCTTATTTAACCATGTCAACAGAAGTGTGTCAGCGGTCGTATACCTGAATAGAATACATAAAGGGTCCTGGGGGAAGAAGTATTACTCTGTCCTGTATTTAGGTGGGGGGTAAGGTCTCTTTACCACAACCCTTCCCTACAACCCCACCGGTGATGACGTGGTTGAATCCGCTTTATGCGATATTGTTCTCTGCTGGGTAAGCCGGAATAAGGTCGTGGTCTGATTTCTGATGCGACCGGCAAATACGACAAAATTTTTACACTAAAAAATATGTATATTTGTGTATCAATAAATTTTTTAATAAAATTTTTATGAACCACAATAAAAGTGGTTTTTTGCGAGCTTGTGTTGTAATCATAAATAGATGAGGCGCCACGGTAGCCGAGCGGGTTAAGAGGCGAGACCTGCAAAGCTAATATGCATTGTGGTACTGGGTTCGATTCCCGGTCTTTAGGCCTTGGATTTTATTTAATGGTTAAATGAGAAATAGCAAAATACGTTTGCTATTCGCCTCCGTCCACGACACCTAATTGGTAGTTGGACGTTAAGCCCCGCCTGAAAAAATAGGCGATTACTTTACTTTTTTAAATAGATTATTAATTATTGTGCTTTTACAAAGATCATGCGAGAAGTATAACTAAAAAACGGAAAAATTACTGAAAATTCAAATTTAAAATTTCGCATCGGTACCATTTTAAAATTCGATATTAAACTTTTAGTCAAAACCAGCCAACCGGATGTGTCACCAAGAAAATAGATTTTTCAGTTTTTTCCCCCGGAAAAAGCTCAAACGATTTCCTTTAAACTTGGTATGTTTACTACACACACGTAGATCTCTAAGTTGTGTCCATAACGTTTTCCACGGAAAATGCTAATTTAAAGCATTATGGCGGAATGGTGGGTTAAGCTTCCCTCTAAACAGCACCATATCTAAGCATATTGAGCAGCGTTTTTATTTATGTAACTCTAGTAGGAACTCAGGGTTCAATTAAAATAACTTGAAGAAAAGCGGTTGAACGGAAAAACTGCTTTCTTGAAAAATGTTTGCGGTTTCCCACCCCCGAATCAGGGATAAAGGAAAGCCGTGTCACTGTTCAACATCTGTTTGAAGAGTGAAAAAGAAAATTATTTCGGAATACATATTCCTGTGCGGAGGAAGATTGTTTTCTGCGATAAACAGGAAAATTTTTGAGTAAAAGAGAAGTGGCCAAGGAAACGGAAATAGCAGTTTACCGCTCAACTTATGTGCCAACGATTACGTACGGCAGCGAATCTTGGGCCCTGAAGCAGTCGGACTGAAGCCATCTGAAGGCTATGGAAATGAGATTCCTGAGAAAGATTGAGGGAAAACAAGGAGAGAGACAGGATTCGAAAGACAACCGTACGAACAGTGCTTAGAAGTAAACCCCTCGTACAAGTAACTGAGAGAGGACAGCTAAGATGGTACCGGTCATGTAACTTAGAATGGATGACACCCGGGATACCTAAAAGAATTATGGAGGTCAAGAGTGATGGGGAAGAAGACCTCGAGGAGGTAGAAGAGTTACCTGGCTGGATAACATGGAAAGTGCCCTGAGAAATAGGAGACTGGAGATGTCTGTGGCCAAAAGAATAACTAAGGACCGGGAAAGCTGGCGCTCCTTGTGTAAAGTCTGTACACCTGACGGTAGATGAGGCAGCGAGTAAGTAAGTCAGTAAGTATTCCTGTACGGGCGAATTGGAATCAGGAAAAGAATAACACATGTGATGATGTACTACTACGGTAAATCAAATATAAACGGTAATTTTGCTATTCTTCTTAGAGTGCAGGTCCTACCTAGATAATGTTGTGTGGAGTAGATGTTTGGTTTATGAGGAGTGGGGGAACCGGTCTGGTTAGCGTTCAAGGTCGCCATTGCCGTCAGTACAGCCATAACCGAGCAAGAGGTCCTAAGGCGTTAAACCGTCGGAAATTTTAACTCGTTTGCGGGCACAGTTTGGGGACAGTACACTGTCTCAGAATCGTGTGTTTGCGTGGGCGAGAGAATTTAAGGGCGGACGAGAACGGGTTGAAAACGAAAGTCATGATCGACGCACAAGGACAAGCCTTACAAATGACAATATTCGTGCCGTTCGAGAGCTTATTGAACGTGATCGCCGGTTAACCGTGGAAGAATTTTCATCAGAAGTGAGTATCAGCTATGGAAGTGTTCAATCCTTAATCACTGATCAACTCGGTTTCAGAAAAATTAGTGCTCGATGGTATATGGCGAGTTAACGCCTTGCAGGATAACTAGCCGTGGAAATCCGAAGGCTAGTCTGGGAAAAACTCCGAGTAAAACTAATGTAAGATAATTCTAGGGGAAGGAACCCCTCCCCCCCAAATGCAAATCACTGTTACACCAGGTTAGTGGTTGCAGTTTTATGCTGGCTCCTCAACTATAGACAAAAATCGATTTGCGCAAGAGATTGAAGGGAAAGCCCTCGGTACTGACCCTTTGAAAAACGGAAGGCGCCGTAACAGTGTATTGAGGGAAGTAAGTGTACAAATATGCGAATTGTCCACGTGTATATCTGTTAAAGCTAAGATGTATTGCGTTACAGCGTTCGACTTCCGTTCTAAGCTCCGGATTTTATTTAGTAATGAATAAAAGAAGTTTTGGTACTAAAGTAAGCTGGCGATCCGCTTCCGTCCTTTGAAGTACTTTTCCTGTTTAATAAATTTAAACTATCCCCTCTCCCGAAGTAGTACACAGAATTGGCGACCACTACGAGATATGCTTGATGAATGTGTACAGAGATTAATGCCTCATAAAAAATGATTTGTTCTGGTTGTATTAGAGTTGACCCCAGAATGACCCTGTTCATCCCAAGTTAGACAGCGATGACATATGGGTAGCCACATCTACGTCACACACTGACAAACAACAATAAAAACAAAAAAACACACACATACACATTAATCAATTCACGTGAATTCTCGTTGGCTGTCTCCAAAAATTGACCACCATTTTTCAACACTGCTATTTCTCTCTGTTTATTACCATTGGGTGAGTTTTAGGGTACACCTCTACTTGAAATGAACATCCGTCAGTCTGCATTTTGCACGTGTTATATCAACGGGGTTAAATGTTCTCTTTATTTATTATTATTATTTTATGATTTAAGGCGCGTCAACATCTAAGGTTATTGGCGCCCAGAGCTTTTTCCAGTGCACTGCCGGCCTCCGGACAGTGTTCTCTCGTTACAGACAACACTGTCCATCACCGGACAGTGAGCTGTAAGAAGCTCCTAGGAAGAGAAAATCTAAGGGTCAGCTGCTGGATTCGAACCCGGGACCTCCCCGTGGGAGTCCAGTATGCTAACCGCATAGCTAATCCCCTCCCTATTTATTATTATTATTTTTTATTTTGCGACCATTTCGATTTTAAAGCTTTACCGGAAGGAAGCGGATCTTCAGAGTTCGAAAAAAGTGTTTTTCACAATTAGTTTGTGGGTATGTACTTAATTCTTAAAAAAAAAAGCAGACAAATGAAATATTTCGAATCAGTGCCATCATGGACTTGGAATTAGTTTTCGGGTAACTTGGCTCTGCCAACCAGAAGTCCCGGTTCACTCAAATATTTTTTATTTTATTGCAAATATTTATTAAATATATTTTATTTTCTCTAATAAATCTGGGCGTCTACACGACTAAAACTATGGTTAATTACACTTTTTTCTAGAAAATTGATTTTTCTTCGCCATTGCAAATTCTAACAGTAGATTTTCTGTTCCTTCTGGGGATTCTTACATCCGGTGATGGCCAGTGTTGTGTGTTTCGAGAGAGCATTGTCCAGAGGCCGGCAGTACACTGAAAAGCTGTGGGTACCAATGGCCTCAGCTGTTGACGCACCTAATATACGAGGGGGTACCCAAAAAAAACCGGAATTATTTTTTAAAAGCTATTTATTTACAAATTTTTTACAGAACAACCTTATCCCCTTCAAAATACTCTCCATTACAACTAATACATTTGTCCCACCGGTGCTTCCACTGTTCGAAACATTTTTTGTAGTCATCTTTAGAAATGGCTGACAGCTCCTTCTTCGTTTTTTTCTTGACCTCTTCAATGTTGTCAAATCGGTGACCTTTCATGCCCTTTTTCATGCGTGGAAATAAGAAAAAGTCGCACGGAGCCAGGTCAGGCGAGTAAGGTGCGTGGGGCAGCGGAACCATGCCATTTTTAGCCAAAAACTGTGTAACAGAGATGGCTGTGTGTGCAGGTGCATTGTCGTGGTGGAAGAACCAGTCTCCTGTTTGCCACAAATCGGGTCTTTTTTGGCGAACACTATTGCGCAATCTTTTCAAAACTTCCAAATACAAGGTTTGATTGACGGTCTGACCTGGGGGGACAAACTCTGAATGGACTACGCCTTTGGCACCAAAAAAGCAAATCAGCATTTTTTGATGTTTGACTTGACTTGACGACATTTTTTTGGTCGGGGTGAAGATGACAGTCTTCCATTGGCTCGACTGTTGCTTTGTTTCTGGGTCATAACCATAGCACCATGACTCATCACCAGTAATGACCTTTGACAGAAAGTCTGGATCAGTTTCAAGCTGTTGTTTCAAAGCACGACATGTTTCAACTCGATGTTCTTTTTGATTGTCAGTCAGAACTCGAGGAACAAACTTGGCAGCAACCCTTTTCATCCCCAAATCTTCCGTTAAAATTCGCTGAACCGAGCTCCAAGATAACCCACTACTCTCTGACAGTTGATCAATTGTCTGTCGACGATCTGTGAACACCAGCTCTCGAATTTTTTTCAACATTTTCGTCGATTCGGGCAGTTGATGGACGTCCAGAACGAGGTTTGTCATCAATCGACATGTCGCCATTTTTAAACCGAGTAAACCACTCGTATACTTGAGTTTTTCCCATAGCGTCATCTTTGTAAGCTGTTTTCAACATTAAAACACTTTCAGCAGCATTTTTGCCGAGTAGAAAACAAAATTTCAGAGCTGCACGTTGTTCACTTAAACTTGCCATCATAAAAAACGAAAAAAGAACAAAACAGCGCTGGTAAAAACAATCACTGCAGATGAACAGAACAAGCCAGGCAGACAACACAGGCAGGACTGAACTGGCAAGGAATTGCGCTATACACGTCTAGCGGCAGAAATGCGTACTACATAAGCTCCATGCGCGGCAACGCAATTCCGGTTATTTTTGGGTACCCCCTCGTATAATAAGTCCTGTGCTACGCATTAAGGTGCGTAGACGTTTAGCGGAAGCTGAATGTTGTGGCTCCCCTAACCCCGTCTTACAAGGGAAAAGTTTTTGGTTTTTTATATCTGGAATAACCACTCACACGACTATTTCTTGCTATGTTATAAGACAACTTTTTTTTTTTTTTTGAAACTTAAAATTTATATCAAAAAGATGGATCTAAAATTTGTACATATTTCCCAAAAAATAAGATGATATAATTGTAGAAAGTATAACGTCACAACTTCCAGGAAATGTGAAATCAATATTGCCTGAGGAAACGTTGCTATTCAGAGAGAGAGATAAGCCTGACACACATCATGCTCTAAAGTACAGATTACAAAATCTTTTTGGCGATTGTCTAGAATATTAAAGAGAAAAGTCGACAAAATTACGATACTTTATTTGCCAAAATATTTAGCATTTATTTATTTATTAAACCGATTATTGCGCAATAAACTGCATTTTTTTTTAAGAAAAGCTTAACTGCATGCATCCTATAAAGCTTAAATGAAACCTGTACCGACAGGTTTCAAATAAAACATTCACAAATTAGTTTATACGATTGGTTTCTTACGCTGAGGCAAACATCCTAAAAATTGTCTAAACTTAAAGTAAACTTAGATCGAGTGAGGGTCAGTTTAAACGCCAGTTTAAAGTTTATTTTTTTTAACTCAGACTAAAAAAAGCTTAACTAGATATCCACAATAACAGTCTCGCCCAAATATACACATTCAAACACGGGAAATGTAATAGATATTCCTTTCTCCTTGGCTAAGCAAATCCAATTGGTGGAAGTACTCGATATTCCATTTCTAGAATTAACAACTAACCAAGCAAACTAAATTAATCTACCTCTGATAATGGAGGAAATTCCTGAACTGGTCAGGGATGCAATAAACATGCATGCTACGACAGGATAAAATCAAAGATATTACCCAGCACTGCCAACCTAATCACACTTTTCAAGTAAACTAAATTTAAAGTGAAGTAAAGCCTATTTTTCCAGGCAGGTTTTACATTCAACTACCGAATTAGGTGTCGAGGACGGAGGTGACTAGCAAACATACTTTACTATATAAATTCAGTTATATTTACCGTTGGGAATATAGACTAGTACCGCAATACTTCTTAGCTTTGCGGGTCTAGCCTATAACCGCCTATCATACTTTACTTCAAAATTTTCTCATATTAACACATTAAATTGCTGCTATTGTTATTGGCTCCAACCCATTCCTTAAATCATTGGCTCCTCTTCCTAATCTTTTCCTTTACAATACCCCAATAAAATATTGTTCCTCTGTGAAAAACCTTGGTATCACTTTCGATCAAAACCTATCCTGGAAAAACCATGTTTCCCAAATCTCTCGTCGTTCCATCCATATCCTTAAGCAGTTTAATAGTTCCCGTCACCTTTTTCCAATTAAGACCCGGCAACTCCTAGTTTCCTCTCTTATATTCCCCCATTTCGACTATGGTTGTTTAGTGTATGGCGGTCTTTCTGGTGATATTGAAGCTAAGCTTAAGCGCCTCATGAACTGCTTCATAAGATTTATTTTCAGCATTTCCAGAGACTCTCGCATTTCGCACTGCTACGATGAGTTGAAGTGGCTTTTTCCTGTCTATCGCCGCCAATATTTTTTGGCTTCTTTCCTTTTTCAAGTCATCCAGTCTCAAAGGCCTTCCTATATTTTTCAACTCCTTAAGTTTAAATCCTCCATCCATTCCCGTAACTAGATCTCGCTCATCTGATCTCTATATTCCCTCTCACCGTACCTCATCCTTTGACAAGTCCTTCCTAATACGTGCTACCTCTCTATGGAACTCCTTGCCTTCATCTGTCCGCCATGCTCCTACCCTATCTATCTTTAAATCCCGTCTATTCAGTTATCTCCTTTCTATTCAGCTTCCTCCGAAATTCTAATTGTTTTAATTTATTTCATTAATTTCTGCTGTTTTATTATTTTATTTTTACTTTCATTTTCACTTATTATATTTTCACTTTTGTAAATACTTATTTATTTATTTAATTTCTGTATAATCACAGGCCAAACTGTTAAGGCCTCTATTTGTTCCTGTATTTATTCTTAGGGACAATTGTCCCAGAATAATAAATTTCTTTTCTATTTCTATTTCTATTTCTAAATAAAATGCAAGGCCTAGGCTAGTACCGCAATACATCTTAGCTTTGCGGGTCTAAACGATAACGCGATAACCCTCTCGGCTATCGTGGTGATTCACTAAATTTTGTTGTTTAAATTGTATACTGTCTCATAATGGTGACCTCTCAAGAAGAACGACGCGCTTATCATTTGACCAGCCGGCTCTTTATCCCCGAGGATACTAGTGCCAGACACTCTTCCGGCCATAGTTAGCCTTTCACAGCAACCAAGAAATCTCCACTAATGTTTTAATCATAATCAAAAAGAATTTTAAACGATGTTTTGCAGGTAAGTACTGAGCCAGCAAGTTTATTTGCAAAGATTAATGGGTAAGCAAATTTGAATAGTCTTTTATTACTACCATTTATTACATAAACCCAAATTAAATAGTGAAGTATTTAATATTTAATTAAACAAACAAATGCAATTTTCGCTACTTACTGTAAAAAAATAATCAAAATTTGTCAGTTACGGAGATAAAGTCACGTGAGCGTTACGTCAGCGTTTCATTTTCTTATTTACTTGTTTTTTAATTATTAATTTTTAATTAATGTTTAATATAAAATAACGACATTGTAATAAAAATGTTTAGATGGATGTAAAACTGATGTTCATCTTTAATTACAATAATAAAAAAACTTTTAACTTCGAGTCCCATTATGGAATCTACCATCTACAGTATTTGTAATTAATTTACTTTTATTTTCTATTATAATCGCCTCTTTAATTAAAATTTTTATTTTAATTAACTTTAAAGAAATTATCAGAGATAACAATTTCATTTTTTAAAAAAAGTACCTTTTGTACAAATGCCTGTTTATTTACTTGATCCTAGTTAGTGCTTTGCTAAAGTTCAAGTTCAGTTTAATTAACTTTAAAGAAATTTGTTTTTAATAATAATTTATTTTTAATGAAAACTGTTTTAAAGCTAAAATTGCTGCGATCTACTTAGGGGTAAATATGCTCTTTTCAGACCAAGGTCAGAAGGGTGAGTTTTCTTCTTAGAATACTCCCAAACTTTAAATTTAAGGCTAATTTTCGAATAGGCTTTGGGAGTGGTGTACGGAATAACAGGGAGACGGTACTTGGCTACCGTTCTGCCTTCTACATAGAACGTTCCTCGGGAGATCTTGGTTGAATTAGATCGTGGGAATAACAGCTTGGGAGGACCGACCAACAAATAATGGTGTAGAGAAGAGAGTTAGACCACTCAGGAAGTTACCAGGCCTCGGACCTTCGCAGATTCTTAGCTTTACTCCAGAGGGGATTGTTGCAGTGTTCCGCTTAGCTTCAGTAAGAAGTCACAGTAGATCTTGAAGATGGCACTTCGATCTTTTATACCGTTATCTCTTTCACACGTTTATCCTTCCCATTTCACTGTTTGTAGCATTTCTTGAAGTTATTTTACGCTCTCCACGTCATATGAGAGACATTCGAGCGTAGATCAAGGGGTGCTTACTGCTGCTTACTCCTTCAATTTCCTCTAACGATAGTCCTTGTTGCTTGAGTATTTTACTTCTACTGTTCCATCAATAAAATACCCCTACTTTAAAAAAAAAATTATATTCAATAATCTTAAAACTGATTGGCTACCCCAATAGTGTATTATTAACAAAACAGCCCATTAATTCTGACATAAAAAACTGAACTTGAGCCAAAAGAGATTTGATGTTTCAATACTGAGGCACATTTTATATTCTTTTTATTGAAATTACAGGCAGAGTATCCTTCAGGAGATAAAGGATGAAACTCTTGGTAAAATGGCTGGACGCCAGGATTATCTTTTCTTTTTTTACAAAACTTTTTTTTAAAGAAACTTGTCTATCCCCAAACTTCGTTTTATCTCCCCTTTTTTTAAGAGAGAGGGAGAGAGAGAGAGAGATTACTATAGACAAGCACAGGTTTGATTACCCATGAATTGATATGTCATGTTGTTAATGGCCCTTATATAGCCACTAATTGCTTCTTCAGTTTTCTGCATAGTTTGATTTTCTTAATTTCCATTGAAACTAGAAGATTTGCCATCAAAGTTGATTTTTGGAAAGTTGTGACTATTTTTATTAGTTCGTTCTCTTTCTTCCCCACCTCTATTACAAAGACATGTTTTTGTGATCAACCAGGAACAGATTTGGTTATCTATTTTCGCCAAGAATTAAACCACTCACGCGATTCATTAAAAGTATATCAAGGTTATGTCTTCTTAAGCGTTTTCTCTTGCATTATAGAAGAAGAGAAGTGACAGGAGAGGCAATTAGGGTTACCCGTTTATGGTGTTAATTGATGATTCCAAAAAAACAAACGGTGAGGGAAGAGACGCAGGCAAATACTGTCCACAGTTTGCCGTCCACTTCTCGTCTCAAAAGGGGGGGAACCAGGGCATCAGATCAAAAAAAGAAAGCCAGATCATACTGGACAATCAGTAGCTACTGCGTGATAATTGGAACTAAGAACAGGAAACTAGTAGATGGCGATCCGTTCATGCTGGAGATTTCGTTTATCTTGCCGGGCAACCGTAAAAACAAGAATGACGACTAAAAATAAGTAGCCAGCCGAGGTTCTAGCTACTCACCTTACAGATATCCCAAACCCCGCGATTTCTGCAGAAGCCCAGGGGCGCAAGGTGGAGGAAACCTTTCGCTTAGAAGAGAGCCATGATATTTTTTAAATCATTCCTTGAGTTTTTACTCCGCATGTATTCAAAATACTTACATAAGATATTGCCTAATAGAATGACGAGCATTTTGTCGTAGTGCATTTTTCTTGCATGCATGGTCATGCGTCTTGCAGAAAATAAAAAGCGACCCACCGGAAATGGTTCTCCATAGGTTTGGCGTATCTTCATGCGCTTCTCTCATTTTTATTTTGTGAAATTTATCCTTATTTTGCGAAGGAATCAGATTTGGATTTAACTGTAATTCCGAGTTAAGAATCAAAAATATGGTTTAAAAATGTTTAAATTTATTTCACACAGAGTTTCAAAGTAATGGAGAACCGAGAAAGAAGACCAGCTGGGTGCAACATTAAGACAACAAAACTTTAAATTATTTCTAAACGTTAAAGCAGTCTGTCTAATAGATATAATTTAATAAATAATTAGTTGTCTCAGCGGACAAATACTGTTTTAAAATGGTTTAACGTTGGCCTAAAGAAAGTATCAAGTTTTTAAGAAAAGAATGATGAATGCTGCAGCAGCTGAGACTCTTCGCCCTGGTGATCTTTCACCATTTATATAAATTGAGGATTGTTTTTTTTTTAATGCTTAAATCTTTATTTCAGCGGCGGATAGCTTTATTGTTTCAAACTTATCTGACGTGCCTACTTTTATAAATACAGAAATTTATAAAAGCTAAATTCTGGATTGAACACACGTACCACTATCCCCTTAACTACGAACACTAACGTTCTAATTAATACAAATTGTTCAAACTACGAACTTTAAATTACATTTAATTCCCACTAATATAATAAAGATTATAAAACTGAAAATTAAACTGAAATAACTTTATTTTATTAACTAACGGATTTCAGCGAATTCTATTAGTGCGGATTTCATCAGTGCGGATTTTAATAATAATTAGGGGTTCATCAACAGATCAAGGACATTGCATTTTATAATTGTAGTTACTTTAAAGAAGAATTATGATCGGATAGAATTTTTGTAGGAAATACAGGTTTGAATTTAAAAAATACCGAGTTTTTCAGAGGAACCAGCCCTTAAATTGACTTAATTGTGCAGCGAATGGTCAACGAATACTAGATTCCTGACCGGGAACGCGGAGATCCCGGGTTCGAATCCAGCTATTGGCCTTCTTAGATTTTTCTCTTCCTACGAGCTTCTTACAGTTCACTGTTCACGATGATGGACGAGGGAACACTATCCGGATGTCAACAGTTCATCGATAAAAGCTCTGGGCTCCAATGATTTCGTAACAGTACCTCGGAGGTATACGTACAACACTACTTCATATTTTAAATTTTTTCATAGGAGAGCAAATGAAGGAGTTTTTTCTTAATTATAAGGCCACGGGGAGTTATTTTGCTTAAATCTTTGGTGGATAATAAGTAAAATAGATACACGTTAACAGATGGTTGGGTAATAAAAAATAATAAAGTTGTATTAGAAACATTAAAAAAAGAAATTTTGAAAAAATGGACTTAGTGTTGTGTGATACTCCGAGGTATTGATATGGGAGCACGTCATAAATTAAAATAATAAATAAATGTACAAATATTAAATAAAAAAGTTAAAGTTATTTACAAGAAATCCCCAAAAAAGTGAAAACGAATTTACTGAAATGGTAATCCTACTTAAAGGAGTTTGCTCACAAAGTTTCTGTTTCAGCTAGCCTCGTTTTTGTAGGCGCTTTGTTCGCACACAAATATCATTTTGTGAAATTCACTTGTTCTGGACTCAGGTTCTGGACAAAACGGATATTTATTTCTGGTTAAATAAACGCGACTTTAAAATATTTTTCCCTACCTGATAAGTGACAGTAAATAATTTTCACGATCAATTAATGAAAAAGAAAATGTTAAATTTCCCTTCTCTCCCCCCTCCAAAAAAAAAAAATCACTGAACCCCAATCAGAACATTCTCCTGCTTCATACATTCAGTTTAGAGATCAGGCTTGATCCTCAAAAGTTCCCGCTGATACTCTAATGGCGCTACTAGTTCCCACGTAATCTGCTCGATGATATTTATGTCACTGCCGTCCTGAATACTTAATTCCTGTGGGAATTCTGTCACCAGCAAAATCCGGACGTTACCACCTCAATTCCTCCCAATTTTTTTTTTCGAATTTCCTCTCCCCCCTTCCGTCTGGAGGGTGATATGGTGTATGGGAATTTCCATTTAATGGAGAATCCATGATAGTACCGAGGAGTACTCAAGATTAAACCATTGTAGTGAATTTTTAAAGATCTAACCTTTGCGTAAAGAATTTTGGTTTGTATGTTTGTTACACGTTTTGATCGAATATCCATTTGTTGTTAGCCAGTCTGTTATTTCGTCTAGAGTAGTAAAGAAGTTTATCTGTGTGAGTAATTCGATAGAGTCCCAAATATGGGTTATAAGGGAAGCCGTCGGTGTAGATAAAACCATACTGGATAGGGTGGACGAAAGAAGGCTATTTTGGTTTGGAGATGTCCTTCGTATGAGCGATACGCGCTTCCTAAAAAAGGCTCTCTACTGGCAACCTGCTGGCAGACAAAGAAGAGGAAGGCCTATGAGTAGCTGGGCTCGCGCAGGTAAAGGAACTATTGACAGCGCGAGGTCTATGCGAAAGCGACGCTCAGAATAGGGTAGGATGGATGCTTGGCGCAAGGAACCCTGGATAGGGAAACACCTTGGAAGAAGAAGAAGAAGAAGAAGAATCTTCGGAAAACGAATTTGATTAGATATCAATGCTGATTCCTCTGCAATTTAAAACTATGTCTTGTGGCTCCTAAAGTGGGAATGTAAGCGGATATTAAAACGACAAGATTTTCAGTCTAAAAGAGAGTATGTAGATTAAATAAGAACTTAGAGCACGTTCTGCCCCCCTCAACTTAATTACTGTGACTTAATATGCCCTAGGGCGACTGAAGATGCATCCTATGGGACACTAAATTACCTCCTCCTCCTCACCAATTGTGATTCAAATAATAAAACTAAGATTCAACAATTACAACGAGAAGCAGACCTAATATGGATTTGATGAATGTAAACTGCACAATAAAGAACAGGACAGGACAACGACTCGACATTCGACATCGACTGGCAGGAAGGGGTTCCCTATAAACTTTTTTACGACTCTTTTTTAATCGCTATTTAGTTGGTTAATTTTTTATTATAGTTTAGAATTTTTACTTTTAAAAAATAGGAGAGTTTAATGTGAAACGTGTGTTTCACATTAAACGTGTTCGAGTAATAAAATGACAACGTTAAAGAAAAACGTGACGCCACCGCTCTAACAGCACTTCCGCAGAATTTAATATTACCTAAGAGAACGTTATAAACAATTTACTTGAAGAAGACGCTAGTACAGACAGACAGACAGAGAGTAAAGCTTCGACCGGAAGTTAATGAAATGCAAATTAACTAGATAATTGAAGAAGATTTCCCAGCACGAGTGGTTTTTAGCTGGCAGGATGGGTGCTAAAATACTAAGTTATCGGATGTGCATTATAAATAATACTACATAAGCTGATAATTAAGAAATGAGGTACTTACAAATTGAAATCAGTTGATAAAAGGCAACTTACCTGTAAAAAAACAAAACAAACGAAATTATTTAAACAATTAAAATTAAGAAAAAGTTTCTTTGTTATGAGAGAACACTGTCCGGAAGGCCCGACAGTTTACTGAAAAAGGAACCGGATGCCAAATACATCAGCTGTCGTCGTGCCCTAATTGAATAATGTTTAATAAAACAAACTTGTATTGGAATATTGCTATTCAATTGAATTAATGTCAAAATGCGCGTCTACTGGTGCGCTACCTTGGGCTCTGCATAGACGAACGACTCACGTGGAACCCACAGCACTAGACTTAAAAGACAAGCAATGACAAAACGTGCGAAACTGCTTTACAGACTACTTGGAGGACGCTCCAAATTACCCATTAAACTCTAACGCTCAATATACAACACTATCCTCAAACCTATGTGGGCTTACGGACTAGAACTGTGGGGTTCTTCAGCCAAACCTACAAACCTACGGACAGTGCAAACATTCCAATCAAAACTCCTCCGACAGATAGGTGACGCTCCTTTCTACTCACTCTTCATTCTTACACCAACTCGCCAAGACGAAATATCAAAAATTCTATTCTGACCTCTGTACTTGCTCAAATCCTCTAGTACAGTCTCTCGCCTCCTTTCACATTCCTGACAATCCTTTTCGCCGACTGAATCGTCAATGGCCCCGAGACCTCCTTGAGGTTTGAAGACCTCAAGGAGGTTATCATAATCGGTTTCTTGTCGAGAGTACCGAAACTACCGCTGGGTAGTTTCATCCACCTTCTTACTTATTGCGTATATTTATACAGATAGTAAATAACTAAATAAATAATAATAATATACCTAAATCCAAATCTTTTTAAACGACGAATACTAGCTCCCATTATAACCTGCAGTCGAATAACCTCTATTTCTAAGCCAATTATGAAGGTTACGTATTATTATTTTACATATGTAAAAATTTAGACACCCTTTTTACCTTGAAGATAAATTGTCATACTCAATTGCGATACAAAACTATCCATGATCGTTGGTTATTACGAGTCTCGACTATTTTGCGTTTGTTTATTTAAAATATCCTTCTAAAGGCTATGATCGACAGTTTTATAAGCCTGATACATTAGGGTTTAACCAATACCCGGTTGTTCTTCACCCACCTCAACCCTTCACTAGGGCAGAATATATGGGAGAGAATTGCTACAGTAACCCAATACCACAAGGCGACCTAGTTGCTGAATTGTGGTCTCTTTGTTTGTCACAGCAAGATACACTGTACTTAATCTATATACACAACTAAGGAGTATACGAGTAAGCAGACTTAAGCCAATTAGTGTGCTGGTGGAGCTGCTTCAGATACCTGTTTCTATGGCTGGCTGAATTCCGCAATGTAAGCACCCCAACTACTAATACACACACAGTGGAGCATGGAGAAAAAGTTGCACGGCTATCTAAGTCCTCCCTCAGTTTTTGGGTCTGACCAAGTCTCTCTATCCGGTTCAAGAAGACAACATCCGAGCACAACCGAGTCTGCTTCCCGGAACAGCTTAACATGTGAGAGGTTGCCACTTCAGCCGGCCAAGTTACCCACGTCTTTGGCTACACCCTGGATTTACTTGTGGATAGTGGTAAATTAACCGCTCATGGGTGTGATCCCCATGATGTATGTCAGGATCAGGAAGCAACTCTTTGAAAATGGGTCTAAGCGGAAGTTAAAAAACTTAAATAGAGTTAGTTCTTACAAATACTTCGAGCGAGAAAAGGTTATTCCGCTCTCATTCTTGGAGACCTAACAGTACTGAGTTCATAGCTGGAACAGGTTGTAAACCTGAAAGCGGTTTACATTACTGTCAACAGTTTTGTGAACTACGTGCGAACAAATAGATTTATAGATGGAATTTATAGTAGCCTCTTGTATATAATTAGTGACACTACAATTAGTGCTTCGGTATATTTTATTAACAGCCTTCAGACGTTTACTACAAAGGTAGCGTTTTACCTTTAATAAAAAATGAGTATTGATAAATATGTGTTACCATTTACACGAAATTTCCGAGGCACAGAATCCCAAATGAGCCTTATTGTGCCATCCCCTTTTAAAGTTCTGTAGGTAAAACCTTCCTCTTTTTATTGACAACAGACTCCCCAACAATCCTTTTTTTGTAGATTAATCTCCTCTAGCCAGAGGTCTCTGCAACTGCACCACAAAACCGTTCGTAAATGATGTTTGTAACCGAAAACATCTTTGCGTTTACCAGCACTGTAAAAAAATCTCTTACAAGAAAATTTGAGCACAACCAGCCAAACAGATCCTGGTTGGTCCTTTATTAATGAACACGTTAATTATTTATTTACTTTGTTCTGTGAGCGAGGTACCGTCTAAGTCCCTCCTCCCAGTGGCTTATTACGTCACTTAAACATGGTCACAGCTGAAGTAACAAGCCTGGGAGCTAACAGCTCTTGTATGCTGTTAAAACATTACACAACGAGGAAAACTAACAGAAACCACTTCCTCTGGTTATGGAAAATTCTTGTTAAGTGGTTTATTGTTTTTACTTCAAAGAATAAGATATGATAAAATTTAAAAATAAATTTGAATGAACTATAATTTTTAAAAAGTGATTATGTCCACCAATCTCCTGGATCTTTAATTTTTTTCCTGTCGTAGCATGCATGTTTATTGTATGCCCTAACCGGTTTCGGACATTTAACCATCATCAGGAGATAGGTAATGCTTTTGCTGTGTGGACGAACCCTTGTCTAGATCTAGTGTCTCTTTAATTCAACAAATCCCATCAAGCCATAATCATAGTTCCTCGAATGCTGAGGTAGTTCTTAAAGATTAACGAAAATAAACAATGCTAGAGCATAGAGCCTCCCTTTTATCTTACGTATCCCTGAGATCCATTAATTCCTGTAAATATTTTTTAAGATTTCACCAGCAATCTCCTATTTGCTTAGAATTCAAAGCAAATTCAAGGCTAAGTTCTGACTTCATAACATTTTTTTCCTAACACTAGCAAAAACTTTTTTTTTTTAGGCAATCCTCCCAAAGAAGAGTTTTGCATATCATCTCCTTGAATTCAAACTGCAACAGAATATCCCACAAATGATGAATTCCCATTGAACAACCAGGTAGAACTGACGTTCATCTACTCACACACAGATTTGCAAAAAACAAATTAAACGTTAACTACTGAACAAACGCTGAGCATAAATCAAGGAGGCAATCAATGGTTATTAAGCAAACCAAAGCCAGGATTATCTGGATAGTATCCTATGTGATTATCGTTGATGGATTAATGCTTTATGATGTGATAAGGTGTGATAAGAGAACTGATAGTGTGTGGTGTTGGCATTAAAAGTGGCTTAACTAGTGGCTATTGTTATTGGTGGGAGTGATATATCTTGTCAGCAAGATTCAAGGTTGCTTAGGATGATGAATTTTGGGTTGAGGGGATTTTTTTTTTAAACCAATTTATGATAGATTAGGGATGGTAGTGCAATTTTTACCATAAATTCCACCGAAAATGAATAAAAATGGTCACAGTATATGACCACTTACTGCAATCCTCATAGATCATAATGACTTTTATTTTATTAGACCTTTTTACTAAATGTTTAAGTCCCTTTAAGAACTACTAAGGACCACCCTTCTTACCCCTTGGCTATCATCCGAAAGTTATTAACTCCCAGAGAAGAGGGCGAAAAGGCGCCGATTAACTCCTTGGAATTCTGGTGTGTGACTGTGTAGAAATCCTGTCGATAATTGGTAGTCAAAGTAAGGGATTTCTCGTTTAAATGCTCCCTGAAATTTGGGTTACAATGAGATGAAAGGCAGAGTTTTTTGTGGTACTAAAATCTTATGCGGCATGGAAATCAAGGATTAGGTCATAATAGGTAGCATAGGAGTACTGAAGAGGAATCCCAGCCCAGGAGATGGCAAAAATGGTTTATCAGTGGATAGCCGTGCTGGATTCTTTTGAAATAGCTTTGATTTTTGCGTGTACTTAGAAATACAATCGTGCTACTACAGCGACGATGTTAGATTTTACCGCGACGATTATGCCAACAAGGCCCGGCTGGCCATTCGGATCATCATAGGTCGTCCCCGATAGAGACCATTTTAGAATAAGGGCTGCATCGCATGCAGCCGGCACAAAAGGATGGCTAATGTAGTTCTGTCAAGATGTAGAGGGAAACGTCACTGCATGAACTAATGGCAGTGTTCCCTTTGTTTGGCTAAAGGGTTCTATATTTTGGAAAAGAAGAAACATCTGGCCCAGGGGCCTCTCACTAGATTCTAGAAGTCTAATTAAAGAGACAGACCTTAAGAGGGTGCTCTAATTAGGGTGCCACAACAGACCCTTTATGTCGCGGCGGTGCAAACTCTCTAGACAATTCTTTTGGAAGTCATTCGATGTTTCTTGTTCGAAACATTTAATTGGGGACACGCACATACCAACAGACAGAAGAAACAAACAAACAGAGAGGGAGATATCACTCTGTCTCACTCAGCAGACTTCGAACATTACAAGAACTTTAGAAATAAGAAACGCCCAATAGTAAGAGCAAATACTAAAAATTTAATGAACCTTATTTAGTGAATCTTTATATTATCCTTTAATATCTTTTGAATAACTTTAACTTATATAAGTACCATACTTCAACAGGTGAATACTTAAAATGAAGAAAGGAGGTTAAAGTGAAATTAAAAAATAAAGAAGAGATGAACTTATGTGTTGAATTTGCAATGAAGTTCATTCATTCTTTGAATGAATACACGCAGAAAGGAGGCCGTAGTTCTAATAATCACCCAGACAGACGTACTCTAGGACATTACCCTAGAGCTCTTCTCTCACAAAAAAAGTGATTTAAATGAACGAAATGAATGAGCGTAAAAAGAGGAGCCCTCTCTCCAAGGGATTAAAGCAGAATTATTAAGTTGAAAGAAAGAAAAATGAGAGAATTAATTGTATAAAAAGAGACTAAAACTGACTGAGAGAAATAATGGGTATAATAATAAGAAAAAGGGCCCCTTATTGCATCCCTCCCTCAACTGCTAATCCAGTCTAGTTAATTAGGCTGATGTGACGTATACTTATGAGCTTTGTGCTTTCAAGTACGCATACACCAACAATACACTCGTCTTGTTCATTAGAAAGATCATCTGTCTAGATGATATACACATAGCTTTTCAGCGTAACCTAATTCAAGTAACAATTCTGCGCAAAAACCTCTTTTCAAAGTCGAGAACAACTGTTCCACTGTTGCTGCCACTTCTGGGGACAGGCAACAATAACAATAAATGGGTTCCTTTTTCTAGTTTACTTTGTATTGGAGAACTTCCTCCTCTTTGATCAATACTTCCGGTAATTTCAATATCCCCACTTTTGTGAATGTCACTTATCAAAGAAATATTTGTTGTATTTTATTAATTAATTAATAAAATAGAATTCATTGAACCCCATTATTCATTTGAATGTAGCTAAAGAGTGAAAAACGAAATACAGAACCGTTATACGTCTTTGGGGGGCGTAGTGCTGTACGAGACCGAGACGAGGCGAGACTTTATGCAGTCTCGATCTCGGTCTCGGTCTCGATTTTTTTGAATTTTTGTTTAAGTATTAAAAGTGGTTTGCTATTAATAATCTTTTCAAAAAATGTTATTATTTTTTAATAATTATTTTAATTTATATATTGGTAATGAAAATGTGTGTAAAAGAAGACAACTACTTACACTTCAATGCATCATATGTTACTATTACTGTTATATATCTTTATATAATTTCAAAAAGATGTTAAAAACGCGCCAAATGAAAGACCCAAATAACATATCTGCCTATTATAACAAGTCGATTCGTGAAATAAAAAATACACCTCCCAACAAACTTCCCGCTCCATTAGTTACGGCTGTTGGTGAAGATAAAGAATCTGGTGATTCACCTTTTGACGACGACGACGACTGCATCAATATTTTTGCACTATTTCCTCAAAAATCAGCAAATATCACCGAAAAACGGAAGACAGAAATAATTACACCAAATTAGACCAAGCACCAGTAGACGTTGACATTTTAGAATGGTGGAAAACACTTGAGAATTCCTTCAAAAAATTTTCAAGAATGGCAAAAGATATTTTTAGTATCTGCCAACTTCAGTGCCATCGGAAAGATTATTTTCGCAAGCTGCGATGATAATGACCAATAGAAGATCTTCTCTAACTTCTGACTCAGTAAAAGCTCTTTTATGTATCAATGCTTGGGCAAAGTGTATCTTAAAAACGAAAATTTGTGGCAATATTTTTTAGATGCATAGATAGTCTTTTTTTTCAAATTCATTAATTCTAAAATTCTAAAATATAATTCAAATAATATCTAAGTTCAAAGTATTAGATTATTAATAGTGAAATTTATGAAATTGAATGAATGAATGATATGAATAGTGAAATTTAGTGAATTTATGTAAAAATTAGGTAATTCGAAGGGGGCCGCCACGGTAACCGAGCGGTGCGAGACCTGCGAAGATAATGTGTATTGTGGTACTGGGTTCGATTCCCGGTCTTAGGCCTTGGATTTTATTTAATGGTTAATATGAGAAATTTACAGTAAAGTATGTTTGCTAGTCGCCTCCGTCCGCGACACCTAATTGGTAGTTGGACGTAAAGCCCCGCCTGAAAAAATAGTCGATTACTTTACTTTGCTTACTTTACTTATGTAATTCGAAGTCAAATAGATGTAGTAATATTGGACATATAGAATAAAATCGTATCTTTTAATAATTAATTCAATACCCGTAAGGATTATTTATTAATAAAGAACACAATTTTATAATTTTGTAGCTAAAAATTAATATTTGAAAAACCGAGACGAGACCGAGATTTCTCGACGAGATATATATCATGTCTCGATCTCGGTCTCGGTCTCGGTTGCTCAAGTCTCGTCTCGGTCTCGGTCTCGGTACGAGATTTGTCTCGCTTCTCGTGCAGCACTAGGGGGGCGTCATAGAAGCAAGGGTCGTGGTGGGAGGTGATCGTAGTGGGGATTAGTGAAACCTATAAAAGTAGTATAATTTCTTGATTGTTTTATGATTCATAAAAACGAAAATTAAACAGCTGACCTGCTTAAAAAACAACCTTTTGCAGTTGTGAATTCCAATAAAAGATTAAAATAAAAAATTCTTTCTAAACTAATCTAATAATTAGATGTAAAATTTTCGAAATTTCAAACATAGCAAGTCTAGTGTATGTCCATCATATTTTTGTTTTCGTTTAATCAGCTGGTTCATATAGTTTAAAATAATCATAACGAACAGCATGATATCTGTAAGGCCTTGGGCACACAGAAAGCGGTCTGAACGTGGCGGGCAACGATCTCCGACCAAGGCGGTCAGGCGGTCTAATTGTATTACACAATGTTGCAATCATCTTTGTCAAACAGAACGCGGTCTACCGCCGCGGGCTAGTCTTTGTCGCGACCTGACAAGCGATCAGGTAGTACAAAATTACAGATTTCAACGTGACCGCCTTGTCACCTAGTAAGTACGAAATAAAGATAAGAAACTTCATTACTCATTTTTTATTTCATTCTCGCGACATACGAAAATACTGGAAGAACCTATCTTCATGTGACTCCAGTTCGATACTCAAGCGGTGGTATTCCCCTAGTTGTTCTCTCTTCTTACTTGTGCTTCTCATGCACCCAACTTCGTCTTTTCTCCTTTTTGCTTTGCAAAGCTAATAGCAGAAGGAGTTGTTCTTCGTCCGAGCTCACAAAACAAAGAACAAGAAAACGCACTACTACTTCTCAAGAAGAAAGCGACCAAACTGGACCGCTCTAACAAAAGAATCGCGTCCTGTGTGACGTCCCCATATCGCAGACCGCCGCGACCACCGCTGGATAGCTACCCACCGTTATAGAACGCTTTCTGTGTGCCCAAGGCCTAAACGCCAAGTAATTAAAAATAGTACCAATAATAATTGTAATAAATAATGTTTACTCATCCAAATTTTGTTTTTTATTACTTAGAGAAAAAATAAATAAATAGAACACAAAATAAAGGTCATTAAAAAGTTAATTAAACAGCAGTTATTTAGTTGTTTATGTCCCCCAGATGGCAGCACCGAACGCGGGGTAGTTGATGATGCTGTTCGCGCCAAAACTAGTGCATACCATTTAATTAGATTTCTTTCCTTTTTTTTAACTAATTACTGCGCGCGCACAAAGCTCATTCTTTTAGCGAAAATTGTAATTAGTTTGTAACCAGAATAAACAAACCAACGAGAAGAGAGGTTTATCATCGCTAAAACAAATCTGTGGTTTGTGCCACACTCTCATGAATATCTCTTGAGCCCATTTTTTTGGGTTACTAAATTTTCGTAAATCTAGTTTTAAAAATAAATAAATAAGAACTATGCATGCGCCAAATCCTGACGACCGACAGCTGTGCAGCGTAAAGCCTCTTTCTCTTTCGATTGCAGCGTCTCACGTGTTTGTAGAGAAATCTGTCTGACCGGAACCGAATCGTTTGTGTAAGAGGTGTTAGTTTCGTTTTGCTGAAAACATGATATTACACACGTTACTTGAGCAACGAAGTGTCGTGAAATTTCACATGAAACTGGGTAAAACCGCTAGTGAAACTTATCTTTTATTAAAAGAAGTTTATGGCGATGAATGTTTTAACACGTGCGCAAGTTTTGGAGTGGTTCAAGCGTATCCAAGATGGCAGAGAAGACGTCGGAGATGATGACCGCCTGGGTCGCACTTCTACGTCCAAAAAGGATGGAAATATCGATTATAATTAATCAACATTACTACCGCGAGATGTTTGCTCAACTCCGTGAAAGTGTAAGGAAAAAAACGACCCGATTTGTGGAAAAACAAGTCACGGGGTTCTCCATCAAGACAACGCGCCGGCGCTCACACTGCATTGTCTGTCAAGACGTTTCTAGCCAAGAAACATCCCAGTTTTAGGCCTTATTCGCCTGACCTGGCCCCATGTGACTTTTATCTGTTGCCCAAAGTCAAATCTGCATTAAAAGAAACACGATTTCAGTCCACTGAAGCTGTGAAAGAAAAAGCGGCACGCGTCATGCAGGAGCTCACAGAAAAAGACTTCCAGCACTGTTTCGAACAATGGTAAATTCGCTGTGGAGCGTTGTAGGGATAGGGGAGGGGTGTATATTGAAGGTGATAGTATAACTAAATATGTATAAATTTAAAATAAAATGTTTTACAGCAATAGTCTCGTTATTTAATAGCCACACCTTGTACATACATACATTTATGGCCTAGTAATAAAACAAAATGGGTATGCAAATATATATATAACGATGGCATGAGATGGTAGTGTGGAGGACATGCCAAGATTATGTACACTAGAATGGACGAACATGTTGTAACACTGGAACACTAAGAGTAAACAGAGAAATGACCCGCATTCTTAAGTACACCCACAGGACTAAGGATCTTCTCTACTCCAGAGAATGGGAGGATATTGATCCTGGAGAGGATGAGTGAACAAAGGGAACGCCTACTATAGTTTAGCAGAGAGAAACAACCATATTAGAGTAAACTAAAAGGAAATATTCTTACACTCCTTAAATACTCCTTCTTCTTCTCGATTAATAGATCTCGATTATTATATTCCAGATAATTGAATACTCCCTTTTGCTTGAATAGAAGTCTTGGAACCCTATTTCTAGCTACATCACCAAAAAAATATCGGAAGACCACTGTTGCCAATCGACAAATAAGAAAAAATAAACAAATAGGACAGTTTCAAACAAATGGGAATTATTGGCAATTTTTGATATTTATTACTTCCTGTAACTAGGGAAGTATTGCGACCTTATCAAATTCTCACCGGAAGTAAGCATTTTGAGATCCCACATGTTCGAAAAAAGGGATTTTTAGAAAGTGGTTCCTGACAACAAAATTTATCAAAATCTAGAATACACAGCATGCTGAAAAGTCTTCATACTTAGGACTGAGCCCTACGAGAGGAAACCTGATTGCAATCAAGCGTTCAAAAACTCTTCAACGGAAGTACCACTTAACTGAGCGGATGGTGGATATACAACTTTTATTGGCAAACGTTTTCTGGAAAATTCTATTAAGAGATAGATGGACAGACTTTTCTCTGAAGGAAAATTTGAATATGGTTTTTTTGGTTCTACATATCATAAAAGACGTTTAAATTGCTAAAATGCTAAGAATTTGATGAGAGTAGCACAACCGGAAATGACATTTTACTGAATGATTATTTTCTTAAAAAATAACTTCAACCATCTTCCTGAACAATTCGATTAGGATTCTTGGGAGAAAAGGTGGTTATTCTTCCCTCTAATGTTCCATTTCAGTATAATGTACCACTCTGCGTCATTTTCATTAAAAGTAATCGCCTATTTTTTCAGGCGGGGCTTAACGTCCAACTACCATTTACTAGGTGTCGTGGGCGGAGGCGACTAGCAAACGTACTTTACTAGTTATTTCTCATTTAACCATTAAATAAAATCCAAGGCCTAAAGACCGGAAATTGAACCCACTACCACAATATTTCATTCATTTTTATTATAAGGAGCGATGAAATGTCTTGATCAAAATTCGATTTTAAAGGAAATTCCAAAACTACCGGAGTTTAGAGATTTTCTCTCTCCGAAAGCCGTGTTAATTTTCATATCAAAATTTTCTATTTATTCCGCCAGCCAAAAAAAAAAATTAAAACATTTTCTATTTCTGAATTTGGATATAAAAACGGATTACACCAAGGTTTCTGGTGAATTGTGCGCCCTGTCAGCTGGGAGCAGATGTGACCAATTTTTTGGCGGTCAACTTTATCTTATCAGATGTTTATTTTTAAAATACTATTGCAAATATTTGGTGTTCACTTTTTGGTGTTGGCTAGTAGTAGGAAGTATGGCTCTGTCCAAACATTTATCTATCGTAAAGCGTAATTCTGGATTTCAGAGTTCTCCAACATTTTTGATCTACATTTACACACCCTGTATAAATTGAAAACATTCGCCAGGATGTCATAATTTAGTGAAATAATCTCTGAAATTGGAGGGAAAATACGGAAAATGGGAGGGAATAAACTATATACGCATATTGAAAGAATTTTCCACAATTTTATTTGTAAAAGAAAAATCTCTTTATTGATAGCTTCTCTCTTCGGTGCCATTTCAGTGTAACGTACGGTTTTACCACCAATAATGGTCTTATAATTTTATTTTACCTTGTAAATGGACAAGATATAAGTTTGAATCTATTTTTTATTATTATCTTAATTAAATTTAAGGCGCGCCATCATCTGAGGTTATTAAAGCTTTTTCCAGTGCACTGTCGGCCTTTGGTCAGTGTTCTCTCGTTACTGATAACACTGTCCATCACCGAGCATTGAGAGCTGTAAGAAGCTCCCTAGGAAAAGGAAATCTAAGGGCCAGCAGCTGGATTCGAACCCCGGAACCTCCGCGTGGGAATTTAACTAACTAATCGCATAGCTAATCCCCTCCCTCCTATTATTTATTAGTCAATTATTTTTACTTGAAATTTTTTTTATAAAGGAAACTCCATTTAAGATGGGGGTTCTCGAAGGAATCTTCAAGATAAGCTCCCCTTAAAGAGATCTCTTAACAATCAATATATGATTCTCCTACAGAAACGAAATCAGGACCAGTCTTCCGAAGAGCTGTTTAGGAAATTATAACCTTAACAGATGTGAGGCATGGCTCAACCTGAATAAAGATAAATTCGACGGATTTCCACGAGGCCTTTCCATTGATCTAATCCTCTCCCTCAGTAAAAGTATTATTAAAGAAAAACATGCTTGTGACTTAATTATTTCGTTAAAAAAAAATCAGTACTATTCCATAAATTATGTTTGCCAGGGGTAGTCGACGAGAAGGTGAATAGGATAACCGTCTTCCTGTCCAGGCAGGGCAACAAAGCTGCCTTCTTGGGGTCTCCTCTTACTTCTCTTTCATGTGTGAGAAGTCTAAATGTGAAGAAATGATCAGTAGAGCGAATGCTCTGGACTATCGTTCCTGATCTAAGAAAGACGAAAATATAACCGTCAAATATCTGAGGCAAGTCTTAGCTTGAATAAAGACAAATTCCGTAAAAAGACAGGTTTCCTCAAGGGCTATTACTGACTAGAGAGAGTGAGAGAGACAGATAGAGAGAGCACATGAAGAAGTTCTGAGGGTCTAGAACGTGATGATACTTGCAGATTTCTTTGAGAAGATGGAGTGAACACCAACAAGTAAACCACCTAACTGATTGTTATGCCATTATTTAAGAAAGATTAGTCAGAAAAATTAGCAGATGCTGGCAGGATGCTGTAGAAATTCACCAAGCACCAGGTAGCGCAGCTTCAATAGATCTTTGTGGTCACCCCCCTCCCAAAGTTCTTGTCATAAGAGTCAAGCGGATTAGAGCGGCTTTTACAATTTGTTGATGGTTTCATTTGAATTTAAACTCTATGGATACGATCTTTTTTTGTAATTACAATAATTTCAGCGAGATTCTGGGGATTTGTGACAACTCGCTTAATTTAATATTTTTTATTCTAACATTTTATTATAATTATTAAATATTGAGATATATTTTCTGTTATGAGGAGTAAATGAAAGTATGAATGAAATAACTACTTTACGAACAAGTCAAAAAAAGATTCAATATCCTCGGAACTAGATAAAGATTTAAAAGTGAGCTAGATACAAACTAGAGAAAATGAATAAAACATTATTAAGAAATTGAACATTGTTTATGATGATCTGTGGATAATTCTTTTATAGAAATGGTAATTTAATAAGAACACAGTTCTATGAAAACACAACTTCTAAAAGTAGCTTTTAGAACAGAATTACCCTGGCTAGAGACAGATAACTGCTCCATTAGTTCCATCCCTTAATAAGTTGAACTAATTTTCTCAGGACTGAAGAGAAAGAGAAAAAGCAATGGCAGAGAGAGAGAGAGAAACTTGGCAAGGATTCTGGACGAAGAGTGCGAGAGATACAATTCCCTGGGCACTTAACATGGAGAACTAGTAGTCTTCCAAGGACTTAGCAGAGTGTAGATGGCCAACTAGAGACTTGGCTAGCAGATAGCCCGGTCTGCGGATTATCACTTTTTCCACTATCGCATTGTAAACTAATTATGTTATTATCCACTGAACATTTATCGTATCTTTTAGTAATATTCATTTCACCATAACAATGAAATTAAATATTGGATTTAAAACCCAATGTCCTCCTGTAGTTAATTGAGTCGATTATTAAAAGTAGCATTTCCAACTTAACCATCTCAAATAGCTCCAAAATAAAAATAAAAAACTCAAATTATATGTCGTAATTGTTTTGAGCAAGCATTTCCTTTTATGAGAAGGAAATGGACTGGAGCAAATGCTAGGAGACTTTTAGTAGCTTCCTCATAGACGGATATTCTTGCTCCGAATTGTGAAATTCAATATCTTTTTTGATAATTTCTTTCTTGGGTCTTCGAGAAAATAAATCACATTGGACGCTAGACGCGCTGCGCAATGCAACATGGGTAATGTTAAAGTTTTAAGAAAATACTTTGGTTCACATCTATTTTTTTCCCCTCAATTTTAATTTCTTTAATCATTCACGAGCTCTGTAAGATCATTGGAAATTCATTATTCCTTCCATAATATTATTAACCAAGGGAAAAAAGGAAAAATTTGCTATTACAGTTTTTCTATTAAATATTTAAAGCGTATCAACCCGTTTTTTCCAGCTTGCTTCTGCCCACAATCTAAAAGAAAATCAATCCAAAGAAAACTAGATTACTGTTACATATGTGTACGTTTTGTATTGCAAAGAGTTTTTCCAATAATGTTGTAGCCCTAACCCAGAGGTCTGTTACCGCCCTGTTAAAATAGCCTTTTTTTTCCTCTCTCTTCTGGAGTAATTGAATTGGCTTTTCTCTTCTATTTTTTAGTTATTTAATCTCAAATAGGAAAGCCTCATGGGTAGCAGGAACGTGCAATATTTAAGGGAAAACATTTAACCAGAACTTTTCCATTGTTTTGCTTTTCAAAATGGAAAAAATCAATGAAGAGTTGAAAATAATAATTGGCTGTAAATTCTTATTAGTTTAAAGTCTATTACACTAAAGCTTATCAGGTTATCAGTGGTAGAGAACAACAGAATATTCTTTAAAGACAGAGGTACTCCATGCAATTGCGCAGAACGATTTAGAGTCCTGGAAGAACTTTCTTTTGGTCAACCTAGCCTAGACCAAGATACAGATTTATTGCAGCTTCTTGCCGGTGCTAGATGAAACCACTTATCATTCAGCACCGCAGCAAAGCAAAAAAAAAAAAAAATCCGAGAAATCTCAGCATATCAGACGGCTACTCCAGCACCGCTGAAATGCCCAAGCTCTGTGGGCAAACCCTAGCAAGAACTGGGTAACCATTCTATGGTGCCAATATACCTTCTAAAATCCATTTGCCTTTCTTAGTTATTCTGAGGATGACACCCCCTTTTGCCCATCCTCATTGACAAGTTTGAGGAGTTTTTAATGTAAATTATGGTGGTGAAAACAAGTCTTCATGTTGCCATATTAGCTAGCTTCTAGGAGCAAACGACCGGTGTGCACCTACCTTGGAAATATAGATCATTCTTTGACAGTTAAGAGAATTCTTTGCCGCTCTCCAGAATAAAAAGTCTGATTAAAAGGACAGGTCTGGAGGGTGAGCTTTAGAGTAGGGTCACAGTGGCGTAGGCCTTAAGGGCCGCCCTATTAGAATCTAATCTTATCATAGACTGAACACACTCAGTCCATGAACAGACAAGACAAAAGACATGCCAACCCTTTTAATAATGTAAAATATTTCATTGTCAATTAGCCCCTGAAGATGACCTAGTGCCTAGGTCGAAAGCTCGACATAATAAAAGTATATCATGACTGAAACTGGCATTTATTTTTCCATCCTATTTAAACGTATAAAGTTTTACAGGAAATAAGATTTGCATCCGCCTGCGAACTACAGAACAGATTTCTTTCTACATGTTTTGGAATCAGTATAGTGAAAACTGTAAAAAGCTTTCCTTTTTTCCTGATTATTGCGCAAAGAAAATTATTTAAAAATTGTCGTTTTAGTAAAACGCTCAAAAATGACAACACAATCTAGAATGTGCTCAAGCTCGTCCAGCTAAATAGAAAATAAATTACATTTCTTTGCCCAATATCTTGGGCCGAAATGGTCCAAAGCAGCTTCTTTCTAAGGGTTCAAAAACAGAATCGTATTCATTCATTGGAATAAAAATCCCTCAAAAGCAATGAATGGGATTGATCCAGTCTCTATTTATCTTTCCCATTTTTTTTTATTTATTTTTTTCTTAAAGCAGTCATGAAAGTTTATGGTTTATTCAGCACACATCAAATAAGAAATACTGTCGCTATTTAAATTTCATACTTCGTGCAAGTTACCAACTGAACTACAGAGTTTTGGCTAAAATCGGCCGACCGGATGTGCCACAAAAATAGGAAATTGTATCCAGTTTTTTTTTTAAATTTCAACGGAAATGTTTTTTTCTACAAATGTAGATCTACTTCATTTCCCGGATGACCCAGGAGAGTCTCTGAGCCCAAAAAAGAAGGATAAATGTAATCGATATTATCAGAGGCCATATGTAGTATGAAAATAAACTTTAATAAAATGAACTATTTCTTTCATCCTACATTTTCTTACAGAGATGAACATTTTTTCTTTAATACAATTATTTCTGTCACGCAAATAGATAAAAGAATTTCCAGAAATATGCATAGAATGTCGCCTTAACCTACACGAAAGGATCCCATTAAGCTAGAAGTGTCAGACGGGCGGACTCGTCAAGACTGCGGAATGGCCGTTGAAAAAAAAAAGAAGGAAATACAATAGGGGAAATACATGCAAAGGGCAAGAGAGAGAGAGAGAGAGGAGTAAGGAAAACGCCAGCGGAAATGAACTTTTCTCCATAAAGCACATAACCTACACTGTTTAGTTTACGTGTTTCCCGTGCAATTCATAACGATTTTCTGCAGGCGGAGCTTTAACGTCCTAGTACAACCAGAATTTCAACGCTACCACTAGATATCACCTTACCAAATAAGAAGAAGGTGTTGGTAGGTTTCGATTTTTATCCGTTGTAGCACGTGTGTTGTATCCTTGACTGGTTTTGGAATTTCAGTCCATCGTTAGAGATAGATTATTCAGTTAGGTGTAGAGATAATTGGCTTCACTTAGATTATTGGCTCGCAAAATGTACGGAAGAAACTTAAGTGAAGACGAGAGACTGCGCAGTACTTTGTAGAGGAGTGTCCCGTTTATTCTGAATATAGATACCTTGTTGTCGGGAGGTTAAATGTTTTGCTACCAGAGATTGTGGCTCCTGGTAATCTTTAGGAACTCTCTAGGTTTATTCCAGTGCACTGTGGCGATTCAAGTCGCCATGCTCCCCCTAGTGTCCTGTCACTACTTGTTAAGTTTATTGTTCCGTTATCCGACAATCTCTAACCGAATTTGTTGATCTTGAAGCCCCGGTATCTCTCATGAGATGAGGGTTGGGCGTGGAACAATGGCCGCTTTGGATTGCCTCTTTTGGAACCCACCCTTTAATAGAGGAAGTGGTGGTAATGTGGAACCCAGCTGGTTTTTATGGAACCCAATAATATTTTGGAGACAAGTGATCTTGTGTTACCAGTATCCGGGCTTAAACTGTCGCTAGATAACGGTGCTGTGTGCAAAGCAGGTGGTTGGTTCAATTTTCAATTTTGTTTTTATCGATTCTTGAAAACTTTAAGAAGGCAAGTTCAAACTGTAATTTTTGTTTTGTTATCAAAATAGTGATAGTAATCCGCACTATATATTGGTTCAAAGGGATGTATTGCAGCGATTTTAATTTGTGAATCAGTTCTTATGTCACCCAATCTTTTTTTTGGTGACATATCAAATCCAAGATAGCGATGCTTGCTATATGGAACCCCATTGGTGCTGGTAATGTGGAACCCTGTTCTATACTCGTAGTAGAAAAATTTCATGGGGTCCCATATTGCAAGCATTATTAGCACAAAATCTTATTTTTTGAGGGAAAAAGGAGAAGAATCTAAAATGGGGCTAAAAAAAGCTGCAAAAATATTCATTGTACCTAAACCCACTCTACGGCGACTTGCAATAAAAATACTGAGGTGTTCCATGTTACCCGCTCCTCAAGTCAGAGGCACCACTTTCCACTTTTTCCATAAAATTGAAGGTTACTCATCTGGTGGTTGGAGGAGAGTAAATTTGAAGACAATAGTGCAAGACTCATATATAAAGCTAATAATTACTAGAGAAAGCAATACCATTTTTTGGAATGTCTAGCATTGGTAAGGCAAAAAACAAAGATGGGATCCATATTACCACCACTTCCTCTACAATCTAACCTAAGTGAAGCCAATATCTCTACACCTAATCGATTAATCTACCTCTAATGATGGAGGAAATTGCGAACACAGAACTAGGCAGGGATACAACATGCTTACTACCAACGGATAAAATCCAAGATATTACCCAGCGAATCTAACCATGCTTACAAACAATTGTAATTCAGTTTACATTACGCATGTTTGGCATGTATTCGGTCCCGGCTGTTGGTTTTAAAACCCTGACCGCCTTGAAACCTCTACAGCTAGGACTGGGGGGGACACTTCAAACCTTTAAAGCAAACACACGGAGGTTGTAACTGGCAAAAGAAAACACTAAAAAATGAGAAAACAAAGGAAGGTTTGACTTTATACGAACAGGATATGTAAATTGATGCTGTGACCCTTTATTATTCTTGGCCCTTATTACCATAACAGTTTTATTCCCTTCATAAATATACTTTATTCAATATGCTATAAAAAGGTACTCTTTATCAACTAGATTATATTGGTTAATACATTTTCGGCGCCCTTTAAATAAATAAACTGAGGGGATGAAGAATAAGGTGATGGATTAAAATTTAGAGCTCAATTATTATTAATGAAATAACATTTTTCCTTAAAATTTGAGGTCTGTTTAAGGGCAAAAACCGTTAAGTTCCATTTAAAAAGAGGTAAAGTGCGCCATGTTTCAAAATTCTACGTTTCATTACTTAATTTCCCTTCCATATCCTGATGTAGTTCTTTTTCTTGTTAAATTCTGGCCTCCTTTTAGCACAAAAAAAGAACATTTAAGAGATTTAAGTAAAGTAAAAGTAATCGCCTACTTTTTTTCAGGGGTGGCTTAACGTCCAACTACCAATTAGGTATCGTGAACAGGGTGCGCAAGTTCATACTTTACTATAAACAATTTTTTTTTTTTTTTAAATAAAAAGTAGTCATACGCGGGATTCGAACTGGGGAACTCCCAGTTACAAAACCACGCTCTCCATCATTAGATTAACACCCGCCCTTATGTTAATTTAAAGGTACTTTACTTCCGGATTCAAAAATTGGCTTCTAAAAAATTTAACAACAAATTTAGCCCTTTATTTCTTAATAATAATAAAACATTTCCAACAAAAAGTAAAGTAATCGCCTAATTTTTTCACGCGGGGCTTTACGTCCAACTATCAAATTAGGTGTCGTGGACGGAGGCGACTAGCAAACATACTTTACCATATCATATTAACCATTAAATAAAATCCATGGCCTAAGACCGGGAATCGAACCCACTAAATCAACAATACATCTTAGCTTTGCGGGTCATTTCCAACAATAAGCTCTATTAAAACTGTTCTGTAGGGGTCGATCGTCAAAAACTGCACGAAAAAGCGTAACATTGAAAAACACCCAACTTTGACAAATTTTTTTTCTCTTTTTCTATAAAAGATAAAATTCCCAAATTTTCTTTATAATATAGGGCCAAGTCCTCCTTTATACTGTAAATTTTTTGCAACAACCCAGTTCTAATAGATTTCCTTTATACTGAAATGGTATACTATAAAGGATAAAGGAAATCAGAATAGAATAAATATTTATTATAATAAATGTATACATAAAATAAATAAAGAAGTATAAATGTATCGTATAAAAACATTTCAACCTTCTTAACAAAGTAAAGTAAGAGAAAAGTTAGGTGAGGAGGATTGGGATGCAGGAAAAAAAGGAGAGGAAAAACCTGCAGCTAGTGTAGAAAGTTAGAGTAGGATATTTTTTAGGTCTTCTGTGTCTGTAGGGTATATAAGGATCTGTAGGAGGCTATGTCGCGGCATAGTAGATTGGGATGGACAGTCTAGGATGGAAAGGAGTTTTGAGCAGACGATTTTGTATATAGGAGTGTACTGGGGGATAATGGATGTAGTCTCCGTGGAGTGAGTCAATTCTAGTGCGTACTGGAGAGTCTGTTGCGAGTCTCGAGAAATTTGTTTTGCGTTATCCTGGAGTTTCAAAGATGTTGCTACTACAAGTCCAGGCTCCAGGCGGAGCAGGCGTAGAGCAACATCGGCGCCTAATAACTACTTTGTAAAGGAGTAGTTTGTTAGTCACAGTCATTTTGGAGTCACGTGAGAAGTAGTGAAATAATAGTCGTTGTAGTCCAGTTTGCCTGCGTTTACTTTGTCCTGTGCGTGCGCAGTGAAAGTCAGTTTGTTGTCTAAAGTTAGCCCTAAGTACTTCACGTGGGTAAGACCACGAAAGCCTATCAAATTCCCATTCCAAGAAAGGCCCGAAATTGAATTGTCCAGGAAGAATGTTTTGAATAAAAGATCGAATTTCATGAGTATGAGATGGATTTTAAGTTAAAAAAACAATTTATTGAGAAAAGTGTTAAAAAAGTAAAAAAAAATTCCTTCTTTAAATTAGTCCTTCTAATTGAAGAATTTCGACCCCGGGTCTACTTGTGGATTCCAAATCGAAATATAAAATTCAGTCCATTTTCACTTTTCCGGAATTAAAGATCCTCTAAATGGATATCACCAGTGATAATTCAATTTGGCATGATCACATTTTCATTCGCTAGTAATAGAAAATTAAAAATGTATGCAGCAATTGCTATGATTGATTTGTAATCAATTTTAGATCAAATAATTGTCATGGAGCTTAAATCCAATGTACCTGGCACTGTAAATCGTGCTTAACAAATACCCTACCCCTATCCCGGCCAAAAAAAAATTTAGGAACAATCGTCATTTCCTGCTGAACATCACTATTTAGTCTTGTTTCTATTGCAACAAAGAACATCGCATTTATGATGCAATGCTACGGGCAGATAGGATTCAAAGTGGCACTTCGTAAAATCCAAAGATTAATGATTTGCTAGCCCAAATACTGGCTGCAACCGGAACAGCGTGTTCTACTCGTATCCAATAGATTTATGAGCTCCACTCGCCATTTCTGCCATCATGAACAGTAATTTTGCTGGTTGGATAATAATAGCTTGCTAGACGGTATTTCAATTGATGATTAAGCTATAAATCTATTGAAATAGATCTAGAACGAGGTGTAAAACGGGAGGGGGGGTTTCCCCTAACATTTTGGGGGAAACTATAATAGAGTATCGGACATGGAAATAGTGATAATTAGAGGTACTAACAAGACTATCTGATAATACTACCCTCTCACGGCCTCTTTCTCTACTACAGTAAGTATTGTAATCGAGCTGATATCGATTTCAAGATATCACCGGATATATTCGGTCTGTAAGTCTGCTGAGACCAAAAAATTGTTTTTTTTAACAAAATCGCTGTGTGGGACGTTCCTGCCCAAGTAACTCAAAAAGATTACAGGAAGTTGATATTTTAAGATTTCCCTGTGGGCGCCAGTAAGGTTTACTAAAAATAAGATTATGATCAAAATTGATTAACTAGAACTACCACTTTACTGAATCAATTTTCCAGTTTTTTAATGATTTTGGGGAGGGTGGGGGAAACTATGATTTCCTCTAAACTTGGTGTGCTAATCGTACGCACAATTCGATCTGTAAAAATAAAAGAAATCGATTAAGGGCACTTTTGGAGGAAAACTATAATAGACTATCAAACATCACACATCACTCTAACGTTCCAATATTATCGATTATGCAGTCTTACCACCAACATAATTTGAATACAAATTTCAAATTTAGGGCCTGAATTTCAAAATTTAAAAATAAAAGTAGGTCGACCCGGAAATGACGCCTAACTGAATAGATTTATCAGAATTTTCAGTTAAAAAAATGGCTTCTACATCATTCAAACATCGTATAGTGATTACAGACAGACATAAATATGACCTACTTTCATTCGAAACAGTTTTCTCGGAAAATTTAATTAGGTGTTTTTCCCTTTAAAATACCACTTTTCAATAAGGTTTTTCCTTTCCTCCCCCCGTACTATCATGGCGGAGGGAATGTTAAAGTTGAGTCAATTAATTAATATTAATTACAGACTCAGACACCTGGATAATTACTGGTAGTGCTGGTTGAGGTCGATATTCCCTTGTTGGAAACCTCTCTAATCCTGGGATTAACCCATCACCTAGGGCTGGAGGTGATGCTTTAGGGAAATTCGCCTGGTACCAGAAACAAAAGCACAATAGATCTTTGTGGTCACCGAAATACATTCGCTACCCCCGCTTCAAAAGTACCAATAAACGGTAAATCATTTTCCAGGATTCCTTTTATCTTCGTATGAGAAATTACGTCCACGTGAAAAAAAAAAATCTGATCTCTCTGAAATATTTGAGAAAATGTTAGGAAATATTTTAAACAAGTACTATTTTTATAAACAAAAATCCATATGTACTTACTCCAAATTACAATTTCACACACAACTACACTGTTGAAAAAGAAAAGAATGTGAATAAACCTAGACCTTTTTCTTTTTTTTATGTTCAATTTGTAACCTTCGACTTCCTTATTTTAAGACAATCTACTGTAAAAATTGATTACTGGCCCATCTAAAAGAGTTTTCAATGAATTAAACAATATGATAAACTAACACTGTTGTGTGCTCGTGAACACGTTTTCTTGCAAAACAAAGGTAATTTCTCATACGAAGATAAAAGGAATCCTGGAAAATGATATACCGTTTGAAAGCCCATTAAACAAGGAAACTTTTATAAAAAGTGCCAGCACCTAGGTCGGATAATGATCACGTAAAGGGCTTAATGAGTTTTCTAAAAAATTTCGATTACTTTTATTTTCCAGCATCCGGAGGAAGATTGAGGCTGTTTGGAGAATAACTTATGCTTCGAAATGGTGTAAATTTTTAGAAAATATATCTGTCTTTCTAACCGTGTCATCAGAATTGAATTCGGACTAAAACTTTCTGAGTAATAACATTTTTATTGGGAAAAAAGTAATGATTTTAGAAAAAAAATTTAAAGTGACGTCACTCAAGAACAGTGGAAAATATGAAGTTGGCCAATACTTCATTGAACTCCACTTTAGATGTACTACACACAGTAGGCCTGTGGACAATACTTACTGGTTCACCCTGTATATTGCAGATTTACTTTGCAACAAGAATTTAAACGTAAAAACTCACAACAATTTAGGAACGTAGGGTGAAGGGACCAGTAATTGACTGGGCACCAGTAATTGACATACCAGAAATAAACTTGTATTATAAGGGATATGAGCCGTTTTCAGTGGTGATTCTTTCAATTTCGTTATTGAGAAGCCTTTGGGCAGCAGTTCCAGAAAAATATTAATTATTGGAAGGTTCCTTGGTATCAGTGGAAGGTTATTTGTGTTAAAAGTTCAAAATCAAGGAAAAAACAAGCCGTTGCTAAGGAGGATTGATAAGAAAATAATTTTCCTTTTTTCTTATTTTTCGTTTATTAGTTCATATATTCGTGTGGTTATCAATGTTCTGTTATAATTAGTATTACTTGTAGATTTCATTTATGTAGTTTTTTTCTTAATTATAAGAAGCATTGAGGTTTAAAATGGGGCTGTCAATCACTGGTCCTTGAAACGGCAATCTGCCCAGTAATTGACATACATGTCAATTACTAGTTCTACAGCTTTTTTGTTTGAGACCAGTGATTGACTTCCTGGGAAAATGGTAAGATAGGTTGATAAATTTTATTATAATTAAAAATTCAATCATTGATAAAAATCGGCAAAATAAATAGTAAAACTTCCAACAAAATATGTTTAAATTAATGAATTAGCAAATGTACGCCTTATTTCAAGAGGGCATGCAGAATGATTATTCTGTAGAGAACAACAATGTATGAACAAAAAACTGGAATAATCGTGATCGCCGAACAGCTTCACGAGGCCTACGTGACTAATAAAAACGACGCCCACTTATCGGAGTTGGAAAATCTCTCATTCTCCCTCAGTTTTGGGTCCTAGCGACATGACAAAGAAGAAAGGGAGGAAATGGCTAAACCATAGAATTCCATCAAAGGAAACGGCCAGAGGAAAAATGAAGCTCCCTCAAGAGAAGTACCAGGTGCGAAATCAAACATACGAGTACGTGGAGAGTTGGTGACTTTGTGATGTTACACAATAATAACATAAAAAAGATTGTAAGATCTATTGTATTTACTAATTGACAGACATGTTGACCGAAGACGAATATATAGCATCCCATAGGCTAAATAGGCTAAACTGTATTAAAAAAAAATGAAATCGGTATGAAAACCATTTTTAATTCCCAAATAGGTGAAGGTTGGATCGCCCTATACTACTTTATGGAGAACGTTACCAATTTAATAAAACCGTTGATTTGTGAGGTTTTCAAATGGCTTGTGATTTCAAGTGGCTAATTATCAATTACATAAGATATATTATGATGTTCATTTCCTATGTATTCCGAAAGAATATTTTGTTTTTTCATTCGTTTTTTCTTTTATGGTGTGCCTATTTTAGTAACACATATTTTTGTCAATTGGTTACCTAGTTATGTGAATATCAGTGGTTTATTTGTAGGCATGTGTATTTTAATACCTATCCTTTCCAAGTTAAAGAGTCAATAACAGATATATATTTTTTAATCTAGTTTTTTTTTCATTGACGTTTCATTTATTTATTACTGTTATAAGTGCGAATGCTTACAACCTGTGGCGGGACGCGATGAACGTGCACACAATGTATAATATACATGTGCCCAAGAGGTAACTCAGTAATAATAAACAATAAAATACTGAATAGATGCAGAAAGTAAGAATGGATTACATTCAGATAGTTTGGTTTCGAAGCAAATGACACTGGCAGCACAGATTGTGGAAAATATTAGCGAAGCGCTCCAAAAGAAGAGAAGCGTAGGAGAAATTTGGTTCACTAGAAAGCACCAACAACTCGAACACAAAGTCGCGTAGTTGCGATCGGTAGCAGCGTTATAGGCGGAATGAATAAAACAAGGATGTGACCACATAGTCTAATCGGAAGTAGAGTTTGGTAAAGTGAGAACCAAAAAAGTTCCCAAAAAAAAAGGTTTAAGTAACAAAATATTTAGCGGAAACTTGAAAGGATAAGAGAGCGGAAGGGTTGAGAGAAAGAGATAAAAGCGAGCCGACAGACATTGTGTACGATCTAACAAGTATGTTAGCTAATATCTGCTTGGTACTATTGAAAGAAAGGGCTGTTCTTCAAATTACCTGTCTTGGATTGGACTTAATTAAAACTGTCCGGTAGGACAGTTGTGTAAGGGTTGATCGTCAAAAACTGCATAAAAAAGAGTAACGATGAAAAAATATTAGATTATTTAGGTTTGCCTATTTAAGAACTGATTGTAATTAATTATGAATAAGACTGATTTTTGTTATAAATCCAATTGAAAAAGTGATTTAGGTGATTTAAGTGATTTATTTAGATTTAAAAGTGATTTTGAATGCATACCTTATGTCGTTTCATGAATATATTTGTATGTCAATTACTGGTCCCACCACCCCATGTCAAACACTGGTTCCACCGAAAATTCGGTATGTCAATTACTGGGTCATTGACATACTTCCAAAAAAAATCATTTTTGGTTGACATAAAGATCGAATTTACTGCTTTTAAAATATTAATAAAATAAAATACATCCTACTGGAGCGGTACAATTTTACAACCTTCACCTGGAGCCAAAATAACGGAAGTTATTCTATCTTAAACTCGAATTTTTTCTTAAGCAGTCAATTACTGGTCCCTTCACCCTATGTAGTTTAAGAATAAGTAGCTCTGTAGTTTCATCCAATAGAACTTTCAATTAAGTATATGTTAAGAGCAGTTACTAAAACGCTATTAAAAAATTAATTTGTTCAAACAACAATTGTAGCGTATACATAATCAGCTAAATCTAGTGAAATGTTTGACTATTACTAGGATATAGTTTCCGTCGTAGCATTTAAAAGTATAGAACTACTAATTGTTATTTAAATTGTAAAATAGGTAGTAAAAGATTTAGGAAGCAGGGGAAGTGCATGAGGTCATTCTTGAGGTTTCTTGCAGGTTTTAAATAACCTTTCTTAGAGAAAAACCCAATATAATGATACTTTTGATCACAAATTCTTATTTGAAATAATGCTTCAAAACTCCGTTAAAAAAAATAAAAGTATTTTCCCATAGGAAACCAATATCTTAAAAACTATTTCGTAAGGTTGATTGTGAAAATCTTCACGAAAAAGTGGTAATATTGAAAAACACCCAATTTTGACTAATTTTTTTCCCCCCTCTTTTCCTATAAAAACATTAAAATACTCAAATTTTCTTTAAAATAAACAGTATATCCTCATTTTCTAAAGTGTAATTGTATGCTAACGTTTAACTTAAACTAATTATGAAAATTAACTAATTATGAAAAAATTATGATTTTGTTGAAAAACTTATGATCACATCAGTTTTGTTTTTAGTGGATAAAAAGTTGAAGATATACGAACACTCAGATCAGTTTTGTGTACCACAAAGCTAGGGAAAAACATGTTTAATTCTGGTTAACATTTAAAAAATAGAAAATCTTCAAGATCGTAACTTACTAGTAGTAAGTAAAGTAATAAAAACGAAGGATACAGGAAATGAATATCATTAATAAAGATGAGTCATATATCATTCATGCAAAATGTATTAATCAAACGTCATGTCCTACTAAATTATTCGACGTCATACAATTATTTGACAGTAACTGAGATTTATGGAAAGAAAATTCACTTTTCATATTTAGCATTTCTCGTATTATTTTATTTCTTATGTGCTAAAGAAAGAACGAGGTGTAATTAAATAAGAATTATAGAGTAAGAATTAAGAGAAAGGGTTGAATCCCTCGAGGAAGCAATGAGCAAGTACTCTACGTAGATATCATCGTAATATTTATAGTAGGGCAATAACACTCAATGTCAACCCGTCAAAGGAAAGAGACCTTCATCTAGAAGATAAACGGATCTAATGTCAGCCTACATAGTTTCCTAAAGGATAGTTTAAAAAAAATAACTTGGATAAAATTCTTGAGGGTTTTATATTATCCCGTCCTACAAGGAAGAAGAAGTACGAGGAATGGAGGAAGTCCTGTCATCCAATAAATTGATGTGAACAAGGGGATATCAATGCAGTCGAAGGTTAAGCGATTAAAGAAAATGTATTGTGGCTCCCTTAGATGACTAGTCTTTCTCCATGGACATTGTTTCACGTGTGATCTAGAATTTCGCCTAGGGTTACCCAAAACGCAGTTATAGTTAAACACTTTGCTGGCCCTCTGGAGTAAACTAGGATATCCGCTAAGACTCCCCAAATCCAGAGGAAAGGTAAACCAATTGCCCTTTAACCAGTTAAGCGTGGAATTTAGTTTTTTAAAAACCCCCCACAGTGTGCAGAATTAAAATCAGACAATGACGTGTATACACGTCGAACGTATGGCAAAACAACTTAAAGTTTAAATCGTTGTAATAGTCACTGCAAGCGATTTTTTCTGCAATTTCTGGGGCTTACAGATTACCAGAGCATTCTGTGCTCATTCAAAAATCTTGAACCACTAGTGAAACAAGAGCTTTGACAAGAAAGAAAAGAGCTTTGAATTCTGTGCAAAATGAAATCATGCTCGTACTGAGGTCTGAACCTCTATCTAAAAGGTAAAAACGGGCATTGCACAAGGGTTGAGAGCTTCTATTTGTGTGAGGTAATCCCCCAATCTCTAAAGCGGAGACCAAACATGGTACCAACCACTTATTATTTGGCTGGCTCCCACCACCTCCCTCCGTATAAAATACTTGGCAGTTCTATTGGTAAGATAAAGGAAACATCCCACCAAATAATATTCTTATTGTATTTTATTAAAATTTCGAGTTTTTATAGTTAATGGCAATTTTATATTTTTTCACAACGAGTATACACGTCGAATGCACACCGTAACAGAGATTTGGTTTGACGTGTATACACGTCAAACACGCTTAACTGGTTAATGGAACTATTCAAGATTAAAATAAACACCAATACAAACTTAAGAATAAATTTAATATTTAAAAAACGAAAATCACGAACCATTTGCTAGCAAATAAATATTACTTGTTGCCTCCAGAATGCTAACAAAATTGTTTAAATTTATGTACATAAAGTTAAATAAACAAATATGATATGCAGAATCCCCAGAGGGGTTTTCTCTGTGAACTAAAATAACCTCCCCAAATTGAATGCACGGAGATGGGATTATACAGCAAGCAAGTAAGTTGAGGCTACTTCAGCTGGAGGCGACCCCGGATAGAGGATGAGGCTGTTGGATAAACAGAGAGGGAAGGCAACTGAGCAGGAGAGATAGAGCGAGAGAATCCCTAAAATGTTTGCAGATTGTATTTAAACATTCCGTAACTCCCTGAAACAATAAGGGATATACTGACAGTAAGGGTGTTTATACAGTATTAATAAACTGTTGGGTTGGAATTCAATATATATATATATATATATATATATATATATATATATATAGAATAATTTCATTCCTCGACTTCAACAACAAAAACAACATGGACATGTCATCACAAAAAAGAAAACGAAGACTGACATGTATATGTAGAGGATAGACAGACAATGTCCACCAGAAAACAACAATCCCGCATTTTATTTTTTGCAGGCAAGTTTGGGTGAGGTTTAGTGCGGGGGGACCATTTCAGCAAAATTTACTTTACTGCAAATTTATTAAATTAATTAAAATTTCAAAATAAATATAGCAAGAATAATCACATCATCAAGGATCAGAGACTAGCATAATTGGTAACTGTAATTTTACCACAATAGGAAGATAACGGCTAGGTCTAATTAAAACTAGCATATTAATTAATTGTTACAATTTAAATGGTTTTGTTACATTCTAATGTTACAATGTCTTCCAGTTTAAAATAGCTTAAATAGGCTTTGTAATTGTGATAATATATCAGGACAAGATCTAATTAATGCAGACTAAAGTGATGCTTTAATTGTGTAGAATTTGTGCACAATGTTCTTGTTTTTACTAATTTTAGAAGATTTGAAAAAGTGTTAATTTCATTAGATTTATGAATAACGCAAATAAATAAGTGTAATTTTATGTGATATAACAGGTGGATTTTCTAACAACGAGAGTTGGAAAAATAATTTTCATTTAGGAATTTAAACAACATGAATAATTTTAATGATGCCTAATGCGCTATAAAAATAATTTCAACTGTTCAATTAAATACTGTAGGACCAAAGATTTTAAAAATAAATTATAGTCAAGGAAGCTGCGAATGGCTATAAAATAAAATACTTGAAACCAAAAAAAATTGGACTGAAATAAGTATCGTTAAAAACAGAGGGTGATGAACTATCTCATCTGCAGTTGATGAGTCACTTGCAAAGATCAGAAGAGCAAATGTTTTTCATCTCAGCTGGATGTTCCTAACGCTGCGTTTCCCATAGTTTGAGATAAATGGTTATAACTGGCTGGCTAGACTATGAGATTAGAGCAAAGTAAATACTGAGAAATGTGGTGATAATTCCTTCTTAGTAGATAATCAGTTTAGATGAAAGAGGTTGCAGTGTTTATAAGTTCTTGTGAGGAGGTACCTAGTTGTTGGAGCAAAGAAAATGTTCAGAAGAAAAATAGGGAGACAAAGAACAGATTGGAATTACTAGGCATCTAGGAGGATGTGGCCTGGAGGATGGGGACAGCATGATTAGAGAATTTTAACTAATGAGTAGGTTTGAGCAGGTAAAATGAGAAGCATGATTAAAATAATAATAATAATTATTATTATCATTCAATACAAATATGATTTTAATGCTCTGAATTTGGATGCTGTAAAAATGGACAACCTTCGTTTGACTCCTCACAGTTAGGAAGTCCCAATTGGAGTGGACTATTTTTAGTTACGATTGTTTTCAGCATAAAAGCGTGATTTAAGAAGATGGAAACTTAGATTGCTCAAAGCTGCTGGCGATTGTGAAACAGCTGCTCTATAAATGGGGAAAAAACGGTGACCAATGTGTTAGGATAAAAGTTAAGCTTAGAATCATTTACAAAGAGAAAGATTATCATCTATAGTTAGGAGTATCTTTAAAGATACTGGGCATGCTGAAGATATTGTTAAGAGAAATGTTGTACAAACAAGTTAGCGAGGGTTAACGTATCAGCTGAGAAGATACAAGATAAACGGTGGATGTCCTGAGATGAGACATATTCAGGGAGATGAAAAGTACCCCTCGGTGGAATGTTTGTTGGGATCTACTGGGAGCTCTGCCAATTTGGGACTCTGCACACTACATTACTGATGGGAGTCAGATGGTGTTTGCAGGAGCTATTCTCGTAAGTGAATCCAGTTTGAGACGAAAGAAGTTGATTAGGCTGTCACAAAAGAAACACTGATCACCAGAGTTACTTGCTGGAACCATTTTCTCTGGACACTGCAAGGTTTATAAGGCAAGAGCGACGGTAGGTTTAAGTAAATTTTCAAATTAAACTTTGGAAATATTATGGCCAACTTCAACACCATAGTTTTAGATTGGCGTTCGTTCAAATACAAATTGTCGTTTATTATTATTAATTTTATGGGAGAGCTAAGAAATCTGTCCAATGAAAAATAATAAAATAAAAAAATGTTAAAAATATTACAGTTAAAATCAAAGAATCGACATCAAAAATAATATAGCTGTTATAAATCATCAGAATATTTAACTGACAGTAACATTTTATACCCTATTTAACCAAGTAAATAACAAAGAGTGTTTACAAAATCCTTCCCAGGGGACCTTCTTCGCTAAGAAATACACCTCTTGGTTTGTATAATTAAATTATATTTCAAACAGAAATAGTGGGGGATTCGTGGCTTCCATTTGTGCGCAGTAATTCTACGCTTGAAATAAGTCCCTAGTGTGATCTTGTAGAAACACAATTACTGTGTATACTAAGTCAGTGGTTTTAGGTTATGTAAATCTTAAAATTTAAATATTAGTTCAACCTTTAATATTAGTGTGTTTTAGTTTAACCTGTTGCTTCTTTGGAAAATGTAAAAAAAAATATTGAATAGTAATTTCATTAAATTTACTTTGAAAACTATAAGATGTAAGTTATTTTATTTTCTTTTAAATATTTACTAACCTTATGTTCATAAATTTCAAATAAGCATAGATGGCTACAGCAAACTGGAATTGTAGATTAATTTGGCACAAGACACTAAATCTGTAATTAGAAATAGCTTATTTAAAATTATTATCTAGAGATTTGTTTAAAAAACAAAATATATTTTGGACCACTTTGAAGGTTAGCTAGGCAATTGTCTTTGTTATTTTGAGGCTAGAATTGATGTAATTTATTTATTATTTTGCAGCTTTTAAATTAAAGTTTCATTGATTGTCCTTGGGTAATGAAACTTTGAAAAAAATAGATAGAAAATGATTCCTTCAAAGAAGAAGAAGAAAAAAAAATTTACAAGTTTCAAGAAGAAGCTCTAATTAAAGCTCTAACTAAATGAAGAAAATATTTATTGTTTCAAATTGGTGCAAGATCAAAGTTAAAGTGATTTAAAGAAGTGCATTTTTGAGTTACAACTAATGGATCTTCCAAAAAATTGCCATGCTGATCATTAAAAAGGAATTCAAATAGCAGATAAGTTTATTGTTTTGTTTTTTTCAACTCAATTTCTTTCATGTCCATGAAATTGAGCTTAATAATTTCATTTATTTTATTTTTAGATTCAATTTTTCATGAAGCTTTTATCATTAGTTGTAATGATAAAGTAAGTTGTTCTTTGCTTTGTATAAGAACATGAATGTTTTTTTTTAATTCTATGCTATTCAAATTGGTTATTTTTAGATTATGTTCTAGGTTTCTGTAATACAATAAACTTTACAGTAAATCATAGTTTTACTTAAATAGTGTTGCATCTAAATAGACATCAGAATATCGCCTAAACATAACCTATAAACCTTGGTATCACTTTCGATCAAAACCTATCCTGGAAAAACCATGTTTCCCAAATCTCTCGTCGTTCCATCCATAATCCTTAAGCAGTTTAATAGTTCCCGTCACCTTTTTCCAATTAAGACCCGGCAACTCCTAGTTTCCTCTCTTATATTCCCCCATTTCGACTATGGTTGTTTAGTGTATGGCGGTCTTTCTGGTGATATAGAAGCTAAGCTTAAGCGCCTCATGAACTGCTTCATAAGATTTATTTTCAGCATTTCCAGAGACTCTCGCATTTCGCACTGCTACGATGAGTTGAAGTGGCTTTTTCCTGTCTATCGCCGCCAATATTTTTTGGTTTCTTTCCTTTTTCAAGTCATCCAGTCTCAAAGGCCTTCCTATATTTTTCAACTCCTTAAGTTTAAATCCTCCATCCATTCCCGTAACACTAGATCTCGCTCATCTGATCTCTATATTCCCTCTCACCGTACCTCATCCTTTGACAAGTCCTTCCTAATACGTGCTACCTCTCTCTGGAACTCCTTGCCTTCATCTGTCCGCCATGCTCCTACCCCATCCATCTTTAAATCCCGTCTATTCAGTTATCTACTTTCTTTTCAGCTTCCTCCGAAATTCTAATTGTTTTAATTTATTTCCTTAATTTCTGCTGTTTTATTATTTTATTTTTACTTTCATTTTCACTTATTATATTTTCACTTTTGTAAATACTTATTTATTTATTTAATTTCTGTATAATCACAGGCCAAACTATTAAGGCCTCTATTTGTTCCTGTATTTATTCTTAGGGGACAATTGTCCCAGAATAATAAATAATAATAAAGAATAATAAATTTCTATTTCTATAAACCTTTACAAAATTGAGTCAGAAAAATTGAAAGATTCAGAAATTAAAGATTTAAGAATTAAGATTAATATAGTACAACTCTTTTTAAAAATATGTAAAATAAATGGAATTAAAAAGGTAGCCAATTCCAACCATTATTTTTCATTTATTTCTTTACCAAGCCATTTTTTTTAGGGTTGTGAACCATATTTTTCGCAATAAATATCAGATTATAATGTTCATGAATTTGATTTTTAAAAAAACGAAGTTTATTAAGGTTTTTTTAAAGATCAAAATGCAAAATAATAATTTGCTACTGTAAAATAGGTTCCTCAGCCCTTGAGGTGACCCTTGTACCTGGGGTCCTGAAGCTTGGAAATTAAATTAATCAAAAATTATGTTTGAAATTGGCAATGATCTTTTCCATTTTTTTTAAGTCTAATGATTCAATAATTAAAAATCAATTGAATATTCTTTAAATGAAATTATTTTGAAACTAGTTCTAACTTACTTTAATCTTTTATGGCCTAAAAGACTTTTGTAAGATTACAAATGAAATTAACATCCAATTGTTTGATCAATGAATACCAATTTAAACTTATTTTGTTAAACAACTAATTTTAAGATAAGTACAATTTATTTTATTGTGGATTACCTAATAGAAATACTAATTAATAAAAGAAATTAGCTTTAATCATCTATTCGCCATATTGAGATTTTTCAAATCTTTATTTGATCTAATTTTCAAATTAATCACCATAAAATTTATACAATTTTATGGCACTTAGTTTTAATAATTTCATTTGTGCTAAATTATTACATTTAAATCAACTTTTAAGTAATAATTAAGAATTACTTACGTATTATATTCAAATTCAGTTCAAGATGGTGCACGACCGAAGTACAATTAGAGGGCATAAGCTAAGATCCAAAGAGGAACTCTTTGCCTTATATTATATAATAAATTAAATTAATTTTTTGTTTCTTAAGTGTAATGATTATTTCATATTTTAAATTAATTTTTTGAATCATTTAAATAATCAATAAAAATTAACTTCAAAATGATAATTTTAGCAATAACTTAATTTTTATAATTTGTAAAACTAAAAATTGAAAGTTATTCAGATATTTTGAACAATTTTAGAGGAATTTTTTAAATATCATTACGTTTTTTTAAAAAAATATTCTTTTTTTCCTTAAACTTTTATAAAATACTTTCTCTACACAAAGGGGACCTTCTTTTTGGTGGACGCCATTATTGTCTCGGGTTGCAGTGGTCCTTTTGAGTTCAAATTGAAATTTTTATTAGTTCTTTTTTTTTGTGTGTGAACAGTTTTTGTGTGTGAATTACTTTTTGTGTGTTAGTGAAGTTAAATTCATTAAGTTGTGTATAAAAAGTACATTAAACTTTTAGTGGAATTGTGTTCAAATTTCAAGTGAATAAAATCTGTGTTAAATGGGTGAAGAACAAAGAGGCTTCCTCCAAAAAAGCAGTTGGTGAATGGTGAGTGTAATTTAGTTTTTGTTGGTAATGGAAATGGAATTCCAGGAGTTCTCAAGTTATTTTCAGCTAAATATTTATATTTTTGAAAATTTATTTTACGAAACAAAACCCCACGTATTTGTTTTTTGAAATCAAATTGAAGGTTTGACCTTGAACTTTTTTTTTCACATTAAGGCCTTAGGCATTTATTTGCCTTTAACATGAATTACTCTGTTTAAGGTTAAATAATTTGAGTTTATATTGAATTTTTTGTTCTGAATTTAATTTTATAATTTTTTCAGAATTTTCCAGTCCATTTCACATTAATTCTTCCATTTCAGTAATATATTCTAATATTATTATTTCACCTATAGTTCATAAGTTCATAAAGTTTATTTATTACAATTATATTTATATTTTCACTTATATATACAAGAAAAAACTAAGTCTGATAACTTCAGGTATAAAATATTTCTTTTCATACCGTTTTTATAGCATCCATTAAGGCATTTCTGCAGAATATATAAGATGTTGAGCTTGAGCAAATAACTGAGAAGTCAAAATGTTTCATTTTAGTCTTCGAATCCTATTTTTTCATTAGTATTTATCATCCAGGTCTCTAAGCCGTACCTATTAACTATCCTGTAGAGAATATTCTCTATTTTTTTCAGTAGAGTGGCCACGAGAGGATCAAGTACCTCTAGTTGCATTTCTTTTTGCTATGGGCTTTACGAAGTGAGTTTGGGGTACTGTCTATCGTGCAACTCATCCACCTGAAGGTTCCCGGTGCTTTCAAGTTTACCTTTCACCTATGTGGGATTTCTATCAGAAATCAGATTTTTTTTCTGAACACAGGCCTATTCACAGCGTTAGGTTCAGGAAGCATCTGTTCAAGATGGGGCTTAGTAGCTCGGAACCGTTGTGCAGATTGTGTTTCAGGAAGAGGAGGAAACGACCTCTCACTTGTTCGATTGCAACGCTATGAAATCTTTGGATCTTTGAGACCAGAGGAGAAAGGAGCCTAAAAAGAACTAGTAGTGAAAGTCTTTAACCTTCTTAGTAGGGGAGTTTTCGTCTTCTAGATCCAAAGGGGAAAGGCACAATAAGCCTCTTTTGGCTGCGGTGCCCGTGGGGCATAAGTCTCGTCCCGCTATCTTTAATCTTAATCTCTTCGCCCTAAACTAGAGTTATATCCTCCTTCTTCTCAAGTCTCCCTTCATGACCGTTTTGTACAAACAAACGACCACATTTTCTCCCTACCTGAGGGCTTCCTCTTATAAGCATTTATACCCACTTAGCTCAGGCACACAGCATTCCTCCCTTTCTTCACAATCTTGTTATACATCCAATTACTTTAGCCATTTTTCTCAAACTACATTTTCATTACTCCTATTAGGTACCTCCGTGACATGTAGTTATAGCTATTCCTCACACTGCATTTGCTCGCTACCTCCTGGAATACAATTACTTACCACGACTTTCCTCAAACATTGCATTTTCTCTTTATCAAATTAAACTTTTCTGAGCTTTAATATGTAGCATTTAATCTATAGGATCCTTTTGAGCTGAGGAATTTTTTTTAAAAGCTTATTTATTGGTTATTTTACATAACCAAAGTGATAAAGGAGCAAACCTCTGTAGACTCCAATGAAAGGTTAACCAATTAGGCATTAACTTGACATTTTTCTAATTTCACAAAATTTTATGCGGAACTCTTTATTGGGTTCTTACAAGAAATATGTAATGTAATTTGAGGATTAAAATTGCATAATAATTAAGATAAAAGAAAGTAATGAGATTTCCAAACTTCTTTTCTTTTTGTTCTAACACAGTTTTCTTTTTGTTCTAGGTGAGTACATTAATTTTCCACAAGTTTAGAAGAAAATTTTACGTAAGTGACTAATTTTCTATTTATCTAATTTTCATGTATTAATTATATTCATTAGAAGGGTAGTAAAAGTGAGTGGAAAGTGTTGGTTACACAAGCTTTTCTTTAAAATAAAAATTAGAAAAAAACTTCGCTTTTCTTCTGCTTCTGTAGATCTTGACGTCACGGCTGATGTCCTATTCTAGCAACACAAGTTCCTTTAGTCACACCTCTAACGTTGAAACAACAGTCGATCTACAGAAGTAGTCGAATTGTGCAACTAGTTGTGTGTTGGTTTAGGATTCACCAATGGAAAGCTTATCTCACACAGACCTTACATTACCAAGTTATACACCTAATTCTCTGGTGCCAACAACCTACTCGTACATTCTGCACTGCCCGCTTGTAGCACTTCGTCTCCTTTAAATCCTTAATCTTTGTAAAGTTGAGGGATTAGAAAATTGCATTAACCATGCCTAAAAATGCCTTCTTTAAATAGGCAAGCCGTTCTTTCAGCTCCTTTTTTTGGCTCAAAGTTGGCTGCTCTTGAAATAGGCGTTGCATGATTTTTGGAAAAATAACTATAAAGAAAATATTAATCCTAATTAATGAATAACGTATTGAGCATAAGTGCTTGGTCAGAATAACAGGAAAATTGTCGGTATAAGTTCAATTCAACATCTGGTCCACGTACCACGTAGAGCCGGAAATAAGTTTCTGGACATGTGTCAATTTAATGAATCGATTTTTGTGTAGTTTAATTCTAGGTCTAGGCCTTGCTTTTATTTAATGGTTAATATGAATAAACCATGTTTCAAGTCGCCTCCGTTCACGACACCTAATTCGGTAGTTGGACCTAAAGTCTGCCTTATAGAATAAGCATTACTTTACTTTTTATAGATAGAGCTCATTCCCAAATCTTTTAATATTATCCAAAATTAGCTTGGATCACTCTGTACTGTGGAACAGAGTACTATCAAGTAGTAGAAACAATCCCATCCTCCTTTGAGAAGAAAGAGTGTTGCTCGGGTGTCTTTTTCGATGTGAAGCAAGCCTTCGATCGAGTGTGGCACCCTGAATAGCCCTGGTTCCTTAAGAGCATACTTCCGAATACTCCACTTCCTCATCTTGAAGTCCTATTCGTTTGACTGTTACGAATTTTCCAGTTCAAATCAGAGCATCGTGTTCAGGCTAGTTATAAAGCTGAAGCGGGCGTTCAACAAGGCAACATCTTAGGACCTATCATATGTGTAATATATACAGCAGATGTACTAAACCAACCGGAAACTGTCCTCCTATCCGTATCAGATGACAGCTGTACATTCTCCTTACAATGATCCAGTAATTGCTCGCAGTAACCTCAAAAACTGTCCCTCTTTTCTTGAGGAAATGGAAAAATAAGTTGAATGAAACTATAAATCTCAAAACATTACTTACGTTCACCAATCGAATTAGACTAGAAAAAAGTGACGATCTATTATAGGAACAAATGAATAAACAACACTAGAAATAGTCGAATAGGTTTTTCATTGTTTCGCGATATTTTTTCTCGAAAATGGTTCCAATATATTGATTATACTCTGCTCACCTGCAGATTATCTAATTTTTGTAACATTTTTTAAGAAAACTTCTCCCAAGCGTGGTTCTTTAGTACATTTGTCTTATGTTATTGTTGTGAGTTTATTGTACGGTTCTTGGGATATTCTGACTGAAAGAATGTTGAATAGCCGGAGGTGTAAGTGCGTAGAATAATGGGTATTTTGAGTTTTTCATTTCATTTTCTTGAGAGATGCCTTTTCAATGTGGCTGTAACGGCCATTGCAGCAAGATTAAAGCCTTGATAGATATCAGTATCAGATTTTATTTAATTTAAAGTTTAGATGGATGTCAAGTTTCTAGTTTGTGGCAGTGTAATAAATTATTGGCTGTAAAAAACAAAGTTCATAAATTTCAGTGTATTCTTCCCGCCCTTCTTGCAGTATCATTTACCAGGAAACGTATTTGATGGTGGATATATTTAGCGATCCATGTGGCAGGTGTTTTGTGGCGACCAGAACATACAAACAAAGCAGAATGTTGTGTACATTTATAGGGAAATGCTTCATCAGCAGCTTCATATAGCTCTGCGTGTTCTATCGCTCTGGAAAACATCGCTTTGTGCAAAAAAAAAAAAAAGAGCCTACACAATTCATAGGCCTAGTCTGTCGTGGGTGACATAACCCTACATACGTACATCCAGACTGTTAGGACCCAAATAACCCTCACAAACTACACCTCCAACTTAATGGCATTTAACGCTTAGTCGGCCACATCAATGCTCCCTTTGTGCCCTACAATGGAATTTACTGCCTTTCATCCTCATAAATCTTCGCAAGGTGTCCTTTTATTCCAGTTTTGGATGAATGAATTTTCTATTCCTTTTTTTACACTCACTTATAAGAGGAGTTACTGATGCAGGTTTTCAACGGATATTTGCAAGGTTCAAGGTTTTTGCAAATATCTCGGTTCAGGAAGAACCCCTGCAATAAATAAGGCTTTGGTCGATACCGACTGAAAGTGCCAATTCTCTATTTGCGATTTCTCGGCATTTTCTTACCACTGCCATGAAAAATATTGCGACCTTACCCAAAATCGAATTCACACCAGAAATATCTTATTTAAGATCTGGATCTGAATTAGTGTGTTTTAAAAAAGTGAGGGTGTTTGTGAAAGAAATTTCTTAAAAATAAAAGAAAATCGAATGAAGCTGAATGATCATATTTTGATTTGACCCTTCCAACGGCCCAGCTGTAACTTGCCGATCAATATCCCTCAAAAAGGGGTTATCACTTTACTGCGAACAAATTTCCACCTCTCCCACTCTTCATACTGGATTCCTATGCGTATAGTTAGAGCTATAACTCTAATTTGGAACATTTTGATTGCATGCTTTTTTGATTCTTAAGAGGTTAGACTACTTCGAGTTCGATTCCTTAGGTCCAGATTGGTTTAAGTGTTGTACAAGAGTCTGTTCTTCAGCCATAGTCTTGATCTGCTGTCTTAATTGTCTTTTGAGCCAACTATATTGTGGGTACATCTGTTCTCTCTCTTAAATCAGAATGAGGGGTCCATGTTAGTCTTTTATCGATGAACAGCCCAAGGTAATGGATGACACCATTGGTTGGGAAGGAAGTCTGGTTAAAACACAGAGAAGACCGTATTATACAGGAAAATTAAGTGTTTTTTTTGTTTCTCGGGACGGGGCATCATCAAAACTGCATTTTAGGTTATAACTCTAAATTAATAATTTACACTAATGTTATCCCCTCATAATTGGGTAAATGTTTAAATTTATAAAATTTTGTGGATATGAAATTGTCAAATAAGTTTGATAATTTTGCTACTTACCTTATATAACTATATTATCAAAATTGGGCTGAGATTAACAGAGTTATTTAGTAATAATAATTTTGGAGGAGGCCTCACATATATAGGGCTAACTCCTCTCCCATTCGATGTACAGCGTCGAGACCCCCAAAAGGTACATCTACAGAAAATTCCGAATCGAATGACACCTCATTCATGAAAATCGGTTAGCGCGTTTAGGCGCTACGTTGTTTACCAAAAAAGGTGACAACAAGAACAATTTTTTGAAAATGTCGTTTTTGCACATTTTCAGCAACGTATATCTCGAAATCTATTTAATCTAGGTTGTTGCAAAAAAATTACAGTCATAAAGGAGGATTTGCCCTTTATTTTAAAGAAAATTTGGGAACTTTATCTTTTATAGAAAAAGAGAAAAAAATTGTCAAAGTTGGGTGTTTTTCAACGTTACGCTTTTTCGTGCACTTTTTGACGATCGACCCTTTTACAACTGTCCTACCGGAAACAGTTTCAATTTATCGAGATTATTATTATAATTTGTTTTAATATAGCCTCCTCTTAAAATCTGAATTTGAATAAGAATAAAAATTATTGTTTGATTTTCGCACAATAATTAATGATGCAGTAGGAGGGACATATTGAATAAATATTGCGACAGGAAAAAGAAAAGTTAGAACTTTGTATGGAGATGAAGATAAATTTGTGTTTTTGACACACAACCAGAGTGAGAGGGTGTATATGGGTAGGAGGAGGAGGTAGAGAGCTCTGAAAGAGAGAGTTCTACCCACCAACATGGTCTTTTTTTTTGAACTTTCTCTGAGAATGAGTAATGATCATGTTAGATAATATCCATACATACATCCATACAAACCTACCCACACTGTCCAGGTTACGCCTGCGCAATAAGTTACTTTTTTTTTACGACTTAATTATAAAAATCTGAAATGAAAACCCTCACACAAAATTTTTTATATACAGAGTGTCCCAAGCTATATGGGTAACGTCTTTTTCTCGGAAACTAAGATAACTAGAAAAAAAACTAAAAAATTCGTGTCCCCTTAGTTTTTTGTTAGAAATCCAAATTTAACTTGTAAATTTTTTTACGGTGCTTCCAGAAGCGAGATACAGGCACCAACTTCTTTTTTTCAAATGGGAAGGTGCGGTTTTTATTTCAGAAAAGATTCCTCTATTTTTTTAAAGAAAAATTTACTCGAACGGTTTTTTTCTGTGAGCGATATTTTAGAAGTTATGAATGAAAACATGATTCTTATAAGAAATGTCAAAATGAAAATTTTATAACGGTTTTTTGATTGAATAAGAAGAAAAGTACTATTTTATTATAAATTTTACTCCTCATTAATATTACAGATCATGCTCGAACTGGCCTCCAACATTAGAGATGCGTAGACATGCTCTTTCCTGCCCATTGCCCCTTACTGCCAAAGAAATGGATTCGGCTTCAACCGAGTTACAGGCATCTATTATTCTTTGCTTTAGTTCATCTACAGATGTAATTCCGGCTTGATTCTGATACACCTAGATTTAGAAATGCTTTTAGGTAAGCAGAAATAAGGAAAGAAAGAAAAAAGTTATGAATAATCACCTTGTTTTTCAGGTATCCCCAAAAGAAATAGACCGTAGGTGTTAAGTCCGGTGAACGAGGTGGCCCCCCGTGTCGATATAACCCTCCCATCAAATTTCCTATCGAGATATTTCTTTACATGCCTGATGGTGTTATATCGACACGGGGAACGATTCAATGGCCACCTCTCTCACCGGACTAACAAAAAACTAAGGGAACACGTATTTTTTAGTTTTTTTTCTAACTATCTTAGTTTCCGAGAAAAAGTCGTTATCCATATAGCTTGGGACACCCTGTATACGTTTTCCATAGTTCAGTAGATCTCAAAACGAGCACTCTCCGGGAAAAACTGAAAATGGAAAATCTATACGATCACGGATAAGAGAGAACTTGAAAAAAAAAGAAAAGTTTTGGCCCAAATCTTTGAATTGTTTTTAAAACTTGAAAGTTTTGAGAAGGGCTTGACTCGTCAAATTTACCCCCATCTTATTATCTTTATCATCAAAATCCTGTTACAAACTGTCTCCTCCTGTACGGTGATTTAACTTGTGCCATTAAAGTTAACAAAAATTTGATTTTTTCTTATAAGCAGCCGCTTCTGACCTTTAACTGGTTGGGTAGAAGGGCTAAAAAAAGTTGTTACTAAGAGGAAGGCAGCCATTTTTTTTTTTTTGCCCTTTAAAGAAATCCTCCAACCAGGTTCACTAAACTTCAGACTGTAGCCAGGAAGTTGTACAGTTTATTACCTCTTTATAGTGTACCGATATAATAATAATCCGAACTCCAGGATGTGAATAGAAAACAGTTTCAAAGAAATGATCAGAAACACCTGTTACTGCTTAAAACAACTTTCACTTATACATATTTAACAATCTTATTTATTGAGTTGTCCCGCTAACTTTTAATTTAAACGGAAATCAGGGAGGAAATAGTTTTATTTCTTATTTAAAATTAAATTTCCTTATATTAAAGCGGATATTTCTTTAAGAATAATTCATTTGCTCTGTGCTTCCTGTTAAGGATATTAAACTGCAACTCTTCTTTCCTCTCTCTTTGTCTTCCTTCCTTTCACTTCCAGTTAGAGGAAAGTATTGCCATCTTGTTAAATTCTCAGCGGAACTTGAAAAAAAAAGGATATATCCGGTGAATACTCGATATCAGACAATTTGATCACAATGACTTCCTCCTTAGAAGAAAAAAAAACAGAAGTCCAGAAAACTATGTATGCACATAAAAGGACTTAGAAAAATATTGCTAGTAAGAGGGAAGTCAGAATATACAAATATCCTTCAGGGCAAGTCTACCAACGTTATCCTGCCGCCACAGCCTTCCTAACTTTGTTAGGAGTAACTACTCCAATCCTATAACTTGTCCATCCTTTAAACTTTAAATTAAATTTCATTCCAGACTTTTTTGAATGTTTAAAGAAATTCCGTCGGTAAAGAGATCTAGATGGTTAAGAACTAAAAGAGTCGTTGCCCTTAGCTATGTAAATATACGTACTTTACTATAAAAAATTCTCATATAAACTATTAAATAAAATCCAAGACCTAAACCGGGAATCTGCCTGAATGATAGTGGTTATAAAGCCGGGGATCAGTGGGGGATGCCCAGCTCCGTATCTCGCGAGAGGTTATTTTTTGTTTGAAACAATATTAGTAGCAAAGTAAGGAATATCGTCTGCGCCACCTAATTGGTACCGTCTTTAGCGCGGTGAGTACTGGCTGAATCCCAAACTAGTAAACCTCTATTTCGACCCCTCAACAGTGGTGGCAGCATAAAATCGACCCACTTTCTTAAAACGGCTTGGGTGCACCAGGCTTTTTCACTTTCAAAAACATAAATTCCCGAAACGCGTTCAATCTTGTCTTTTTTACCGTTAGAGATGATAAATGGTGGAATTATATTTTTCACATTATTTTAACTAGGGCTTATTTTCGGGGGATGTCTTATTTTCGGAAAAAGACGGTAGTTAGACGTTAAGCCCCGTCTGAAAAAATAAGTGTCAATTACTTTACTATACTTGATTTATTTTAGACGGAAGTTGAACCCAATAACTTTGTAGGTAGATCTATCTTAGCGGGATTGTGCCCACTAAATTGATGGACGTAAAAAATAGGATATTACTCTTACCTGAACAGATAGAATCACCTAATCCACATTGGCAGAGTACCTAATTGAAATATAAAGCTTTAAAAGTTGCGGCGAGTTTTCGTATTTAAGATTTTAAGTTGAATCAAGCACAGAGTGTGGGAGAGAGAGAGAGAGGGGGTAAACATTTCCCAAAAATCCATTTTTCTGATGATAGAAATCTCAGAAATTGTAAATCGGCTCGATTACAATACTTCCCCTTACATTATGAGAGGATATGAGAAACTATAAGCAATCACCCCACTTGAATAACAAACATGGTGGCAGTTCTGAGAGCTCGAGATTACCATTAATTATTTTAAATAGTAACAGAGCGGGAGGAGGGGAAAAGAAGGTGCCTTTATAATGTAAGCATTAAATGGAAGTTTTCAGTAAACCACGCGCTGTCGGTTTGTAAGCTAATGCTAGGGCTTAATTAGAATCTAAACCGCAAGACCGCTCTCCCATAATGGTATTTTATACCTCCTTCTAGTTCCTTATTTCTAGCTTGAAGTTATCTTTAAAGCGTTGCTCTTGTAAATTACATAACTTGTAAATATATTTATGTAAAAAGTTTAACAATTAGATAGGAATTTAATAGGCTAAAGTTTTTTTTTTTTTTAGCTTCTCACGGTTGTTGGAAAACAAACAAACATAAATTATTCCATTTTCCGGTTTGTGATGTTCACGGCGATATTTAGTGGAAGCAATAAGTCTTATTTCCTATGAATCGCTTTACCGCGGGGGTAGTCAGAGAGAGATTGTCCAACAATAACCAAAAGGTCCTCCACTTTGGCCTGTAGGTAGCAGGCAACCCATATTAGAAATCTAAACTCGAAAAAAAAAATTCTACTCCCTCCTATCTTTTCTAGGACTTAGTGCACCCAAGAACTTAGCAGTGACTTTAAAAATTTTAAAAAAGTACAAGTTCCATCTACCGAGGTGGCTGCCAAGCAACTTCATCTTGAATGTTTTCCCATGACAATGATAGAACTCTCAAGGCAACGGAAGAGCGTCTAAAGGTTTTTCAACAGCGCCAAGAAGTAGAATACCTGCCCTAACAACTTAAGGGCAGAGTGATCTATGAAGGACCACGCATTAGAACAGTGATTCCAAAGTGTGCGCCGTGGCTCCCCGGAGCGCCGCGGTGCCGTCATAAGGGCGCCGCGAAATATTCAATTAAACAATTCGGCAATTTTCTTGTAATTTCCAATTCTCGAATTTTTGCGCCAACAATCGTGTATGCTGACAAAATTTCAAGAATTTAGCAACTTTCAAGTCTTACATTGTTTTCTTTCCAATCCGCATATTTTGAAACGTCTAAATGGATTCAAGACCCATTTAGAACCAAGGCTCCATCAGAATTTACTTCTTTAGAAGAAAAATCTCTTATTGACATGTCTTGCGATAATATTTTAAAGTTAAATTTGGTAGCATGGAACTTTCTGATTTTTGGATATCAGTAAAAAAAGGAATATCCACTGCTTAGTGGTAAAGTTCTACGAATATTAATTCCATTTGCAACATCCTATTGGTGCGAAGCTGGGTTTCCGGCGGTCGCGGTAATAAAAAGTAAATATCGCTCGAAAATTAACGTTGAACAAGAAATGAGGGTAGCCATATCCAATTTTATCCCGAGATTTGAGAAGCTGTGTAGTGAACATCAAACCCGTCTATCCCATTAATAATTTTAATAATGTTAACCATCAATGGACGTTCAATAAATTGTTTGTGAATTTAAAATTCGTGTTTAATCTATTTTTCAACTAACCTAACCACATGGTGGTTGTGGATATACTCGATATGGATATTACCGAAACAAGTGAAATTAGATATTTTATATTATCCCAAGGAAAATAGTAAGTATCTGTTTTTAATTTTCCGCTGTTAAATGGGTAATCGCTTGTGAAAAGGAATGTTTTCCAATTTTTCAAGAAAGTTAAAAATTTAGAAGAAAATCTTATGTATTAAGGGCGCCGCGGAAAAAACTCCGATAATTTAGGGAACCGCAAACCGAAAAAGATCGGGAACCTCTGCATTAGAATGTAGAAATGGCTTCTGATAGAGCCTAATATCCCCCTAGCATCCTCATCTAAACTTTTTCTACACAAAAGTAACTTTTGCTCTCAGATAAATGATAATCTCACTAAAATTTTGATCTTCTCCTGAGTGTGGCAACACTGACTGTCTTCTAGATGAAGGTTAAAGTTAGTCTGGCTGTATGAAGAGCGGCTAAATGGACAATCCGAAGCAATAAAATACCAGGGGATACTTACGAGTATTAAAACTGTCCGTCAGGATCGTCAAAAAGAGGCCCGAAGAAGCGTAACGTTGATGAAAAACTTTGACAATTTTTGTTCTCTTTTTCTGTGAAAGAGAAAATTTTTAAATTTTCTTTAAAGTATGGGGGCAAATCCTCCTTTATAACTGTAATTTCTTTTTTTTTTTTTGTAACAATCCAGGCAACAAACAGGTCCAACGGTTTTCTTTACGCTTAGTGTACTAAAGTTGTAGGTGTATGAGAAGAGGAAATGGTTAGACTTCCCTCTAAAGTACCATTCTTGAATATTGTACCTTCTTACTAATTGGGTAATTATAATAAGATCAAATATGGAAGTACCAATTTTGAAAAAAAATCAGCTGATTGGAAGTTCAACAATTGAATCGAAATGAATCGATTTTTGTTCATTATTTTGAGCTTTTCTTTTTTTGAGCTTGGACAATCGATAATCGACAATCTTTTACCCGAAATTTCAATAATGATACTCCTGGGAAAAGGGATTGGTAGATTCTCTTCTTTTAACGTCTTTTTCGTACTTTAGATGTCAAAAGGGTTATTTCCGATGATATCGCAAAATCAGAAATCCGCGCACGATTACATTGGCTTTTTTTTTTAGTTGGGTAAGAGGAAGTAAGAAAAAATGGTGACTCAGTTCTTTATTGCAATAACTCATCCAGCCAGTAGGCCTCCATTTTGGTCCTGCCAACTTTGGTACGCTTTATTTTGTGGGAGAGGGGGATGGATGAAAACTTCTTTGGTGAAAGAGATAGTGGTAATATATGCAGTGTAGGCGGTCATGACCTCATTTTGTTTTTTTGACAAGATGGCGGCGGGTGGATATCTAATTAAATGAGAGGGAGTGAGAGGGCAGTAGACTTGATCTCTTTGTTCTCATCGTGGTACTGGAGTGATATAAAGAGAAATTTGGGCCAAACAGTTCACCATGTGTTATTATTAGAAAAAATAGGAAGTGATCCCAGCGCATCATCCATTTAGTGAGATCTTCATTGCACAACAGCTAGAGCGTGCTAAATGATTCGAGTTTGTATTAAATCATTCTAAGAGATGGCCTTCGTTCGATTTTTTTTTTTTTCTCGCAAAACGTGGACCGAGTATCAACTCCTATAGTGCACACAATCCGCCAGACGACTGTATCCGATAGATCCCCTACATCGACTACAGTCTGGCAACAACAAACTACGACTTCTCCCTCACATTCTATCTATCGATCACACAACACGCAACTTGCCGACCATTCACCACACATCACCACCACCACCACCACCTACCAGGAACATGGACCATTTCTGCACACCTACCAGTAGCGGGCGGCGGCTCATTCACACAATTCACCAGGGCACAATAGATAACTCTTTGCGGAGGAGGTGATCGTTTCCATTCCCCGACTAGATGCGGAGGGCCGTTTTACTGGTTTCTCTCATTGATTAGAAGGTTTTTCCCTCTCCTCTCTCTCTCTTTTTCTTTGCCCTCTCCACCTTTTGCCACAGCCAACATTACAATCATGAAGATTTTTAAAAATTGAATTTTCACCGGAAGTACACCGGATTCGAAAATGCGGATGCTGCACTTCCTGTGAGATAGAATTGAGCCCCATTTAAGTTTGACCCTCTCTCTTAAACATTTATTACTAATAACTCTGTAAATCTTATCCCGATTTTGATGGATGATTCTGGTTCTTGTTCTTGGATTAATGAGTTTGGATTAAAGAGATTTCTACTTCAATTTACGTCACCGTCTCGCACTACACTTGCTCACTCTAATATCTATACAGGGTGTTCATTTTAAGACGGCTCAAATGCATTTCATGCTTGAAACAGTTAATCTGAACAAAAAATGGTAGAGGAAAAATTTGTTGCCCGTCAACTCTAGTTTCAGAATATGGGACTTGATTTTAGATTCCTGCCCGCATACGCGGCTAACGCGCGACCAAAAGTAAGGGTTCGCAGTTGAATCCCATTTTCATATACACAGTTTTTTTGCTTGTCCAAAATTTCAATGTGGTAGTAGTTTCCCCCTTTTTTTTTTCCTTTTTGGTTACGTCTTAGTGGCAGTAGAGCTGTTGTAGTTCAAGGTGTTTTTGTGACATTGAGCATGGAGCCCATCCCAAAATCTAGAACAACCTTTGGTGGGAGACTGGGATGAAGAATTCAGTTTTTACTGTGTTGCCAAGGAGATGACGAGATTTCAAGGGCAATGTGATTCACAAGAGAGGGTCTCCAGATGTTTACTAGCAAGTGTGCTGTTTCTCATTTGTTTGTTTTTCTAGAGAAAACTGTGTAATGGGGGAAAACTTTTTTATTAACATAAAGAAAACTAGAGCATTAATAAAAGTAAGAAAAACAGGAGAAAAGCCTAGTTTAGGACAAAAAAGCTAATTAATGTTCCCTCTTCTTAATTGATTGCAACCAATTCTGGTCCCTTCTTCTTTGGCTTAACGGTCCTCCAGGAACTTTGCCTCCTCAACACTATTCCTCTCTCTCTAATAATGCACTCCCTTATTCCAGTCCTTACACTGAGATCCCTAGATTAGACTAGATTCAACTAGGGCGGCCACTCAAGGCCACTGCGACTCCTTTGGACCTACCGAGATCCCTAATAACGTCTTAAAACCATTGTCCAGTTAATCTGCATCCTCAATCTAAGGCCTTTACTTCCTTCTAACCCCTCCTGGATGACCAATTCTAGAATCCACCATTATTATTAAACGCCCTATTGTAAGGTTACCAGATTTTTTACCTGAAATCCGGTGACACCTGGCAGCCCCATGTATACAGATGATCGTATTGTTACTTTTGTCGTCCACTGATAAGTGTTAAGTTTCTCAAAGTAAATTCAATACTGTTATTATTATCGTAACTAAAAAATATTGTATAATTATTAATATTTGATAAAACATAATATTCTTGTTCTCATACAATTAAAGTCACAAGTATTTCTGTGATGAATGTATGTATTTTTTTGTAATTTGTCATCTCTTGAACTAAGTTTTGTAGCAAATTCTTGCACAAGTCATAGGAAAGTTAGTAATGATAGTTAACGAGGTCATTCCGGGGACGCTTTTCAACCGGGGACAAGAAGTACGGATTCGGGGACTGTCCCCGGGAAACAGAGACGTCAGGTAACCTTACCCTATTGCTATTTCAGTCTTCCCTTCTTGATCCTTTCGCTGTTCAAATACTGCTTCTGGGTACAACTCATTCTTACGTATTCTCGTATCTTACATCGTAGTGTTATAAGATTTTCCCGATGATCTTGCTCCTCTCCTTAGGGTTAACCGATCACACATGTTCTCTTTTGTTCGCATCAAATTCTCAACTGCATACGCAAACACTAACTTGTAATGGATTTACATAAACTAACAATTTTCGCTGCTTTCAATGGGTACTCTGCGAACTGTTTTTTTACTTCTAATGTAATCCAGAATCAAAAAAAGGTGAACGAAATATCTTCCGGAAGTGGATTAATAAAAATGAAAGTAAAAGAGCAACCGCCATTTTTTTTTTACTGACCTACTCTTTTTTATTGGCCGGGGGGAGTGGCTTACTTTACCATGGATAAATTAAAGGACGAATAGCAGAACAGTAATTCTAGTTTTCAAATTAAGGCACGTGACACTGAAAAATTACAAGAGAAAATATATGGAGCCGACGACTGCAAGCAGAAGATTTTTGTGAAAGAAAAGAGTACAAGATGATCGTTCTTGGGGAAGGATTATGATTAATTTGCAAATGAGTATAGTGTGACAGCTGTTGAGAAGAAGAAGCGATCTTGATGAATGAGAGGAGTCTGTGGGCCGTTTTTGCCATAAAAGCAATAAGGTCCGTTACTTTTTCAAAGATGATGGCTACAAATGAGATATTATTGTTCAAACTACAATATTTTATTTACCAGAATCTTAACATGTTGTAAACAAACAATTAAAAATACGCTTTTTTTATATAAATAGCTTAAACGAATCCTAATGGCAGTGGTTAAATTTCTTCCATCATAAAAAAAGATCAGCCTTCTAAATCGGATACTGTTATATTGCTAAAGATTAGCTTTAGAAATTCTCTTCGCTGTACAGTTGTTTACAAGATTAACCAAAGGAACTTCGAATTAATTTGCAACGCAAGTAATATGGTAGGATAATAATTAGTAGCTAATAATATTGTAATGATAATCCAGATGAACAGCAACAAGAATATCCCTAAATCTCCATGTTAGAATAATATCCAGGCTAATTTATGTGGAGAACTAACTGCCTAAGCTTAGCTTCCGTTAAAGCTTCCCTATTTGAATAAATAAAACGCTGCATTTTAGGTTTAATTCAATTTTTTATTGCACAAATTGTAGCTTCATGGTTAATTATAAACCTGTTTAATTCAGTTAAAAGGTATTTTAAAAAGTTTTAATTTAAATTAATCAGATATTTAAATTTGTTAAATTATATTATGTACGTATACGCAGAGTATGTTATGTGTTACTGGCTGTAGGTGAGCTTGATGTTGATGAGTACGGCCACGAATAAGAGATTATAAAAGTAGCTAATTATTATGTACAGGCAAGAGCGGAACTTTGGATTCGTTTAGGAAGCCTGAAGGCCTGAATAGAATGGATAGCATTAACACTAACTTAGGATCGAGCTTTGAAGTACAATAACTAACTAGGGTGAACTTAAAATATAAAGTATTGCTAAAAGAATTGGCCAAACTGAATGTCAAGTAGAGTAAGGTCGTGAAGAGAGTGTAAGAATGAATCCTCAGGGAGTGGATGCAATGCCCTGAATGCGATTGAGTGTCCTTATATATTCTTTGGCAGCTTCTACTGTTCTGAGCCTATCTGGTCTCCAACTCTTCTAAAAGAATTGGCTAAACTGAATGACGAGTAGAGTAAGGTCGTGAAGAGAGTGTAAGAATGAATCCTCAGTGAGTGAATGCAATGCCCTGAATGCGATTGAGGGTCCCAAGCGGTGGTCTGGCGTCCTTATATACTCAGCTGCTAGGGCAGCTTCTATTATTCTGAGCCCTACCTGGGCTTTAACCCTACTAAAAAAATTGGCTTAACTGAATGACGAGTAGAATAACGTTGTGGGAGAGAGTGTAGAATGAATCCTCAGGAAGTGATTGCGATTGATTGTCCCGAATGGAATGAACTTGGATGTAACGAGATTTGGCTAAATCAAGAACAAAAAGGGATTAAGTCAGAGTGAGTATTCTGATTGTTAACAATGGTGTGCAGGATTTCGATTTTAGGGATTGGATGCCGTACATTTGAAATCCTCACGCCCAGGACTAGTAGTGCTGTGTAGAGTTTCTTTCTTTTTGTTCATAAGAGTCAATTTGGATCGTTTGTCCAAATAGTCTTTCGATCTTTTGGTTCCATAAGTTCATGTCGCTTGAGTAAGGTAATTTGGGGTTGCGTCCGTGATATCGCACATTATTTGTCGGAGTGTGGTAGGAAATCAGATTGAGGGCTAAGTTGTGTTTCAGTCTAAATTTAAATTAAATTTGAAATTTGATTTAGATTAAAAAGTGTTCGCCATTAAATAATAGTCGGCGCTCTATTAATAGGCAAAAGAAGTTCTATTAAAGCTCTTTCTAACAAAGCTACTGTAGATCGATATTTTACGTAGTAGCAAAAAAAAAAAAAAAGCCAATGAAATATTCTCAACTTCCATTTAAGGGGGGTGCGGCGTAAAAAGGGCTCCTAATAATACACCTGTAAAGGTGTTGAATTAGTATTGAAATGAGCGAGCCACCACACACCTGGGTATCATCGTCCCACCATTTCCTCTTTGTCACTATCCTCTTACTTATCCAACAGCTTTGACCCAGCTTTTTTTCCCCATTGGCCTACCCTCCCTTCCCTCCCGTCACCATGGTTGAACCCCTCCGGCCAGACCAACGAACAGGAGCCATAATAGCATCGTTTGATCGTGTTTGTGTATGTGTGGGTGTTTGAGGAGGGACTTCATTGACTTTATTGGTTCTATTTATATAACAAGGTATCACGCTATGTGGCCCACCACCTCTCCTCTTACCTTGCAAAACGTTAGCTCCTTTCCCTCCAGCCCTAGTTCTCCTCATATCTTGATCGTATCCATGGACTTGACCAGTTTTATCTGATCATTTTTTTGTTTGTTTGAGATAAAAACAAAAAAGTCATTATTAAGAGATTATTTTTCAATTAAATTATGGAAAAACTCAGAACAATTATGTGAAACTAACCATTAATCCATTACGGAAATCCGGTCTGCGGTCATTTCATGAACGGTGATAGGCTGATAACACAAAACATCTTACCACAAATATTAAGAAGCCAGTAATAATGGTATATGTATATATCTTGAAGTGGTAGTAAAAGCAACAAGTGCTGGGAAGACATTATGGCACCAAATGGTGCGGTACCATAATTTAGTAGGCTCTACTGTAGTCTGTACAAGCAATAACTTTCAACTTTATGGATAAACGGGCGACGCGAGTTAGTTTCTACGTGACCAAAAAAAAAAGAAGAAAAACCATGAAAATCAAACTGTACGATAATTTATGGTTATTAAGGTGCATTTAATTTTATTATTGGTTCATTTCTTCAGATTTATTCTTGGAGTTACGCTAGCATGAATTTAAAATTCAATCGGGGAATTTAATATTGAAAAAAAAAACCTGGTGAAATTGAACATGCAGACTAGCAGGCTTAGCGCAGGCCCCTGAAAAGTGAGCCGTTTTTTGTTATTCAATTATTTTGATTAATTTGGCCTGGAATCCAGCTTCGAGCAGGGTTGCTTAACCAAAATAGAATGCTCAAGGCGGCGATATGTTCTCGTTCAGATAGTTTGTTCTTTGTTTTAAATTTTGTATCGTTTTGAATAAGTCTCAAAATTTTAAAATGAAAAACGTAACTATTCTGTGATCTTTATATACAATCTCATCACAATCCACTCATACAACATCTATCTTCCAGGTTATTTCCAGATAAAAGTCCTAGACGTCTTATAAGACAGTGGCTTCATGATCTCCTCTCTGATTACGAGAGTCCATAGAAAGAAAGAAAGAAAATAAATTTATTATCCTGGGACTATTGTCCCCTAAGAATAAATACATGTACAGTTAGAGGCTCTATTGGTTTGGCCTGTATTTCAAATATTTATATTCAAAAAATAAACAAGTATTTACAAAAATAAGAATTACAATTAAGGAAATAAATGCATTCCATTATTACTTCGGAGGAAGCTGAGTAGAAAGGAGATAATTGAACAGAAGAAATTTAAAGATGTAAAGAGTAGGAGCGTGGTGGACAGATAATGGTAAGGAGTTCCAGAGAGAGGTAGCGCGAATTTGGAAAGATTTGTTAAAGGATGAAGTCCGGTTTGAGGGAATATAGAGATCACAGTATATTTGCGAGAATGGATCGAGTGGTGCACCAAGAGAAATATCAAGAATTAAAATTTATGGTGACCCACGACTAGGAAAAAAAGACGGGTTTTTAGAAGCAGCGCCGTTACGAATGGTTACCTGTAAATATTTTCAAAGCGAGATATTTTTAGTCCCAAGTATGCTGTTGTCCTATGGCATGGAATGTGTGCGTCAAAAAAATGGTAGCAAATGCGGCAGGAAATTACAGAGGATTTGAATAGGAGGAGAGTTGGATGAAGGCAAAGATAATTGAGATTGAATAGCGCGAAACAGGAAGGCTCAAATTGAAATGCTGAGAACGGAATCCTAGGAAAAGCTAAGTTAAGGCCAACTACGACTTAGATGACGTGAAAATATCTGAGGATTCTGAAAATGTATCTGAAAATAATTAGTTGATTAAACGTTTAAAGTTGAAGATATATAAAACGGCCACCCTATAATAAAAAAAAAAAAAAAAAAAAATAGGGAAAATTGAAGATGAAGATGAGAAGATGGCGGGTTTCTTGAAGAAGAAGCAGTTGCTGAAGATGATATAAGACTTTTAGTGGATCTGCAGGCACAGAAGATAAAATGAACGGCTGGGTCAAGCGGTGGTGGTCATTGCAAGAAGGTATCGCTTTATGTGCTTTTCGCGAGGAGTTTGGACGTTGAGGTGTGGTGAATTCAATTTGAGCGATAAGCTGCCCGGAAACACCCTCTCAAGCAGCTTTGAGGCTAGCGTATGTGCTCTGAGCCATTGGTAATCCCTGGTTAACCGGGGACAATTTATCAAAAGTTCCTCATAGATGGCAGTGTGACTGAATCATAGACCATACTCTCATTATTCTAAATTTCAAGCAATCTGACACAGTACTGAATAAGAAACAAGAAATGCTGAATAAGTGACACGGAAAAGTACTACAACTCCAGGGACAGGAGAGAGATGGTAGAGGGTCTGCATTCGTTCGAAACGCTTAGTCATCGAAATTCAAGCAGGAGATATTTTCCACTCTACTGCTTTTGATTAAAAAATAAGGAGAATAAAAGATATGCACTGCAGGATGCTGGATGCAAATTTCCATAAAATCTGAATAGATATTAGATAGAAGTTGCGAACAGAATATTGAACGCCACTAATTTAGTATTTATAACGTCATAAATATACAACCGCTGGAATCATTAGCTAGTTAGTACGTCATTAATGACTTCCTTATTCAGCTTTTTAAATCTATTTTAAAAATGAGGCAACGTTCAATATTCAATATAATAAATTATTTATCACCTAAAAAAAAAGCTCCAGATACATTTTATATGTATTACAAGTTAAGGTGTTAATAATAGTCTATTTATTTTAAATAACTTCTTTACCGAACAGTGCCGGAGCTTACATTTTTCTGTTAGTAATAATCTCTCATTATCTATGCATTTCCTATCTCTTGCGTGACCCACACAACCGTCCTACATGTCACCTGACAGCTTCCAGTTTCATTCAAGTATTTCTGGAGATCTAGGTGTAATATTTTCTCGTGTTATCTAATCTCTATTTAAAAGATCTGCTTATCCCTCAATCGAGCAATAAGTAAGAGTAATCTGATACAGGAAATGAGGGCGGACCAGAAAGTTGCTTGATCTGCAAAGAAAGAGAGAGGTTGTTGAATCTCAAAAGATAACAGTTTTGGCAGGTATTGTCCTTTTGACAATAATAGACGACTTCCTACAGCCTGGACTAGGTTCCTATTATAATACTGGTGGCATTATTTTTCAATTTAAACCACAATTTTCAAAAATTAGGCATAATCACTATACATTCCATTGTAGCAGAAAATAAAAATATGGTGACTTATTAGAAAGAGTAATAAGTAAAAGTGGAAAATCATTTAGTAAAGGGGTACTTACTGAAAGGGTACTCGCCTGAAATTTGAAGAGAATTCTTGGATTAAAGAGATTGCTGTTGGAAAAAGAAATTTATAAAATTTCCTATAAGATAGTGATCCAAAAGGAACCATTGAGATCGTTGTTGTGGATGTCTAGTTGGAAATATAAAATGGAGCATTGGGGTTCCTGCGAAGAATTATGGGGGTGTAGTTTTTGTAGTCGGTGGTAGTTCGGAGCGGTTAGTGGAGCCCTCCACGCTTCTATTCAGTAAGCCCATAATGGATTCAGCCTCAGTAATGAAGATGAAAACTTTATCGTAGCCTAAAAGCAACATGGAAACGTTGTCATGGAAACGTGAACGGGGAAAAAACCGGTTTTTCCACGACTAAAAATTCTCTATTTGTAGTGGGAGGGAATTAATAACGGTTATAAAGACGTGACTGAAATCACGCATATTACAGAGCTAATTAAGTGCCTCATAAATGGTGCCCCCAGCTGTGCGTTGAACTTCAGATTCAAAAAGAGATTTCAAAGAGAGTGAATAGAAAAGAATGAGCCAAGGCGCAGCTTTGCTGTGACGCAATAGATGACGTAATTAAGTGTTCTTTTAAATAGAGAAGCATACAAGAGAAGTGCATCAGACAAGATGTCTCACCTTTAACCTTTAACTATATCTGCATGGAGTGCAGCGTGATTCGCCATTGTGTGCTTTATGCTCTTCACCATACAACAGCATAAGTGTTGTAAAATCTAAAAGGTTGACGTCAACCACATGCCCTTCTCTTCTGCTGCGACAAGAAACTGCGACTCTTTCATCTTTGCATCTTCTTCATTCACATCTACTTTTCTTTTTATTTTTACTACCTCACTTTTCTTTTGTGTACTTTATTGTTAACTGATAAATATTCATTTATTTGTATCAAAATAAAATTACTAAATTTATTGCAATTATAAAAACAGCAAAATTGTGACACAATGCTGAAAATTCGAAATAGCAATTAAAAAATTAAAAATTATTATAAGAAACTAAGTTAACAGGCGTTATTGATTACTCCAGACCAACTATCTAATCTTTCACTTAATAACAAATGACTGTGATTGACATTTCTGCACTGAAACCCACCTGGACGTACGGTACTGAACTGTGGGGTTCAACGAAATGCACCAATCGAAAATTCTCCGCACTATCATTAACGCTCTATTTTAGGTTTCAAATCTAACCATCCACAAAGACTTAGAAATCCTGTTTTTTTTGTAAGTTCAGGTTGCGCAAGCTCACAATAAAAGCTTTCATCAGAACTTGCAGGTCACATTCCAATCCTTTGTTCCGCCATTTATCATATTATAAGAAGCTCCCCTTGAAAGAGGGGATCTAAAGGGCAGCAGCTGGATTCCAACTTGTGGTCCTAATCCTTTTATAATATTAAGAAATGTTCAATGAGTTGAGGCGCCACGATAGTTGAGGCGGTTATAATGGTTAATATGAGGAATTTATAGTAAAGCATGTTAGGCGGTTATAGGCTAGACCCGCAAATCTAAGATGTATTGCGGTACTAGTCTAGGCCTTGCATTCTATTTAATGTGTTAATATGAGGAATTTAGTAGTAAAGTATGTTTGCTAGTTGCTAATTTGTGGTAGCTGGAGGTAAAGCCTGCCTGAAAAAATAGGCATTACTTTACTTTATTTTTTCTTTATTAAATAAGTTAGCAAAATTTTGATCTCGACTTTTTTATTTTGTTTCAGGTAAGTTCCAGTATTGTTAATTACATGTGGAGAAATTGTTTTCTGTAAGTACTACCTTTTTTAAGGATTTCCAATCCTTGATAATCCTTTAAGAACAATTTTTTTATTAGGAGCGAAATTTGAAAATTTCCGTTGTTTTTATTTTTATGGCATAAACTACCATTACATCTGTTATTATACTGAATTCCAGCTCTAATAACTCTAAGGATTCGATCATTTTCACCTGAGTAATCTGAATATCATCCTTAGAACATGTATCTTTCTTTAATTCTGGTAACTTATAATTTTGTATTTATCCAGGTCGTCAGATTGATGATCCAACGTCATTCTTCTCGTGGTTTCCTAAAAAGATGGCACTCCTCCTGCTTCTTTCCTTTCTATCGCTCACTGTATTGCTCAAAACTTGCGATTCTCTCACAGTGTTTTCCAAACTTTTGTGTCGATTACATTTTTCCAAGAAAGATGGTGTTATCTGGACTTTTTTTCCCCAGCTAAATCTTGGAGCATTCCAAATCATGCCCATTTGGCATTTCTTTTTTTCCAGTTCATCTACCCGATGTGTGAAGCTTAGTTAGGTTTTCAATCTTTTTTTAAGGGACATCATTAATCTGGGTCCAATATCCAAGACTTATTAATGTCTTATGGAACCGAAAAGTAGCAACTTTTGCTGTATATATAAACTGAAAGGTGGTTTAACTTGAAAGATGTCTGTGATGAGTACCAATACTGTAATTTAATCAACTCTTAAATAAAATTAATTTCTTTAAAAAAAATAATAACTATGAGAGGTTATGATTTTTTTTTTCTTTTTTAATCTTTTATTGTAATTTACCACTGCAACAAGCAATTATGGTGAAAGAGAAAAGAAATAAAAGAAAATCATGAGGGGAGAAGGCACCCAGTGGTGCCACTCCAGTAACGTGCTTTGCTCTCACGATAAGAGAAGATCACGAGGCCATCTTCTCTTCAATCTCCTTAGAGGATTACCTGGTAATATGGAGGAAGATTGGTTTTCTATGAGAGGGTTAGGATGAGCTGCTGAAGAGGAATGAAATTTGAAGAAACGAGTGCTAGCAAGATCTGTAATGAAAGGGATTTTGTGGTCATTATGGATAGTGTGAGGTTAGATACATAGAACGGAGCGTTAAGAAGTTTTCGAAGTATTTTTTGACTGTAAAGCCTGGAGGCGTAGTGAGTTAGGTGACGCTTACTCGATCCCCATACTTCGATGCTGTATGACCAAATGGGTCGCAGTAACAGTAGATATAAGAGTTTTTCGTTATGTAGGTTAAGTTTCGAAGAAGTTTTGTAGCGTTGTTTAGTTTCTTGTCTTTTCAGTCTAGTATGGGGGATTCCATGTAAACCGTTTGTCTAGGTGCAGTCTAAGGTAGTATACTTTGTCCACAGTTGGTATAGGAGTTTGGTTATGAATTAAAAATAAAATTTGTAAAAATTTAGAATAATACGTTAAACAATTCAAATAAGTGCTTAAGAAGTAATTTGGGCTTGGTTTAGGCTAGTACTTAGTAACTGACTTAGTCTAGTGTTTAGACAGGGCTGCCCTAAATAATACTTGTTGACTTCAAATCCTCTTCAAGATCGCTTACCAGTTAATCTTAATAATTAGCGCTCGGGAACGGAACATTGAATGTAATTTCCGTAAACAAGTACGTATCCCGTTTTTGTGAAGGACGTTCTATAATTTTATAAGATCTTCGTATCGTGATATTTAGCAAACGCAGAAGAAACTTCTACTTCCGGTTTAAATATATTTCAAAAACTTGGAACAATCAAAGATTCTAAAACGCCAGGAAATTGTAAGGGGAAGTCATTTTTTGTATATTTCTGAAGACTTTTTGAGACTCCTTAATTTTCTTTTTTCTTTTTTTTTTTTGGTACAGAGAGGACAGAAATTCTGTATTGATGTAGATGTTAACGAAATAATAAAGGAAATACGAGGGAGGCAGAGTGAAATATATACGTGAACAAATAAAGAAAACAACTGGTTAACTTTATTCGAGTGGAAGATGTTGTACGAGCGGAAATGTGTGGAAACAAAGAAAAGAGAGGCATCACAGGAAATTCCAGAAGGAGAGACAGGATATTCTACATAAAGTATACGTGCGAAAATGGAAGATATGAAATAATTCAAGTACTCTGAGATTTTGTATCAAAAAGAATGCGGATGAAGCAAAAAAGAAAAAAAAATACCCCTTGTTAAAATGAAACACAAAACAGGAAACTAGAAAGAAGCAAATGTGAATATAAGTAAATTGAGCGGGGGTGGGACAGAAATTGAAGTCCCATCACATCCGGTTTCCCCTCTCCCCCCTCCCATGCCGCTCTAAATTTGTTCTCCAGTTCTAATGAACTAGAAATTGATTTTATTGGTACATAGTCACTGGTAAACAAATCTATTGTTCCAGTGCAATTGAAGAGAAAATGCAATCAACTATATACTCTCTGGACAATCAACAAACCCTAGTTGAATACCATTGAGACTACGTGATATTCGTCACTTGTTTTTTAAATCTAATAAAACTTATCTGATATTGGATAGAGAAAGAGTTTGTACTTTTTAAGTCCTGGCTTTTCTTGTTGATTAGAATATTCCAGCATTTTCATGCGATATATTGGAAAGGATTTTTTAATTGTAAAGATGGAGGAGGAAATTAATATGAACTGAAACTTCGACTGCCATCTTGGTCAGAGGAAAGATATGTGAGTGACGATTCTACCCTTATCATACTGCTGTAGATAAGAGGATTGTATTCATCGTATCAACTTTGCGATATCGAATTTTCATTGGATATATCTTGAAAACCTCTGGGTCCAAAACAATTGCTCCATATGTCGTGTGAAATTTGAGCCAGACTTCTCCAAAGTGGTCTAAGTTATAATTCTTTGGAGAAAAGAGGATTTTTTTTTTTCACCTTATTAGCCATATTTACACAAATACACAAACTACAACAAATGTTGCATCAAGTAAATTTGATGTTACTGGTTAAATTCACATGAAAGTCGTGATAAGAGTAATCACCCATTGGTGAAACTCTTTCTCGGTGGATATTACACTCACATCCAATAGGTCCCTAGGCCACTTCCGCTTCAAGCGACGAGGAGGATTGTCTGGAAGGTGTGGAGAGGAGAGTTGTTGCACAAGAGGATTTGGATGGAGAGCTAGGAGGCTGTGAAATTTGCGAGATCAGAGACAAAGGAGATGTAAAAGGAATTTAAAAAAATAAAAATTTAAACTGAGCCTTTATCTGAATTCTTATAGTTATTCATATAGTGGCTAATATTCAGTCAGCATTGAGAGCCTGAAACCTAAGTGAATTCGAAATCTCTCCACCAAACTGATTCATCTGCTTCTGGTAATAGATGAGGTTTCGAAACCAGTCAGGGATTCAATAATTATGCGTCTAAACGAATGGATAAATCTAAAATATTATCCAGCATTTTGGACCTGTCCTCATTTTCAACATTAAGAGTATTTGCATTTTTGGAAAATCTTTGAAATAAGATATAAATAAGTTAATAAAAATTGTATATATTGTATATACAAAATTGTAAAAGTCAAAAAAAGTAAAGTAATCGCCTATTTTTTCAGGCTGGGCTTGACGTCCAACTACCAGTTCTAGGTGTCGTGGACGGAGGCAACTAGCAAACGTACTTTACTATTTCTCATTTAACCATTAAATAAAATCCAAGGCCTAAGACCGGGAATCGAGCACAAAATACATATTAGTTTTGCAGGTCTCGCCTCTAACCGCTCGGCTACCGTTTTACTGATGTCCCTAATGGACTGAAACTTAAAACTGGGATTCATTGTACTTCTTAAGTAGCAAAAACTTTTTACAAAATTATAGATATACATAATAAATAGAATTGATAAATAATAAATAACGTTATAATGCTAATTTCAAACGAACACCAATTCATCTTTTCTGCATTGGGATTCACCACCCCGATAAGCCGTATACTTGTGGGGAGGAATCAGAAGCGGGATTCCAACAATTTAATTTTAGCATGCCCTCTAAAGAAGCTTAGGCCGGGACATTCTTTGGAAAGTCATATTGGAAAATGATTTGGAACTACCGACTAATTTACAACAGATATCGGCTGATAGATAACACTTGAGGCAATAGTGGAACCATATCAAAACTAACCAAATCATCTTATAATTAATTAGTTACCCACAGGTTGATTAATTGCACCCCTCACACCGTATTATTGGCTAATCTGCACGCACAGAAGGCAAAATGAAAAAATGCTAACTTCGGGAAACAATATCAGAAAAAGACAGCATTTATCAAAATTCATCTAAAAAAATACAAGCAAAATCTATTCCAGCTACTGAAGTTTCCATAAAATAATATTCCATTAAAAAAAAAAGTGATTAAATTCTTTCCAGGAGGAATTTAATTATTTGTATTTAATAGGAGCATAAAATGATGATGTCATTTAAGGAATGCAGAGAATGCAATCTAGTAGAATCATATTCTCATTAGCAAAGGTAATTAGGCCTCTAGTGATAAGTTCATTCATTACAAACTCTCTGTTGTTATCAGTTACTCTGTTTGAAGAGGATCCTACAAATATTGGGGTAGGGGGTAACAGGAAGTAATTCTATTATAAGTTGGAGAAGTAGTAAGGGATAAGTAGAGGTGGGGAAGTTATCCTTTCTAGTTTTCTGAATCTGTTGAGGAAACCATTTTGTCTCTTACTGTCTGGGAGAAAAAGAGGAGCTCAATTCCCAACCGGGATAGTTACTGATCAATCATTAGACCTTACTAATAATGCTAAGAATACTTATTTTGATAATTCCATTAGCCTCGATACTTAATAAATTGGAAAAACTTGGAAAGAATTACTTAACTTCATACTTTAATTTGAAGCAGATTGATTTATGGGAAGAATTTGATTATTTGCAGATATTCTTTTTGTTAAGGTCAAGTAGATTCATTACAGCTACACAATAAATGCTCCGTTTTATGTATCTATAACCTCACTCCAGAAACCATAAAGACCTCAAAGTACCTTGCGAGAACTCGTTTCCTCAGATATCATTCTTCTACAGCAGTTGATCTTAATCAACAATATACTCTCCAGAGAAAGTTCTGCGGAAAAATTAGTGAAACAAAATGTTTAAAAAAGAAAAAGAAAGAAAAGAGTTTTCTTTCAATAAAAGAAAGTATTGAATGAATTTTCTATTTTGGGAAAAGAGTACACATAAAATGTTTTACCTGATCAAGCAAAAATGAGCCTCTACATTTAACCCAGATAAAAGAATACAAAACCTTTTGGGAAGTACAAGAAATACGCATAAGATGAAATTAACTTTTCTTGCAGAAACAGAGTGAGATACAGCACAAGAGGTTTAAATAAGGGATAAGTTATTAAGGAGATTACACTGGAAGAGAATAATGAAAGTTCACACCCACATCTACACACACACTCTGAAACCAAAACAAGATGAAACCGAGATTAAAATGGAAGGTTACAACTTAAATAACCTTCCTCTGTAATGTTGAGCTGATTTCTTCATTACTAGCAGTAAGTGGGGGAGGATTACTTTGAATAAGTGTAATTACCGAGTCAAGTTAATGGAAGAAACATTGATAAAGCTTAGTAAAACATGGTCTAAAATATAATAAAAACAAAGAGTGAATAATTAATCGTTTTGAATTAAGGTGCATAATCTTGAAGAAAAGTTTTGTAAATGGTACCTCACCAAAAGATAAACTGCAGGAAGCTTCGAAGGACGGGAAGATCTACGACCAGCAACGGGGATCCCAACAGGAGAACTGAAATTATGGAGTTAATATCTTCCCCAATAAGGAGAAAAGAAGTTTTAAGGAATTTCCTCCCTTTGAAATCTTACCGTATCAGTATTTCATAAGTGTAGAAGTTACAAGTGCCACAATAAGCAGTCGTAGCCGCGAATAAAGTGGGTTACCCCAGGTTAGATGTGGGTGTGGCGCAATTTATGGCGTCTTATACAGCGCAAAGAAAAGCATCTTTATCTTCTAGGGGTGTAGAAGTGATGAATCGCATTAAGAGTTCTTGTAGCAATGATTATTTGTAGAAATAAACGACAAAAAATTAAATTTAAACGGTGATGGCCATAACTTTGTCGGCAAGAACTGTAATAGGCTAAGTACTTGGTAATAGGCGATCTTAGGTAAATTAGTAAAAACTTTAATTGAAAAAGAGATGTTTGTCATTTTTCTGGCCTGGTTTGGCAAATCTCCACATAAAGTCATTGGATATAATCCAAGACAGCGCGAGAGACTCCTAGTAGTAGAAATGGATTTTTGGAGGAGATCTGCAGGATGTTCGAGGCGCGACAAAGTGAGGAATGTGGATATCAGAGAAAGGATGGGAGTGGAGAGAAACGTCCTGGAGATTAGAGAGAGGCTAAGGCACTCACTTGGTATGGACATGTAAGGAGGATGGGTCCAGAGAGGAGATTGCCTAAGGTGGTGATGGACAGCGAGGTGGATGGCCGGAGGAAGAGAGGAAGATCCAAAAGTGAGTGGAGGGACCAGGTGAAGGAGATGATGGCGGAATATGGCCTGACAGAGGATCAGGCAGAGGATCGGGTCTCTTGGAAGAAGACATTTACTCGCGATGGCTGAAGGGAACCACGAGTTCTGGAGAACCCTAAAAAATAAAAATATATATAATATATAATTCAATTTTGGGGTGGTCTTATGACTGTATATAAATTCTTTTTTTTTCGCGGCCAATGGTATTAAATTTTGATTATTCTTTCCGGTGTAGTTAGAATTCAGTATAAGTTGATGATAAAGATGAAATAGAACAGAACTAATAAAAACTTAGTGGATGCAAAAAGAACAGTAAAGATGCAAATTTGTAAAGATGGCAAAACAAAATATTATAAAAGAAAAGAAGAAAACAAATATTAGAAACAAACTTAATATAATATATGTACCGACTGACAGATATACAGCAGCTAAACGATATCAGCAGTCAAATCAATATATTTGCTCACAAGCTGCGTGGAGTATAGAAGAGAGAGACTTCACAAGTTTCTTATGAAATATGTCTTATCGTACAATTCTTTTTTATAACTTCTAAGATTACAAATAGGGGCAAATCTACGATAAAATATTGCTACGATTCCATAGCTTTTATTGTGAGGGTACTGAGAGATTGTTACAAGCACATACCGTCTCGAGTCGGTTAGATATTTATTGCAAAAATTAGTTCTAGCCACTAAACACACCAAGTTTGCAAAATTTTTATTGCCGATACTGTTTCAATAATACCTACTTTTCAAAAGCTTCCAATTCTAGATATCAACATTCCCCAGAAATTCTCCGTTTTGAGGGACTCAAAGACCGGAAAAAAAAAGGGTTTTTACACAATGTGGTAAATAATGGAAAGCATAAAACTTCAATTACAAATTATTTAATTGGACTAAATAATAAAACTCGTATAATTATTATACTGTAAACTATAAATTTTTATAGTACATCATCAAGAATGTGGTTAACTAAGGCGCGGTTAGAGGCTTGACCCGCAAAGCTAAGATGTATTGCGGTTCTAGTATAGGCGTTTGGATATTATTTAATGGTTAATATGAGGAATTTATAGTAAAGTATGTTAGGCGGTTATAGGCTAGACCCGCAAAGCTAAGATGTATTGCGGTACTAGTATAGGCGTTTGGATATTATTTAATGGTTAATATGAGGAATTTATAGTAAAGTATGTTAGGCATTTATAGGCTAGACCCGCAAAGCTAAGATGTATTGAGGTACTAGTCTATGCCTTGCATTTTATTCAATGTGTTAATATGAGGAATTTATAGTAAAGTATGTTTGCTAGTCGCCTCAGTCCACGACACCTAATTTGGTAGTTGGATGTAAAGCTCGCCTGAAAAAAAAAAAGGCAATTACTTTACTTTACTTTATTATACTGTAAACTATAAATTTTTATAGCACATCATCAAGAGTATGGATAAACTGTAAATATGTAAAGTACAAGCCATTAGATAGTTACAATGTCAGGTGGCGCCGTTATTACGTAATAATTAGCCTGCTTAACGATCTAGACAAGGAGAGAAAATCACTGGTTAAGTCCTTACCCTTATGGTTAGCATGCACCAGATGTTAGCTCGAGAATAAGATAGACGAGATGATTAGGGTTTATCATAATTATTATTAAATTTGATTATTTAATATGAAAATAAAATAGGAATGGTGGGTGGAGGGAGGGCAGATAGAAGTGGGAGAGAACACTAACGGAATTGAACTAACCCTGCCCAACTGTTCATTACATCATTATCAATTTTGTGACGCCGTAACTATGAAACTTTACTTCATTAAAGCACCATAATTACAGCCATTCTCGTAAACTGATAATCTTGTTAACTAGATTTATTGATTTTCACTTTTATTTATTTTTTTAAAGCGTTATTTTCAATTAAAGAAAGTCAAAATTAAGAGTCAAGTTTGGGATGGCTTTGATAAACATAGTTATTGACTCGTGTCAATTTACATACTTTTTTGCTTCCATCCGTAAGTTTTCTCTTTAATATTATCTGTTTTTACTCATCATAATCTTCATCTTGATTTTGTAACGTGATACAGAGTCCTCCAAAGAAAGATAACAGTTCAAGATTCATCCCTAGAGAACAAACTCATTCTTACTTACAAAACACTTAACTTAAATTCACAATATCAAAGTATGGGGTCCTCCTGCTAAAGCGATCCAACCTGCTAGGAATTCAAACCTTGCAATCACAATTTCTCCGCACAATCGTCATCGCTCCCCCTTCTGTGATCATTCAACCCAACCATTCATAGTGACTTCAATATTCCTTTCCTCCTCGACGTCACGTCAATCAGCTGTATAATAATGAAAAATTAATAAGTTCCAAGTATTATGCACACTCACATTTACTAACAGTAAGCGAAATGTACAGTACTGTAACTTCAAAATTATTCCCAAGGGTTTAATTGCGGAAGTACTCATAATGCACACATCCCAAGACTATGCGTTCCACTGTTTCCTCTCCTCACCAAAATGACAACAATCACTTCTGTTGATTATCAACCAGCAGTAGATTACTAAACCCCCGAAGGGAGGATATGAATGGCCAAAAGAAGCTGTTTTAGTAGCTACAAACAACATCAAGGACAAAAAATATGACTACAATCTACTTTAAACAAAATAAAAGTAAAGTAATTGCCTATTTTTTCAGGCGGGTTTTACTTCCAAGCACCAATTTTTAAACAAAATATTAAAGCTTTTATCTTAATGTTGGCAAGGACTTTGATGAAGTTGAAGAACTTGAACTTAAGAGTAGTTGATGCATTTGAGCGATGCACCATAAATGTTAAAAGTTTTCAAGTGAAATTTTTGTGAATGTACAAGTATCATTAAAATGAGTTATTTCCTAGAAGATTTAGGATTTTTTTTAAAGAAAAGTCCCTTTCGCCTCCCAGTTTTTCTTATAAATTACATTTAAGAAAATAAAATTTATATGTTTGAGGTGGTATTCTATTCAAGAACAAAAGCCGCATTTCCCTTTTATGGTCTATCTACTGGAACGGTATTAGAAAGTCCTTGATTCAAACTTAATATTTATGCTTGGCCGGATAAGAGAAACTACTGAAGTCCTAAAAACTTTTTAAGGAAGATATAGAGAGAGAGAGAGAGAAGGAGAAATATCTAAAAGTGTAATATTACATTGTAGTGTTGGGGATTGTTGGAGAAGATATGGTGGCAGAGAGAAGAACATTAAAGTGATGGAAATCTTAAAAGTAGGCTTCCAGGATAGCGGGAGGCGGCTGGCGCTCAAAGGAAAACTTAAAGAGCAATGAAGTCTGGAGTCGATAATATAAGCAGTTTGCTCCAGTTCTTCTCGTATTCCATTCCAGGGAATGTGAAATATATCAAAACAACATGAACAGTAATAATCAGAAGTTGATAGATAAAATGTACGCTTGTATAAATCTCTGCTAAACTTAAATATTCAGATTTATCTTTAGTTTTATTTCTACTTTTTATTTTATGCAGGAAGCAGGAAATGTGTATACATTCCAGCTTACTGAGTTCTATCTCAGTGCAACAATGCATCCAACGTCAAATAAATTGGATGTAAATTGACATCAAGAAACAAACAAATGGACTTGACGGCCATTTTTTAGAAGGAATGCAGCGCAAAGCACTTGGACTGGATAGTTGAATATCATATTTCTGGATACGTTAGACAAAAAACTGTGGTCCTTGACACTGACCATAAGGCTGTGCTGAAACAAATTTCTCTCTGAGATATAACAACTACCATGGGGAGCCAGCCACAGCTGGATTCATAATGTCGTCCCAAAGGAACTGTAACCGCGAACGCTTATACTTAAGATTGCTCCTTCAATTTTCACGCCATCCTTTCCAGTATCACCTGGGAAAATTGTTACAATTAAAGCCTGCGGAAGATAATTGATATGTTGTACTTAAAGCAGGGCTTACCGGTTCATTTTTTAAGCGTTCATCAGGAATAATCTCATCCAAAGTGAAAAGCAAGTGAAGTGGGTAATTAGCAAATCATCGAAAGTGATCATCCAGGATGAACACAGAATAGAGACATGTTCAACCTTTTTCAGCTTAATTTGGATGATTCAATTGGAGTGAACTTTGTGAACGCAAAACTGAACCATGAATTCAATATGGATATTGAAAAAAAATTATTTTCCAATCTGTTCACAATATCTGCTACATCATCGATATTAGTCTAGTTTTCTTTAGAATTGAACGCAATTACTATACGTACAATTCGTAATGCAGCGCAAAGCACTTGGACTGGATAGTTGAATATCATATTTCTGGATACGTTAGACAAAAAACTGTGGTCCTTGACACTGACCATAAGGCTGTGCTGAAACAAATTTCTCTCTGAGATATAACAACTACCATGGGGAGCCAGCCACAGCTGGATTCATAATGTCGTCCCAAAGGAACTGTAACCGCGAACGCTTATACTTAAGATTGCTCCTTCAATTTTCACGCCATCCTTTCCAGTATCACCTGGGAAAATTGTTACAATTAAAGCCTGCGGAAGATAATTGATATGTTGTACTTAAAGCAGGGCTTACCGGTTCATTTTTTAAGCGTTCATCAGGAATAATCTCATCCAAAGTGAAAAGCAAGTGAAGTGGGTAATTAGCAAATCATCGAAAGTGATCATCCAGGATGAACACAGAATAGAGACATGTTCAACCTTTTTCAGCTTAATTTGGATGATTCAATTGGAGTGAACTTTGTGAACGCAAAACTGAACCATGAATTCAATATGGATATTGAAAAAAAATTATTTTTCAATCTGTTCACAATATCTGCTACATCATCGATATTAGTCTAGTTTTCTTTAGAATTGAACGCAATTACTATACGTACAATTCGTATTTGATTTTTTTTCAGCAATAGTTTACCTACTTTCCAGGCGTACACAGTCTGGAGTGGGAAGAAGGAATAGGGATGTAGGGATAGGCCGTAATCCTCCTCTTTCAATGAGTGTATGAAAGGGACATCCCCCAAGGGACACACCAGTTCGTATAGTACCAATTTCCGCTCGAAGCTACGTCTGCCCCTACTTGGCTTGGTTCAAATATCAGAATTTATATCTAAAGTAATGAAAATATAAATTAGAATACAGACTATTCTTGTTACATTATCAGTTAAATATTTATAATCACATCACAATTATTGCACATTTCACCTCCGAGGATTCCTCCACAGGGAGCCAAATTTTGGTGGAAGGGTGTAAAGTGCTATTTGGAAAATTTACCAGTTTCCTTTCACAGAGTTCCCTTGTAAAGAGAAGTAAAACAATAAATAAACTTATTCAAAATAACTGGAAGAACTTTTCGAAACCTAGAAGGTGTAATTTCGAAAAATAAACCTATCTATTCAAAAAACTTTTACAAACGGTTGTAGTTTGTGAAGGCATTCCATTGTAAGAAAGGCGCAGGAGATTTCCGGTACGCGCGCCCATGCACGTGAGTTTGTGTGTTGTGGGGGGGGGGGAGGGAAGCGGGTGTAAAGTGAAAATCCAATCAGAGTTTCCTTAAACTTTCCCCTTTGTTCCAAGGATTTAGTTGCAAAGCGTCATTTGCAAGTAAGATCCCCATTCCAATGTTACCTCTTCAATTATTAATAACAATATAGCTACAGTTCTTGATCATCTATCAAGGATAAACAATTTAAGCTTTAACAATAACAACAAAAAATAACTTCGAGTACATATTTCTAAAATGAAAGTTTGATTAAGTTGCTGCTTTTAAGGTTCTGATCAACGGATTTTCCAAGACTGCTTCCTGTAGTTGAACATCTGAAGTTACAGTTTTCCACCAACTGCAACAGAGAATTAGTTACATTCTTGCAGAAAATCCGTAAATCGTGAATTGGAGAAAAAATAGGAAATCCGTAGTGCAAAAAAAAGGGAAAGTTTTGCTAGAGTTTTAAGCTAGACTTTGCATCAACATCGGAGCTTTTCTCAGTGCACTACCGGCCTCCAGACAGACGAACACTGTGTGGGCTGTAAGAAGTGCTCAGGAAGAGTAAATTTAAGAGCGGGATCTCCGCGTTGGATTTCAGTATACTCTAACCACTGAGCTAATGAGAGCCATAATAGATCCATGAGGTCGTGGTGGCGTAGGCCTTTAAGGCCAGCCTGCTAGAATCTGAGCTAATCTAACCACTGAGCTAATGGGAGCCACAACAGATCCATGGGGTCGCGGTGGCGTAGGCCTTTAAGGCCGCCCTGCTAGAATCTAATCTTTCCTAACCAGTGAGCTAATGGGAGCCACAATAGATCCATGGAGTCGTGGTGGCGTAGGCCTTTAAGGCCACCCTGCTAGAATCTAAGCTAATCTAACCACTGAGCTAATGGGAGCCACAATAGATCCATGGAGTCGTGGTGGCGTAGGCCTTTTGGGCCACCCTAATAGAGTCTAATCTAATCTAACCACTGAGCTAATGGGAGCCACAATAGATCCATGGAGTCGTGGTGGCGTAGGCCTTTTGGGCCACCCTAATAGAGTCTAATCCAATCTAACCACTGAGCTAATGGGAGCCACAATCGATCCATGGGGTCGCGGTGGCGTAGGCCTCTAAGGCCTCCCTGCTGGAATCTAATCTAACTACTGCGGTAATCACCACCTTCTTTAACCTAATTGAATAATAAAAGAATACAGTAAATTATTAATAATAATTTTAGTCCAATAGTAGCACATCGGATAATTTTTTTTGTCTTTATTATTGGAGTTTTATTGAAGGTCAAACGAAAGATAAAGTGGATTAGGATAGTTACAGAGGGACGGGAGCTCAAGGATTGACTCTCTGGGGAGTTGGAATGTCGGTGGTTCTGTTCTTGCAACTAGAAGTGGAACTAGTGTAGCAGAGAAGTGTGGGCGGAGGGTAATAGTTTTCCCAACTTTCCAAAACAAATGGAAAATATATTACAGTAAATATTTTCTTCTAAAGCAATTTGTAAATTGAACATTACCAGTAGACTGTGGTCGCACATTCTTATTGTCTGTGTCTGTCTGTCCGGTCTTAACGTTAAACTAATTTAAGCAAAGTTGGTTTTTCTTTTTCCAACCAAACTTCTGAATAGTTATTTCTGTCTGGGGAAAATTAAAAAACAAAAAAGTTGTACGATTTATTTAACTTGGTAAAGACAACTTATTTCTAGTTCATTTAGCTCTTCTAGTAGAGCTTGTTGCTATGTTGAAAATATACTTTAATTGATCTCAATTTTCCAAAATAACTCACATGATTTGTGATTTGAAAATCACAGGCCATTTAATACTAATTCTTCTAACTTAAAAATTGGTTCACTATTTTTGACTCCACTATAATAAACTATAATACACACTAATAATAATAATAATAATATACTATAATTAACTTTTTAAGTTCAAGTTTCTATGAGTAGAATTTTGCACAGCATCTTTGGGTACGAGTGATCCAAAGAATTTATAGGCTTTCAAGTCTTTCTCTAGCCCAATCAAAACCCTAGATTCATATTTTCATCTTCCATATCGTGCTGCTTTATCATAGTTTATTTAATTTTGTTCTAGTAACGTTTGTAATAATATTTTATGCTTCCTTATTCGTGGCCAAAAAAGGAAACAATATCTAAATGAATTTTGAGTATTCGTTCCATGATGAAATCACTTAACTAACACAGCCATACAATTCTTTTCTTTTTCAAAATTATTAAAGCGTAACTTTCTAAAGCGGAAAATTTGGAGATAAGTGTAACATTTTCTTTCAACACGACAAATGTATTCTTATTGGTCTACAATAGTGACCGCGCTTGAGTTCAGTACCTTCATTCTACCAATAAGAGTAACCTAATTATAGAAAGCACTTGGAGAATGGGAAAAAAACTTTTGAGATATCTTCTCTCTAATTATGGTTCTCTTTCTATATTCCCAAAGACGCTCTCCGAAAATTCTGAGGTTGACTCCCTTTGTTCACATCTCAATATGTTGTTGAGGAGAGTGGTTGTGCATTATCCTAATCCGGGCTTTGGAATAAGTTCTGATGATGACTCCTATTATCGTATCGTTGGAGCGATTGTAGGGGCACCAATGATCAATGGGATTTTTGTCATTGAAATCTGAAAGTTTACTGGAGGTTAGTAATACCTTTAACTTGCCAAGTATTACCAGGATAGGGTGAACAACGATAAATTAGGAATAAAACACATCCCCTCTAATCGCATTGAATGAGCAAGTCTTCAAAAAAATAAAAAGAAGCTAAATGTGAGTGTAAGATAGTCCTATATAAAGCTAGTGAGACATCATCATGGTTAAATATGAGTGTAAGATAGTCCTACATTGATCTAGTAAGTCACCAACATGGTTAAATGTGGATTTAAGATTTGTAGAACGGGAAAGTCTAGTGAGTCGTCAACATGATTAAATTTTTGTGTAAGATAGTCCTATTATAGGTCGTCAGCATGGTAAAATATGAGTGTAAGATAGTCCTACATAGGTTTAGTCAGTCACCAACATAGTTCTTTGAGTTTAAGATAGTCCTATATAAATCTAGCGAGACATCAACATAGTTAAATATAAGTGTAAGATAGTCCTACATTGATCTAGTAAGTCACCAACATGGTTAAATGTGAGTTTAAGATATGTAGAACGGAAAAGTCTAGTGAGTCGTCAACATGATTAAATGTTTGTGTAAGATAGTCCTATATAGGTCTAGACAGCCACCAACTTGGTTAAATGTGAGTATAAGGTAGCCCTATTATAGATCGTCAGCATGGTTAAATATGAGTGCAAGATAGTCCTACATAGATTAGTCAGTCACCAACATAGTTGAATGTGAGTTTAAGATAGTCCTATATAAATCTAGTGAGACATCAACATGATTAAATATGAGTGTAAGTAGTCCTACATAGGTCTAGTGAGTCACCAACATGGTTAAATGTGAGTGTAAGATAGTCCTATATAAGTCTAGAGAGTCGTCAACATGGCTAAATGTTAGTTTAAGATAACCCTGTATAAGTGTAGTGAGTCGCCAACATGGTTAAATGTGAATGAAGAAGCTGCATTTATGTTTTCAGAAATTGCCACTAGAGTTCTCCACCGGATGGAGTGTAAAGAAAGCTTACAGCCTATTTAATGGCGGCATACTAGCCCATTTCTTTTATACCTATTTCACGATAAAACAAAACAAATTCTCAACTTTTTTGATTCTGTTAACGATAATTGGGTAAAACATGAAGTATTATCCCAAAAGAAATATCATTTATCGTATTTTTAATGAGAATGTTTTTTTCTTGCTTTAATTGAAAGTTAATCAAATACCTATGGGAGAAATGTTGGAAAAAAAATTTTAAATTAATTATTTCTAAGCAATTATCACGTTTGAAGTAGTGGCCAATCAGAATGCAGTACGGTTGCAGACTGTGGGCGGGACATGCCCACCTCTAGTTTAACCACGCCCCGTCCAATGAAAGCCAGTCATGGGCTGGGTCAAAGCATACTAACAATGGTGCTATAATACCTTTCACTTATTTTTCTAATTCTTTCATTATTTTCTCATATTTTATTAACTTTTTTTGCTGTTTTAGAAATTATATTGATTTTATGTAGATATTGAGATAAAATGCTTGCAAATAACTCGAAAAGAAAAATCATTCTCAATTTTCAAGATTTTTTTTTCAAGTTAAGATCGTTTTCGATTAGTTTTCGTTCATAATCGACAGTTTCACTTTACTTTCTCACGAAAAGAATCTCGTATGAACACTCATATGACTTTTTCTTACCAAAAATTTACGAAAAGAATTGAATTTTCTTGTAACTTAGAATTGCTTAATAAAGAGATCAAATTAATAATAATGTTGATAGAAAGCGATAAATTCACTCTGAACCAAATTATTAATTGAGAAAAAATTATAAGCCAAAGTGACATTTAAGCTTAAGTACGCTATTTGATCAGCTTCAAATGAATCCGTTTCGCAAATTCATAGTAAATTACAGAAAAATCCTTTCTTTAAAATTGCACTTACGGTGTATTGACTTGCTTTCTTCTTGGAAGTTTGGTTACAAATTTAATAATCAAATTGATTGAGTTAGTAAAACCTTAAAATATCTAAAATGAAAGTTTAGAAAACCTTATCTAACCACTCCAAAATAGATGAGTTATTTGAATAAATATTATTACTAACATAAAACAAAAGAAAATCTGTTCTATCAGCTGATAAAAACAATGAAACTAATTATAAAATGATTATTAAAATCACCTGTAATTATTTGCGAATTTACATCATTAATGTAAATGTCATTTATGGTAAATTACGCTATGAAAGGAGATTTAACAGGCGCTTTTGTGAAACAATGCACAAAGTAATCCAGGGAAAGGTGGGATTCACTTGTTCCCTGTCCTTAAAGCTCTTTGTTAGGACTAGCAAAATCCTTCCCCTTTTATTCACTAGCAATTTGTGAATGCCTAGCACTAAGTTTCAACGAAGCATGTACTTAATTCTACCTTTAATTAAGGAGGATCACAAAATTACTGAATACATGATCATTGAATACATGGTACACTTTTCTCTTGTCGTTGATTCCAATTTAGTACTTTTTTTTAAAGAAAGAAAAAGGAATCAATTCAAAGAGCTCGAATAGAATCATGTTTAAATTACCTAGGCATGACTTTGATCCAACCTTGAGGAAATTTATTGTAAGTGGTTTAAAAAAGGAAAAGGATTGAACCATAAAGTAGTTCAACGTTTCTATTTAAAAATGGACATTTTTGGCACAGCAGTACATCACCAAAAATCTGTTCGAGCGGCCAACTCAATCAACAACCAATTACTCCCCCCCCCAATCTACACTCTGTACAAGTCAAACCAGCAGAGTATGCGTGCATCTATTTGGACTTAAGGCCGGTTGTTGACACGGTTTATTGGTGGCGAATGATATAAATAAAGTGAACAATGAGTGAAATATGTAAACAGCAAATCATGGAAAGACATCATCCTGGATCTACAGACTAGTGGATTGGCCAAATTTTTGTGTTTCACTCGGATGATTTAACCAAAATGATCGTGTAAACTTTTAAAGTAAATCACAAGCTTGGATCCATGGATATCAATATGGATTTGACAAAATTTCGTTGTTCAAGATTGTGGATTTCATCAGAGACTGTACTGATCTTTTTTACCTTAATCATCTTTTCTTTTTCATATTATACTGGTATTATGATACCCGTCCTACTAATCTATTTTACATTCAAGTTGTTCGCTATAGATACTATAATGCTTCAATGATCAAAAATCAAAACAGAGATTATTTCTTTGGACTCTAATCATTTTTTTACGCATTATAATTTCTACTTTTAACAATTGTTTTAGTGGTAGAACTGCTGTGTAAAGTTTAGAGAGGGGAGAAGTGATAACTTGGGAATTATTCCCCGCACCTTCAAGGAAAGAGATTTGAGGGGTCACCGACAACTTACTGCTCTCCAGACAGTGCCAGCAAGCTGTACATCAACCATTATTTCGCGAATAATCTTCCGCCAAGGCCACAAAGCTGCTCATTATTCATTATTTAGCCACCCAGACCTTCCAGGTCTAGCTTTTTCAGTTGCTCTTTTAAAGGGCAATAATGCTCTGTGAGAAAACTCGCGGAATCGAGTTTTACTCAGGCAAAGAAAGGCCTGTTGATCTGCTGCACATACTCCCAGGCAAATCTTCGCCTTCCTCAGTTTAGAAGTTTGCTCAGGTTGAGCAAACCTGCTCCTCCACATTTTTGAACTCTTTTCGGGCAAAACCATACGCTTATCTCGCTAAAAAGGGGTAAATTCCTTTTTAAAAAAAACATCCCTTGATAATGGAGCCTTGATCGGCACTCCCATGACCCAAACACTCCCACCTACCTCAGCACCCACACCCAGGGTAATTTGAATTCATTAATCGCAATTTATTGTATTTATTTATTAATTTTTTATAAAACAATCCAATTATCATTATTATTTAATTATTTATCACTGTTTGTATGTACATACATATTTCTCTTCGTTTGGTCCGGGTTAATGTCCGAGCCGACTCTATTCAGGCTTTACGAGGTAATTGCTTACTGTTAAATGAATTGTTAATTAAATTTTTTAATTAAACCAGTGGTTTAAATAACATAATTTCTAATGAACAGATATTTTTGACCAGTAGTTAATTACATCAAAATGATTTTGTTTTGTTTTTGTTTTTTCAATTAATATAGAACCTAAAATTACTATCTAAATATCCCGAGGGAGTAATCAAGTAATACAAGGGGTGCTAAAGCTGCTGCTATTCGTAGGCAGAAAAGGGTAAGGGCAAGTACTAGCAGAAAACATACAAACTGTCTGGGTTCTGAGATAACGTGCGGAATAAAAGAAAAAAAATAGAGGTCTATGGAAGGCTGGCAGTGCCAATCTCCAGCATCTCAATCTGTCTATCCCTTGCTCTGTCTCCCTCCGACATGTTTATTTTCCCTGTTTTCATTCTGCTTGCTGACTGGAACAAACTAGTTACCTGAACTAGTCTTGTCAGTGTGCCATGCGCCAATGTAAGCTCCACGTATCTTCTTGTTTAAATGTTTTATTTATGTTATTGCTGGCAAGAAAAAGAAAAAAGAAATAGAAGACTGCAGTTTTACCGTCTGAGAGATAATTTCAACTCAGTTCCAATGTGTTGGTTTGTGAATAGTTTAGGAAATTGTGAGAACGGTATCTTCATTTTGTTTGTTTAATCTTCTATCAGTTTTACTGAGATGCTGGAAATAGAAAATTTTTAAAAAAAAGTTGCGAACTCTTAATTAGGATTGCGATTATTATCGTGAACAAAACGAGAGTGGGATTAGCTAATCAATTCTGAACGGAAGGATTAGGCGCCGCACAGGTTTCTTCTTAGAAAGGGCCAATATCATTGATTCAAACTCTAATCCTGGGATTTAACTCTGACATTGTAGATTGTGGATTGTATTAAGAGGAAGGTTCCACTAAAAAGAGGAAAGAACGTAGGCAATCCAAAATGCCCTAACTCTGACATTTTACATTGTGGATTGTATTAAAAGGGCGGTTCCACTAAAAAGAGGAAGGAACGTAGGCAATCCAAAATGCCCTAACTCTGACATTTTAAATTGTGGATTGTATTAAAAGGGTGGTTCCACCAAAAAGAGGAAGGAACGTAGGCAATCCAAAATGCCCTAACTCTTACATTTTAGATTGTGGATTGTATTAAAAGGGCGGTTCCACTAAAAATAAGAAGGAACGTAGGCAATCCAAAATGCCCTAACTCTGACATTTTACATTGTGGATTGTATTAAGAGGAAGGTTCCACTAAAAAGAGGAAGGAACGTAGGCAATCCAAAATGTCCTAACTCTTACATTTTAGATTGTGGATTGTATTAAAAGGGCGCTTCCACCAAAATGAGGAAGGAACGCAGGCAATCCAAAATGCCCTAACTCTGACATTGTAGATTGTGGATTGTATTAAGAGGAAGGTTCCACTAAAAAGAGGAAAGAACGTAGGCAATCCAAAATGCCCTAACTCTGACATTTTACATTGTGGATTGTATTAAAAGGGCGGTTCCACTAAAAAGAGGAAGGAACGTAGGCAATCCAAAATGCCCTAACTCTGACATTTTAGATTGTGGATTGTATTAAAAGGGCGGTTCCACTAAAAAGAGGAAGGAACGTAGGCAATCCAAAATGCCCTAACTCTGACATTTTACATTGTGGATTGTATTAAAAGGGCGGTTCCACTAAAAAGAGGAAGGAACGTAGGCAATCCAAAATGCCCTAACTCTGACATTTTACATTGTGGATTGTATTAAAAGGGCGGTTCCACTAAAAATAAGAAGGAACGTAGGCAATCCAAAATGCCCTAACTCTGACATTTTACATTGTGGATTGTATTAAAAGGGCGGTTCCATCATAAAGAGGAAGGAACTTAGGCAATCCAAAATGCCCTACATCTGACATAGTAACTAGTATGCATATGACATAGTGTATGCAACATAGATAGCCTAAAGCTGAGAGTCACTGAAGTTCGGAGCTTTTATCAGTGCACTGCAAGCCAGTGCCTCTTGTTACAGATAACAAGGTCCATTATCGGATGGTGAGCTTTAAGAAGCTTCTAGGAAGAGATGATCTAAGGGCCAGCGGCTGGATTTGAACCCGGAATCATCGCGTGGGAATCCAATTCGCTGAGATAAACCCTTCTTTTAAAGAGTTCTCGAATTTGAATTAAACAAAATGATCTAATTACTGCTAAAGAATGTTAAACAAAAGTTCCATACTTAAATTGCGCAATAATAGAAGCTTTTACATTTCATAACTATAATTCCCAAATGGATTTGAAACACTGCCATACTAACAAACATTGCATTCATTCCTTACAATGCATAGATAATTTAATGAATATCTTGAAAACCGTTCGTCACAAATTCATCAAAGTTTACAGACAAATAAAAAGCACGTTAATCAAAAAAATTGCGTCATTGTGAGCTTAGCCACCAGATTTTTATTTTTATCCCAAAACTGAGGATAGCCATTTCAGTCATATGATAACAATGAAACAAAAAAATCATTTTGCAGAAAATTAAATATACATCTTTATTATAACAATGTTTCTATCTAAAGCGGAAGAGATGCTAGATAAGACTTCCACCCTCAGATTTATAAAGTTTGTGCTACCTCCTAGCAATAGGTGGGGTAGGGGTGAGTGGAGCTGGCCAGGAAGGAAGTTAAGATCGTTCAGGTACACTGAGAATGACAGCTATCTAATAGATAAAATGAAACTAATGTTTGTAAAATAGATAATAACTATGCAATGTACTGGTTAGAGGTGGGAGGAGGGGAAACTAGATGATATCATGTTACCAAAGCTACAGCTGCTGTTGGCTGCTTGCCTACTGTCATCAGAACATGAGAGATACTGTCCTTCATGAATGTATAACTTATTGTGATATAATATAGCGAAGGTGGTTTATATAATGAGCTCCTGCGACTCTTCATTATAATTGTTTAATGCTCCTGTTTCTCCTATAGATGTATGGGATTCTGGAGAAACATATATACACAGTTTCCTAAAAACCATTCTTAAATCTGGCGTGTAAAGATAAAAGTTGAACAGATATTTACACTGACGGAGATCACGGGTTCGAATCCAGCTACTGGTCCTTAGATTGTCTCTTCGTAGGAGCTCCTAACAGGTCACGGGCGCAAATAGACTCAGATTTTGGCGCTCCATACAGTTAAATGTCGATGTGTTTTACTAATTGTTTACGAAGGGTGGAAAGGTAGATGTTGGAAGAAGTATGTCTTGTGCAGATTAAGCACTTACAGAAATATTTCCAAGATTACGCCGAGGAATCCTTGTTGCAAAAAAAAAAAGCATATGTGAGGGCTGATGTTAAGTTCACACCCCCTGGGAATTTAAATGCATTCGACCCGGAAGTCAGGGAAGCATCTGCTATGGATTACTGCAGGTCAGAAGTCTGGAAAAGCATTTTATTATACGACCAGCATTCATTATGACCTTAATCTATCATATGTCGACAAAACGCTTGCCTCCACTTGTGGAGATTTGTTTGCAAAGCCATCAGGAATTATGAGAAGTACCTGGTATGCAGAATAATAGATGTAGACTGTGGCATTAAAAGCCTTTGGCACAAATCAAATTACCTTGTTCGACGTAAAATTATCCATCAGAAGTTGGTTACGAAAATTTGGTAATTAATAGAAGTGTGACTTAGTACCGACTTTATATGAGCCTCAACCTGTGCTTCAGTGTGTCATACACATGGATTGTACTACGTTCGGACACTTCTGCTCACCAACAGAACAGTCTAAAACAATCGACCTGATCTTCTACTGCGTGATAAGTACCGATGACCAGTAATGAATGACGGTAGAAGTTGCTGTCCTCAGCACTAACAACCTCACGGGAAGCTGAGAGAATCTGGGTCGCGCCTACAGAGCTTTCGGCAATTGGCACAGTTCCAATACCAGTACAGCTTCCCAGGGATTGGACCGAAATGTTTACATCCAACTGCAATGGATGACCTAGAACACATAACGTATTGTACGCAAAATTTCTAAGTGACCAATAATACTGTACTTGGCCGGATACCATTGTTATATTACATCTCAGGAAATCTTGAGATTGGAAAGGAAATAATGACAATAACGATAATAACAAAATAATAAGAATTGAAAGGCAGTTTATGGCTGGTAATAAAAAATTTTATTACCAAGGATAAAGTAATAAATCTTTAGAGCTTTAGTGTTAGAGTTCTCTTGTGTGGTACATAAACTTTATTAGAGCACTACACTTGGTTATAATACTTGAAACTCTAATATTGATACGATTGCTGGACCAAGAAAGAGTCCTGTTTAATAAAAAGAACACATCGACGCTAAAAATAGTAATAAATCTTTTATATTCATTAAAATGTTCCGTCCACGACACCTAATTGGTAGTTGGACGTTAAGCCCCGCCTGAAAAAATAGGCGATTACTTTACTTACTATATTCATTAAAATGAAACTGAAATTGAGTTTTAATTGTTCTATTTATTTCTCGAATAATTAATTAATAGGTAGCGTGCTGGATTCCAATGCGGAGATCGTGGGTTCGAATCCAGCTGCTGGTCTTTAGATTTTCTTCTGCTAGGAGTTTCTTACAGCTCACTGTCCCGGTGATGTGCAGTGTTGTCTGCTAGATAAGAACAGTAAAAAAGCTCCGGGCACCAATAATAACCTCAAAATTAATAAAAAAAAAAAAAACCCTACAGCACAACCTTATGGTCCCGATGAATGTCTTCAAGAACTGAAGATGACCAAAGACTAAGACGTAAGATTTTTTATGATTAAAAAAAACTAATCTGCATTTTTTTCATAAATCAATAAATTCCCGCAGTTCTATGTTCGGTTCTATTTTGTACTATTTTGAAGAATAAACGAAAAATAAAACAAATATAAGAAAAACGAAGAATAAAAACACACAGAAAAAAAAAATCTTAAAATTCACCTTGGAGGCGGTGAGTTCTACTTAAAGGCTTATATAAACGTGACAAGCCAGAAATTGAAGACCCAGAAGTTGGGACGAAGTTGGTAGGACAGGAAAAATGATGATAAATAGATATTTTCTTTTTATGAAGAGTTATTGAAGGAACTTCTTGCAAGTTTTCTTACTGCCCCCTCTAGCTTCTTAAAAACGAATACTTTACAATAGCATGAGTTACAATAGCAATGATGGATTTTATTTCTTCGTTATTTTATTTTATTTATAAATAAAGTATAAATTTTGGGTTCTTAATTAGTAACTGAGTGGACAGCGTATTGGATTTCCACGCGGTGATCCTGGGTTTGAATCCCAGCAGCTTGTTCTTAGATTTTCTATTTCTTGGAGCCTCTTATAGGATCTCCTTTGCCTATACAGGGTGAACCAGTAAGTATTGTCCATAGGCCTACTGTATGTAGTACATCTAAAGTGGAGTTCAATGACGTATTGGCCAACTTCATATTTTCCTCTGTTCTTGAGTGACGTCACTTTAAAGTTTTTTTCTAAAATCATTACTTTTTTCCAATAAAAATGTTATTACTCAGAAAGTTTTAGTCCGAATTCGATTCTGATGACACGGTTAGAAAGACAGATAAATTTTCTAAAAATTGATACCATTTTGAAGCATAAGTTATACTCCAAACAGCCTCAATCTTCCTCCTGGATGCTGGAAAAATAATAGTAATCGAAATTTTCAAGAAAACTCATTCGGCCCTTACGTGATCATTATCAGACCTAGGTGCTGGCACTTTTTATAAAAGATTGCTTGTTTAATGGGCTTTCAAACGGTATATCATTTTCTAGGATTCCTTTTATGTTCGTACGAGAAATTACGTTTGTTTTACAAGAAAACGTGTTCACGAGCACTCAACAGTGCTATGGTACAATAGAAAATTTTGAAACCAAGGTAACAGATAAGTGAAGTTTATTTGTAAGGCACCTAGTTGTACTGGTTAATACCTAATTCAGATACAACGATTATCTGTTAGAGGGTTCAAAGGGTGGTTAAGGCTTATTTACATTTTTTTCTTTTTTCAACAGTGTATTGTGTGTGAAATAGTAATTTGGAGTAAATACAAACTATATGATTTTTTTAAATAAAATTAGTACTTGTTTAAAATATTTCCTAACATTTTCTCAAATATTTCAGAATTTAGATTTTTTTTTTTAGTGCAATTTGTAACTTTTGACTTCCTAATTTAAGGACAGTCTACATTAAAATTGGCTACTGGTCCATCTAAAAGAGTTTTCAATGAATTAAACAACTTGATAACTAACACTCTTAAGTGCTCGTGAACACGTTTTCTTGTAAAACAAACGTAATTTCTCGTACGAACATAAAAGGAATCCTAGAAAATGATATACCGTTTGAAAGCCCATTAAACAAGCAATCTTTTATAAAAAGTGCCAGCACCTAGGTCTGATAATGATCACGTAAGGGCCAAATGAGTTTTCTTGAAAATTTCGATTACTATTATTTTTCCAGCATCTAGGAGGAAGATTGAGGCTGTTTGGAGTATAACTTATGCTTCAAAATGGTATCAATTTTTAGAAAATTTATCTGTCTTTCTAACCGTGTCATCAGAATCGAATTCGGACTAAAACTTTCTGAGTAATAACATTTTTATTGGAAAAAAGTAATGATTTTAGAAAAAAACTTTAAAGTGACGTCACTCAAGAACAGAGGAAAATATGAAGTTGGCCAATACGTCATTGAACTCCACTTTAGATGTACTACACACAGTAGGCCTGTGGACAATACTTACTGGTTCACCCTGTATATGAATATTGTCATTAACGAAAAAGAGGCCACGATGACCTTAAATGTTGACCTGAATGTTAAAAATCAAAAAGATAATTTAAAGTGCAGGATTATGTCCCATAATTATTTCACTTATCCTTTCGTCTTAATTCGTTCCTTTAAACATCAAGATATGATTTGTTTTTGTTTCCGATTCGCCTACATTTTTCGAAGTAGATCAAGAAGAAGTTTTGCTGCTTTACTATTTTAAGTACTGACTGGAAATATTCATATTTGGGTTTTGGGAATTTTAAAAAAGTGATTTTCACAAATTGGAGTCCATGTTGGATCCTGGATCAGGTGTATCCTTTCTATGGAGCCTCTAACAGCTCACCGTCCTTGATGAACAGTGTTAACACTTTTATTTTATGTTACACAACTAACCATCCACCCAGACATGAAAAAACCGTTTTTCCTAAGTCCTGGTGGCTCAAATTCACTGTAAAAACTTTTCATCAGAACTTACAGGTCTCATTCCAATCGATTGTTCCGCCATTTATCGTCTCGTCACCTTCCAGATCATCCTGCGAGACGATTAAAACGCCAGTGGAGGCGATTTCTTCTCTTCTGAAGAGACTAATCCTAGAGAAGACTTAAGGAGTGTTACCGCTGGGTAACTTCTCCTCTCAATTAGTGGAGTTTGTAGTGGTGTCAGTTATTGTCATTCTAACTAATAGTGTATCCAGCGCTGGTGTAACTTCCAAGATAAATAAAATAAGAGAAATAATTGGTTTATCTTTTGAATTCTGAGCTCTCATGAAGATTGTCTTATTGAACTGTAATAGGGAGTGTAAAAATGTCTTTAGTTTGAAAAAGGGCCTTTTTTTTAATTCGTAATTTTAGGTAAAAATATGTTACATGAGGACTAGCATTTAGAAACCCAATTATTCTCATAATTTTATCTCAAATTTGATTTTAGAGAAATAAAATTCAATTTTCTCATACGTCATTAAAAGAAAGTGAAGAAAAAAAAGGATAAGAAATGATGACGACACGGATGACATTTAATTAGTGAAGAAATATTAAGGAGACCGTTGTAGGTCGTTAGCGCGAATTAGGTAGGACAGTATCCTAGAGCAGTCCCTATTAACTAGGATAGGTTTATGACGTTAGGACAGTCTAGTTAACCAGAGCGGAGTTACTAGGAGCTTTTACAGCCACGTCTCATCTAGTTAGATTATAACATGTAGTTAGGAAGAGGAAGGTTGGCTTGCTGCAATATGCTGGAACTACCCGTTGGATGTGGGTCGGCCGAGCCGCCATAAACAAGCGGATATTAAGTCTAGGGCACTGTGGGCCCTTTCACTCTCACTGTAACCGCTCCAGTACGGTCCGGCTCATCTACAACAAGACATCATCCTGGTAAGCTGTAGATACCCTCCTCCTCCTCCTCTGTACAAGTCTTTAGCAACTGCGAGACTTTTAGCAAATCCTTCACTGGGCCTTGATTATTAACAATGGGATAAGACATAATGATATAATATTAAATTTAAATTACTCAATCTACCCGTATCCATTTTTTTCTCACCATTCTGTTAGCAAGGTAACAAGGAGCAGCAGTTGTAATTTCTGCTATATTTATAACCTGGGCGACTGGAACGTTATTAACAAGCTCCCTAGTGTTAAGCGACTGAATCTAAGAGAAGGTTTGCTGAACATGAAGAGATTAAAAGTAGATTCCGCTGCCAGCGAGAGATAATTGGGCACAATTCAAGCGTGACGCAGTGGTACATTTCAAAATCAATTTTTTATGAATTTAGAAACGAGGAGCCCCCATCAAATTATCAAAAACCTCTCGTGGCGGAAACCCGTGCCTTGATGCGATCTCTAATACGTAGATCTTCTTGGCCAACCGAGGCAGATCTCTATAACCTCTAACAATAGTCCCAAAGGTGTACGGAGCTGCGAATGCCAAGTATAACCTAGTAAAAAGTACAGGTGAGGTCTGCTTTTGGAAAATGACAACTCCAGACATCCTGGTTTCCACTTAATACCAAACTCTGCAGGTGTTTCCAAATCACTATATCCAGGATGCCTGTGCATGAGGGCAACGAGAAGGCCGGAAGGTTCTACTAAAAAAATCTCTCCAAGTGCCCGAAACCTTTCTACGCGACTATGGTTGTGACGAAAACAGTCCTTTAGAATCTGTAGCAAATTTGAGCCCTATTTGTGAGGGAACAGTTTACATGTGATCTACCGTCAAAGCTAACGGCAGAAATAATCGAACAAAGAGATTCTTTAAGTCTGAGTCCCTTACTGCACATCTCTAATACTATGTATAATTTCCATATTCCCTTTAAGCAGGTAAAAGATCCACCCTCTTGTGATAATTACATTCTTATTTTTTTGTATTAATGTTTATTTTACTCTTTGTTTCAGGTAAGTCAAAATGCAGTTAAATGTGCCTAAACGTTTTTGGTGAAAATCTAAAATGCAGTAAGTTCTTCCTAAATTTGGTAAATAAGTTTGCATATTTTCCTAATATAAATGATCTTCAATGGCAGAAAACCCTCTGGAACATGATTCATCATGCATACATGGTAAATCTTGCATCATGCATAATAGTATTCAACAATATAAACTTGATGGGTTGAGGGAGAAACAGTGATTTTAAGGAAACCTTAAGCATTTTTTATGAATCATGGAGCAATACTTAAAGAAATACTACTTTTATTGGCTTCATTCATCCCTCCCTAAAACCTTCTCCAAGACCTCCTCCAAAAAGAGGTTTTGAATGTCGTTTTCCACCAATTAGGCCCTGTATCAGTTAAAAACTCCATTATGTGTTCCAACCACATCAGCTGAGATTTGTCATGTCGTTAAGTAAGCCTTTTTTCCTCCCCAAATAGTATATGCTCCCATAGAGCATTTTCAGTCATAAACTACACCGGCTAAGGTAGCCTATTTCAGCGAATACGTTCAGGTGGTACGTTTCAGATTTTGTGTAGTGTATAATCCATTTCCAAAAAGCCACAATATTGGCTAATGGTATCTATTGTAGAATATACGAGTATATCTCAAGGGTTATACTAAACCATCCTTACCTCTGTGTATTACATTTTGATAATTTGTGTTCTTTATACTTTTCTTGCGGCCAACGATCATCTGTCTATGTAGCTCACCCCAGAGTGCGGAAAATCATACTTTACTACACGATCCATACTTTTTCACACTGTTATCGATAAGCAAGCGGTAACCGACTATTGAAATTAGATTACCAAGTCCTATTTTAACAAATCTAGTCCCAAAAGAAATGCCCCAAAAATGTTGAATCAATTTATTTTGTTTCAAAAATACTTTCAACTTATTTAACAATAACACACTGACCCTTAACATTTCTTTTGTCACACAAGTTGCTAAAAGAAGATACAGAAAACTCCACTTCAACCTTCAATCTCATATAAATCCTCTAGCTAAAAATCTTTCTTCTAGAACTCTTTCTGATAACCCAGACAAGACGCCTTAGAAAGACAGTGGCTTCGTGATCTCCTCTCAAGTAAAGAGAGTGACTAACATTCTAATGTTTTGGGTAACTTCTCCACTCGTATACCTCTGTAATTCATAGTTATCACTGTTATAGCGCCAACGCGCTGATTGGACCAAAAATAAACGCCCAGAATAAAGTTAACAATAACTTAGATTAAAATTTGGGCAGATTAGCTTTAAGTACTCAGTAAACATTCTGAATAACACTCATACATACCATGTAACCTTCTTTACTCAGTAAACAAGTGTAATGAAGGCTGAATTCATGAGTGAATTCGAAATCTCTACTCCAAACTAATTAATCTATCTCTGGTGATGGGTGAAGTTTCGAAACCAGTTTCCTTTGAGAAAGCTCTTAATATAATTATTCTTAATAATAAATTAATATATTAAAAAATAAATTAAATCTATTTGGAAAAAGAAGATCATGGATTAAATCCTGACACTTTTATTGGCTCCCTGTTTGGGTTGGTAAAGTAAATATCACTTTCCAACTGCCAGCTGCAACCGACATGCTGAGGGCGATCTCAAATTGCCCTGTATATATATGAGTTGGCGAATATATAATGCTATAAATTTTCACTAACAGCTACTTCTGTAGCAAAATTCTAGGTTTATTGAAAGGATTTTAATATTAATATTATTAATTCGGTTCAAAATATTAATTGGTTGGTGTTTGATCTTTGCAAACAAACGCGGTAAGTGGACTGTATAAAATAGGGTGTAGTTCTTAATGCGGGCAATCAAATGAAATTATACAAATAAAATGAAATAATAAAGCTTACCTTCCAAGATGTGGACACTGGCGTGACAAAGCTCTAAGGAAATGGAAACCCCAAAGGGAAAAGAGAGTCGACTCCCCCACCACCTGGCCCCAGATACCTTTATGAGCGTAGCTTATGTCCTCTTGACTAAAGGCGAGCTGATTGAAGGCCAAATAGGCGTTAATATTCTTTATAGCGGTGAACATGCGGTGTAACGAGAATAGCGGAAAACTGCGTGCCCGTGAACATGCGGTGTAACGAATAGAAGTGAACACGGGTTAACACTAGAAATTGCGGCGTAACGAGAAGAGTAGTAAACTGGACACTCGTACACTAGCGGTGAACGTGCGGTGTAGCGAGAATAGCGGAAAACGGGAAACACTTCCGTACGAGTGCCAGAGAACAAACGTTACGAACAGACTGCGGTAAACGACGAAGAGAGACTTCGAGAGGGGACTGAACAGAGCAATGAGCAGTCGGAAATTGTCGTAAGCACGACAACTGCCGAGTTCGATGCGTGCGATGCGATTAGCATACATTGGGGGACAGACAGGAGTTAAAACTGAGACGAAACAGTTGGTTTTGTATTAAAATTTAATTAATATTCTATTAGAGTTTTACGGTTTGCCTTTCTAGTTTTCCAATTTACCGATTTCCTCGTCTGGTTAAGTATTGGAATCGTGTAAAAAATGAGTTCATGCAGGTTATTTATTCATTTGTTTTGAAATTTTTTGAGTTTAATAAATAGGCTCGAATATAACATTTATTTAGAAAAAGATTTAGTAGATTTAACTAAGAGAAAGTTGGTTTAAAAGAAGGCTCTCTTACTTCAAACTGCAAATATTTAAAGATATAGCGGTAAAAGTGTCCACCAAGAAGTTTGATGATCTATGGAGATGTAGAAGAAAAAGAGAGGATTTTCCCCATAAAAGAAAAAGCCATAATCCATGTTGGAAAAACTAAACTATCAAGTTAGCCAAAAGCTCTGTTTTTATAAAAACATTTTATGTCACATAAAGCACACACCCAAAGTTCAGATTATCTCTGCTTCAAGAGAACATATCCAGAGAAACTTTTTATGTCCATGTACATTTGCAACGTCCTCAACATCTTGAGACATATCTAAAAAAAAAAAGGAGTGTGACTCTGTTTGCCGAGTGTTAAAAGGGAAAATTTCTTCGACTTCTAGTGGAAAACTACTACTGTGCTGTTTTTGTTAACAGATAAAGACATGAAGATGCTGCAGCCTCTGTGTCATTAAATGACTGTATCATTTGTTCTCCAAAATACCAACTAACATCATGTACTGGTTGTAAGATTTAATGAGCGCAAACTTGACAAAAGAACCTACATCGTAATCACGTCATTGGCGAGTAAGTTAGACGAAATCGGTTTGATCACTTCCTGCAAAATAGTTCTTTTGTGTTTGTCTCAATTCAGAACAAAATTTCCATGAACATGCTAGAAGAGCCACAATTGTAAACCAATGAACTAAGTGATTCCTAAGCAGGAATCTATTTAAAGCTGAGCAGTTCTTGTTGGATGTTGAGCAGTGCTTCAGAGCTGAGATGTTATGCTTCAGATTCTAATATCTCGAATAACTATTTATTCCCATTTAAGATGTACGAATATCACTTACAGATGTAGGCATTGCTGCTGAAACGACTGAAACTCAGCTGAATCCTTCTTTAGTTCCAGAAGATCAGTCACAATTTATTTGTTACACGCCATTTATTTATGAAGTTTAATTCTTATTGTTAAGATTAAAACTAGTGGGACGGCACCTTTGCCCAAGGCACCGCAGCCACATGAGACTTATTGTGCCCTCCTCATTGGATCTAGAAGACGAAACCTCCCCTACTAAGGAGGTTGAGGACTTTCCCTACCAGTTCTTTTTGCGCTACTATCTCCTTTGGTTTCAAAGATCCAAAGATTTCATAGCGCAATCACTCGAGTGCAACGTAATCGAACAGGTGAGAGGCCGTCTTCTCCTCTTCCTGACACACAATCTGCACATCGGATCCAAGCTAATAAGCCCCCACCTTGTACAGAACTGCTTCCTGAACCTACCATGCCCTGTGAATAGGCCTGTGATCAGAATAATCTGGATTTCTGCCTAAGCATAGAGTCTCTTCGGTTCTTTGTTTACACAGCCAAGGCATCATAGTCTTGCTGTGTTTAACCCCAGCACATATCTTCCAGCGAGATAAAATCAGAAATGAAACAATAAGGAGCAGCTTAGAGGTACAACCCTTCGTAACTAAGTTGGAGAATCGGCAGTTGGGGTGGTTTGGCCACGTCTGCAGAAGAAGAGAAGAGGAGAAGATTAGATGCTTGATGGAGGCCAAATCAGAAGGCCGAAGACCAAGAGGCAGACCGAGATTGGGCTATTTGGAATACATCGGGCGATTGGCACTAAAGCGAGGTCAGACTAGGTCTTCTATCCAAAAATTGGCAAGCAACAGCGAAGAGTACATCCGTTGGTTAAGGGCCTAAGTAAAGCTCGACGCTGAAAGGCATAAGAGCATTAGACAAAGAAGAACACATATCTTCCAGTTCTTTTCATGTTCTCCCCAGATCCAGGTCTCTGAGCTTCTTTTGCTTAAGTGGGTCGTCATTTATAAAACCTCTTGACAGCCATTTAGCATTCTCGGATAATCATTCCACTCCTACATCCTGGGATAGAACAATCTGGGGAAAAAGAAATATCCAATTAATGTGCGCTGTATAAGCTGGTTTTGTGGAGTTTTGAACTTGTTTTTCCCTCGCAATCTTGAAACCTGAGTGGAGTTATTTCCGGTTTACAACTGACTTCTAACATGAATTTACTAATTGATATATTTTCTTACTACAGTAAGAGAAAGATAATAAAATTATTCTTCATTTGGAATTAATTGCAATAAAAAAATATTAATAATAAGGGGGAAAAGACACGTGGTATAGACGTAATATTTTCTTAATTAATTGGTCGCATACTATTAATAACAATTATTAAAATGAAAAGCGCTTCCGCTGTTTGTTTCGCTAAAATCAATCGTCAGCACTGTTTCTACTTTTATTTTCTTTATTTTTTTAATTAACATTCTATCATAAAGATTAATGATGGAAAACCGGTAAAAGCTCCTATATTGGGTTTCGGTTCGGTGATTCTGATATCGTTAATCATTCTGCCATTTCATCGTGCTGGGGGCAGAGAAGCTGTTAAAAATTTTCACAGATATTGTAATACATAGAAAATGTAAAACTTGATGGTGGAAGTTTGGGGTAAACAATAACTGCCCCACCTCTAAAGAAGAAGAAGAAGAAGAAGAAAAAAAAAAAAAAAAAAATTGAGATAATGGAGTAGAAAAGATAAAGAGATGCTGTAAAGTTATAGTGAATCAAAGTTGGTTATGTCAGATTTTTACAATGAAATAGCTGCTTTAAATAATTAATCAGAGGTTTTAAAAAAAAACTGTTCTGGAAAAAGTTTTCTCTAAACGGGAAATTCTTATTAAATATTTCTCTCTCTCACACAAAGGGTGAAGGCAGCATCCATGGATGAAGAAAACAACAGAAGAAAAGGAAGAAAAGCTGGGAAGCAAAGGAAATGGTCGCTAGGAGTCAGTGAAGTCTCTTTTAATCTCCTCGCACGGCAGTTAAGAGATTACAATGAATCTAGACTAGAAAATCTGCCCCCGCTCACTGAGCAGTTGGTAGTGAAATCTGAGAGACGCAAGAGCTCTCTTTTGCTGAAGGAGGCCCCCAAGGTCATGCAGCATGAAGGGAAAGAACAAAACCAGAAAAGAAAAGTCTCCCCCACCCCCAGACATTTAAATTAAACTCCCCCTCTTTAAGAAACAAATTATTTACCACAAAAATAGTACGTGGCAATACCTTGAGTATATTTTATCATCTGTTAAGGTCAAACTATCATGATTTCTAGTCTTTAGTATAAAATTATTACCAAAGCTACAGCTACGGAGGTCTATTATTTATACTTATTCAGAAATCTAAAAATAAAGACATGCCCACAGAAAAGTTATTAAGTAAAATCAACCAATCATAAATTTGAAATGGCTCTAATTGCGGCGTAAATACTCTTGTCTACAAAGGCGCCACGGTAGCCGAGCGGTTAAGAGGCGAGACCTGCGAAGCTAATATGTATCGTGGTACTGGGTTCGATTCCCCCGGTCTTAGGCCTTGGATATTATTTAATGGTTAATATGAGGAATTTATTAAAACTGTCCGGTAGGACAGTTGTATAAGGGTTGACCATCAAAAACTGCACGAAAAAGCGTAACGTTGAAAAACACCCAACTTTGACAATTTTTTTCTCTTTTTCTATAAAAGATAAAATTCCCAAATTTTCTTTAAATCTTACTCCAAACCCTCCTTCATAACTGTAATTTTTTTGCAACCACCCAGATCTAATAGGTTTCGAGAAAAAAGTTGCCGAAAATGAGCAAAAACCGCTTTTTCAAAAAATGTTCTTGTTCTTGTTCTTCTTCTTGTTGTTCTTGTTGTTCTTGTTGTTACCTTTTTTGTAAACAACGTAGCGCCTAAACGCGTGAACCGATTTTCATGAATGAGGTGTCATTCGATTGGGAATTTTATGTAGATGTGCCTTTTGGGGGTCTCGGCCCTGTGCATCGAATGGGAGAGGAGTTAGCCCCCTTTATGTAAGGCCCCCTCCAAAATTATTATTACTAATTACTCTGTAAATCTTGGCCCGATTTTGATAAAATTTGGTAGGATGATAGGGTTAGGGCTCCCCTACCTAACAATAAAGCGACGATCTGCTCTTACACTTGTTAAGGGGAAGTATAGCAATCGTTTCAAATTATCGACACGTGAACCGATTTTCATGAATGAAGTGTCATTCGAATCGAAATTTTGTACAGATTTGTACTTTAAAAGTCTCGACGCTATGCCTCATAAGGAGGGGAGTTCGCCCCACCCAAATAAGGCCCTTTCTAAAACTATTATTACCAATATTTCTACAAAGCTTAGTCCGATTTTGATAAAATTTAGCACGAAGAAGTGATTAAAGCTCCTCTACGTGGCTGTGAAGTGCCATCATGCTCTTACACCTACTAAGAGGAAGTACTGCAATCGTTAAAATTATCAATGAGTGAACCGATTTACATCAATGAATTGTCGTTCGATTCAAAATCTTTGCCTTTTAGGGAGAAGTACTGTAATCGCAGTTTATTTTTCTTGCTCCTCTTAAAAGGAAGTACTGAAATCGCAGTTTAATTTTGCCATTTACGTACAAATACCTTCCTATTTTATTCAAAACGCTTTCTCCAAAAAATGGTTATTGAGGATGGTTTGGGGACCGCAACTATAACCATTCTTTAAAAAGATCTCTCTAGTGGTAATTACGGTTCCGATTTAACACCTTATCAGGTTATAATGATAGAATAGCTTATTCCAAATTTTCAAAAAATCTGTAAAGCAGGCGTAACTTTGCTAATAGACAAAAAGGAAAATCTATCCAAAAGGTACAAAAATCTCCTTAACAAAAACTTACAGTTTAAAAAGTTAAGTATAAGGGTTGATTAAACGCCAAAAGGTACACAAATCAGCAAGTACCCAACATTTCATTAATACTTCATTGATATTATTTAAGTAATTTTACCGCATTAATTTTCATTAATATTTTTTAAGAATTTATTAGATGTCACATACCCTTATGCTGGCCAGTTCATTCATAATAGTTATAATTGTGATAAAATGTATATTATATCTTCGTATAAATAGGTACTTTATTTTAACTCTATTCCAAATTATTCTTCTGATTTCTCTTTAATGTGCCCTTTATTCTGAAGTTGTCACATATACATGCATGTTAAATTAGAAAAAGACAAATTTAGAGTCGGCTACTGTTTAAATTTGAATCACGGAGGATTTAAAACAATATTTCAGTCTTGAATTCGTCTTACCGAAATATTCGTGAGCACAATTACACACAGTTAATAACAAGTAGATTATTCAAAATTATTTATTCATTTCTCAATTGTAATTTAATTTAGTTCCCCTAATTTTACTTATAGTAAAATACTGGAATAATTAGCTGTCCTAAAAATATGCATATCTTATTTACTTTATATTACATATACACAACATTGTGGGAAGAACACCTAGATGGAGAATGTAATTGAAGACAACTATATTATTTACGATAAAGCCAGATTGACTACTACATAAAATAACAATTACTTTAATCGAAGAATGAACTTAAACCGACGATTTTTATTTAAAAATAAAAATAAATAAACAAAATCATTGATGTATGTTGGTGTAAGCATTTTTTAAAAAATTTTTTGAATTTTTAAGCCTCATATTTTTTTATTTTTATAACGTTTTCTTTTTCACCTGTAATTAATAGTTTGATTATTATAGATAAATAGATATTACAGTCAATCTAAGTTAAATGGTGTGCTACTTGAACAAATATTTTGTAGATGACAATGGCCAGCATAAGGGTATGTGACATCTAATAAATTCTTAAAAAATATTAATGAAAATTAATGCGGTAAAATTACTTAAATAATATCAATGAAGTATTAATGAAATGTTGGGTACTTGCTGATTTGTGTACCTTTTGGCGTTTAATCAACCCTTATACTTAACTTTTTAAACTGTAAGTTTTTGTTAAGGATAGTAAAGTATGTTAGTCGGTTATAGGCTAGACCCGCAAAGCTAAGATGTATTGTTGGTTTAATGGGTTCGATTCCCCTGGTCTAGGCCTTGTATTTTATTTAATGTGTTAATATGAGGAATTTATAGTAAAGTATGTTTTCTAGTCGCCTCCGTCCACTACACCTAATTTGGTAGTTGGACGTTAAGCCCCGCCTGAAAAAATTGGCAATTACTTTACTTTACTTTTTTAACTTTTTCTCTTTTGTACAATAGACCGCTTTTTTTCAACTTACTAGATATTTTTTTTATCAATCTAATATCTAAAAGAATATTAGTTAATATTATTTGAAAAATTTAGACAATAATATCTTAATATAATAGTTTTCTGTTATTGTAATGTGTAATAAAACAAAAGTTTTGGGTTTTACAAAGCTTGAGCTAAATACAATAGTTCTGCGTGCTATAAACTTAAATCTGTAACAATCTCTTCTTACCCAGTTAGTGTTTGGGAAATCTTTAATTGTGAAAGTTTTCTTAAGAACAGCTGGAGTATATGCTTAACGGTACGTTAAACATTTAAGCAGATACTCTCTCTTCTTACCTTGACTTTAGAAGGAAACTTTTCAAATAATTATTTACTATAAAGTGAGGGCTGGGGAGGAAAGGAAAACAAGTTAATAAATTTCTCTTTAGGGGAAAATTTCCAAGAATTATCCATATCAGGAAGAAAATTCATATTCATGGGAAAATTACTAAATTTAGATTTTAATAAATACTTTTTTTGATAATCAAAATTCATCCTAAATTTCTGTTTTTTTCCGCTTTAAGAAATTTTAGTTGGTAGTACTGATGTACTTCCAAGAAAGCTGGCTTACTGATCTCACTTTTACTTCCTTGCGCTTGAAAGATCCACTTATTCGTGAGGAATAAGAATCTTCGGTACTGGTCAGCGAACAATTCATTCAGTACTAAATATTAACTCAATATCCACGATAGCCGAGCAGTTAGTAAAATGTGTTGCGGTACTAGTCTAGGTCTTGCATTTTATTTAATGTGTTAATATGAGAAATTTACAGTAAAGTATGTTTGTTAATCATCTCCGTCCACGGCACCTAATTTGGTAGTTTGACGTAAAGCCTGCCTGAAACAATAGGCATTACTTTACTTACTACAATAGTAAAGGTTACCAATAAAAAGTAAAGTAATCGCCTATTTTTGTCAGACGGGCCTTAACGTCCAACTACCAATTAGGTGTCGTAGACGGAGGCGACTAGCAGACATACTTTACTGTAAATTTCTTTTATTAACCATTAAATAAAATTCAAGGCCTAAGACCGGGGGAATCGAACCCAGTACCACAATACATATTAGCTTTACTGGTCACGCCTCTACCGTAAAGGTTACCAATATTTTTATTTGAAGGATGGAAGAATACACGCGAAATATCTTACCTAGATTTGAGATTTAGTAGTCAAAGGACTTCGTTGTTAGATACCATTTACTCCCAAGAGAAGAAATAATCAGCTTTTGTCACCTACAAAGTTTTTAATACATAAATTCAATGGTCACATCTGATATAATCAAGACCTCCATCTTCCAAAATATTTTACCAAGGAAAAATATTGTGTAAAGTTATAAGTCCATTCGGCAATTGTGTAAGATAAATTAAGTTAACTTTATTTGAAATCTTCCTGGAGTAATTCTTTAATAAGGTCGTCTTAATGCAACACCATTTTTTTAATGTATATCGTGTATAATATAAATTAGACACACAGTCACAAATATATCGATTAAACTAATTATAATATAAACTATCTATTTATTGTAATAGCGTACTGAAAATTTGTTAATAATGGAATGCCAATAAAACTATTGTGAGGAAACCATTCCAAATAAAGCATACTTAAAGGTGGACTATTTTTATATTTAAGTAAATTGTAGCTTAAAGTAAATAATATATCGAGACTAGTAGCATTATAATAGTACGTTCTAGTAAAACTATTATAAGCGGTATGGATGTATGTGTCAAAGTTATGTGTTATTCAAACATCGATTATTATCTTCCTAGAAACGATTTTATTGTTGGTAAAATAACTTTGGACACTTTATAACCTGCTGTTCTATTTTATCTAGTTCATTGTGTTTAGAATCATATATCATTTTACTCTATGGGTTCTTTATCTAAAGTTTCTAAAGAAATCTTACTTTGATATTTCAATAAATTGAACAATAAATTAATGGAAAGATGTATGAATGGAATCGCTGGTTAATTAAAATAGAAAAAATTATGTTTAAGGCAGATTTTGGCAGGCGTGTATTTCAGAGAAAGATCAAATGAATCTGTCTGTCTTATTTGATAACCACTCTTAAATAGTTCACTGCGGTTCAGCATTATTTTTAAACCATATTCAGTTTCCTGTAGACTAATAATGTAACTAAGTTGTTGATCGCTGAACAGATAAAACCATGCACTCGTAAAGTGTAGAACATGTATGTTTGGAAATAAATATATTCTGGGATGAATGTTGTAAAGAACAATCCCTTCATTTACTTAAAAGTATACTTAAAATTATTTTCAATTAAAAAAGTAAAATAAAAGTAAAGTAATCGCCTATTTTTTCAGGCAGGCTTTAGGTCCAACTACCAAATTAGGTGCCGTGGACGGAGGCGACTAGCAAACATACTTTACTGTAAATTCCTCATATTAACACATTAAATAAAATGCAAGGCCTAGACCAGTACCGCAATACACCTTAGCTTTGCGGGTCTAGACTATAACCGCTCAACTACCGTGGCGCCTCTTACTTTCAATTAATTCAATTTGATTGACTAGGAAGTGATATTTTGATTCCTTGTTGGATCGCATTCTAGAAAGCAATTGGATTTACAACAAAGATTAATTAAGGATTCATAACTGAGGTAAATATTTTTTGATTCCAATAAATTTAATCTCCTATCATTGGAATACAGTATATCATCTTGATCTTGCAATCGATATTTTTCAACTTTGAAAGTTTGTATTTTACTGAATCTTGGATTTATAAGAAAAGCATTTGGTGTTCCAAATTTTCTAAAGAATAATTTTGGGTGAAGCAGTTAAAGGGAAATCTCTGGGTAGAGCTAGTGGTGGGATAATGGTTTTGTTAAGTAAAAAATGTTCTTTTAATTCCAATTTAATTTATAAAGTCGATATTATTGTTTTACTATGGTTAAGAACAAATTAATTTTCTTTTTTTTTGGGAGTGATATGTTGGAGGCCAATTAAAAGATATATTTATATACTTCTATATAAGCCGAGCTTATCCAGGAGGTTACTACTAAATATTCTAACTTACCAATTCTTTAAGAAGGGATTTAAATTCGCGAATTGGTTCTTTAAATTGTCTGGGCGAAGATATTTTCAATGGTTCAACTCTAATATCAATTGAAACGGTCGATGTTTATATTAATAAAAGGGGGTCGATTATTAGTAGAATGTGTGGAAGATAATGGTGTATTTGAAAATAAACTATTATCTCGGCGACGTGAACGCTAATCAACTGGGACATTAAGAAAATTCTCCTATTTCGGAAAACTTCAATGAAGGCAGGGTGTAAAAAGAGTATAACGATTAAAAAAAAATGTCAGGATAGTTAAGGATGTCTGTCGAATGAAGGAAAATATAGTAGTAGTGCCTCAGGAGACATGAGAAAAATTCTGATGATGGCAAGAAAAGCTAAAGGGAAAAAAGTCTAAGTGGGATTGCAAAAAAATTAACAACCCTCCTGAATCTGACAAGTTTTCTACTACCTTGACGACCTTTTCACACCTTTCTCGGTGCTCAGTTCTCATCCAATCAACGCAGAGGATAGACACCCAATCAGCGCATAATGTTTATTTCCTAAAGATTGCCGAAATACTATCCATATGTTACCCTATTCAAGGCGTATTTTTCTAACACACCAATTGTCATGTTTGACCGAAAACATTTAGTATAAATAATTTACAAAGCAGGTTAAAAATTCAAAACAAAATTTTGAAGAAAGCAAGAATAATCGAAAAAGTTGAAAGAAAACAAAATTGTTAAATTGAAAAAAAGAGAAGAGGATGAGACAGAGGTAAAGGGCTGCAAAAAGAAGCTAAAGGCCTGAAAATGGAATGAATAAAAAATAAGGAAACAACGGAAAAGCTGGGAGAAAACATTGCTTGCTTGTATTGATCTATAGTGTCCTAAAAATAAATAGAGAATGAAGGCCAAGTACGTAGGACCTAAACCACCTTCCCAGCTTTCCTTCAAGTTTACTTGATGAGCTTTTTTTATTAACTAAAAAGAGAAATATTTAGGTAAGAGGGAAAAGCTCCCAACTGTATTAAAAATAAATAAATAACTGCAATATTTAGGCTCATTCGTTGACTCAAATATGGCTGAATTTTCTGAGTAATTCAGTTTTCCAATTGTTATATTAACATTTTTGGTTACTTTTTGTATATTCTTACAAAAAATATTGACTATTCTAACCAATAAATACGAGTATTTGAAGACGTCAAACTAAATATCTGGATTAAAATGTTATGTTCCCAATTCAAGAAATTTAAAAAAATTGATCCAGTCGAGGAAACAACAACATATAATCTATTTTTTAACTTCCAATAATATCCACGGCGGTTATAGGCTAGACCCGTAAAGCTAAGATGTATTGTGGTACTCTAGGCCTTGCATTTTATTTAATGGTTAATATGAGGAATTTATAGTAAAGAATGTTAGGGGCGGTTATAGGCTAAACCCGCAAAGCTAAGATGTATTGCGGTACTAGTCTAGGCCTTGAATTTTATTTAATGTTTTAATATGAGGAATTTATAGTAAAGTATGTTATAGACTAGACCCGCAAAACTAAGATGTATTGCGGTACTAGTCTAGGCCTTGCATTTTATTTAATGGTTACTATAAGGAATTTTATAGTAAAGTATGTTTGCTAGTCGCCTCCGTCTACGACACTTAATTTGGTAGTTGGACGTAAAGCCTGCCTGAAAATTAGGCTTTACTTTACATTACTTTAATCTATTTTGGGGAGTGGCAGGAACTAAATATTGAATTCTGATGGTATTTTCATTTTTAAGTAATGAGGAATTATTATTATTAATTATAAGGAATTCTAATATTGTTTTTGAAATACAAAATGTAATAAGAAAATATCAGGGAATAGATTATTTCAGTGGTTAAGCCTACTTAACTCAGTTTCGAATCCAGCTGTTGGCTCCTGGGATTTTCTCTTTATTTTCTTTTACAGCTCACCTTTCCCAGTGATTTGCAGTGTTTTTTTTTTAATGGACCTTAAATAGATTTATTAAAATTTTGCATTTGCTAAGTGATAGAATATGGAGGATTTATTTCCATTTTGGTATGCTTCTTTAGTTGAAATGATGTAATATTGTAAAGTACGGAAATGGACTAGGATTGGCAAGATACCGTCAGATAGTTAAATTCAAATTGACTCATTTAAAAGACAGTTTATTTAACGAAGACATAGAAAAGAATTCAAAGATCATGTGCTTTTTAAGGATTAGAGGTGATCTCATATACTTTGGCCAGTGTAGGAGGTTTGATGCTGTAAAGAACAAAACGTCAGTGACACTTAAGGTTAGCTTCACCGAGTGAAAGTAGATATGGGATAGATTTTTCCTTTGGGACATCCGCTCATTTCCTCACTCAGTTCGCTCTCTCTTCGTTGGTCTAAGGCCACTTCTTTCTTTACTTCTTGTTAGCCGACGTTGCAGCCGACATATAAAAGAAAATCAACCGTCACTTGTCCACCTGCGTCATACCCAACTTTATTTTGTAACTTCCACAACAAATTTGCTTCTTCCTTCTTTTTAATACATTTTTTTATAACTCTTTTTCCTCCTTTGCAAATAAGTTTATTCAAAAATTCTCTCAAAGAAATGTTTGAGAAATCTTTAAAATCAAACAAAAATTAAGTTTATATAATTTTAGTTAAAATTAATTTGATTTTGATTATTTTAACCAAACTTAGGAGCCTTCCAATTACACCAGATGTATTTGTGTGGGATTCAAACCTCTTTAACATTCTTTAAGAGTTCCTGACTGTCTAGATTTTTGCAAGGAGAGGAGAAGAGCCAACTCCAACTAGTTTGGAAGGTAATGACTTTACTTCGTAGTGTACTTTCTTAACTAATTTCTGGAGATAGAATACTAAGGTGTAAATGATGGTGCCTTTAGAATTGTAGTGGCATAGTTTGTAAGTTGTTGTGTTCAATGTGAGTAGTGTGAGAATGTTTTCTGGATAGTATACTGGACTGTGGTGACCCCCCGGGGAGCGTTGCTCCCTAGAAGTCTCTGCTACTCTAAGTGGGAGAGAGTGTAGGGAAGCAATAAAGCAGTTTGTTATCAGGAATCTAAAATTACCTAAAAAGAACTTACGCAAGGAAGGAATTTCCTTTTTCTTTGCATCGATATTGATACGAAAATATAATATGCAATAGTTTTTAGGGTTAGGACTCCAGTCTTGGAAATTAGTTACCTAAATATGGGGGTCAATGCTTGGAGAATTTCTTGGGCGGTACCTGGTAGAGCACTGTAGCATAAGGTGTTCTATTAAATACCTCTTCACTTTCCGCTTTTAGGATGGAAAGTTAGTTACCCATCATGCAACGTTTGTCCTTGTCACTAGTCACAGCAAACGGCACTAGGTGGCTTCTACTTTTGCGCTGGTAATTGATCTAGATGTAGTCCCGTCCCGACCATGCCTATTTAATCTTGCTTACCAGATTACCTTGAGACAATTTGTCACTTGCAGAAACGTAAAATAAATCTTCAAAATAATTTGTTATTGCATAATTTCATTCTTTACCTAAATACCTATGGAGGAAAAAATTCAAGAGTACATTTTTGACAAGAATTCTTAGCCTTAAAAATCATAGTGGTGGAAATTGGAACTGGTATGTGGGCGTGTAATTGAGCGTGGTTAACCCCTACCTACCTACGGTTCTATTGGTCAGTATACACGCCCACTAGACCCTTGTTCGATCCGCCATTAGGATTTTTAATGATAATAATTTCTATTAAATCAATAGTTTAGAACTTTTTTACTATCCCCCCCCCCCCCCACGAAGGTATTTTATAAAGAATCAACTTATGCATTAAAAATTTGTACTAATATAATTTTTAACTTGACTGATATCTGCGGTTGTTAGCGCCCGGAGCTTATTTCATTGCACTGGCAACCTCCTGACAGTATCCTCTCGTTACAGAGACAACACTGTCCATCGCCGGACAGTGTTGAAAGACCTTTTCTTTATCTTTGAAATAAAAAATGTGAACTGAAAATCAAAGTGACTTATATTTTTAACATCTTAATTTTAGTAAAGTATAGTAATTGCCTATTTTTTCAGGCGTGCTTTACGTCCAACTTCCAAAGTAGGTGTCGTGAACGGAGGCGACTAGCAAACCTACTTTACTATAAATTTCTAATATTTACATGTAAAGCCTAGACTAGTACCGCAATACATCTTAGCTTTGCGGGTCTAGCCTATAACCGCCTAACATACTTTACTATAAATTTCTAATATTAACATGCAAAGCCTAGACTAGTACCGCAATACATCTTAGCTTTGCGGGTCTAGCCTATAACCGCTCTGCTATCGTGGCGCCTTCTTACTTTTATTTTTCAGGAAAGTAAATGGAAAAGTCGGTTAAATTTACAAACCCTAGTAAGACATACGATATCATCCACTTCCTATTTGGTTAGGAGAAATACCATCATTGCCTTCAACGAGATATATTTCCGGTTCCCAATGGAAACTACACCATGGTTTTCCATATCTCTCAGCAGCTAATGTATTCCCAAGTAGGCTTGAGACAACTGTCTCTAGCAGAATTATAATCTTGAAATACTTGACCTCCCATCAGTACAGAAACTACCAATGGCGGAAACTAGACCTTCGTCTTTCTACAGAAAAATACAACTTTTTTGAAATTCATACTTTTTAAAGAAAAGCAGAAAAAATAAACAAAGGATTTCTCGTTTAGTGGTTAGTTTTTAATTTTTTAGTTTTCCTAGAACTGCGCAGTAATTATAGTTTTTCTTTATTATTATCCCTATTGATTGATGAAACTCTACTGTAAAACTAATGTAACTACATAATTCAAATGAGATCGACTATCCTGACAATCTATTATTTACATACAAATAGTTCAACTACTCTGTATTAGTCATTTAATTATACATTACTTTACATTGCTAATTATCACATAGATAACAACATTAGATGGCATTAATAATGCATTCCTAGAAGGATGTGACCCTTTGCAGCAGGTTGGACCAAATTTGCACAATCTGCTCCCCCTCCCCGACAGGTTAAGCCCCTAAAGGATTACGGGCTCACCAATCCCCAGGTTTAGGCAGCTATTTTACAAATCCAGCGATATTTGGTTATTATTGCCTTATTAAATATTCATATTAATTTGTTTAAATCGTTTACTTATTTAGTTACAATCAACGCATTTATTGCGCATTTAATTTTTTTTTTTTTGTTAATAGTGTATTCATAAATAACGTGGCAGACGTGAATGACGGTCATCCAGTGATGGCCGCCATTAGTCACCCAGTTGGTCTCGGGGCCAACGGCGCCTCAGCCGTCTTCGAGGATTGGAGGGTAGCGTAGTTGAAGACAAGTTTGCAGAATTTGGAGATCTGTATGGATTGTATGGTTGCTAACATAGAATGGAGCGTCTACTATGCGGCGGAGTATTTCGGATTGGAGTTCTTGCAGTCTATTGATGTTGGATTTTTTAGCTGTTCGGTAAAGTTCGAGTCCGTAAGTAAGTCCATATTTGTGCGAGAAGAGCTGTATACAGTCGTCGTTTGTTCTGTAGTGAGAGTTTTGAGTCGAGTAGTCTGGCTAGAAGTTTGTATCGTTTGTTTAGTTCGTTACGTTTAAGTCTTGTATGGGGGTTCCAGGTAAGCCTCTTGTCTAGGTACATTCCAAGGTACCGCACATGGTCGGCTGGTGTTTGATGTTTGAGTGTGAAGACTATGTATTTAGACTTATTTGGGTTAATTTTTATACGCCAGTTAATCGAAAAGGGAAAAAATCGGAGGAAGTTCAAATCCGATAATTACAATAGCTTAAGAGTCAAAATCGATCAACCGATAGATATCACTTTACTAAATCAGTTTTTCTTTTTTGTCTTTAAGGAGTTGTTAATGATTAGACATTTCTTTGAAGTGCCATTATTGTTGTCTTGATACCTTTATAATATTATAGAGAATTAAATGTGGAAATAAATGTCTTAATTTGAAGCAAATCAGCTGGCCAGAAGTGCCACTTCACTGAATAAAATGTGTCCGTTTTAAAAATTTACTCGCGTTGCGTTGTCGTCCGAAAACGAACGAGTATATCCACGATTAACATTAGTGACTCCAAATGAATTTAACGCCAAATCACCGCACGGGCAGAGATTGACACTGATTAAAGATACAATTTAATCATAAATTTGATTGATTATATAAAAAAAATTTTAGTTTTAATAAGAATTTAACCGTTTTAGTGACTCTCACGATACCTACATAGATCGACCATCTTATACTCTCATCTACGAGGGGTTAAATAAGGTTTTCTAAACTTCCATTTTGATATTTTAAGGTTTTACTACCTCTCTCTCCAAATCTATATTGATATCCATGGATCCAAGCTTGTGATTTACTTCAAAAGTTTACAGGATCACATTGTTTAAATCATCCGAGTGAAACACAAAAATCTGGTCATCCCACTAGTCTGTAGATCCAGGATGATGTCTTTCCATGATTTGCTGTTTACATATTTCACTCATTGTTCATTTTATTTAGATCATTCGCCACCAATAAACCGTGTCAACAACCGGCCATAAGTCCAAATAGATGCATGCATACTCTGCTGGTTCGACTTGTACAGAGTGTAGGTTGGAGATATTAGTTGTTAATTCGCAGTTAATCTCCTAGAAGAGATTTTTGGTAATGTCCTGCTGCGCCATAAATGTCCGTTTTCAAATAGAAACGTTGAACTACTTTATGTTCAATCCTTTTCCGTTTTTTAACCACTTACAATAAATTTCCTCAAGGTTGGATCAAAGTCATGCCTAGGTAATTTAAACATGAGTCTATTCCGAGTTCTTCAGTGAATTTAATTCCTTTTTCTTTCTTTAAAAAAAAGTACTAAATTGGAATCAACGACAAGAGAAAAGTGTACCATGTATTCAATGATCATGTATTCAATAATTTTATGATCCTCCTTAATTAAAGGTAGAATTAAGTACATGCTTCGTTGAAACTTAGTGCTAGGCATTCACTAATTGCTAGTGAATAAAAGGGGAAGGATTTTGCTAGTCCTAACAAAGAGCTTTAAGGACTAGTAACAAGTGAATCCCACCTTTCCCTGGATTACTTTGTGCATTGTTTCACAAAAGCGCCTGTTAAATCTCCTTTCATAGCGTAATTTACCATAAATGACATTTACATTAATGATGTAAATTCGCAAATAATTACAGGTGATTTTAATAATCATTTTATAATTAGTTTCATTGTTTTTATCAGCTGATAGATCAGATTTTCTTTCTATTTTTGTGTTAGTAATAATATTTATTTAAATAACTCATCTATTTTGGAGTGGTTAGATAAGGTTTTCTAAACTTTCATTTTAGATATTTTAAGGTTTTACTACCTCTAAGTATTTGATTATTAAATTTCTAACCAAACTTCCAAGAAGAAAGCAAGTCAATACACCGTAAGTGCAATTTTAAAGAAAGGCTTTTCCTATAATTTACTGTGAATTAGCCAAACGGATTCATTTGAAGCTGATCAAATAGCGTACTTAAGCTTAAATGTCAGTTTGGCTTATAAGTTTTTCTCAATTAATAATTTGGTTCAGAGTGAATTTATCGCATTCTATCAACATTATTATTAATTTGATCTCTTTATTAAGCAATTCTAAGTTACAAGAAAATTCAATTCTTTTCGTAAATTTTTGGTAAGAAAAAGTCATGTGAGTGTTCATACGAGATTCTTTTCGTGAGAAAGTAAAGTGAAACTATCGATTATGAACGAAAACTAATCGAAAACGATCTTAACTTGAAAAAAAAATCTTGAAAATTGAGAATGATTTTTCTTTTCGAATTATTTGCAAGCATTTTATCTCAATATCTGCATAAAATCAATATAATTTCTAAAACAGCAAAAAAGTTAATAAAATATGAGAAAATAATGAAAGAATTAGAAAAATAAGTGAAAGGTATTATAGCACCATTGTTAGTATGCTTTGACCCAGCCCATGACTGGCTTTCATTGGACGGGGCGTGGTTAAACTAGAGGTGGGCATGTCCCGCCCACAGTCTGCAACCGTACTGCATTCTGATTGGCCACTACTTCAAACGTGATAATTGCTTAGAAATAATTAATTTAAAATTTTTTTTCCAACATTTCTCCCATAGGTATTTGATTAACTTTCGATTAAAGCAAGAAAAAAACATTCTCATTAAAAATACGATAAATGATATTTCTTTTGGGGTAGTACTTCATGTTTTACCCATTTATCGTTAATAGAATCAAAAAAGTTGAGAATTTGTTTTGTTTTATCGTGAAATAGGTAATAAAGAAATGGGCTAGTATGCCGCCATTAAATAGGCTGTAAGCTTATTTTATACTCCATCCGGTGGAGAACTCTAGTGGCAATTTCTGAAAACATAAATGCAGTTTCTACATTCACATTTAACCGTGTTGGCGACTCACTAGACTTATACAGCGCTATCTTAAACTAACATTTAACAATGTTGACGATTCTCTAGACTTATATAGGACTATCTTACACTCACATTTAACACATGATAGTGACTCACTAGACCTACGTAGGACTATCTTACACTCACATTTAACTGTGACTAATGACTCCCTAAGCATTCATTATATAGGACTATATTACACTCACATTTATCCAAGTTGGTGATTCACTAGACTTATATAGGCGCACCTTAAACTCACATTTAACCTTTGTGGTAACTCACAAGACTCTTATATAGGTCCACCTTAAACTCACATTTAACCATGTTGACGACTCACTAGACTTATATAGGATTATCTTACACTCACATTTAACCATGTTGACGACTCACTAGACTTATATAGGATTATCTTACTCTCACATTTAACACATGATAGTGACTCACTAGACCTATGTAGGACTATCTTACACTCACATTTAACTATATAGGCGGCTCACTAAACTTAAACAGGGCTGTCTTAAACTCACATTTAACCATGCTTGTGTCTCACTAGACTTATATAGGACCACCTTATTTAACCATGTTTATGTCTCACTAGACTTATATAAGACCACCTTATTGAGCCTTGTTGGAGGCTCACTATACTTATGTTGGTCCACCTCATATTTAACAATGTTGTTGACTCACTAGACATAAATATGTAGAACCACTTCACACTCACATTTAACTGTGACTAATAACTCCCTAAGCATTATATAGGACTATCTTACACCCACATTTATCCAAGTTGGTGATTCACTAGACAAATAGGTGCACCTTAAACTCACATTTAACCTTTTTTGGTAATTCACAAGACTCTTATATAGGTCCACCTTACACTCGTATTTAACCATGTGACTCACAAGACTTATGTAGGTCTACCTTAAACTCACATTTAACCATGTTGGTGACTCACAAGACTTATGTAGATCCACTTTAAACTCATATTTAACCATTTGACTCACAAGACTTATGTAGGTCCACCTTAAACTCACATTTAAGCTTTTTTTCTTTTTTTTTTGACCGACTTGGTTACTCAATGCGGATAGAGATGTGTTTTATTCTTCATTTATCGGCGTTTTCGGTGTGCTGATAACACTTTGCAAGTTAAAAGTATTACTTGTTACTCCTCCAGTATACTATCTATTATGGGCTATTTTGTTTTATAGATTTCAATGACAAAAAAACCTATTGATCATGGTGCCCCCACCAAACAACAATTGCTCCAGCGATAGCTCAATAGATACGTCACCAGAACGTATTCCAAAGGCCGAATTGCGTTAGCCATTCAACTTGTATTCAGTAATTGTATCTTTTATTCTATTTAGTCCTTCAGTCTTTCCAATCAAATCTTAAGTTTCCGCTCTTGCTCATAAACGAATAGCTACTTAAATCCCCTTTTTCAAGGCTGTACTCAACGACATTTACCTCATCTCGACATTAACAGCTAACACAAGAGTCTTTTGATAAAGTCTGCAGTTAACTTAGTAATTCTTCCTATTAAATTTCTAAAAAAAGAAGAAATTTGAGTGAATAAGCAGAAGTACAGGTTAAAAATGATAAAAGAATAAATAATTAAATGGAAAAGTGATGAAAGGAAATCTGGTTTATGACAATAACATGTTAAAAGAAAAAGAAAACAAAGCAACCTTGAAAATTTTCATTTTTCGCATAAAAGAAAAATTAGACGATGAATAAAAGAGGAGGAAAAATGATAGGAATTAAAAAGAAAAACTCTTAGCAAAGTACAGTACAGGACACTGTTCTTTCGTAATCTATTTAAATAACAGAAAATAATCTCGAAAACATGGAAAGAAAAGAAAAAAAAAATTAAACGGGGTCTGAGGGACTCGGAAAGATCTGTTTAATTCATGTAGAAGAGAAGGAAATACGGAGAGAGCAGGAAACAGAGAGAATAGAAAAAACTTCCCTTCACTTACTTAATTGACTGACTTTATTTTCAATTGTATAGATTTCCATTTAAAGGAAGAAAAGAAAGGAAAAAAAGAAGAAGAAGAAGGATATTGTGGGATAAATTTAAATGAAAAATAAAAGTTCTGTGAAAAGGAGCACTCTGTTGGGCATTATGAATATCACATCAGGCTGACGTACTACCAGGTTTAGTCGCCATTGTCTTTTTTTTTATTTAACGAATAATTTTATGAAGTAAAAAAACAGAAAATTAAAAAGGAATTCGCGCTCTATAACAAAGGAGTTGGAAAACTCGTTAACTCAAAACAAAACGGTGACGTAATTCTGCTTTGCTGATAAATTGTATCATTAATAAAAAATAAATAAAATAATTTAAAATTCAATAAATAATCAGAAGGATATAGCAACGAGAGCCGCTGAAAGTGGAGTAAGTGGGAATTGAAGAGGCTCTGGGCGAAGGTAGGAAGGAGGTTGACAACAGGCCAAGAATTCATCAGAACACAGAAAGAAGGTACTTGTTGGATCTGGGTAAGAAGTATTTAGAGGAGTCCTTCTTGAAGACGCCAAGAAAATAGCAAAGCAGTCCATCAACTAATTAAAGTCTAACAAAAAGAAGAAGCCATAAAACAGACAACAAAGAAGATGTGGTTAAAAAATTGTAAAGAGCAATAACGACTGTCCTTTATTCAGTTACTAGATTGTAACTGGGTCGGATGTATGTCATTAGAATCAACCTCTAAAAGGGATATGGGATGGTCTGGTAACTGGATATTGCTGGACATACACAGTGAAGTATGGGCTAGTAAGCTCCTGGAGGAAGATAATAACCATAAACGGATAGTTCAAGGTGAACCCCCCAGTAATGGAGATCACAGACTGGAGCTAGTGTATAAAAGCCATCTTTAGCTCTCCTTTGGTTATCATCTACAGCAATATCAGCAACAAGAACAACAATGCTGCCAAACCAATAGAATACAGCTTCCAGCATATAACTATTAATGGCATAGTTTTGGCAAACTTCCAACCCATCTAGTTCATCTTCTACAACCGACTGTCTAACCAGATTTCATATGGGCGACATGTCCAAATGTGATAAATCCACAATATCATTTATTGTTATGAATAGCCGAATGGATTAAATGTGCTTCTTCATTCTAAAGTGTACAACATTTATAACTGCTTTTCATTTAAGGGAAAAGAAAAAATGACGGGTCTGAATAAATGTTTTTCAATAGAAATAAAACAATAAATTCTTTACAAAATTTTTAGTTTAATAGGAATACGAATAATCGAAGGTTAATTAATTGAAATTCAGGCGCCACGATAGTCGAACGGTTATAGGCTAGACCCGCAAAGCTAAGATGTATTGCGGTACTAGTCTAGGCCTTGCATTCTATTTAATGGTTAATATGAGGAATTTATAGTAAAGTATGTTTGCTAGTCACCCCCGTCCACTACACCTAATTTGGTAGTTGGATGTAAAGCTCGCCTGTAAAATAGGCTTTACTATAAATTAAAGGTAACCCTAAAATAGTTAAATAATAAATAATTCAGCTGTTAGAAAAATAAAACCAACTCCTAGTATGCCGAATCGCCATTCCTTCGTAAATCGGCAAATAAAAGTTTTCCAGAAGAAATTAGAGAAAGTTCCAGATTTTTGAAAGAGTCTGAAGTAGGAAACAAGCCCATTTAAAGGTACTGGAGGATCTTTTTCACATTTTCGCAGATTGTCGTAACTGTTATTGTGATTACCATTGTCACAATCTCTTAATTGCAGTTATCGTCAAAACGCCCTTAGCAAATTTAGTTCCTAAACCCCCCCCCCCTTAATTTTTGCAATTCCCTGAAAAGGGGAAAAGTTTTTGTCAGGAGATAGCAGTAATATCAAGCTATTGTAATGAACGGCAACTTTGTCCAACACTTTCATCAATATAAACATCTCTGACTTGAATACCAGAAATTTTCTCATGAAACCAGCTGGCATAAATAAAAGTCAAATAAATAAATATACTTCTCATGTTTCTACAGCACTCCTGTTGGTTTCAAAACAAATCACTTTAGTTTGTCACAATTCACTGTCAATCACTTGTCAAAAATATTATGATTGATTTTGTTTTTTAGAATTTATTTGGCCAAAAGAATAAAGTGATACTTTCATAGAATTCAGGTGCCAAAAATTATTTAATAACAACCCATTTTGAAATTTATCACTGTTTCTCATGGGCTGTTTGCAATGAATTAGTGTATTGTGTCTCATAGTTCCATTTATTTATTTTATTATTTATTTTTATTTTTTGGTAGAGCTAAGTACGTCCCACCACTGATTACAATTCACGAGGAGTGTTTGCTTCACAGATTTGTGTGTCTCAAATTTCACGTTCGAAACTTATCATTTCGCCACACCTTTCACATAAGTATTATTTTTATTAAATGATGTCTCACAGCATCCCATATCATCTTCCATCATCTGATTTCAAACTTTCTCCTTAACTCATCCCTCCAAAGCTTCATCACACCAGTTATCATCATGAAAAGTATAAAACTTTTTATTAACACTGATATGAGAAAAAAAAAGAGGAAAATCTTTTTCTAAAATCACTTAAAGGACTTAAAAACAGTCATTTCCTAGGGAAAACCAGAAAAAGGAAAAATTTGACTTGGTCGCTGTTAAGGGAGATTAAAAAATATATAAGATTAAGTAAAAAAATAAAAATCTACTCGGGGAAAGGGTAAGAAAAAGATTGGAAAACCCAGTCTTGCGAGAGAAAATTACTTTTCCTCATTTTCTCCATTAAAACGTTTTTAAAAAACATGTCAGCAAATATAAAATTTGACAGGTTATTATAATAAATAACTTTCAAATGATGATGATGACGTGAAAAAATAAGGAGGAGGGATCATATTTTCCCAGCTAAATAGAAAACAGAAGTTTTGATGAGAACACGAAATTAGTAAAAGTTAGCAGCTTGTTAAATTAAAAACTGAGTTCGATTACTCCACTGTTGGCCTTCAAATTTCTATTAAAATGATTTAAATTAAAGTATTCTAGTCTTAACAATGCTCGTGTCTACAAACCATTAGAATATATTGCCTGACTATAAGGAGGCGGCAACTATTGCACTTTAATTATATAAATTGATTTCACTGACACATTCATTGCTAATTACTCTGAAACAACAACTAAGAATCTCGTGAGATTTTAATAAAAAAAAAAAAAAGATGTATTAGTAATTAGGTTTAATTGCTCGCTTTTATTACTGTCAGAAATGGGAGAGGGGAAAGTTAATTATTGTAACCTCCTTTAATTGCCATTTAAATCCCAAGTGTTGTTTACAACATGAACAGCTGATGTAAATGTTAACCACAATGATTTACTAGTGTGACGACAAAAACTTTTCTAGTTAACACGCTCATCTTAGTAATGAAAAAAATATATCTCTTAAATGAACTCGGTTATCGGTTTTGGCTTTTTTCTTAACAAGTCACTTGCTTTTCAGTCAGCAAATGAGAGAGAGACGTTAACGTAACGAGAAAATCTAAATCTCTACACCAATCTCATGAATCCACCTCAGACGATGGAAACCAGCAGAAACGTTACCAATCTTTTGTAATTCAAGCACAGGAATGAATTATTTTTGTGAGTCTCTGTTTCATTACTTAATCTTGGAAGGATATGCTTATCTTCGTGTGTTAGAGATGCCACGGTAGTCGGAGTGGTTATAGGCTAGACCCGCAAAGCTATAATGTATTGTGGTACTAGTCTAGGCCTTGCATTCTATTTAATGTTTTATTATGAGGAATTAATAGTAAAGTATGTTTGGCGGTTAGATGCTAGACACGCAAAGCTAAGATGTATTGCGGTACTAGTCTAGGCCTTGGATTCTATTTAATGGTTAATATGAGAAATTTATAGTAAAGTATGTTAGGCGGTTATAGGCTAGACCCGCAAAGCTAAGATGTATTGCGGTACTAGTCTAGGCCTTGCCTACTATTTAATGTGTTAATATGAGGAATTTATAGTAAAGTATGTTTGCTAGTCGCCTCCGTCCACGACACCTAATTTGTTAGTTGGATGTAAAGCTTGCCTGAAAAATTAGGCATTACCTTACTTTACTTTACTTTTACTTTACTTTTTTTTTCTTTGTTTGTTAGAAGGCCGTCTTTCCTGTTCATGAATATTCATATTTGGATTTTTATAAGAACTTGATAATTATTTCATTAAATGAAAAGCGAAGTCAAAAAAAATCATACTTAAAAGGAAAAAACATAACTTTTTACCAAAAATTAATTTCAATGAAAATGAAAAGGTTTCTCCCTCTCTTTTATAGCTAAACTTGGTGGAAAGTACGAGTAATGCGCTAAGGAAAAGCTATTACTATTTTCCCAGTCTTGAATGAAGCAATATCTGCTAATATTTTCATTTAAAAAAAATATATACATATATCATGTTTACCCAGTTTCTTTTTCATTTCCTTTATTACACAGTTATTAAAGTTTAGTTTTTCTTTTTGGGCCCCTTTCATCATTTTTAGGAGTTAAAAACAAAAAACAAGGATTTAAAAATACTACTCTCATTTATCTCTTATGAGTTTATGTTGGGATTAGCTGAACTTTGCACAAAACGTGCCCAGTGTGCATCTTAATGCAAACTTCTTTTTTTTATTATTATTACACTTACGTTGCGGTTTTTGCTTCCGCTATTGTGTTTAATTTAATGAATTTAATGATTCAGGCGATAACTCATTTCAAACAGTGAACACGATCGCAATTCTGACTCTTACAGCTAACTTGTAACCCACTTAAATAAAACCTTTGCGAATATTCGATAATACAAAATACATTTTTATGTAGCATTTTAGTGAGTGTTGTCGTATAATATTGAAATAATTCATTTTCAGTAATTAATTGTTGAATTACTGGTCTTCTTCATAAAGGATTGGTGACTTTTTAGAGAGAAAAAGCAGGCAAAGTAATAAAAAAAAGCACATTAAAAATACAAATGTAATATTATTTTAAATAATAATACATAATAAAATCATTTTTGCCAATAAATACATTTTATCATTATCTTAGGAGGTCATATTTACATATATGAAACCATTTACGTAATTTCCTGGCTGAAGATTGAGCTCAACAAGTCTAAAGCATCTAACTCACTTAGAAGCATTCGTATTTCAAAGTTTGAACACATTTTGGGCAGCTTACCTCTCTTCTAAAGTAATTAACTTTTACTATTTCCGTGCAGCATATAACCAACCTCCTGCCATACTTTTAACTACCTCTCTTTGGAAAACTTAATCCTTTTATATCCTTAAGGTAGGTTATAGTATTGTTTCAAATAGTCCCTTATTTAAATAATACATTACTCATAGAAATAGACACCAAAATATTGGGCGCCACAGTAGCTGAGCGGTTAGAGGCTAGACCCGCAAAGCTAAGATGTATTGCGATTTTATTTAATGTGTTAATATGAGGAATTTATAGTAAAGTGTGTTTGCTAATCGCCTCCGCCCACGACACCTAATTTGATAGTTGGATGTAAAGCTCGCCTGAAAAAATAGGCGTTACTTTACTTTTTTTTACGTATATTGTACATATATTTCTTTTTTGTTACAGGTAAGTGACAATTCTGCTAAATTTGTCCAATTTATGTAGAAATTTAAACGCAGTAAGTTTTACTAAATTTATACATGAAATTTACATATAAATATATTATTTTTAACCAATTATAAATGGTGTATGGTGTAGGAATGTTAGCCCTACTATGTACGATATGCCTAAAGGGCTTTCGTAGCAACTCCACTGAGACAGTATGAATGTATTTGTGGGTGTCTGTAGGTTTGCTACATCAATTTCATTTCCCTAAATCAATTTAAGTTCATAATTCTTTTGCTGCATAATTTCATAAATTTCCTGCCTGAAAAAGTAGACTTAATTTTATTAAATTAAAGTACTTATTTTATTTTTTGGAGCGTTTAAGTAATAAAATAATTGGTAGTATTCTGTCCGCTAAGAATTAACTATCCATTTCTTCCATTGCTTCCTATGGCCACTCTAGATGAGATATATTTGCTAAACGCTATAAGCGATTTTAACATTCAATGGAAAATTTAAATTCAACTGAGTTGTTGCACATTCAAAATGTTAACCATTTGTTAATTACAGTATTTTCTATACATTTATCCAATCCGATAGTTGGATGCTATTGAATTAAATTTGATTGGCTTGTTTCACACACTTTTAGAGCGTGATTCTCCTAGAAGGTATAGTTTGCCTCTAGACCACATTATCGCGTACAGCACAGAGCATTAAATCCTGGCATTGCCTCAAGCAAAGTTGTGGGTGTCTGAGATAGAACAGGACAGCTTTCCAATCATCAGTTTTGGATTATAATAGAACCTGTTCGAATGAACTTAATTGAATTAGGTTAAAGCTGAACACAAATTTGAAAGATAGGCAATCGATAATGATAATATGTAAACATGAATTCAAGGGCATACAGTTTATAGATTCTCTAGTAACTGATCAGGAAATTAAATCGATATTGCAGTATTTAATAATATAATTAATTCCATTTGTACCATATCTCGTCTGTGTTGAAAATATCCTGTAGGATGCGAAGGAAATAACATTCTAGTTTTTATATTTATTAAATTTTTATGCAATACTGGGTAATAATTAAAAATTATTGATTTTCTTTTGTAATATCACATTATAAATTTAATTTCTAAACAATTCTTTTTTACTTGCCAAGAAGCAAATCAGCAGGTACCCAATTAAACGAAATAAAACCCATACATTTTCTAGCCACTGGGTTACCACTTTCTGCTCAAGATTTCACCAGAATAGTGTAGATCCCTTAGCAAAGAACAAACCTTCTTCAATTAAAAACAATTCCTGCTTTAATCCCAGAAAGCGAGAGAAGTATAATGGCTCCTGTAATGTCAAACATAAGCATGGGTTTAGAGCAGCAACCTGGGTGAGATGGGTTTTTTTTTTTACCCCCTGGTGAATCCTTTCCACTTTGATATTCCAGCTGTTCCAGCTTTTAGCTTGATGAATGCACTAGATATTCCAGGGAGTCTGATCTCTGATCACGTTCGCACACCGTCCTCTGTAATGTATTTTGAAATGACACTCGCTTTTCCTGTTTTATTCCTGGAAATGGTTTCAATTTGAAAATAAAATTATTGTAATGGTAGTAGTTTCTCTGTTTCATCTTCGATGTCTCTTTTACTTTTTAATAATGGAAGTATTACTTTTTGAAATGGCATTAACAAAGTATCTAACGTGCTGCAAGAATTTCTGCTAAAAGAAGTTCTCTAAAATTTAAAAAGAATGATGGACATTTTTTCAACCGAAGTTTCAAATTTGTTGGTCACAAATTATTGTATATATTTTCTTAAATTGATTGCCTACAGCATCTTCAGTCTCTTTTGTAAAATAAATCTTTTTTTTATTAATTTCTTTACGTCGAACTACTAAATTAGATGTCGTTCATATAGCACTGTTCAATAACCGCCGAACCCTGAGATGTAAAATGCTCCAACAAAGAGAAAAACTAATAGCTAGCAACTGGATTCGAACCCGGGATCTCCGGTGGTTGCTTTTAAATAAAAAAAAAAGTTGTCAAGACAATTTTGTAAAAACTCAGGCATCTCGGCTTAGCCAGTAGAGTCCCTCCCATCTTGGTTAATTCGAACTTTCTAATTACTACAAATAACTTAAGAGTGGAGAAAACGAAGAGGACAAAACCCGTCATTATTACAATTAAAATAAGTTTGTAGCAGTTCTTTTTTCCAGACCTTGATCAGAAATTATTTTTGAGGAATTTTGCGTTTTAGTCAGTTTAAAAAACATCTTTACGCCAACGTTTCGTCATCTTCAGGGCTACAAAAATAAAAACTAGAGATCTGGATGTTTACAAAATTATAACAGAGAGAAACTAAGACTTAGTTTTTATTATTATTATTTCAAAATCGAATCGAAATAATATCTTAGTCCCCATATCAAGAAATGGTCAACATTCAGATTTCTCGAACCTCTGAGGTTGTACTGAATATAGTTCGAAACGTTGGCACGAAGATTTTTTTATACATAAACTGACCAAGGAAAATATTCGGTCCGGTTTATGATAATGAAACTGATAGTTGAAGAATACAAAGGAACTCCGAGCACCATCAGTTGTACAAAGACGTCTGCGTAACGCACTTTATAAGAGTCCGACGAATGGAGTGGCTAGCTCATGTGGAAAGAATGACTGAAAACGGTATGCCGCGCAGATTACTGTTTGGTAACACTGTTTGGCAAAAAAAGAATTGGAAGACCACGTAGGCATTGGCTCCAGGAGGTTGAGGAAGACTAGAAGACCGTTGGAGTGGATGACTGGAGAAGAAAAGCGAAAAATAGGAATATATCTGGAATGAGGTTATTCGAGAGGCCAAGGCCCACCGCGGGCTGTACAGCTACGAGAAGTAATTAAGAAAGTAAACTGACCAAAAACTCCAGATACCTCAAAAATATTACAATTAAAATTTTCAGGAAAATGATTGCTAAGAGATTACTAAATAAATATTAGTGGTCAATGTGGTAAAACATATTTTTGTAAAATAATAATGAAAAATAAAGTGGGGGGCGCTGGCTACAAAAAAAAAATAAATAAAAATTATATTAGCAACAAAAATATTAAATCAACCTTTGCAAATTAATATTGCAAAAGGCCACAGTATAATGGCACTGTCATTTGCAGCCCCATCATATTCCTCTTAAAAACTCTTATCATCATTGCCACATAATGAGATAATTTTAAATAATTGATTCAATAACCTTTGGCTTTGTTATATTTATTTCTTTCTGGTTTTTGATCGTTTTCTTTGTAAATAAGTATAACTAGTATAATATTTTCCGTAGTATAATATTTATTTTAACTCCATACTTTAGAGGAAAAGTGTTTCTGTATTTTAGGTATTTATTTTTTCATTTCTGAATTGGGGTTTCATCAATTTTTCCTACACCACATACCTCAGCATTTGCTTGTGTGTTTGTCGGGCTGCACTAAGTGCATTCTCTACTGACGCTTCTAAATCCATAAACCAGCAGCTGTACCTTTCCTCTCCAGTTATATTAAGTAAAAAAGTAAAGTAAAGATCCGAACAAATTTATCAATTATAATTGTAGTAAAAGGGTTTATATTGATTTTCTATAACTTGAATTTTCCATTCATAAATTAATATAATTCATAATGGTTGGTTATTGATGATGAAACGTTCACTTGTGGGGAAAGTAGTGTAACTCGGTACCCGAATTCATGGAAAAGCGTTTCACTAGAAGATAAGATTTAATGTGGAGGGTCCCAGGGTTAGCAGAGAAAAAGAGAGAGAGAGAGATGAAGGAGGCTGTGGTGGGATTGTTTACCACAAAACTGAGAAAATAGAAGCGTACATTTTTCTCTCGACTGAAACATCTATTACAGACCATTACAAAAAGATAACTTGTTGTTTTCCAACTACAGCCTATCTTCACCCACTTTAGCTGTGAATCACGTTTAATTTGTTTTACTCCAAGAGACGACGATAATTCATTTTTCTTTGGTATTAATGGTTGTATTAATGTGAAAGATTGTTTCGATAGCAGGTTACAGAGGTTGGAAAACTGAATGGAGGAGATTAATGATCTAGTTAGACTGTTTGCTTATTCGAACAGGGTTTTTTAAACTAGGGCTCAGGAGTTTTGTTGTGAGTTAGTAACGGAATTGGTAATGGGCGTTGTTACCCCTTTTCGTGGACAAGACGAAGCAATTATAAACCTAAAAGCTATATCCTGGAGGTGTTGAGAATGGCAGAACTAATTATAGCTCTATGCTTAATGCTTATGAGTGGAATTCATTCATTAATGTTGAGGGCAACGTTGGATATCCACATTGTAACGGCCCACTCAAATTATAATTCACCCTAAATATGAAATGAAATATAATGTTAGACGAAATTCAGAAGAATTATTCTTGTAGAGGTCAGCACTGGAGTTTTTACCATTGTCAAAGACAAAGATTACAGGAGTGTACACAGAGCGGAGCAAAGGAGAACATGGCTAGCTACTAAGATTCCAATCTTGAAGGAAATAAACTTGGAAGCAAGAGAGAATAGTTTGTTAAAGAAGAAACTCAGCATTCACAGGAACTTTCTAATCTGGCGGTATCTGATCAACATTGGAAACGGAAAGAACACCAGAATCAACGCAGAAAATACCATACAAAGTTCAGAAAATTGGAGGAAGCGATTTTTCCAATCTCAGATTTTCATTTCTCCGATTAACGGCAGGATCTCCACTAGTTCGAAGAAAGCAACGCTAGCAGAGCATGATAACTAAGCGGTGAGAGGGAACCCTTTTCTATCCATAGCTTCTTTCTTAGCCCATGTAAGCTGCCCGAAATAATAATAATAAAAACAATAGTCAGAGACTAAGATAAAAGTCTCCTGGAGATAAAAATGGACTGGAGCTAGCAAAGAATCATAGCAGTCCGTACGAATAGAGCAACAACCTTAAAAGGGAAACAGCATAAGATCCTCCACTGTGTCTACCTTTTCCCGACCAAAGATCCTTACCCTAATCTGCCCAAATACCAAAAGATCCATCAGCAGATTTTATCAGAAGAGGATTATCGATTTGGAGGGGGGGGAGTTTCTGTCTTTTTTCCAAAAACTCTTGAGCCTAATTTTGTAGAGACGACATTGACTCCTGGTTTGGCCAGCCAAGTCCACCTCCTAGCTTCATGATATCCTCCTTAAGACCCGGAAACCAGAGTAGATGAACATGTTTAGTACCAAATAGCTCTTTCACTCTCATAGAACATTTTAATACCAGTCTAGAAATGAAAACGTGAGTTCAGCGCGTTCAATTCAGCCTGGGAGAAGCATCCACCAAACATTCTCTGATCAAGTACTCTGTAAGGCATTTAAATTCCTAAAGATGAAGCTTTTCATGTATATAAAAAAAAAGTATTTCCATTTTCCACATGTATTTTCCAAATTTAAATTAGTTAGCGTTTGACAATCCAACAGTTTACTTCAAGAGTACCTTTAACATCTGTTCGAACAACGACTACCACTCACATTGCAAATTTAACCATAATTAAGTCTATAATTAAGTTAGCTCGGTAATTGTGATTACTGTAATAGTCTATAGTATAGTATTATTACATTTATAAGTGTTAGTATAAAGGACTACATAATACACTAACGATTACTACTAATCGTCACTTGTGACAGTATCCACAAGTAACACGAACTATCAAAGACCCAATTACTGCGCTAGAAACCCAAATCTAATGGAAATTACGTTTGACGACCCCAAATTAACAATCGCCAACACACACTTGCACAAATACAGAACAAAATACCTTAAATGCATTTTTTTTTGCAATCCTATGTCGGATAACATTATTTGCGTATCGGGTAGACTTCAAGATGGAAAGAATTTTCAAAAATTGCACAATATTTCTTACAATTCTTTAAGTGTTGGCATTAAATTCTCTCTGTTCTTGTTGAGGACAGTTTTTATTATTAATTAGTCTAAATCTGGATAAATGGCAGAGAACATAATCTTGGTCAATCAGGGTGGTTCTAAAATGAGCCACAAATACATCCCGTGGGATACTACCTCTTAGCAGAGAACTGTATTACTGTTTCCCTTCCGTATTAAGCGACCAAGTTATACTCGAAGTAGACTGGCAAAAACCTGTTCTGTTTCCCAGCTTTAGCCCATATAACTATACTGGGAAGACTGGCTGTTTCAAAGGGAGAACCCCCTTTTTTAGCCCAAAGTGTCGGCTATTTCATTTCTGGATATCCCACAATGTATTGGTGCCCCACTCTTGGGGCCAGCAGTTCTCAAAATGAGCATCCTTGCCTTCTTCTAATGTGCTGTTTTCATAGAATCATCATTCAGAACAAATATTATTCTTTTAGCCGATATGTCGATCTGTTTAGAGATCAGCGACGTTAAATACTGTTGCCTATGCGTATGGAGTTTTAAAAGTCTGCTTTAATGTAAATACAAACAGCCTCCAATTCGTCACACATCTTGTAGTTATTTTTGATACATCCATTCGATGCATAGATAACTAAATACATCGATTAAATTCAGCATTATGATATTATAAAATTGTAACAAATCAAACACACTTAGCATTGAAGTTACTGAAAGTCGTTCCTACAAATTTATTTCTTCCTGTTTCCCTTCCCACTATTCGTAAAGAGCATAACAATAATTAAACACATATTTCTTTGGTGCCCAAATGGTTTAAAATGAGTTTTCCTAAAGAGTTCATGCATAAATAATTGAAAGATACATTTAAAATATTGCCTAAAACGAGCTAGAAGTTCCAAAATTATTAATCCCTTAATAAAGGGATAAGTTAGTTAGGGGAGTATGCATTAGACAGAGATAATTCTCAATGTAATAGTAATTAGGTACGTGGGTTTTAAAACCCAATTTTTCTTCTCCCTTGACCGCAAAACTAGTGGAAACTCGAGACAACCTGTTTCTGTATGGTTCCTTTTTTTTTACCATCCCGAGGAGGAAGGAAGAATGTAGTAATTTTATCTTTATTGCGGGGACACTGAGTGGAGTTTAACGTTTTTTAAATCTTGTTTAGTTCTGGTCTTTTTCTTCTTCTTCATCTGTCCATTGGTAAGCCGTAATATCTCATTGAGATGGATCTCCTAATCTGGGCTAGCTGAAGATCGTCCTTGGGTTTTAGAATCTGGGAGCTTCGTGGCGTTTAAACTAACCTACTCATATAAATAGTTTTTCAATGACTGATTCATTAATCCCAAAGGAAGAAAGATTATTGCCAACTTCAATCATATTTTGTGCTAGGGATTAGGTCTATCTTTAGGGTTTATGCTTGTTGGCAATTATAATGTATTTGACATTTTTATCCTCAAAAAGTTGGTGTCCTGACTGTATAGGTATTGATTTATACGTTAAATTACTTATTTATACGACGCGTCAGACAATTAGCGACCTCCTTTGAATGTTATCAAAGAAAAATCCATTTTGAAAGGGTATTTTAAAAAAAGTTCTTAAGGAGTCATGTTCCCTAATGAACTTAATCCAAGATTATCCAAATGTTCTTTTTGAAGAATTTATCAATCAATCGGTGGTGGGGGTTGCTCCATTCATACTTATGCTCCATTCAAGTTTTCATTTAAAAATAAAGGGATAAACTAAATCATCATCTTAGACCAGGGGTCGGCAACCTATATTAAGTAGAGAGCCATCTCTCCTTAAATAATTTTAATAAATCTTACCAAGAGCCGCAAGGATGATAGTGTAAAAAACTCTGTAGATCATTTGTATTTTCACAAATTATTATTTTATGATTTTCAATAACATTTAAATGTTTTATATATTTATTTTCACATATTGCAGAGTAAATAAACAAATAAATAATAGCTAAACCTGTGTTAGAATGAAAAGGCGACAGTCTTTTATAATTACGTACTTTATTTTAATATAATTCTATTCAATTTCAAACCAAATCTCATTTAAAATTCTTTTTGGAAAAATATCTTTACTTTAATAAATGAAATTTTCATTTGTTTCAATAAAATTGAAATATACAATTTATTTTGGTTAGGCAGAAGAGCCACAAAATTTAGATAAAAGAGCCGCGGGTTGCCGACCCCTGTCTTAGACCAACTCTGACCTTCTCCGCATTATGTGACGTTCCATATTTCAAATGAAAATTTAATTCTAGCATCCTAGCTGTTAATATTCACTTAAACATGTTAGAAAATTGCAACACAAGTGGATTAGCATATTCTATACTCCAACGCAGAGATCTCGGGTTCGAATCCAGCCGGTGGTTTTTAGATTTTTCTTTCCCTAGGAGCTTCTAACAGCATCACTACCCGGTGATGGGCAGTGTGGCCTGTAATTAGGAGAACACTGTCCGGACTGTCTTGGCGTAGGTGTGTGGCGATACCATCGCCCATCTCAGTGAGATGCAAACAGTCATTGGTTCTCCTGGTTGGGGAATACCCCCTTTCCTTCCACACCCCTTCCTTCATTCCCATCCCCCAAGGATTAATGGTCCTTGGCTCCTAGGTTACTGTATACCTGACCCCTGAGGCAACGGGTCAAATCAGTTGATAGTAAGTAGTAGGTTCATCGGGCGTGCGATCAGTCACGCTGCTATTGATAAAATAGCGAAGTACTGAACTACGGGCGCAAGTGCCAGGTTCCAAGCCCAATTGCTTGCGATTGAGGTAGGACTCGTAGTGGTCGTTGGTTAAACAATAGGTTCGCTGTCCCCGGACACCGCAATATAAATGAGTACCCAGCCATCGCTTGACGATGGAAGTGCCTTTCGCTAGAAGGTGCGGCTGACCAGAGCTAAAGTAGAGTTTGCCTTCTCTACGATCTGGGAGTGAGGCCAACGTGGTTGGCTCCACGCGCTGGTTGAGCTTGATCTCAACCCGCCTTTCTGGAGGCCAAGCGGGGGAGTGCCTGGGTGGCACTTCTGCCACGGAGAGGCCTAGCACATCAGCCTCCCCGGGGTGGTGACATCCTTCTCTTGTAAAACGACCCTGTGCTTGCACAGGAGGTCTGGTATATCCGAAAGGATAGGAACGGACCTTAAAGAACCCCTAGTACTAGACAGGAACTAGACAGGGTAAGAAGGGAAGAATGTCCGGAGGCTGGCAGAACAATAAAAAATAAAAAAAAAGCTCCGGTCACCAATGATGTTGACGAAGCCATCAGAATGAGATGAGAAAACAAATCTACAACCCCAGCTTAAACTTCTATTTCTTTTAAAAATGAAACATCTATGAATAAAACACATTTAGTGTATAGTACTGCCATTTTTGATGCCTATTTATTATCATCTAAAACAGTAAAACGAAACCAATCATGACCGATATTACATTTATCGTTCAGTTAATCGAAATAGCCAAGGGCACAATTGTATTTCGCTATTCAAAATATTATTGCCTATTTGGATTCATAAAAATTTAAACTACCGATTTATCTAGATGTACCATTACAGATATTACTGTAGAATAGCTTGGGGGGTTATATTATTTGATTTTCTGTATTGCTATTGGCTCAGACAGTTTAAAAGATAAATGGAATATTATGATTGATTCTCTTTTTTAGCTTTGAATTACAACTTTATCGCTCCAAAGGAAAATATCAAATAAGAAAAGTAAACAGGACTGTTTCTTGATGTTACTCCATGAAATCAGCAATATACATTTATAATAGCGGGAAAAAAAGTATTTTTCTTTGAAAGGAAGAGAGAGATTTTTCCAAGCTTTCGACGTAGAGGCTAGATAATCTTCAGGGATTATACTTGTTGATAATTCAAGTATTTTTTTTTTTACATTTGTTAGGTGTATCTTTTGTCTTAACTGTTTAAGAACAAATCAAAGTTCACGGATATTGTAATAGTGTTCTTTAGTTACTGGTATTAATTGCCATGTGATATAAAAAACGGATGTTAAGTTGTGTTGAAATACTAAATTGTATGAAAACTTATTAAAGAATATCTGGACAATTCTAGAGTTCTTTCCGTTGTATAGTAGAGTTATTACAGATATCCTATAATTCTGTATTAACATATCCAAAAGAAGAAGATGCATACCTAAACAGCAGCCAGAACAGAAGAGAAAAAACCAATCATTGACGTTAAAAATATAAAAAGATATATAATAATTGTCAATAAGTAAAAGCCCTCAAGATAACCTGGTTCTTACGTCCAAAGCTTGACAAAAATAAACTGAGATAGGCAATAATCTTCCCCCAAGACATAAATGAGTTAATTAGGACGTCAAGCTCACTTGAGAAAAAAAATAAATATGCCTTACTTTTACATTTTTGTTCAAGGTAATCATCCAGTTATGGAATAATCAAGACGAAAGGAAATATTGATAAAACATAAGATGCAAAGGAAAATAATTTTGGAATTGGAAACAGGTACTTGTTAGCGAATTCAATTTCCAGAGAATGAAACTAATTCAGATTCGTGTAAATATGACAAGAGACAAAAGATGAAACAAAGAAAACTCAACTTCATATTTACTACTGCACAACACATAGTAAAGAAATTTTTCTACAAAATGTTTGTATTAAGAGTAGTGCTTATTTGTATTAAAAGTGAAAATAATAACTTTGAATATAAAAAACTATTTATGAACATTTCTTTATTTGTTTTTTACTTTCTTGATAAAGGCGATTTTGTTCATTGATTTTCATCATTAGAGTTTCTCCTTAATTTTTGTACTTACTAAGTACATTGTTATAAGAATTTCATTTAAATAAAGCGTTACTTTGTTTTGACTTTAAGATGTTTATTAAGAGGAAAAGAAGTATCTTTGTTACTGGAGTAACAAGACTGGAACATTCTAAAGGGCTGAACCCCGGTTGTATTTAATCTTATTAACGTAAAAATATCAATTTAATTAGATAGATTGTTATTTAAAAGATTGTACCACTTCCTAACTGAAACATCAATACAAAAACAGATATTTGAGGAAATTTGGTGGTCCATATTTAAATTCTCTTTTTTGTGGTGACTTGTTAGATTGCCACGATTTTTTGCTACTATGTAGATAACTAGCTACAATAACCAGTTCTGGGACACAGATCTCTCCCGATAACCATAAACAAAAACAAATCATTCATACTTTCATTTATATATATTAGGTTGGCAACTAAGTAATTTCGGTTTTGAATTATGATATAAAACATTCTTTTTATTTCAAAAAATAATTTTTAATCAATGACATATTTTCCATTTTGTTCGATGAAATTTTGCCATCTTTCTTACAGCTTCATAATTCCGCGCTCATAGAACTTTTGGTCCTTATCAGCAAAGAACTTAAGGTAATTTTCATCTATAAAAAGTTTTTCCGTTCAAATAAATTCTGTAAACTCCGAAATAAGTTGATAATGAGATGGAGCCAGATCAGGGCTGTATTGGAGGATGTGCCATCACTTCCCAACCAAGCTCCAATAATTTCCCGCGAGTTGCCAAAGATGTGTGCAGCCTTGCATTATCATGATGGAACACAATTCCTTTTCGATTTGCCAGCCAATTCTGGCCGTTTTTCTTTGATTGCTTCTTAAAGTTTCATAAGTTGTTGACAGTAGTACCTCTGAAGTGATCGTCTGATTCTTTGGAAGCAATTCAAAATTCACAACACCTTTGTAATCCCATCAGACAGCGTGCTATTTTTTTGGTGCAATTCTGCTTTCGATGTGGTTGGTGTTGATTCATCTTGCTTGCACCATGATCGTTTTCGCTGCAATATGTTACTGTAAAGGACCCATTTTTCAATATAAATATCCAGATCACATTATTTCAGATGTAAAAAGTCGAGCTTACTCGTACAATGAGTAAAACCTCTGTAGAAGTTGTAGATCGCCAATGTTTTCTACCTTGTACATTGAAATTACCAGCGGTTGACAATCTAGATTGTAGACTAACAATACTGGGGAAAAAGGTTCTGATGAATAAGAAATCATAAAGGGGCCAATAATCTAGAAGGATAAAAGAGTATATAAAAAGAAGCTGCTTTGGACCCCTCTAGGGTTTTTGTCCTTTAATAGTGGTCCACTGTTGAATTGCAGTGTTGGCCAGACATTCACATTTCTGTAACTGTATTAGTACAATGGAGAATAATACTTTTTGCATGGAGACATATCATATATTCCTTTTTTGTCTCCTATTTTTGTCTGCGAGTTTAATATGGGTATAGTTTTATCATGACTTGGAGAAGAGATATTCATTGGGCAAAAAAACAAGCACAAAGTTCTTCAGACTCTATATCCAGCATCTGGATAATATAGAAGAAATGGAGTAGCAACTTCTTCAGGGAACTTGACGCCCATTTCCATATCCTCGGCCAAAGAAACAAACCATATACTCGACAAACCTGCACAGCAAGTTCGTATGTGCTACTATTTGGATTTACCACTTGATACTGAAAGCAGTAGCATCATAAACTTTGTTGAATTTCAACGAGACGTCACTAAGTGAAAAAGCATCTGTTATTATTATTATTATTCTTATTATTAAAATAATCGCCTATTTTTTTCATGCGGGGCTTAACGTCCAAGTACCATTGCTGAAGAGTGTGTATGTGAAAAAAAGAGAAAGCCTAAATTAGGGTAAAAAACGAACTGCTTTAGTTAGTAAATGTCATGATGTGACATTTCAAATTATGCAGTGTTCTTTTTAATGTCTTGGTTGTACAGCTCAATAAATCACCTATATTTATATATGAATATACTTTTTCGTTTTTTACGTGTGAAACACTAAAGTGATGAGTGATTTCTGAGGTGAATGATTCGCATAGATTGCAGTAATTTTATTATTTTTATCTGTATTATATTTTGAAAATGAAGTAATATTCAGAAGCATTGAGACAACACCTCTGCTTTAGTAAAACAAAAGTAGAATTCCACTAACTGCTTTAGTGCGTAAAAGTATGTCCTTTAATTTTTGAAAATGCAAGTAGTGCTAACTTTTTGGAGCGGGCGGGCTTGAGGGAATGAAAACTATAGAACATGCTGTGTGGGTGGAGAAGAAGTTGCGGAACAGAAGGACGGCAAACTTAGAAAGCCATCTTTGTTTTATATATTAAAAAAAGAAGCGCGTCAACATCTGTGGTCATTGGCGCCCGAAGCTCTCTTGAATGCACTGCCGGCCTCTGAAAAGTGTTCTCTCGTTAAGACTACACTTTTCATCACCAGACAGTGATCTGTAAGAAGCTTCTATTTCTTCTTCTTCTTCTTCTTTCTTTGCATTACAGCTCATGAAGGTCTCTAGCCACCTCTCAATCTTCCTATTGAGATTTCGAGATATGTATTAAGGTTTTGCAGGATAGGATTATCGGCCCTGCGTCGACAGGGGACTACCTTAGATTTACAAAGAGTTTACTCCCTTTGCCGAAGCTATCACCCAGGGAAGGTGCCCTTGGGCGTATCGTATACGTGCCTGCCTTGGTGTACTTGTTTTCGTGAATGTAGCGTAATAGTGTACTGTGTCCTTACTGTATTGTGAAAGTGCATGAAGTACCACATGCTGGGAACCCGTGGGGTTGCAACACTCAGGAAACTGCATGCAACAGCGACCGCCTTAAGGGAGTAAGAAGCTCCTAGGAAGAGAAAAATCCAAGCAGCTGAATTCGAACCCGGGATCTTCGCGATTAATGATGACGATCGTATCGATGATAAATTAAGAGGAACATCCACAGCAGTGATTATCTACATTGACCTCAAAAACTAGATATTTCCGTCGATGAAACTCAATTTGAAAGGGGGGTGGCTGGAAATCTGATTACGAATCAGCACGTAAAAGGGGGAAGGAATAAGTCTCATTGATAATGTTCGTTCACATGTAGTGGGGGAGAAAGACAAATTTATATATTATAGCAATCTGGGAGCCGCAGAACGTGACCAAGCTGAGTAAATCAATTGAATAAATTCCCCCTTCGTACCATAATAATAATATTTAGTTATCCAGTCTCAGCACCGCCGGAGTATGACGTAAATCTTTGCTTGAAAAATTATTTCTTTTTATTTATTGCTGGCAATGATTTTCCCACTTGACATTATCTATATCTGTGAATTTATATTTGAAAGGGTAGTATTTTTCTAATAGTACAATAAAATGGATTTTGTTGCATCACATTAAATTGCTTTTCTTACCATACCTTCAACTCCAAAATGAAGGAATAACAGATGAATAGATTCTTATAGTTTCTGCTGTGAATTTCTAATTCATATGAATCTGCGTAGTGGAGATACGAGTAATTTCCTTCAACATTTTTTTTAGGATTGTTTTCTCGTGAGATTACTAATGAAAAATGTTTTTTTTCTTTTTTTGAGAGTAAAATGATTTTTGGGAAGTGATTAGCGTACAGGATGTTTTTGGGTGGCTCTACAGATTTTTTTTTAATTGAAATTAGTGTAAATGTGAAGAGCGAGAGAGACAGAAATTAAACCCAAAAGAAAACAATTATCTGGAAAGAAATTAGGTCGAACAAAGCGGATTAAGGTCAGGATTCTAGCAAGACGTGCACCTGCTACACTAAAACGATTGTCAAAGACGCGGACATTCGCTGCATTGGACGATGTGAAACCTTCTACTGTTAGACGATTAAAGAATACTTTGCGGCACATCTTCCAGCATCAGGCGAGGGAGTAGTGTAGAATTAGCAGTATTCTATTAGATGTAATTATTAACTGGTTTTATTGCGTTTCAGTGAATGGAAATGTTTATACATTTAATAAACAAATGTTTTAATTCAAAAAACTTTATTTACAATTTAAAAATCATTGCCCCCTCCCAAAAAAACAATCATTCGCACTAGTGATTCTACATAAGTAATATTACTTTTTCAATCTCAGGTATTTTGTCAACAAAAATAAACAAATTATTATTTTTTTTGGAACTAAAACTAATTTAAAAAAAGTTTTTACCTACATGTTGGCAAGAGTGGAACACAATGAAGTGTTTGTCAGAAGGTTATAAAGTGAGGTTTCTGTTGGTTTTTCGTTGTATGATACAAAGCAAGTTGTCCCCATAAAATCGTGAGTTAGGAGTATTTAGGTATTTAATTCTTTTATCCTGAAACATCAAAAGTGGCAACAAGAAAACGGGATTGGATAGTAAAAAAAAAATCATCTGGAAAAATTACAAATGGACAGACCACACTTCCTTATTGAATATTTAGATTCAACCACCATAGAATGTGGCACGTTGAAGTTGGAATTTGTGTCTTGGTTAGGGTTAGGGCGCCCATCTCAAATTATAATAAAATTTGAGTCGCCTTTACAAATTTCTGGAATGGAAAAGGAGCCCTTAAGGTATGTTAATTAGTAAAATTTATGTGGTGGGCTGTTGGAAAAATTGAATATATAATGGAGAAGTTCTAGGAAATTTAAAGTGGGCGTATTATTATCGAATTTGATAATTTCAAAGAAACATCTTTTACCATTCAAAAATCTTTTACTTTAAACAAAATGATTATGCTTAAATTGAAGCATCAAGCTGATAAAAGCAATTTTTCCCCCAATAAGGAACTTATTGCTTATTATTATTTATTACTTATTTTTTATCATGAAGTCTTAAGAGTATAGGAAAGTACTTTAGTTGAAGAGAACTGAAATAAAAAGTATTTAAGGCTTCAGAACAAGGATTGAGGTTACCATATTCTCAATCCCGGAAAATGACGAGTTTTGTATTTCAAGGACTGCAATAATGATTCTACTTCAGTACATGATCATGGCACTGTTCTGTGCGGCGGATGCCTTACCGGGTGGTGACTGATATGGAATAAGCGATCTTGGAAATCCACCTCAGAAAAAAGAAAAGAGTGTGACCAACTCCTCTTGGAAAGGGTAATGATTGTTGTAACAGAGAATTGGCACGCCAGTTCAGGAATGAACATTTGATTTTTTATTTGAAAAAGTTTATTTACAATTTAAAAATTTTTTGTCCAAATATATATAATAGGAATGAATTGTTCTGAAAGAACAGCTAGGAACTTGTCTTAAGTCCAAAATTTGTTTTGTTTCGTCACTCCCTTCAAGAGGAATTCAATCCTACCGCAAGTAATAGGTTCAATACCTTTCTCGTTTCCAAAGGTAAGGAAGGACGTCTATTCAGCACCGTATGAATTAAAAACCAGCCTCCAGTAGTTTGCTTCTTACAAATTATTACAATAAATACATATATAAAAAGCCTGAAGAAGATTAAAGTTAACGGCAAAATTACGAAGTAATTAGAGCACGTACAGGTTAGTTGAGGATGAACAAAAAAGGGAAGTTTACAGGTAATGCGAGAAAGGAAGCATTGTTGGAGGACCCTTGCACTTGGAGCCACTCCCAGTAAGCAACCACTAAGTTCGCCGGAGATCTCTTCAACAATCTCGCTCTAATGAGACCAATTATGAACTTACTTTCCCCAACCATAGAACGTATGCCTTTTTTTATGCTTCTTCCAGATTTTTCCATCCTTACGTCGTGCAAATATTCAATCTAAAGTTGTTTTTCTTCTAAGTTACCAGGAACTTGCAACGTTAAAACTAAAAAAAAAAAGCTTTAACATTGTTATAAAGGAATAAATGAACAATTCAACATTTTTAATTTGTTAACTAACTTAATGTAATTAACGGTGTTATTACTTTGTAAGACTTGCTAATGTCTTCACAGGTCAGTGCACTGAGCTTTAGGCGCCTCAGCTTTTTAGGCAATATCTTAAAAGAAGTGTTTATTAACGCCTTCTTCTTCTACTTTAGCGACGGTACAGCTCAATGTGCATAGCTTTGCATCTCCTCTGTTCGGCTTCAAGCGATCATCTCTATCCATAACTGCGCATTCCAGTTGCAGACCAGAAACGTCTCACTTTTCTTCATTTGATCTGTTTCATTATCTATTTCTGGGCAACCAGACGACAAGTACTTCCCATAGCAAACTTGTGATTCTTAATTATTTTTGAAAAGTGAGTGCACCCGTAATAATTACTGGTAGTTTCTTATTTTCAGGTAAATTTTATTCAAGTTAGTAGATTTGAAAATTTGTTTTTCTGAACGTACAATTTAATACCATATGAATTAAATGATAAATTTTCTGCTACGGTTATGATAATAGCCAGTAACTATATAATTGAAAAGAATTGGGAAAAAAAATGGTAAATTATCGAGGAAGGATCAGAAACAACTTAATTTTAACCAGAATTTATCTCGTTTTAAATGGCAGATGTTTGGGAGATGATATTTTTGAAGTTTGATGTCGTATGTTTATGGCAACTGCTATTAATTTTAATGACATATCTGCTGATGTGTATCCCCTAGTGCTTGCTGATGTAAATTTTTGTTTGTTCGCAGGTAGTATGGTATCGGGGGCGGTGTACCAGAGACAGTCACAATATCCGGTGAACCCGCTGCGCGCCGCCCCAACTACTCCACCGCCAACTATGAGGTATTACCGCCTCTGGATATACACCTGTAACGCCTTACTATTCATCAGTGTGCTCGGCTTTTGTATAGTGGCTGCCAAAGTGTTGGTATTCGATCCAAGAAGATTATTAGTACCCTATCTATCGTTGACCCAACCCAGTTTCCTTTATGCATACGCGGCGCTCATATTTCAAAGTGGCCTATTACAATTGATCGGTTGTCTAGGCGCTCAACGGCTCAATGAAAAACTGTTGAACGTCTATTGGCTATTAATATTGGTATTATTGCTTGGTGATGTGTTACTGGGTGTAGTCTGGCTATTTAGATTTGATAGGATAGCCACAGAACTGAAACCATGGCTAGAACAAAGTCTGGCCAGGAGTTACGGTGTTGACGCACAATTTACAACGTTATGGGACGCTATACAAACTCAGTACAGGTGTTGTGGCGCAAATGGTCACAACGATTTTCCCATCTTCAACCACACACTCGATGCAGGTAACAATTTCTCTAGTTTCCTTTATTCTTTAGTATACAGAAAGTCAATTTATTTTAAACTTCTAATTAAGTTTTATTTCCTATTACAAAAAAATAAATAAATAAACTTATAAATAGAAAAGACAAAACCTTTTTTTTATGAAGAAAAATTCTGGAAAACATTACAAAGTTTTCAGATATCCGCTTTCACAACGGAAGAGAATCAGACCATGTTTTAATACCTCGCTGAAATTGCATTTAACATTTAATTTACACCCATATTTCATTCGTCATAACATCCCTTACTTTGTGGTCTTTTTCGAATTTTCATACCTCTTGAAATATTGATGAACAGATGTGTGTAGAGAAATCTGACTTGGTGCTTGGAAGTCATTTCTCTACACAAAATAGTCAGAAGAGAAAAATCACAGGGTGGATAGAGTTTTATTTTGTTCAGCACTTTAATATTTACTAGATCCCACTAAACTGTGGGAGACAGGAATATAAAATATATTCATCCAACTTTTACATTGCAACTTTCCGAGCGCCAATAGTAATCTTTTTCTTTTTCACTACAAAATCGTAGTTTGAATTTGGAACTGAAACAATACAGAAAAATTGTACACACTTGCAGTTGCTAAAAGCAAGAATTCTACATTTTATTTAATTAACGCCCATTACTTATTTATTTAATTACATCTGTTTTAACATAAAGGTATACAGAAGGAGTTGAACAAACGTAAATTCGTTCCCAAAAAATAAAATTAATTATAAAAAATGGTTTCACACAGAAGTCCAATCAGAAGATAATAATAATAAACATTTAAAACAACGCCATACTTCAAGTATGTTCTTTTTTATAATTTCGTATCTCAAACTGCAAATTTTAACTTATAACCAAGAAACTAATGATTGAAATCAAAAATTAAATTGAACCACTCGGCTGAAAGAATGCTTCGCAACAGTTCCACTAGAAAGAACTGTTATCGTAAATGAACAAGCTAGCCAAGCAAAGAAACGTTCTAATGCTAATTTATATTTATTTACAAATATTTATTTTTTTTTAATTTCAGGTCCAACGTTAATAAATGGCACGACGAGTATGCCGATAGTGGTCTTACCATCAAGTTGTTGCCGCGAGCGACCACTAGTTGCGGCCGCTTTTCGCAACCGTATGGTCCACACAATAAGTTCTACGACAACAACGGCCGCACCAATAGAAGCGCCCGCTTTGTTGGCCCGCAAAACGGCCGGCTCTACCACAATTTCACCACTTTCAGCGCATCTACGTTGTATAACCGGCGGTACAGTGCATCGTGATTCTTGTCATGAGAAAATACTTACATGGCTGATACATACGGCGCATATCCTATTTGTGATAGGTTACTGTGTCATAGCCTTCATCAAGCTTTGCTTTCTTGGAATACTCAGGTAAAACTTATTTTTTATAAACTTTGTTCGTCTTGTCTTAGTCTTCTTCTTCTTCTTCTTCTTCTACTTCTACAAAGCTCTACAACCCGGGGTGGGCCACGGCTACCAAAACAACAACATTCCATGCATCTCTATCCATTGTCTTCTCCATTCAGTTTGACACATTTAGTCCATCATCACATCATCCAACCAGCGCCTTCTGGGCCTACCTCTCCGTTTTGCGGCAAATACCTTGAAGTATTTTCTTGGGCATCCTGTTGTCTAGCATTCTCATGATGTGTCCTAGCCACTCAATGCGCTTTAACTTTACACACTGTACTACATCAGTGTTGGAATATAGGTCATATAATTCCTTATTTGTTCTAATCCGCCATTCTCGTACACTCTCATCATAGACAGAACCATATATCTTTCCTTATTTTTGGTCCCTATATTTTCCTTTCGAATACTCTTAATGCATTGGCAATGGTAGCTGTGAATGTCCACGTCTGAGCCGCATACGTCAGAATTGACCGTATCAAGATCATGTAGAGTCTAGTCTTCGTTGACCGTAACAACAGGCGAGATCTAAATAACTTTGAATTCGCAAAGTATGCACGATTTGCCGCCATGATCTGCTTCTGACCCTCTATTATCGTTTTATTTTCATTATTAATTTCAGACTCTAGATACCTAAAAGATTCAACCTTCTCAAAAGCGTGTCCTTCAACAGCGAAATTTTGGGTTATTCCCACATTATTTGTGCCAATAACCATATACTTGGGTTTCAGATCTTTTATTCTGAGTCCCTTTCTTTACCTTGTGTATCAATTTTATTAAGTATTTCTTTAAGAGTTTGCTCATTTCTTGCAGCAAGGCAAATATGATCCGCATAGTCACATATTTGATTGCATGAGTAAAGAATATTCCCTGCGAGATTCAAGCCTCGCAGTACTTTATGTAAAGTGAAGTTAAAAAAAGTAGCTGACACCTTGTCTCACTTCAGCACAGGTTAGAAAACTACGGCTCAACTTGCCGCCAACCAATACTTTGGCGGCACTCTTATGAAGAGTCATTTGGATTAATCTTGTTAACTTTTTTTGGGAATGTTCGTCTTGTAGATTAAGGAAATCCTGGGCATAATTTATTACGAATTTTGTATCTTTGGTTTTTAAGAAGGGAGGAGGTTCTTTCCGATTACTGCAAACTCTACTTCTCTACTAGATAACAACCATTTTGTCCAAAAAACACTCCGGCCATCTTTCAGTTGATAAAAAAAAAAAATGACATCTTCAAAACTTGAGAGTGAAATTGATTATTTCTGCATCGTCAGTGATGATGCAATTCGCTTCACTTAAAACAAAAACTATACTCCACTAGTAAATCTCCAAAAAAGATCTATGCATCAATCTAAAAATACCTACTTCTAAACTTAATGGATATGCTGACATCCCAAGGGCGAACATTTCTTGGGACATTGTTTTGAGTAGGTGCTTTAAACATGGGTACTATGGCTCTTAAAATAATAATAATAGTTAGACCAGGTAACAGTGCTATTAATTAGCAACTGGGAGTTTAATTAATTGTAACTTAAGATGTTAGTAATGGCAGGAAATAGTCCCTTATATCCCCCTGCATTGTCCTAGAAATGAATTCTAGAACCTTGTAAACAATGTATCTTCTGTTGTCCCTTCCATTACTGACATCTTAGTGTTTTATTGAACACCCTATCTTGGACACAAATATATCGTACACATACACACTCGCAACGAATTCACAGTTTGTATAGTTAATTAACAGTATTGATTATACAAAGTAATTTACAACTTTACTGCACTGGCTATCTAAATTCTGACTCGGTTAATATATTCTAATTTACTTTCCATTCTTATTGTGTTCTGTTGGGAATTAAAAGGAAGGAGATTAGTAAAAAACACTGAATGATATCGAAAACTGAAATGTTCATAGTTTCATAAGAAAACAAGCAATAACTTTTTTGCGTTATTAGAAAATTTAGTGAACGATTCAAAACATAATTTTTTAAATTTCTATCCTTCTATAAAGCAAGTAAGTAATTTTGATCCCGTTAAATTGTCGAAGTTGAACTTTCATCACCAAAACAGATTTTAAAAGTTTTTTCTCCCAAAAATATTACTCTTAAACAAATTCTGCAGTTTTTTTTGTTTTTTTAAATTATTAATAACCTTTCTGTTTTTTAAGGTACGAAATCCGAGAGATGATCCAGAAGATCAAACTAGTCCAAGAATCCAATGAAAAAGCCGAAGGTGATATTTCAAAATGCGCCAAACAAAACAATGGTACAATACTTCAAGCTCCACAGCAGCAAAATAATATTGGTAAAAATGTGGTTTTTTTTATTATTTTACTTAAGTTTTAGAAGATCTTATCTTTGCAAAATTGTTCACCACATTTGTAAAAATGTTAAATTGATTGAAATTGCTGTAGAATTTTAATTGGCTGCCAGTTAAGCTTCACTTTTCCCCCTTAGCAGGAATCCTACTAAGGAAGAGTTTATTAATTTCCACATGCTTCATATAAATATATTAATTATTACACGTAATTTAGCAAATTGTGTGTATACATTATTTACAAAATCTTACAGGAGTTTTTCTACATGTTTCAAATTCGGGGCGATTATTTATTTATTTATTTTCTTCTATTCATTTGACTTTCACATATTGAGTTCTCTGGATTTAATATTGACAAATCCATTAAAAGCAACGATGTAGTCCGCTGACATGAATTGCATTTCCGGTAATAGCCAAGTATCTTCTCTACAGTCAACTGATCTGTTCAATTCCGATCTAAGTCTAACCACTAATGGGTATGCATATATCATATGGTGTAGATCTTGGATAGCAGTTGAATCACATGGACAATACGGAGATTCTATGATGTTGAACCAAAATAAATATTCTCTGTGAGGTCTATGACCCGTTCAGGAAATGTGTGAGGTTGCTATTAATGGAATAAGTTGATTTATTCTTTGAGAAACCGTTTGAAAAAAAAATCTCTTGGTTTGGGCCCCTTTTTTGCGTTTCACTCCACAATATTTCCCATTTCCGGATGCTTTCCTCAAGTAGCTTAATTATCAAGAATGTTTTAGAACATCTAAATGCAGTAATCAAGGTGCTACCCTTTGCTGCTATATCCGCTTCTTCATTTCCTTGTATGTCCGCATGAGCTCTTACCCTAAGCTTCACCTTTAGTGGTATTTTGTCTCTGTAGAAGTTTCTAGTTTACTTCATTCTAACGTCAAGCAAGTCTTAGATCTAAATTTACTCTCCTCGAATAGTTTCCATACAAATTTCCTTAAAGAAAAAAAACAAACTAATATTAAACTTTTTCTTTCCAGTACGTGAAAGTATAGATAGCCCAGTTGGTCGTGTCAGCGGTCCAGGCAAACGCCACGTAAGCACCGTGCTAACACAAGCGGCAGATGCAGGCACAGATTCAGATACGAATTCCCATTGTGCACTGATCCTGTGCGATGGTCCAGAAAGTGGAGGCGGAGCCAATGGTAACAACAACTACGAGATGGGCGAGATTCCGGCCAGGGCAAGAACTAGGACCTGACTACTCCACGTCATCCTGGTCATGTTGGGCATCAAGAACAATACTACCAAACTGAATATCTAGTCCACTACAGATAAGACATTCATGTATAAATTTATGTGTATATCATTGGAAATGCAACGAGCGTAATGAATGAAACAGCAAAAATGCAATGAAAGATTCAAATTGAGATTTTTTTTCCTTCTTTTTCTTTTAATTATAAAATTACGAAAGTAGATATATACAGATTAAAAAATTAGTATGTGAGGGAATTTGATTGTGACTGAATAAATTATAATCGAATGCTTTTTGTGTGCACATGTGTTCGTAAATAGATGTTTTAGGGTCAGGATTTTTCATTTAAAAATTAGGAAATTTAGCTACTTTTTTCAATAAGTAATGTTAAAATTCTTTTTTTCTTTGTTATTATTATTGTTCACTTTGATTTCATTGAGAATAGGCTCATTTTAGCAGGGCAGAGATAGTCCTTTAAAATTTCATTTAAAGTGGCTAATTACCTAACTGAACAACACTTCAAAAGCATGTTGAATTATCAGTCATGCTGAAACAAGCAGGCTTTGAGCGCATGAAATTGTAGAAGTATTTTAATTTTAGAAGCTTCTCAATTGCTTTTTTATTTTATTTTTTATTTTTGCTTAAGAAAAATAAATTTATGTGTCCAGATTTTTATTTTACTTTTGGAATGGGTTTTTGGATCTGAGATGTCAGTGCTTACTTTTACATCTTTAAACATACCTTTTATTTAGAAAAAATAGTCACCTTAATAAGATTATTTCTGAGAATATGATTACAAAATCTATAAAATACAATTAGTGAGTGTCAATCTTTTCCAATTAGGTGACTGAGCTTTTGACTCTGTTAGGTCTCGACGACTTTCGCATCTATGTAAGGTTAGGAAAACTGGCTACATTCTTATAGACAGTTAGTACATTTATACTGTTGAATTTATAATAGAAGGATAATCAACTCTAGAGACGATTAATTTTTTCTGACGTCTTGGCATTTCTTAGTCCATCTTCAGGCTGCCATGTTTTTACCAATTAATTCAAGTTAATGCAAGGCAAAGCGAGATCGACAGGTTAGGCAATCTGTTGAGAGTGAGTACTGGTACATATTGATTTAGTACCTGGGCTTCAGAACAAAATGTAATTAGAAGAAAATTCGCAATACCTGAAACGGGGGCGATTCGCGTGGAATCCTCAAAAAAACCTGAGTCATTAAGGCGTAGTAAAATGTCACAGTAGTGCAGCCAAAAAAAGAATGGATGCACAATAGTGATTGACATGACAAGTGAAAATTTTATGATCACGATCTCACGTAAGTATGGTAATGTGGGATGGGAGGCCATTCGAATGGTCATAGGGCCCCCCCCCCTAACGGACCACTGAAGTCTAAATAAATATGAGCTTCGCATGGTGCTATCAATGGATAACCTGAGTAGGTTGAAAAGTTTGTGGCTGAGATTTCGTTCAATTTAGCCACCTAACTTGAAACAACCAAGGATTCACTGAAGAAAACATATGGGGACACTAGAGTTTGTCTTACGAGTATTACAGTTATCAAGTTTTGTTGTTTAATCAAAGTTGGAATAGTTACTAAATGTTAGTTGGTTTCAATGTAGGGTTATTGTAATAAGGAGACTTCTGAGGGAAGCGTAACGTTCCAGAACCTCTCATTAATTCAGTTTTCATAAAAGGAAATTTAAAAAAAAAAATAGGAATAGAAACAAAAACAATCATGAATTTCCCTTTCCAGTTAAGCGCTTTTCTTCGCTCAAAATAGTGTCCTATATACTTCTCACTATTTAACAAAGTTCAGTTCTCCTTTACATCCTTCGAATTTTAACCAGAGCCCAAACTTCATAAAAAAGATCAACGTTCAACTGAAGTGTTGAATGTCAGGTAAGGGTGCGCGAAAATCTGCTGAATGCATGCAATTAGAAAAATACATGCGGTAACTGTTCTCAACAACACCAATGCAAGCGTTGTAAGTTCTATTAGTAATAATTCATTGTTTTTGTCTACGTTTTCACCTTACTCTGTATGTTGAAATTGTGGAATTCACAGTATTAATGATAGTTAATCATTCATTTCAGCAACTTCTTTTTAATCTTCATAAATTATTACATAAGTAATAGATCCTTACAATACTCTTTATAAGGAATCAAATCCGCCCTCTGTTCTTGAAGTATCCTAAAATATATTTTCCATAAAAATGTTTGTAATAAAAAGTATAGTTTTTATCGACAAGACCAGAAAATATTTTTAAGAAGAAAAATTTATATTTTTGTATCTTTGCGTTTCGTGTTACCAATATTGCTTAGATTCCCCCAACACTAAAGAAACTATTTGATAAAAGGCAACAATGGAAAACTAAACTTACCATATACTATAATATACAGGGTGACCAGAGTAATATGCTCCACCCACTTTTTTTTGTAACGGCGGGAAATTTCGAAAAAGTAAAAAACACGTATTTAATCATTTTTAGTCTAGTTTATTTTCAGTGATTGACCCATTTCTTTAAACCCCTTTATCTCGAGATACAGCATCCAACTTTTGTTTTTCAAATGGAACGTTGTATTTTTTTCTTGCATATTTTTATAGTATTTGAGCTCCTAAAAATAGCAAAAAAAATTTTTTTGAAATCGGTCAAGTTTTTCAAAAGTTATGGTAATTTAAAATATGAAAAACAAATTTCAGTTTATTGTCAAAATTACGTTATTTTTTTTTAAAGAATCTGTTCAAACTGGGCACAATCAACGGATAGACAAGCCAAAACTCTGGACTCCCTCGCTTTGCTTGTAGCAGCACTTATGGTGGCGAAGTCAAGATCTAGGCAGGCTAGAGTTATTCGACGTTTCAGATCATCGACTGAAGCCACGGGATTAAGGTTACTGTACACTTTATTTTTTAGATATCCCCACAAAAAATAGTCCATTGGGGTTCAGTCCAGAGATCGAGGTGGCCATTGGTTGGGACAATGAGTCCCTAAGCACTTTTCATGGGAATTTCTGTCCAGGTAACCACGAACCACTCTCGCATTATAAGCCGGGCAACCATCTTGTTGAAAATACATATCTAGCCGACGTTGTAGATGAACATCTTCAAGCAGAACTGGCAAAATGTCTCTTAAAAAAAGTTAGATACCTTGCACCAGTTAAGTTCTCTCTGTAGAAGTATGGACTGATTAGTTGATTTCCTAAAACTCCACACCAAACGTTTGTAGAAAAAACAACCTGAACGTCGAATAACTCTAGCCTGCCTAGATCTTGACTTCGCCACCAAGCAAAGCGTGGGAGTCCAGAATTTTAAACTTGCCTATCCGTTGATTGTGCCCAGTTTGAACAGATTCTTTAAAAAAAATAACGTAATTTTGACAATAAACTGAAATTTGTTTTTCAGATTTTAAATTACCATAACTTTTAAAAAACCTGATTTCAAAAAAATTTTTTTTGTTCTTTTTAGGGGCTCAAAAACTATAAAAATATGCAACAAAAAATATAACGTTCCATTTGAAAAACAAAAGTTGGATGCTGTATCTCGAGATACAGGGGTTTAAAAAAATGGGTCTATCACTGAAAATAAACTAGACTAAAAATGATTAAATACGTGTTTTTTATTTTTTCGAAATTTCCCGCCGTTTAAAAAAAAAAAAGTGGGTGGAGCACATAACTTTGGTCACCCTGTATAAGGAACTTCTCTAGAAATAATCAATAAAAAATTACATCCCAATTTTAGGTCTATCGATTCATTAAACAGATTTTTGTTTTTTTTTAAAGTTTAAAAAAAAAAAAACGTAACTGTTTTTATGCAAAATCGAAAAAAGAAAAAGATTGGCTGAGTTGCAGAGAACAAAATACCAATAAAGAAAGGAAAAAAATAAATCCAGATTTAAAATGGCAATTCTGGATTGCTGATTTTATCGGGAAGCTTTCTGTTATGGAGTTCCTGGATGACAGCTAAATAGAATCAAATTTGATAACCACAATATTGCGCTTTTGAGCTGCACTCACCATACACACATACACATCGTCAGCCAGATCTACACGCACACATTCATTAATATTCATCAAAAGATTTTATTCATTTGCTGAACAAATAAATGAAAAATCTGTAAATAAATAAATAAATAAGGTAAAATTCTGGCTCTCAGATCATTTAATTTAAAAAATATTACTTTTTTATTTTCTCTTACTGCTTTTATAAAAATTAAATATCACGCTCTATATATTTATTACAATTGCGTATGTCATTATATTTAAGATTATTCCAAAATGTTAATACTTTGTGCTTTTAGTTATTACACTTAGTGATTACACCTCTGAGACGGAGCTTAGCAAATATTTCAGTGGTGCCTAAACTAAGTTGGTCAGACAATAGTTGAATTTAAAAAACCCATCTTCCACAATATTTTATCTGGGTATTGTTTGGAGCTTAATTTTATTATTTTAGTAAATAATGTTGACGAGTACTTCCAAAATATTATTTGTTTTGCTTTAAATCAAGTATTGTTATTTCATTCCATTTTAAACTTGAAAAATTTTTTTATTTAATTGAAAACGAAAAATTAAAAACCAAGTATTTTAGTTCATTGAATATTTCAAGCAAAGTATTGCATTTTTTTTTGTTTACATGATAAATTGGGCACAGAAATACATAACTAGGGACTGGCTGGAAAGAAATAATCCTTCATTATTATACAAAAAGAATGTGTCACATTTTCCAATCTTCTTTATTATAAATAAATAATAATAAAGTCATGCTCTTTTTTGAGCAATTTTGACAAAACTCAAGTAGACGCTTGTAACAGTGTAATTCCCCAGATAGCCCTTCCCTTCTACTGGACTTAGCTTAGAGAAAGGTCACAGAGCGCTTATCCAGGAAGCTTGGTTTCCTACATTTATAAAATATAAGTGATTAAACGACAAGCTTTTTTTTCCTCATCTACTCTCGAGAATCTGGTCAGACTTAAGCAACCGTTCCTGCTAACCATTGAGTCCGGCATCAAATGATGATTTTACTATAACCATCTCACATATACATTAAAATTTTAAATTTTAATTAGCGGAAGGTAACCAATATCACACCCAAAAATGGATACGATAGCTTAGATTAAGTCAACCTACTACTGATAGATTAAGCAAGAAGCCCTCTAATTTCACTCACATTATAATCCACATGTTCGTGGTCAGGTGTTAAACTAAAGCTATAATTTTTGGTGAACGTTAGAGAAACGAGTTCTACGTGACAATTAATGGTTTTAATACAACCATATTATATTTTCTGCTTTCAGTTTCATTTTTAACTGAAATGTACCCTTCATAACGTACCAGCTGAAGGAAGTACTTTAATTCGAACAGCTTTGCATGTAAAAAGTATTTAAATCCATCACTTATGAGACTGTTATTTTTGCATCTTTTGGCCGTACCCCATTAAAATCAACAGTTTTCCAAAAAATTTAAAAAAAAATCAATCGTCAACATGAACAGATTGATCTTTAATGTTACTTGCAAGTTACCCCGTGCAGTTTTTACGTCAGTGATGCTATGTTCTCTGTGCACAGTTTTCATGTAGCCTTGTTTAGCACTTTGATTAAATACATTTCTCTATTTGTTGCTAATTTTCTCAATAATAATAAATAAATAAAATGGACGTAAACAAAAAATAAAAAAATAAATGAATAAAGTTATTCTTGATTTACTTTTTAATTTAAAGGAAATATATTTTTAAAAATAAATTCTAAATATTCTCATTATGTAAGAGAAATTAAATTTAATATTCATTCATTATTTTAGAAACTAGTTACTTAAGAGGAGTTTTTCCAATTTTACTTTCTTAATTCTTTTACTCTCTAAAGAAATAAAAATAAACTATATGCACGATCATTGAAGAAAACTGAATCAATGGTGCTATTTGAAAATATTACTAGTTTTTAGGATTAGAGATGTCAGTTAGTAAAAACAAATGTATCCTCTCTGAAATAAATTAATTTAAAAAGAAAGAAAACTAATTACGACAGATACTTTTATTATTGCTTTTCTTAACTTGAACTTTTATTTTAATACAATGAATTGTGGCCTTAGATGTTTATTTTCAATCTATTTGTTTTTGACGAGAAGTACCCTGGTGTACTCTCGTGACATTACAACTCCATCCATCGAGGAAGGGTCCGGGTTATGGAGGCTCCTTGCAAAAGCAACATCCTTAGAACTGCTTGACATTCTAGCCAGTGATGGATGCCTCTTTCTCTTTCTTGGAGGCTCTCCCAACTAAGTTTCCGTTGCTAACGGACAATGTTGTCAGTGACTGTGGGGATTTCAATAATCAGGGGGTATTTTTTGAAATTGAAAACAGGGGTTTACTTGATAATTTATTTATTATTTATATATTTTTTTTTTCTTCAGAATGTAGTTAGTGAAATCAAAAAGGCTAAAGTAAATTTAACCTTTTGGCTAGTTTGCTTGATGGGACTGCATGATCTTACGAGATCACTTGTGAGATCGCTAAGGAAAATTTTTGTAAACAGGTATATATATCTTAACTCCTTATTTCGAGAAATCTTAGGATCACAGATAGGATGAGATTTAGACCACCGAAAGGAACGTTTTTACTGGTAAACGAAGAACTTTCTACTGGGAGAATTTACAGCAGATCGGGTTCTGAATCCCAGTCACTACACCCCTTGCAGGTCTAATGAGAAACCTCTTTTTTTGTTTTCTACTAGTCCTTTTTGTTGGTCTCCAGATGCCAGAGTCTCATGTCACAAACTAGCGACTGGAACGCTATCAGACAGGACAGAAGAGACCATTTGTGCTCGTCCCTGTCTGGAACCTGTCGTGTCCTACAAAAAGGCACTTTGCCACGTTAAGTCGACATGGGCCGATCAAGACCTGAGGCCAGTTACCAGCAGGACCACTATGAGGAATGCATTTTTCTTTTTACCTCCAGCCCTCTATTATTCTTCTCTACAAGTCCACAATGGTCAAAGTAACTATTGATAAATTAATAGTTTGCCATTTATCGTCATTGTACCCCTATCGTCTGTTTTTCATGAACGGAAATATTAAGCCTCCATCCCCTACTTGGTTCTTTTCTTTTTTAACCTTTTCTTCTGGGCAAGTTCGATTGTCTAAGTAAGATCCTACGTTAACAGAACAGAAATAAGCCGCAATTTAAAAAGATATATATAAAGAAAATAATAAATAAAGAGACCGTTTGTATTTCTACACTTTCATGTCTTAGGTATTTACAAAATTCAGCTCATTTTCTATTTTATATTTGCATGTACTTCTTAAAATTTGAAACTTATTTCACTTGATTTGTTTTCTATTTAATTGTCTATTATTAAGTAAACTCAGAAAATATATATATATAGGATATATATATATAAAGCATTCTTGGTTTTAAATAAATATAAATTAATTTAAGAAAATGTATTCATTGTAAATAAATAAATAAAAAAAATAAAAAACGAGATAAGTCAAAAATTTTTAAAAACTAATGTCGGTAAAAATGTCTTTAAATATCAAAATATATAAAAATAATTGTAGTTAAAAAGTAAACTACAAAGAAAAGAATAAATACTGTGTTAACATAGTCATAATTATGAATGTGTGCATATATTAATATAATTTATTTAGTAAATGTATTTTGAATTATATTATTATATGCTTGAGCTTATTAAAAAAAATATATATTTAAAAAGTATATAATATAAATAAAAGTATCCAGTAAGGGGCTGTGACCAATTCACATAAATTTAGTGCTAATTATTAACTATTTATATGTATATTTATATATAAAATAATGCCACCTTTTTTTTGTTTGCATTATTATTTATTTATTTTCTATCTGTAAGCCTTGTAAATATTTGTAAGTAAGATTGCAAAAACAAAAAGTATTGTTAAATAATTTTATAAATATAAATAAAAGAAGAATAAAGTAATAAGTAATAAAGTAATTGTAGAAGATTTTATATTCATCATGGAAATAGTAATTTCATTGTGTATTCATTAATTTTATCAATTGAAACAAAAAAAAATCAAACTAGTTAAAAATGTGGACAGGGATAGATAGTCTTTACTGAGCATTTGGATTTTGTTTTTGTAAATAGCGATTTGGCATGCTGACAGTTTCCTAAATGGAACTTCTGAAAAAAGCTGGGTCAAAAACGTAATGGTGCAACAGATTCTGTGGGAAAAAGATGGTCAGAATGCGGTGTCATAGGTTTTGGATGAAGTACGAGTATTCCCCGTTCCTAGAACCCTTCCGAATACTAAGTTTACTCAGATTCTTTTACTTGGAGGTCGCTCTAAGATGTTGAATGTTTCAATTAGAGGAAGCACATCTTAATCGCAGTATATATCCCAGTAAAATAAATATAGCCTATTTTATATCTGGCCTCTAGAGCAAAATTACACGGTAGAGTTATTGACTAATAATCAAAACTTTAAATTCATGTCCAGCTTATGAATTTTCTAGGACTGATGTCCAAAAAAAATTGAGAGAGAGTTCTCAGCAGAATTCTTTTCTGATTCCTTACGGGATCGATGTATTTAGAAGATGGATTTGGATGGCTCTTTTCCCTCTTCCGATTCCCCTCTCCGACCTCTGCCGATCAATCTATGAGTGTGGGGATGTAAACCTGTAGAAGATAAACAAACCAGAAATGCTTGTTTAGATTATTTCAAAGCAATTTGGGTCTTGAAGATCCGCTTTATAAGAATGATAAGAGTGGAATCCTGAGATACTCCCCGTCAGGTTTTCCACCCTATGTACCTTCCTGGCAAGTGTTTGTAGATACAAATGACTTGTTCAGAAATCTTAGTAGGCCAGCGGGCATCCCAATCTAAAAATGCCGAACATTTAAAATAACACACTGAGGCCTGCTGAGATAGTTAATATGGGCAGTTTACTAGTTTATCGCCACACATGCATTCATACTTTTTACATTTAACAATTTACAGATGCATATTCATAAACACATACAATTATAAAGAGCCTCAACAGATCTTTTCGGGCGCGAATTTAACTTACAACTACTCCCTTTACAACATTTTACCATCTCATTAAATTGTGTCTTTCGGATCTCCAGATTTGGAAGGAGTTTTTAGATGGTTTAGGGCTTGATTCATAAGTGTAAAGAAAAGGGGAGCACCATATTGGACCTAGAAAGCCTAACTTAGGACCACTACTTCCTCTGGATTTTGCTTTTTTTAGGAACAGTAAAACAGAATCATTTCACAGCAAAATGTTTGTAAAATGTATTTATTTTAATTATTTCAGGCCGTAAAGAATAAAAAAAAAACTAGATTATAATCGATCAAATCCCTAACTTCGAAAATATTATAAGAGTGACATATATTTTGGTGGTCCAGAAGAATTGAAAAAAAAAAGAAAAGAAAATGCAACACAAAATAAATGATTGACTGTAAATAAAATAAATATGAACTAAAAATGCATTGATATCAAAAGATAAAAATGTAAAAAGTATTTTATTAGCAAAAATTAAAAAAAATAATATGTACAGATTATAAATGCACACATAAATAACAAATTTTAAAAAAGAGAGAAGAATGTAGTGAAAAAATATAAATTAAAAACAAATATTTATAGAAGGAAAGTGTTAAAACAGAGCAACAAAGTAGGCACACAGGGTTTTCGGAGGGTAGAAAACAAACAAGAAAATTACTATTAACCTAAAGAAGTAAATTATAAATAATAATAAATATAAATATATTCCACACTATTTAAAAAAAATAAATAAATAATGTATCATCGTAATTTGTAAATAAATAAAAAGAAAAAATAGAATAAAATAAATAAATATTTTTCTGCAATAGTTCGTGCTTTATGTGTAACAGCCTAAAACAATATGTTTTTATATTTCATTTTTTAATTAATAAAAAAAACTGTTTATTATTATCATAATAATGTATTCTTTATATAAATACATAATATAAATATTATGTTAAAATATAGATATATTTTATAAATATATGCTGTTTTTATAGTTGTTATGTTTTATTATTTATTGAGACCTACTGAGCAAGAAAAGTTTTTAATCGCTCTATCAACAGTAATGTACTACAATTCTTGTGTACAAATAGTATTCTTAAAGCGGTGTAATCAGAAGGGGGATGAACGCTACGGAGAGGTCATGAAGGCAAGAAATTTGAGTTAGCTGCCATGGGATTATGAGGATGGAGAGTACTGCCTATGCTGCAATAGCTTTAGGATGGAATAGATGTTTATAGCAGGTAACTATGTAAATGCAAGTAAATGATGTGTTAGTTTATATTATACCATTCATCTTAGTAGGTATAAACATATTGGTAAATGTCGCTAGCTAGACGCTGAAAGCCAGTGCAAAAAAAAATGGAATTTTAAATTGCCATCTTTCGCAGAGATCCACAAAAACATCACTATTTCTCTAAACCAGGAGGGTTGTAGAGGATATAATAATAAAATGTATTTATTTTAATTATTTCAGGCCGTAAACAATAAAAAAAAACTAGATTATAATCGATCAAATCCCCAACTTAGAAAATATTATAAGAGTGACATACATTTTGGTGGTCCAGAAGAATTGAAAAAAAAAAGAAAAGAAATTGCAACACAAAATAAATGATTGACTGTAAATAAAATAAATATTAACTAAAAATAAAATTAAAATCAATTATTGATTTCCTCAATAGCAAATTACTTATTAAATTGATAATTTTAAATTTAACTTTTTTTAAAAAAATTTAATTTTAAAAAAAAATAGATATACCTACTTGATTTTATCTAATTAAAATAGGTACCTAATTAAAATATTTATATATAATAAAATTATAAATTATTATTTATTGTGATAAATAACATCTGATATGGTGGTATATAATCTACCATTAGATCAGCTGAAAAGTGCAAATGGATGGTCGATACCGTATGGTTGTAACATGCACCCTGGTCACGGAAATTATGCAAACTAATAGGGGGTTAGTTTGTGAGTACATTTAACGAGAATATTCTCAAATAAGGGCAGCAAAATTGAAGAAATGATACAACATATTTTTGATAACTGCTGAAGTGCTAGATAATTAGGTTGCTGCTTGCGCTGTACGGATCTAACTCTTCGTACTTAGATAGTAGATGACCCAAGTAATAACGCCTTAGCAAAAGATGCGACACCATCTCAAGTAGAAACGAAATGCTGCAAAAAGCATAGTTGTTGGTTAGCGAGAACGTAGCTCGTTATCTTATAATGCTTTACCTGTTATCGCTGTTACCTAAATTAAATTAGAAGGGTACCTATTAATATATTTACTTCAATCTTTATGGGTAAATTTAAATTCTTCTAAAAATTACTTTTCAGCTACTTTTTAATAAACTTTTTTTTTTTTTCTTATTGTGCCAACAACCTGATATAAGTTTATAACTTTTTTTAGCAGTAATAAATTAAATAAAATTCCGCCAGGAACCCTCAGTGCAAAGTGGTTGGCGAGGACATGGCCATATTCAACCAACAAGTAGCTTTACTAGAATGGGGACCTGAGAACGGTCGCAAATACATCAATGAGAGTCCAACAAAAGGGATCTCATCCATGTTGAAAAGGAAGTAAGTTTAATAATCAGTTAAATATGAAACATAATAAGAAATCTGAATAAACCTGCACTAAATGAAGGCAAAAGATCCAAAAATAGTGTGAATATATTTCTAGGGATTAAAACACTTACTATTGTTATACTTCCCATATATCTAAAGCTCAACTGAGAGTTCAAATTGCTTCTTAATTTTAAAACTGAAAACATATTGACCTAATGACTTTGTAGTCGATGCGAAAAACAACACTATTTAAAAAATTGACTACAAAAACTATAAAACTCGTCCACGAATTTGAACCTCGAAGTTTGCCCACATTTCGTACCTTCAAACCAAAAATCACAGGAATATAGATTTCAAATACATTAGATATTTACATTCTCTGGAGATTTCACTGGGATTGTTAAAAAAAAAGAAAAACATGCAAGGAAATACAAAACAAATGCATACATCACATTTGTGAATCCAAATGTATTGCTGTATTTAAATCCTAATTATTAACTAGCCTATTATAAAAACGCGTTACACTGATTAAATCAGAAGTAGCTCTCCGATGTTTTCTCATTTCATTTCTCGTAGGTACATTAGCTTCATAACAGTGAATAATTGTGAATAATTCCAAGAACATTCTTAGACTTACAATCTCAACTTCTATGAAACTAAATGAAATACTATTTAAAAATAATTGTCTTTACTAAATTTATAAAGAACAACAGTAAACAAACGCCTAATGATAGACTACCAAAAATTTGTTGGTAAGATGTTGGAACTTCAAGACAATAGAAAGATCCCCTTTAATTAGTACCATGAGCTTAGATCTTATTTACTAGTAACAGGAGCTGATATCTGGAAAGCTCAGAATCCCAATCTCCTGTCCTGCACTCTCCCCAGTCTATTAGATCATTTAAAAATAATCTAATTTCTAAAGATGTATCTAAGGCGATCGCATCATCTTATAATTCAGTTTTTAGAAAAGTAAGTTCTTTAGGATTTAGAGAACCGTATCTCCCCTTTCAGTTCCACATAAATAAATTAATAGTGGCCAGCCAATTGTTATTTGGCAGCAACCACTGTAGACTCTTCTTCAATAATGTTTCATACAGATTTAATCCTAACCATCTGTGTACCTTATGTAAATCTAATAGTGATAATCTAAGTTAATTCCTTTTATCATGCCCTTTGTTTAATTTTTTTAGGCAAATGTATCTCTCAAATTATATTTTATACCCTTTGGACAATGATGCACCGTCAAATTTATTGACAATAGTCTCTTATGGTAAACTGAATAATATCTTTCTTTACGTTCTGAAATCTTTAATGTTGACTTTAGCCAAAGTTAGTAACAGTTTTATTTTATTTATTTTATATAATCTTTTCCCACTATTTTTAGGTAAATTGATTGTAAATAAATATTCTTACTACCATTTGTTACTTTTCTATGTCATAACAAAAAGAGTTAGTTTATTTTTATAATTATTTTGTATTATTTATATTATTTCGTCTCTTTTTTTTTCGTAATTACTGTTGATTCCTTGTAAATCGACTCAAACCTTGCTGAAAGGAATTTATCTTAAAAGTAATAAAAAGATTGATTGACTATTATGCGGAAAATATAAATATGGTACGATCAACAATATAAATTGAACGTGCTGCTGACGGTTAAGCCGAAATTAACGTTTAAACTATAAAAACATTCTTCGGATTTTTATGGTCTCATCAATGCTGATCTTGGGCTAAAAATAAGGCACATCCTGATTTTGGAATGTAAATTGTTACTTACCTTTAAATCAGAATCAATGCTTACGACGCAGTCTAGTATAGAACCGCCTATAACCACCTTAAACATCATTCAATAATGAATAAATCATCCAATTTAATTGGGAGAGGGGACATTAACAAAAAAATTGCTGAAAATTGGAAAAATTTCTTACCGGCTTTCTAAGGATAGGATATGAGGTCGATGTTGGAAGCTTCTGTGTCCTGTAAACAATTATTATAAAATTTGAGTTGCTTCAAGCATGGAAATCTCCCGTTTATATTATAAACTAAATTATTTCTTCACTACATAACTGTACTTGTTAGCAAACTTGAGTGCACTTAAAGCCAACGCAGTAACTTTGAACAGTTTAAAAGTAGGGGTTTCAAAGCTCTAGGTGGTAAGAAAGAATTCAATTAATCAAATATATTTTTATTAAAGTCGGACTTATATGACTTTAGAAGAATAAATGAGAAAAAGTAATATGAGCAAAAAAAACAGCATTATTATGTACAATACACACGGAATTATAATATAGAAAGTACACAGGTGAAATTCATGGCATGTTATTAATACAGCGGACGTCACATTTTTGTTACAATTTAGCCGGTAAACGCTTATCATCATTCTTTGGATCCTTTCTTTGATTATTCAATTTACTAATTTTCTGTCTCTAATTAAAAAAAAAAGTCTTTTGATAAGTAAGAAGTTCCCTTCACTACAAACCTAAAGCATTTTTCTAATTGCGCCAGCCGTTTAAGGTTTCGTATGCACTTGTACTTAAATTTGGTTATTCATGTTTTTTAACACTTCATTATTAAAAATAAATGTTTTTATTCAATTTCACTGCATAAAAATAAACAAAACAACATACCTATTCAATTTTTCAAATTCCTTAGCCACCTGAGCGCCGACGAAAGCATTGTTTTTAATCAGAGCAATATCTTGAAAAGAAAAAAGTGAATAATGATTATTGATGAAACGAAAATAAAAGATGAAAGGTAAACTTAACTATCTAAACGTATTAGTTTGAGGACGGGGGCAGTTGCACCTACTTTACCATAATAGTTTTCTTAAGAAATATATGGAAATATATTATATAAAATAAATGGGTAGAGACATATGGGGACAAGAAGATAGAATGGAAGGGTTCTGAAAGTCGAAGATAGAATGGAAGGGTTCTGAAAGTCGAAGAAATGGCCAAGGGTTTGCTAGGGTATCTACACTTACTCTTGACTCATTTTTTCGACTCTTCCATTCCAATTTACTTCTAGCTGATTCTAATGCTAATTAATCCTAAATAGATGCATTAAAATTAAATTAATTAAAAGCATACTTGTTTTAAGACTTTTTCCTCCAGTAAGATGGTTAACTTTATCCAAAACGAATGGAGTAACGTCTTTACCTTTTATACCCGCTTCTTTTGCTTCTTTTAAAGCCAAATTTATGGTCGAGCTTATGCTTGTAGCTGAAACGTAAAAAAAAGTTGAAATTGTCAAATAGAGAAAGTAAATACCAGAATGAATTGAAAATATTGTTTAAAAAATTTAAATTAAGGTTTCGCAATCCTTTCACTATGTTTTTAAAAATTCAAATGACTATATTTAATGGAAAAGTTTAATTGAAAAAGACTAAAATTTAAAAAAACAATGTCCACTAAGCGTATTTAAGTGACTTTTAACAATTGATCGGTCAGTGTGTGATGTGCGCAAATCAAAAAGGAAAGCCCCAGAAAGTTCAAGTTTGATATTGATTCAGGTACAACATATAAGGGATTGCTCTAAACATTTCTGGTCGCTTTCGGTAGGATTTTCATTTTCATTCAGGTACTAATTCATTTGTTTTAGTTAAACATCAAAATATTAGTACATTTTAGAGGAGACACCATAGAAATGATTGATCTAAGAAACAGGTTTGCTATTAGAAAGCAAAGTTAAAGAAAGTTAAATCCATTCTGCAAAGCGATCCCAGGGGTTAAACATGTTCAAATATGCACTTCAGAAGGAAACCTTACCACTTCCCTCTTTCAGAAGTGTTCTTAATGAAGTTTACTAAGAAATGATTTAGTTAAAATTTATTGATCGTTATGCGTTTTTTGGGGATAATGAAACTTCATCATTTAGCAATGGGAGGCACCCAGAATCAGGCTGAGCTAGAGTATCCCTGTAGACTTGCTAAACCTAAGTAATATCTTTTTTGTGAGAATGTAAAGATGTAGTTATTGTGGATGCTCCAAGGACAGAAAGATTGCTGAAGAATTGTCCAAACTAAACCCTGGGCACTGTACATGGTTTATTAACAACGATGCTATTGTTTTTTAGACTGAAGAAAATGTGCTCAACTTCTCCGAACTTCTCCTGATGAAAGAAATTGCAACAGTGATTTTCTTATAAACAAATTTGTAGGAGATAGAAAGAATTTTCGTTTACCCAGTTGGAAATCCAGGAATATTTTTATAAATCCTCTATATTCCAGAACAAGTTTCATGTTTAAAAGATCTGTAAAGTCTTACTGAAGATATTCATAAAAAAGAACTTACACTTTATTTATATCCACTAGCAGAGCAGTAAAACTGGTAGTTTTAAAATTAATTGAATTCTATTATAATTAAAAACATTTTATTAATTGCAATAGAAATTGTTACATACAATCAATGGAATATTCTGAAGGTACTGGAACTGCCAGAAGTATACCCGATTTCATATTAAGTTCGTGTACGCTTTTTAAAAGAACGGCTGCTCCTCGAGGATTTTGTACTTGGTAGGGAGCCATAAATCCGGATTTATTGCAGTAGAATGCAGGAAAATGTCTGTTGGGGCCATAAGTGACTACGCAAACGCCTTCTGTTTCCTTAAAAATAAAATAAAATAAAGTGTGTCTAATATTTAAATTGCTAAAAGAGTCATAAATCTATTTTTTTTTTTTATCTTACTAGATATTCCAGAGTCAATCCAATATCCAATATACTTTTTACACCGCTAGAAACGACCATAATTTGATGACGTCCTAATTCCCTCAAATCTGCACTTATGTCTAAAGTATCCTCTCCATTTCTATGAACTCCACCTACGCCTCCTGCACAAGAGAATAACTAACGTTTACAACAATAAGTCTTACTTGTAATTCAAGGAAAAATCATTCATGGGACATAATGGAATAGAGGTGGAAGTGGTCTTACCACCCCGTCGTTCACCTTTGGACGGATAGTAGGTCGATAGAGACTACAGGAAAATCTTCGCAATGGACATTAAGTCGTGTAATTGCGCAAATTATCGGCAGAGAAAGTGCACGTTAATTCTCAGAAGATGAATATCCGAGTGTAAAATCGATCAGAATGTACACAGACAATTTCTACAAACTCAGAAAGAAAAACCAATTGCTCGGATTATTATTATTATTATGAAGGCTACAAAATGACTTCTAAAGACTGGTGCAGTAGTAGGCAATTTAACATTTTTCTTAAGCTTTAATTTCTCAAATTTTGAAACTGTAATAAAGCGTAACCTGCAACAGAGTAAGACCAGAGAAGTCAAAGCATCATTGCCGACCTTTTGTTGATTTAAATTTTTGGACGAATAGATATCTAATCACTGCATCATCACTTATTTATTCGCAAAGGTAGAGGGTACTTTTTTTTACTTGATCGAAATTAAATTTTTATTATGTACTCCATTTAGAGGAGGATGAAGCGATCGTCTCATTAGCCCATCCTGACCTGCTCCTTATTATCTGAAGAATCATCTCCACTTAGAGATTGCTACATAATACACAAATACGTTCAGCAAGGCGTTGCAGATAGTTTTTATCCGCAAAATACTTATTTTACCAAAACCGCTTTATAATGAGCAAGCAATAAGAAGCATCCAACCTTATTAGTGTAAAATAAATAAATAAACGGTAAAAATACTTCTGTAGATACCTGTTACAAATATATTTATACCAACTCTTCCAGCTATTAAGAGAGTTCCAGAAACTGTAGTTCCACCATGTAACCGCTAAAATAATAATACAAAACACTTCTATTACATTAATTAATTTGGTATCCAATAAGTTTGTTGAATAAAATAAAGAAACTACCTCGCTAATTACAAATGGAAAATCCCTTCTTGAAGTTTTTATAGCTTTTGATGAAGGATCAGAAAGTATCCGAAGTTGCTCATCACTAAGTCCTACTTTTATTCTCCCATCGTAAATAGCTATATGCGCTGGTATGCAGTCCTAATAATTACAGAATTTGATTAAAACTGTACATACAATTGCTGCTTTTAACATTCATTAATTTAGCTATGAGGTTAGCATATTAGATTCCCGCTCGAAGATCCTGGGTTCGAATCCAGCTGCTGGCTAGCCCTTCGATTTTTTTCTTCCTAGGAGCTTCTTACAGCTCACTGTCCGGTGATGGGCAGTATTTGTTGTTTGAGCATTATCCAGAGGCCAGCAGTGCACTGAAAGAAGCTGGCCGGGCGCCAATAACCTTAGATGTTGATGCGCCTTAAATTAAAAACTATATACATGAATTTACAGAAATTGATTAGGTGGGATATTTCCTAATATGGTTTTTAATCTCAAATTAATAGAGGAGGTGCAAAGCTCTTCTTACATTTGCTTCTAGTTCTTACCAGTTTCGGAATGCTCCGCTCTCTAGCTTCCCAACATCATCTTTGGACTTTTCTACCAATACACTTAATAAAATCTGCCATGAACGAAAAGCTAACAACTATTCTGTAATCAGCTTAAAGAAAAGGAAAAGTAAAAAATGTAATTCTCACTTGATCTCTAATTATACGCTCCACAGTCAGCGCTGTTTCATAATTTTGAGGATGAGGCATTCCATGTGTGACAATGGTCGTTTCTAGAGCCACAACGGCTTTCTTCTCTTGTAGGGCACTCTCTACTTCTGGGCTTAAATCTAAAAAACTACACTTGTACCTGGAGGCGAGGCTTAAGAATCTTTTAAAACTACTATTACAAGAAAACATTTCAACTTCTTTTTTTTTTACAAAATTTGAGCTGTACGATCCACCATTTATAAACACGAGATTTAATTTTTTTTAATACAAAATATTACTGTGTCAGCACTAACAACTACGAAGTGATAATATTCCAATAAGGCACTAATTCCGAGTAAACACTAAGTTTAGACGTGATTTTAATTTCACTAATAATGTTAGTACAATCCTACGTTTTGTTATATAATTATTACTTAACCTGCACCCAGCTGAAACCTGGACAACGACGATCTCTTACAAGCATGCAACTTGGGCGCGAATGTTTAGGTTTACGGCTTTGCCGAGAGAGAGGCAAACTTCACCAAGGAGTGGTTTTACCTGAATAGTAATTCCACTCTCTTCCTGGCGGGTTTCATCATTAAAGCTATCGTCAGAACATCTGATTAAACCTAAGAGAAGCGGTGTGAATTACCCGAGAGAGTGGTTATCCCTAAATATCACCACCCTGCTCTTTCCGGAGACTTTCCTAGATAGTTTGTGTAGTTACCAGTTCTTGGAGTGGTATTTATCTCATCTAGAATCCTCATTTTCTTTAATTGGCGAGAGTCTTCTCTGCAACATACTTTGTAGAGGGGAAATTCAACTGAAAGCAGAGAATAGGCCCCAAGTGCGGATAAATAATTGCAATCCTCAAATTAGATGTCAGTTATTCAATTCAATATTGTTCACTTTAATAACTTTCATTAAAATACTAATAAAAAAATAGAAAAGAGCAAGTTAAGAAAAAAAAATCGAGCTTATTTAAGTAACAGGGTGGTAGGTTACATATGGTACATCATACATGCCATAGGTTTTCTTAACGCAAGTACATGCATATAGCGAGATTTATTTATTTATTTTTAATGACGATTATGGGATGGTCTGGGGAAGTAAGAGAAATTCCAGTTATTTCTCTTGACTGTGTTATAACTAGTGCAACAATAAGTCTGTGTAATAAGTACAAAACAGTTTTAATCTTTCCAAAAAATTATTGGTTCTCCCATACAAGTTTAAGTTTACTAGGATTTACTAGTAAGTTTTTCAAGCCTACATTCTACTTTCACTTAATTATAAAACTATAATTTAGTGTCTAAATCTGTTATCTAAATGATCATTATGTGAAAAAAGTTTTTGCCGAGTAGAAAAATTATTCTTGCGAGTTCGACAATCGGTCATTTTTAACTTCTTCGTTGCGATCATATTCAATAGCTTCCAATAGATATGAAGAATTTAAGTAAATTTTATTATATATTGATACAAAGTAATGAATTTACTGTAGGTTAATACAGAAGCATTTATTCATCCAGTAAACATGGATCTTTGATCTCCAACATCTGAGGTGGACTGTTTAAAATGTTAGAAATTTGTGTGAAAGTGAAATTGAAGTAGTTTTAACAAAAATGGAAGAGAGAGAAGTAAGGTTTGTTTTGAGTTAATAGTTGCAGGCGTTGAGTTACATTATTAGCATTACTGAAATTCAGTTGATTTATGTGTACTAGGTACTAAGAATATTAAAAACTTTACTATTAAAGTGGGATCGTTGAGAAGAAATTGTATTAATGGCTTGGTAAGCTGTTTTTATTAGTTATTTAATTACTTCAGATTCATACTTTTTCAGTAAAAAATTTAATTTTTAAAGAAATGTACTTCTTTTACAGAAAATATGTTCGCTCTTTTCTTGATTTCTGAAGAGTGACGATACAACTCACAGGAAAAAATTGGATGAATAACCATTTTGATCTAATAAGCTGATAGAAAAGTCGATAATTGATCCTAATTATGTTAGATTTTGCTCAAAATAAATCAAAAGCCTGTTTCTCCAGACCTATTTAATAAAGTTCTTGTAAGTTGTTTTTAATATTTACATATTTTCGTTGTACAAAAAAGAAAATGATACTTGAGATTCTAAGGGTTTAGAGAAGAACTGGAGAAAAACGATTTGGTGCTACTACGTTAAAATATTTAAGATAGTGACATAGAAGACACTCGTCCTGAAAAGAAAACAATTGAGAATTTCGGTAGTTTTGCTAACAAGCACGCTCGGTGGCAGTGATCTCTACCAGGACGGTAGGCAGGAGGATCAGTGCCTGGTGCTGAAAATATGACGAAGGAACTGGGGGAACGGTGTCACACTATTTAGGTCATGATGCCTGTTTCGTAACCACTAGTTTCACGTTAATCGGCAGGGATACACTTCAAATATATACTGATAAGACTAATATTATACTTTTCCCGTTTCGTAACCACTAGGTTTACGTTATATGGCATATGTTATATTAGGTACAATACTTTCAGGGGCCATTTTCGAAAAAGAAATCGCTGAATAAATAAAAATCTTTTCAGTAGTGTGGCAATTTCAATCGCTCTATTTAAAGATTGGGATTTAGGTTACATTTAAATTCTTCATAACATTTAGTAGGCGAAAAGCCCTAAATATTGCACTGAAGTCCCCCTTTAGAATGAAGTGCAATCACCCTACCCTTCCTAGAGTCCTTAATCGAATTCTCCCAAAATTTCTCCATAATTTCACATTCGTCTGGAATAAATATCTGTGTTTTAGAAAAAGGAATTTAGAAAGTTGTATTTTACTTTAGCTAAATATGTACGTAACATGGTAATATTGGTTGAATTCTTTTTTAAAGATTGCGCTTATTAAATCATCTGCAAAATAAAAACGATTTTCCATATTTGGTCATAATCATAAAGTGAAGCATGTAAAACATCTCTGAAATTTATATATTAGTATTTCATTCTTCTCAATTTATTGTCCCAAAAAATCTCTTCAAAATTATTTGAGATATATTACGGCCACAAATATTATTCCTCATAAATTGATAGAATTGAATATCTATGTTTGCAAATTAGTTATGTATGTAATGATTTTTTATGATGTTCAAAAATAAGTAATTAAAGTGTGTTTGTTTCAGCAGTAAATACGAGCAATTTTAGATGGCCTCAAAGATGTAAATTAAAAGGATTTAGTTTAGGTGAACCTGGAGGGCAAGCGATATGGTCTCTACGACCTAGCATAACTCGTTGCAGGCAAAAACTACTTAGTATCAGGCTTCCATATTGAGGCCTATCATGCTGGTACCACATTAGTTCCCGCACCGATATGTCTGTTTACAATTTCTTCATTATGTAAATCACAGACCTACTACTGAATTTACTCGACTAATCCAAATAACTGTGTATTGAAAACTGTAAACACTAAAGGGATTTTAAAAACGCGAGTTTTGCTCGTCACGTGGATATTAATCTTATATAACTTGAAATGACAGTTAATGATATCATCTTCGTAAATTAAGCCTCGTCGTATACAGAATTAGCAAACACGTCTTCAGCAACCATTGTTGCATTCAGATGCCAAACTCTACTTGTTAAAAACCAGATACCGGTGTACATGATAAGGATGCGCTTGTTCTCGGTGTTCGATTAGCTATGTTCGTTGAAAGACGCAACCACCTTACAATGTGTGTATGTCTTATAGGATCGTCCGTAACTGCTTTGATTTCATTGCCTTCTTTACAAGTATTACGTTCTGGCCATCACTATTACTTGCAGCAGTCTTTTTAATTATCTTGGCCGAACATCCTACGGGAAGGTTGACGTCTATTCGGAAATCTAGTTATTTTTTATGCATAAAGAGCTTACCATTTCAGAAACCAGAAATAAACATCTATACCTCAGATATAGATATCTTTCTACACAAGTACCTCAGCTTATTCAACGCACTAAAATACTCTTCTTTTCATATAAATTCTCCGTCATAACTATATTATTGTCTACAGATGATTACATTTGATGAAGATTTTGAATATTTTAAAATTCTTTACCACTTATCGACAAAGTTGTCTACCTTCTCCAGAGGATATCTATAAACTATAAAATGGAATTAAACACCACGCTTTGTGATGGACCATAAGGGGTCTCTGTTTTAGTGGCCAAGCCTTGGATCCTCAAGTCAACCCTCACCAAGTAGGTATGGTCCGTGCGCCTCATTTTTTCTTTCATTATCACTCTTGCATTTAGAAGAAATAAATATCTTTTATACATTTCATTATCTTTATTTTTTAAAATCAATCTTTCATTATCTTCGAATTTCCTTATTTTTAATTTTAGAAAAGTCAATTCTGATTTTTCTTTGATAAAGTAGAGCTTTCTTTTAAAGTTTGTTTATTTGATGAGGTGGCAAACAAGGGCAGTGACGACTGAGGTTATTGGTAGCTCCTCTTTTCTCCTTTATTTCTTACTTCCCTTCTAATTCCTATAAGATGATTAAGAGAGGATTACACCTTCTTGTATAGATTTGGAAAAATGCCTGTTAGACGTTTAACGAACGCCAGAAAGGTTTTTAGTTTTATGTTTTATTTATTTATACAAATTCAGTGACATCGTATGCTCTCAAAGGTCTTACCTGTGCTAGTGAATTAAATAAGTTGGATTTCTCTCAAAATGTGAATATAATTTTTTTTAAAATAGTTACATTATTTTTATACAGTAATGAAGACTTTTATTATTACTAAAAAAGACATTCATATATTATTCATAGTGAGATGGCTTAAACGAAAAATACATTAAGAGCTAAAGGGAATAACGTTTCAATTATCGCCGCTCTCTGCGGGGATGGGCCACCTTTAAACTTAGAATTTAATTTTGATTTTTTTTTTTCAGTTCAGTATGTTCCACTCAAATTTTTATGTTTTTTAAACAAATATTTCTTGGTCACTTTCAAAAAATTTTGTTTCCTCTTACCAATACTGTAAGAGCTTCAATTATGAAGGCACTGCTGGGTGCAGGTTATAGTAACCTTCTAATCTTATCAGTCGTCAGTTGGTCCGCTAACAATCCCGAGAGCTGGTGAGTACGAAAGTCGGTTCTCTTTGTCCCGTTCAAAAATTATTGAAATAACTTACGTTACTTTTCAATTGTTGTTTTACACCTTGCGGTTTCTGCAATTTCCATACGGGAAAATTCAGCGTGCCGTAACCTTAATGTTTTAATACGGATAATACGTACTTATTTAACTCGAAATCCCGACAACATACCCTCAACTCCATAAACAAGACCTGAGAGGTAATAAGTGCAATTACTGTTTGTTTTGTTTTTTTTTTTTGGTTACGCTCTACGAATTTTTTTTTTTAATTCTAACCGTTTTTAGATTTTTACCATCATAAATAGCTTCACTTAATTGATTGAGTATTAGCTCTTACTTTCATATAAGTATTTATTAACAGATATAAATTGATAGTAATTCCTTTTCGATTTTAGTTATCGTATTGAAGGTAACATTTTTGGTATCTTCAGTAGTACTGCTCTATTATGTAGATAGATCACGTAGTATTTACCTCAGAACATTGTGCCGAAACCATTAAATATTTAAGTAACATTGTTTTTTTTTTCATTCAATTTTCATGAACTGTATCTGAGCAAAAGATTTTTTTGGAATCTTTACATATAGGTTACCGAAGTAGCTTGCCTTTAAGTAATTTTTCTTATCCCAATGTAGTTTGAATAAATAAATAGACCAATATAGAGTAAGAAAAATCAATGTTCTCATTTTATAACTATTTCCTCCAGTTTCGTATTAGAAAAATATTTAAGGGATTTGTCTCGTTCGTCACACAATTGCTGATGTACTGACTTACGACTTATTTTATTCTAGCCAGGGTTATATGACTTTAGGTAGGTTTTTATTTTATTTGTTCATCAGATTATCCCAAAAAATCACCATATGACTAAAATTTCTCCTTCATTTCAATAATTTTCATGATTATCGTTGCTTGTATCTTATTGTCCTTTTTTGTATTTAAAAGCGTGTTGGACTTTTCAAAATGTTATCATTAGCTAGGAATAGTAACTCTCTATATAAATTACATAATCAAATAGAATATTTTGACGTTTAATCGACTCTTATACCTTTTAAACTGCAAGTTTTTGTCAAGGAGATTCAAGATAAATGGAAAGTATTGTATTTGGATTGTGTAAGTGTATTTTTTTTTTGAAATTTATTTCATTTTCATTGAATGAATAGGTTTAAGTAATTTAACAATTGATATAAATTAATTTTCCCTAGCATCTTTATTCAAAATAAAACTCAGATAACACTATTTGGATTACATTAAATAATGTTGATTTTCAGAATGAATCCTGCTGATACTAGAGTACTGCCTGCAAAACTGTTCATTAGTGGAAGCCCAAGTGACAAAGACGTAAAACATCTATCCATTGAACATATACAAATTTTGTCAGGAATCAATTAATAAAACAAGTATGTAGTTATTATATGAAGCGGTGAGATTAAAAAGGAAAACATTCCAACTGACCTAATTTTTGGGGAATAGAAAAAAAACTTTATGGCAAGCAAACTATAGCTTTAAGGCTAAAATGTAAAATTGCAAATTTGTTCATTATAACTATGTTAACAGTACTGTATAAGTGTTTTTGGGTTATATTCAATAGTTTTACCCTGAGAGGCAAATAAAACTATTGGAATGTTTTCCTTTTTAATCTCAATACAAAAAAAGGATAGAAAAACCAAATAACCACCTTTGTTTGTTTTTTCAAATTTCCAGTATTTATTGACTTAAACTATGAAAGTATTACAAACGTTTTTAGATATTCGAGGCCTGTCTAAAAAGTATCCGACCTTTATTTTTCCCTCGCAACATAAAGACGATAGCGCGGCGCCAGTGTACTCAGTAAAGGAAGACACCTTCATGCGCATCTGTGAATTTTGTCACCGCCTTCCAGCGCGTCAGTCGCTGAGTGTGGTGCTACACAACGTGTTCGTCGCATTACTGATTCGCTCAAAATGACTGAACCATCAAACTTTGTCAAAAGCTTGGTGATTCTCAAAGCGAAACAATTCGTAAGATTCAACTGGTGTTTGGAGTCGAAGCGATGGGTGTAACACAAATTAAGGAGTGGTTCAACCGTTTCACAAATGGCCGCACATCAGCGGAGAGTGACCATCGTTCTGGCAGACCCTAAACTGCTCGGAGTGCAGCCGTTGTTGAGACTGTGCGAAATTTGGTGATGGCAGATCGTCGCTTGACCGTGCGGGAGATTGCCCAAGAGGTTGGAGTTAGTGCAACTTCAAAACGGAGGTCCTTTTGTTCCGGGGACAACAATTTGGTCACTCTCCGCTGATATGCGGCAATTTTTGATGCAGTTGAACCACTCCTTAAAATTAGGGAGTGGTTCAACACAAATGTGTTTCACCCATCGCTTCGTCTCCAAATACCAGCTGAATCTTACGAATTGTTTCGCTTTGACAATCACCAAGCTTTTGACTAAATTGATGCAGTGCCTTTGCTCAACACGTTCAGTCATCTTGAGAGAAACGGTAATGCGACGAACACGTTGTGTGCACCTCACTCAGCGACCCACAGGCAGCGACTGTCGCGTTGGAAGGCGGTGCCTATTCACAGTACAATAACATTTGAGCTAATGCTAAGCGCCCTGGTGGCCAAACATTCTCAAAACTCCCCATTGAGGTTTAAAAGGAAAACATTCCAGGAATATTTTCTTTCTTAATCTCAGTCAAATATTTAAGGGCTAGTTATGGCATTAGAATGTGGAGGGATTTTTGCTTTCTTTACCACAACAGATGCGTTTAGGTATAAACAACAAAATGGCTATTTCAACTCATTTTGTCAAAAAAGTGGAATGTTTTTCTTTTTAATCTCACCGCTTCATATGTTATATGCATGTTTATTTTTAGTCTAATGCATGCAGAGTTGGGAAAACTTCACGAGAGCAACGACTAAGATAGCCGTTGGCAAAATTTTTTAGTGTTATTCATTAGCCTTAGTCGTGGTTAGCTTATAATTTTTTAATTCATTTTCATAAAAATAATTCCATAATAATATTAGTGTATTTTATTTTTCTAATCAAAATGAATAATGTGTTGTTTTATGGAAATATCTTTCATTACCATTGAGTGAAAAGATTTAGGTTAAAAAAAAAAAATCAATTCTTTAGTTGAAGTACAATCTTCTTTATTTAATCTTAATAATATACAAAAATTGTTATGTACATACATGTTTTTCTGTAACCTCTTATTGCTAGTGAAACTCCTTACATTTTAATCATTTTAAAAGATTCAGGTTTAAAAAAAAATCAATACAAAATGTCAGCTTTGCTTTTTCAAGAATTATGTTTTTTATACGGTCTATTGTGTTCTTAATAGTGGTAAAGCCATTATTAATATAAATTGTGTATAAAAAGAAATTAAATACAATTAATGACGTTTTGCATCTTAATGAATTACAGTGATATGAATATGTGGACTATTCCAACTTAAAAAAAGCAACAAAAACTGCTGTAAAGAGCGCTCTAGTGGCAAGACCGTTAACTACCCAGCAATTATTAGTTTTCAGTTCTTCCGCTAGATCTCATGGGTATGTAGAAGTAGTTATTAATTTCTTACAAAATATTTAATTATTTCCATTATGATGTCAGCATCCTTAAGTAACTTTGATATGTGCGCGAATCAAGTGTATTGAATTATAGATGGGATGAAAATAATTCAGTACCTCGGAGGTATAAACTCTAAGTTCTTTTTTTTAAATTTCTTTTTTTAATTTTTCTAAAACTATCTGATAAAGTGCATCTATGTTACTTACTATGCTAATATACTTTTTTAATTCCTTTTATAAAATAACTTCCATAATAGAATTAATGTTAGTAGATTATGTGTGTTATTATATTTTTCCAAACAAATTAAATCAATCACAGATCGAGAAAACTAACGATTAATTTAGATTAGTCATGTTTAAGATTATTTCTTATTGTGGTAGGTCTATCTTACACTTACACAAAACCATGCCGGTGACTCTCTAGACTTATATAGGAGCTTCTTACACTTACAGTTAACCATGCTGGGTGACTCTCTAGACTTATCTATTGCTTCTTTATTTAAGATTAAACTCAATGATCCCTATATTTTGATTAAATAATATATATTTTCAGATCGAATCCTGCTGATACTAGAGTACTGCCTGCAAAACTGTTCATCAGTGGAAGCCCAAGGTACAAAGACGTAAAACATCTATCCATTGAACATATACAAGTTTTGTCAGGAATCAATTAATAAAACAAGTATGTAGTTATTATATGTAATATGCATGTTTATTTTTAGTCTAATGCATGCAGAGTTGGCCACACTTCACGAGAGCAACGACTAAGTTAGCCGTTGGCAAAATTTGTTTGTGTTAATCATTAGTCGTGAAGAGCTTATAATTTTTTAATTCTTTTTCAAAAATAATTCCATAATAATAATAATGTTAATAGACTATGTGTGTTATTTTATTTTTCTAATCCAATTCATTTTATATTATATAATGGAAATATCTTTCATTATCATTGAATGAAAAGGATTTTTTTTTATTTTAAAAAAAGTCAATTCTTTAGTTTAATTAGTCTTATTTATTTAACTTTTATAATATACATAGATTGTTACAGATGTTTTTCTGTAGCTTCTTAATGCTAGGTAAAACTCACTAAACGTTATAATTATTTAAATGACAATAAATAATGCTTTTCAGAATCAATACTGGTGATACCCAGAGTACTGACTGCAAAAGTGTCCATCTATGGAAGCCCAAGTGAAAAAGACGCAAAAGATCAATCCAGTGTGAATGTAGCAACTTTAGTCAGGAATCTATAAAAAGAAGTAAGTAGTTATTACTCGTAATGTGCACGTTTTTATAACATTAAAAAATTGCATGTTTAAAAAAATTAATTTTGTTGCTAAATAAAAAAGTCTAAAATTGCATTTAATTTATTTTTCTATTAAATCTGTTAATTAATATGAAAAAGTAAAAATAGAACGAAAATAATTAATAATATTTTATTGATATTCAAAAAGATAAAGGAAATGTGTAAAAAATAAAAAGGATAACCTAAAAGGAAGGTTACACAGTCTAGAGAGTGGTAGAAGTAAAAAAGATAACCTAAGAGGAAGGTTAAAGATGGCTGGCAGAGTCGTGAGAGTGTGCAAGAGCAACAGTCAGCTGGGGCGATCTAGTAGCCACTGGATCAGGTGAGTGAAGTGTCCGCCATCTTGCTCTGGGTGGGTATATAACTAAGTTCGTTGGAAGGGCGGGGTAGGGTGGGGAGAACCGTCGAAGCGACAACATCTCCCCACCTCATGATTCTTTGAGAGAGAGGTGATGAATGTTAGACTAGACTAGATAGATAACATATGTTTGGAGCGACGAGCGATCTACCCCCCTGCATTACTTAAGTCGTACTGAAGAGAAATTGCCTTGACAGCTGTATATATAGGGAAGGTTACAGCACTGCTACCTGGTGGCAAATATATGAACTACTATTCCACCTGACTGATAAGTGGCGCCCTCTGGCGGATTTTTTTGGAACTAATTTTTTTTTTTTTTTTAATACTTAATTTCTTTAGATATTTTTAAGTTTTTCTGATAGTTTTATATATTTTTTAGCACTTCTTTCTGTATGTTATTAATTTATTTATGTATTTTCACATATATCGTAGAATTTACGACTATGTCACAAAATATAGGTATGAAATAAATGTGTTTTATGTATTACAGATTGTAAAATGCTAAGACTATGTAACAAAAAATAGGTATGAAATAAATAGATTTTTTCATCAACTAGACGTTTTTGTTAATTCTCCTGCTCAGTAAAACTTTTTTTCATATAAGTCAAAAAATCATATAGTAAATAAGATTGTGATACGAACATGCAAATTAACAATACAGTTAGGTTTTTTAGTAATTGATTCATAACAAAAGTTGTTTGCACTTACTCATTTGATCGATATTTTCTCAACGTCTTTTTAACTTGAATTTCTCCATTTGATGAACAGGTTTGATGAACAGAATATACTCCTAGTATTGGATGAATCTGAAAATTATCATTACTCAATGAAATGAAGTGTTTAATAAGAGTTAATCTTGAATTACTGTTCAATACTACGCATTAAAACTCAACCGTTTTTAAAGATAAATTTCTATTTTAAAGGATTGAAAGGAGTATATATTTCCGAAAAATTCATAAGTGATATACTATCAATTAAACTATAATACCATTTTTCAATTATTTTTATGAAAATAGATTAAAAAATATTTAGTTTTATTTGATGATTTAAGATATGGACGTTAAATGTAAATTTGAATAAATTTATTATTATTATTTCCAAGAATACAATACAATATCTACTTTCAATAATAAAATAATAAAGAATACAATACAATATATTTTTTTAATGGGTGAATGTTTAAAAAAAAATACCACTTTTAAATGCTTTAAATACGATATTACTATTTTTTAAATAAAATTTTAATTTTTTAAAGAGATTTAATTTTAAAAAATAGAGCGGATACAGCATGATTGATTTTGAAAAATATTTAATCTGGTTGAAGAATGCTTCTACTTGATTGAAAATGCTATACAGGGATGAGCTATCTTTTTTCACAACGAAACATATAGAAATTTAAAAATGTTGCGCGGGCCGCATATAAGAGCATTAAGTATAATACTCAATAAAAACATTGAATGATAAAGGCAGACATTACAGAAATAAAAATGTAATTCAATTCAATTTCAAACAAAATTTTTAGATACAATTATTGTGTAAAAAGATTTACATAAAAGATTCCTTTAGTAGATACTTAATGTGAAATTGGCTCGATAAAAACGGAAAGATTATTTATAAGAAAAAAGGTATTAGTTTATGTTGTAATATTTAGAATGAATGACGTAATAGATAGGATTACCTGGAGAACAAAAGCCCACATGCAGAGGGGTAAGGGGATTTCCTTTACTTTTTATTCTCCAGAATACTCGATGAGAAATTCCTAATATTATTGATTTAAAATGTTATTTGTAATTGTTTATTTTTACCTTTATGCCATTGTATTTTGGTACATTTCCTAAACTTGTACCTTTCTATATGTTTTTTATTCATATACTTGATTAAAAGAAATATTGAATGCAGTTACAAAATAAACATTCACCACGGTAGACAAGTGAAAGTGATACTAATTACTCTATTGTCAAATCATTCATAATTTAATTTAATGTGTAAATATAAATATATACATAAATTTATCTAATATTGTTACTGACAGGTTCGGCCATTCTTTGTAGAAAAAAAAGCTAACTTTACATAATCAAAAAATTTACTCAATGAATAAGTAAGTCATGAATGAAGCAAAATAAGGATGAAACTACACTTTTATAACAAGAAACGTTCAAATGTATTGAAACATTTTATTTTCAAAGATTTAATAAATTAAATGCTACCTTATTTGCGGTTATTTTAGTTCGCATATAAAATCGTATTCTAATATAAACACTAATATCATATATAAGGATTTAATAAGGGTATTTACTACCTAACAATTTAATAATGGAATGTTCACTCACCTAGAGATATAGGCCGTCATTTTGTTTGAGAGAAAAACTCAAAATGTAGATCTTCAGCTATAGAAGTTGTGGCATGGAATCGATGATTGGACCCCAGTATGGATTTTTCACTAACTAAACTGAAGCAATTGCCTGAAAAAGTACAAAAGAAAACATATTTGAAACACTACAATGAATAGACTTCAGAGTCCCAAGTGATTTATTAAGAGTAGATTATAATTATAAAATAGAAAAATTGACATGCCCGCACATTCTAGCGGCAAATTTAGAAACTATATTTATGGTACACAATTATTCCGCTAGATAGTAATCTCTGTACTATTTTTAGCTTTTCAATTTTTATTTAATTTGCTATTATTGTCATTAACTTGTTTTCAAAATAAAATTAAATTAAAACTGTTTTACTTTAAATTTAACGACAAAGCTCGTGACCGAGAAAGGAATTTTCATTTTTTGTGAAAAAGCGTTGTAAGCATTAACAAATAAATAAGATTACCTGTAATACAAGATAGCTAGGTTGATTTTCTGAATTCCTTGTCAAGCCCAACATATAGAAGTTGATGCGTAGCAGAAGTTGCTGTTGTCTTTTTTGTTTAATGCAATATTGATAGTTACAACGATGTGGAAGACACAATTACCTCTGAAACAGTCCAATTAATGTGTTGCACTTCTTTTTAAAACAATATTAAGCTCCCCTTAACATGGCGATAAGAACAACAACATTGACGAAAACACATTTATAAAAAGATGAACATTGAAATAAATGTAATTTAATTAACTTCTGCTTCATAATAAAACTTACAGTTTGCATCAAGTTAAAAGTTATGAGGTAATATACGAGATGTATGGAGCCAGTACAGAAATTAATGTTTGTACATATATAAATCTTTTTTACTTTTTAAAGCAATTATCCACACAAATTTATAAATATTTACTCACTACAGTGATACCGTACGATATTATACACGTATCCATTGTTGCTTACCGAATGATGCATATAAATATGGAATTAACTCATAGACAAATTAAATAAATAAATAAAACCGGACAATCGCAGTATTCTCTTTTTCCGTAACCGTTTTTGCTGGTATCAATAATTTTTGTTTCACGTTTTTTCGTACATTATGAGATAAAATAGAACAAGTGAAAGGGTATAACAAAAAAAAATTAATTAATTAGCAAAGATGTACTAAAAGTGAATGCTTATTCTATCTAGCGGGGACTATTAGAACTAGTAAGATTAACTTACCTTAGGTTTAATTCAGGCAGTTGCAGCTAGATAGTATTGACTATCACATTAGCATAAGTTTTAAGTTAGTATTCTTTGTTTTATTTTATTTATAATTTTGTAGCGAGAACAATAAAGATTTTTTCAATTTCTCTTTGAAGAATTGTACACAACTCATTTTTTATTGCTTCTTTTTTTTATATGGAGGCTTTAATTAGCCACAAATTTCTGACATTTTTTCTACTAATTGTGGAAAAGAAAGAATATACTCTAATTAGGAGCAATAAATTACAAACCCTGCTATATTAATTTAAATTCAGAGACATGAATTTTGGCAAAGGAAGCGAGAAATATTATTTACAAATTTCTACGATGTGTACTGATCATACTCAACTACAAGTAACAACTAATAAAATATCAATAATTTAATAAACTTACAGTTTTCAAGAGTACATGTAGATACAGAGTAAAGGGTTGTCTATAACTCCATGTCGCCCAGCAATCAAGTCAATCTTCCATATTCCTGTGACACCATTTACTAGAAGATGTGAAGTACATTCATTTTTGAAATGTGGTGAGGTCCGCGGAGCCAGATAACATCTTTGATTTTGTCCGTCGTATCACACATGTTTATTGAAACGTTAACCGGTTTCGGTCTTTCATGCAAAATCAGATGTTAATTACTCACTTTGGTGGAGTGATTTCGACTCCACTTACGATATAGTCCTTCAATTGCTGACTGAAAAAAAAAAAATAAAAAGGCATAATTTCATTATGTGAATTATTTGAATGCAATTTTACTACAACATTTGTTGGCAATCAAAGAAAGGAGTAGAACATCAGTAATAATAAATAAGTCATAATTCTCCAAAAGCCTGTCACCTCCGTCATTTCTATTCTTACTCCACCAAAACCTCATTTTGCACGTCAACGTCGCAGTCCACGTTTAGAGGAAGCCAGTTCTCGTTGCAAAACTACTACCAAAGTACTCACCTGTTATCACTTTGTTAAGTATGTAAGCAGAAGCAATTAGCATACCTAAATTTCCATCAGCATCACCTAAAAAAGACCACTTTTTGATCACAAGTAACAAAAAGTTTCAATAAGCCTCGAGTCGCTACTCTACATGTACTAGGTTCGAGTTGTGAACCTCTGAGACAATAACTTTTCAAGTTAGCTACCCACGGTTGGTGTTGAGTTCGTATAAAAGTTATCACCACTTTACTACTGGCAGAAGCAGAATGAAAATCAATTACCTATTTAACCACCTATCGACTATTATTTACATTACATTGAAAAAGGTCTTTTAACATATGTTGATCATGCCAAAAAAAATCCATAACAACTCTCGTCAGCTCATAACAAGGTGTTCTCCAGAACAATAATTGAAGGAATCAATTAATTAAACTAATCTCATCCCCTTCTCTTTAGAATAATTACTCAAAACTTTCCAAGATGTTGTGTTTCTTACTTACCAGCAAGATGTCAATATTGAGTTTGTTTCCACTATTTTGACTTGCGTTTATCTAACTATTATTGCCTCAATGTAGACTGACTCATTTGCTTACAAAACATGGCTGTTTGCAATAATAAAATAAGCAGTTTTGGAAAATAATTTATCACTAAATATTGCTCTCCTTTGAACAGGTACGCTTCCTCAGCATTAGTTCACGAGGATAGCTGGTTAGAACTGAATATCTCGAGGGCCAGAATGTATTGTTAAGAAATACAACCAAACCATTGTTTAAGAATAATAGACAGTGACAGAGTTTAAATGACAATTATCACGAAATTATTTCTGGCAAAAAAGGAATCACCTTCTACTATAAGGGGAATGAAGGAGATGCTAAGACTGAATGATCCAGATTGAAAAGTAGAAAAAAGTACTCTAAAATACTTTAAGTAATTTAATACAGAACATTTACCTTTAAATTAACTGTAGTTCCACACAGGTGAATAATATCAAGATCAAACCGCTAACTGAGTGGTTCGAAGAGAAATAAAGGAAAGCGGATTGAAGAAACAAAAAAAAGGATTAACCACTTACAGTAACCGGTTTTTCAATTGTCCTACAACTCATGATTAAAACTTTTCAAGGAACAAAATGACGTACGTTTTTCCTACGGAAATTGTAGAAATCCGTGGTGAAAGATTTCTTCTAGTTTCACATTAGAAGAAAGACAAGCTTCTTAATATTGACATTGGTTTAACTTGCCAGAAAATGTAATTTCAGAAGCACTAGAATAGGTCCCCGTTTTAGAAACATAAATTATAAAAAAAAAGATTTATACACTAGTTAAAAATGATCATTAATACTAATGAGCGGACACCAGTGCTCATCGGCTTAGAGACTATGGGTAAGGTTACTTACTATAACCCTCACTGCCTTCAGTATTACAAAACATTTAACATAAACATTTTTAGATTGTGTACATGTCTAAGTATAAAAGAAAGCAAAATACAAATGTTACCAAAAAAAATAAAATAATAATGTTTTGAATTTTGAATGAAAAGCAAATGCCAAAGTAATTTTAGATTTTGGAGGTGGCCCCCCCACAATTTTCAGTTATTAAAAAAAGTAGTTTTTATGATGTTTTATGTAAGGCACGTCAACAACTGAGGTTCTTAGCGCTCAGAGTTTTATCTAGAGCACTGCCGACCACCGTAAAGTGTTCTCTCGTTAATCGAGAAAGGTCCACGATAATTGTAAAATGATTTCTATCAACCCAAAATGTAATGCTTTTCTAAACAAATGATTGAAATAGAAATTAAATGGAATAATGTACAATAATAAAATTAAATTGAAACTCTATAAACTTGTAACTTAAAACAAACCAAATATCCACAAACAAAAAATAAAAGACGTAAGGAATATACACTTGAATCCTATAAACAAAAGAATTCTAACAAATAAAATAACCTAGGCGCAAAAAGCCCAAAATAGGAAGTCTAATCAGACAAATCTACAATGAGTTAAAAGAAGAGTTCTTTTGCACAAAATACAGTAGTGATCCCAATAAATAGAAATAAAAGTCACGACTTGAACCGAATCCAATAATCACGGCTAAACATCCGAATCTTACTTTTCCAGTCGTTTTTACTTCTTACATTTCAAAATAGATCGACCCAACATCTACAACCTAGCGATGGCCTATATTTTAACTATGGAATACTCAAACAGCAGAATTCTATCGAATATAGGAAACAGTTCTTCCTTTTCCAGTCGTTATTACTTCTTACATTTCAAAATAGATCGACCCAACATCTACAATCTAGCATTGGCCTTAATAATAACTGTTGAATACTCAAACAGCAGAATTCTATCGAATATAGGGAACAATTCTTACTTTTCCAGTTGTTTTTACTTCTTAAATTTCAAAATAGATCGACCCAACATCTACAACCTAGCGATGGCCTTAATATTAACTATGAAATACTCAAACAGCAGAATTCTATCGAATATAGGGAACAATTCTTACTTTTCCAGTCGTTTTTACTTCTTACATTTAAAAATAGATCGACCTAACAACTAAAACTTAGTATTGGCCTTAATATTAACTATGAAATACTCAAACAGCAGAATTCTACCGAACATAGGGAACAATTCTTACTTTTCCAGTCGTTTTTACTTCTTACATTTCAAAATAGATCGACCCAACATCTACAACCTAGCGATGGCCTATATTTTAACTATGGAATACTCAAACAGCAGAATTCTATCGAATATAGGGAAGAATTCTTACTTTTCCAGTCGTTTTTATTTCTTACATTTCAAAATAGATCGACCCAACATCTACAACCTAGCGATGGCCTATATTTTAACTATGGAATACTCAAACAGCAGAATTCTATCGAATATAGGAAACAGTTCTTCCTTTTCCAGTCGTTATTACTTCTTACATTTCAAAATAGATCGACCCAACATCTACAATCTAGCATTGGCCTTAATAATAACTGTTGAATACTCAAACAGCAGAATTCTATCGAATATAGGGAACAATTCTTACTTTTCCAGTTGTTTTTACTTCTTAAATTTCAAAATAGATCGACCCAACATCTACAACCTAGCGATGGCCTTAATATTAACTATGAAATACTCAAACAGCAGAATTCTATCGAATATAGGGAACAATTCTTACTTTTCCAGTCGTTTTTACTTCTTACATTTAAAAATAGATCGACCTAACAACTAAAACTTAGTATTGGCCTTAATATTAACTATGAAATACTCAAACAGCAGAATTCTACCGAACATAGGGAACAATTCTTACTTTTCCAGTCGTTTTTACTTCTTACATTTCAAAATAGATCGACCCAACATCTACAACCTAGCGTTGGCCTTTATTTCAAGTATGGAATACTCAAACCGCAGAATTCTATCGAATATAGGGAACAATTCTTACTTTTCCAGTCGTTTTTACTTCTTACATTTAAAAATAGATCGACCTAACAACTAAAACTTAGTATTGGCCTTAATATTAACTATGAAATACTCAAACAGCAGAATTCTATCGAATATAGGGAACAATTCTTACTTTTCCAGTTGTTTTTACTTCTTAAATTTCAAAATAGATCGACCCAACATCTACAACCTAGCGATGGCCTTAATATTAACTATGAAATACTCAAACAGCAGAATTCTATCGAATATAGGGAAGAATTCTTACTTTTCCAGTCGTTTTTATTTCTTACATTTCAAAATAGATCGACCCAACATCTACAACCTAGCGATGGCCTATATTTTAACTATGGAATACTCAAACAGCAGAATTCTATCGAATATAGGAAACAGTTCTTCCTTTTCCAGTCGTTATTACTTCTTACATTTCAAAATAGATCGACCCAACATCTACAATCTAGCATTGGCCTTAATAATAACTGTTGAATACTCAAACAGCAGAATTCTATCGAATATAGGGAACAATTCTTACTTTTCCAGTTGTTTTTACTTCTTAAATTTCAAAATAGATCGACCCAACATCTACAACCTAGCGATGGCCTTAATATTAACTATGAAATACTCAAACAGCAGAATTCTATCGAATATAGGGAACAATTCTTACTTTTCCAGTCGTTTTTACTTCTTACATTTAAAAATAGATCGACCTAACAACTAAAACTTAGTATTGGCCTTAATATTAACTATGAAATACTCAAACAGCAGAATTCTACCGAACATAGGGAACAATTCTTACTTTTCCAGTCGTTTTTACTTCTTACATTTCAAAATAGATCGACCCAACATCTACAACCTAGCGTTGGCCTTTATTTCAAGTATGGAATACTCAAACCGCAGAATTCTATCGAATATAGGAAACAGTTCTTCCTTTTCCAGTCGTTTTTACTTCTTACATTTCAAAATAGATCGACCCAACATCTACAACCTAGCATTGGCCTTAATAATAACTGTTGAATACTCAAAAAGCAGAATTCTATCGAATATAGGGAACAATTCTTACTTTTCCAGTTGTTTTTACTTCTTACATTTCAAAATAGATCGACCCTACATCTACGACCTAGCATTGGCCTTAATATTAACTGTTCATTACTCAAACCGCAGAATTCTATCGAATATTGGGAACAATTATTACTTTTCCAGTCGTTTTTACTTCTTACATTTCAAAATAGATTGACCCAACTTCTACAACCTAGTGTTGGCCTTAATATTTACTATGAAATACTCAAACAGCAGAATTCTATCGAATATAGTGAAGAATTTTTACTTTTCCAGTCGTTTTTAATTCTTACATTTCAAAATAGAGTGACCCAATTTCTACAACCTAGCGTTGGCCTTAATATTAACTATGGAATACTCAAACAGCAGAATTCTATCGAATATTGGGAACAATTCTTACTTTTCTAGTTGTTTTTACTTCTTACATTTCAAAATAGATCGACCCAACAACTAAAACCTAGTATTGGCCTTAATATTAACTATGAAATACTCAATTAGCAGAATTCTATCGAATATAGGGAAGAATTCTTACTTTTCCAGTCGTTTTTGCCGCTAACGTTTCAAAATAGATCGACCCAACATCTAAAACCTAGTATTGGCCTTAATATTAACTATGAAATACTCAAAAAGCAGAATTCTATCGAATATAGGGAAGAATTCTTACTTTTCCAGTCGTTTTTACTTCTTACATTTCAAAATAGATCGACCCAACATCTACAACCTAGCATTGGCCTTAATATTTACTATGAAATACTCAAACAGCAGAATTCTATCGAATATAGGGAAGAATTCTTACTTTTCCAGTCGTTATTACTTCTTACATTTCAAAATAGATCGACCCAACATCTACAACCTAGTATTGGCCATAATATTAACTATGAAATACTCAAACAGCAGAATTATATCTAATATAGGGAAGAATTCTTACTTTTCCAGTCGTTTTTACTTCTTACATTTCAAAATAGATTGACCCAACATCTACAACCTAGCGTTGGCCTTTATTTCAACTATGGAATACTCAAACAGCAGAATTCTATCGAATGTTGGGAACAATTCTTACTTTTCTAGTTGTTTTTACTTCTTACATTTCAAAATAGATCGACCCAACATCTACAACCTAGCATTGGCCTTAATAATAACTGTTGAATACTCAAAAAGCAGAATTCTATCGAATATAGGGAACAATTCTTACTTTTCCAGTTGTTTTTACTTCTTACATTTCAAAATAGATCGACCCTACATCTACGACCTAGCATTGGCCTTAATATTAACTGTTCATTACTCAAACCGCAGAATTCTATCGAATATTGGGAACAATTCTTACTTTTCCAGACGTTTTTACTTCTTACATTTCAAAATAGATCGACCGAACATCTACAACCTAGCAGTTGCTTTAATATTAATTGTTCATTACACAAACCGCAGAATTCTATCGAATATTGGGAACAATTCTTACTTTTCCAGTCGTTTTTACTTCATACATTTCCAAATAGATCGACCGAACATCTACAACCTAGCGTTGGCCTTTATTTCAACTATGGAATACTCAAACAGCAGAATTCTATCGAATATTGGGAACAATTCTTACTTTTCTAGTTGTTTTTACTTCTTACATTTCAAAATAGATCGACCCAACATCTACAACCTAGTATTGGCCTTAATATTAACTATGAAATACTCAATTAGCAGAATTCTATCGAATATAGGGAAGAATTCTTACTTTTCCAGTCGTTTTTGCCGCTAACGTTTCAAAATAGATCGACCCAACATCTAAAACCTAGTATTGGCCTTAATATTAACTATGAAATACTCAAAAAGCAGATTTCTATCGAATATAGGGAAGAATTCTTACTTTTCCAGTCGTTTTTACTTCTTACATTTCAAAATAGATCGACCCAACATCTACAACCTAGCATTGGCCTTAATATTTACTATGAAATACTCAGACAGCAGAATTCTATCGAATATAGGGAAGAATTCTTACTTTTCCAGTCGTTATTACTTCTTACATTTCAAAATAGATCGACCCAACATCTACAACCTAGTATTGGCCATAATATTAACTATGAAATACTCAAACAGCAGAATTATATCTAATATAGGGAAGAATTCTTACTTTTCCAGTCGTTTTTACTTCTTACATTTCAAAATAGATTGACCCAACATCTACAACCTAGCGTTGGCCTTTATTTCAACTATGGAATACTCAAACAGCAGAATTCTATCGAATATTGGGAACAATTCTTACTTTTCTAGTTGTTTTTACTTCTTACATTTCAAAATAGATCGACCAAACATCTACAACCTAGTATTGGCCTTAATATTAACTATGAAATACTCAAACAGCAGAATTCTATCGAATATTGGGAACAATTCTTACTTTTCTAGTTGTTATTACTTCTTACATTTAAAAATAGATCGACCCAACATCTACAACCTAATATTGGCCTTAATATTAACTATGAAATACTCAAACAGCAGAATTCTATCGAATATTGGGAACAATTCTTACTTTTCTAGTTGTTATTACTTCTTACATTTCAAAATAGATCGACCCAACATCTACAACCTAGCATTGGCCTTAATATTTACTATGAAATACTCAAACAGCAGAATTCTACGGAATATAGGGAAGAATTCTAACTTTCCAGTCGTTATTACTTCTTACATTTCAAAATAGATCGACCCAACATCTACAACCTAGTATTGGCCTTAATATTAACTATGAAATACACAAACAGCAGAATTCTATCGAATATTGGGAACAATTCTTACTTTTCTAGTTGTTATTACTTCTTACATTTCAAAATAGATCGACCCAACGTCTACAACCTAGCATTGGCCTTAATATTTAATATGAAATACTCAAACAGCAGAATTCTATCGAATAAAGGGAAGAATTCTTACTTTTCCAGTCGTTATTACTTCTTACATTTCAAAATAGATCGACCCAACATCTACAACCTCGTATTGGCCTTAATATTAACTATGAAATACTCAACCAGCAGAATTCTATCGAATATAGGGAAGAATTCTTACTTTTCCAGTCGTTATTACTTCTTACATTTCAAAATAGATCGACCCAACATCTACAACCTAGTATTGGCCTTAATGTTAACTATGAAATACTCGAACAGCAGAATTCTATCGAATATTGGGAACAATTCTTACTTTTCTAGTTGTTGTTTACTTCTTACATTTCAAAATAGATCGACCCAACATCTACAACCTAGCATTGGCCTTAATAATAACTGTTGAATACTCAAAAAGCAGAATTCTATCGAATATTGGGAACAATTCTTACTTTTCCAGACGTTTTTACTTCTTACATTTTTAAAATAGATCGACCGAACATCTACAACCTAGCAGTTGCTTTAATATTAATTGTTCATTACACAAACCGCAGAATTCTATCGAATATTGGGAACAATTCTTACTTTTCCAGTCGTTTTTACTTCATACATTTCTAAATAGATCGACCGAACATCTACAACCTAGCGTTGGCCTTTATTTCAACTATGGAATACTCAAACCGCAGAATTCTATCGAATATTGGGAACAATTCTTACTTTTCTAGTTGTTTTTACTTCTTACATTTCAAAATAGATCGACCCAACATCTACAACCTAGTATTGGCCTTAATATTAACTATGAAATACTCAAACAGCAGAATTCTATCGAATATTGGGAACAATTCTTACTTTTCTAGTTGTTATTACTTCTTACATTTCAAAATAGATCGACCCAACATCTACAACCTAGTATTGGCCTTAATATTAACTATGAAATACTCAAACAGCAGAATTCTATCGAATATTAGGAACAATTCTTACTTTTCTAGTTGTTATTACTTCTTACATTTCAAAATAGATCGACCCAACATCTACAACCTAGTATTGGCCTTAATATTAACTATGAAATACTCAAACAGCAGAATTCTATCGAATATTGGGAACAATTTTACTTTTCTAGTTGTTATTACTTCTTACATTTCAAAATAGATCGACCCAACATCTACAACCTAGCATTGGCCTTAATATTTACTATGAAATACTCAAACAGCAGAATTCTATCGAATATAGGGAAGAATTCTAACTTTTCCAATCGTTGTTACTTCTTACATTTCAAAATAGATCGACCCAACATCTACAACCTAGTATTGGCCTTAATATTAACTATGAAATACACAAACAGCAGAATTCTATCGAATATTGGGAACAATTCTTACTTTTCTAGTTGTTATTACTTCTTACATTTCAAAATAGATCGATCCAACGTCTACAACCTAGCATTGGCCTTAATATTTAATATGAAATACTCAAACAGCAGAATTCTATCGAATAAAGGGAAGAATTCTTACTTTTCCAGTCGTTATTACTTCTTACATTTCAAAATAGATCGACCCAACATCTACATCCTCGTATTGGCCTTAATATTAACTATGAAATACTCAACCAGCAGAATTCTATCGAATATAGGGAAGAATTCTTACTTTTCCAGTCGTTATTACTTCTTACATTTCAAAATAGATCGACCCAACATCTACAACCTAGTATTGGCCTTAATGTTAACTATGAAATACTCAAACAGCAGAATTCTATCGAATATTGGGAACAATTCTTACTTTTCTAGTGGTTTTTACTTCTTACATTTCAAAATAGATCGACCCAACATCTACAACCTAGCATTGGCCTTAATAATAACTGTTGAATACTCAAAAAGCAGAATTCTATCGAATAAGGAACAATTCTTACTTTTCCAGTTGTTATTACTTCTTACATTTCAAAATAGATCGACCCTACATCTACAACCTAGTATTGGCCTTAATGTTAACTATGAAATACTCAAACAGCAGAATTCTATCGAATATTGGGAACAATTCTTACTTTTCTAGTGGTTTTTACTTCTTACATTTCAAAATAGATCGACCCAACATCTACAACCTAGCATTGGCCTTAATAATAACTGTTGAATACTCAAAAAGCAGAATTCTATCGAATATAGGGAACAATTCTTACTTTTCCAGTTGTTATTACTTCTTACATTTCAAAATAGATCGACCCTACATCTACGACCTAGCATTGGCCTTAATATTAACTGTTCATTACTCAAACCGCAGAATTCTATCGAATATTGGGAACAATTCTTACTTTTCCAGTCGTTATTACTTCTTACATTTCAAAATAGATCGACCGAACATCTACAACCTAGTATTGGCCTTAATATTAACTATGAAATACACAAACAGCAGAATTCTATCGAATATTGGGAACAATTCTTACTTTTCTAGTTGTTATTACTTCTTACATTTCAAAATAGATCGACCCAACGTCTACAACCTAGCATTGGCCTTAATATTTAATATGAAATACTCAAACAGCAGAATTCTATCGAATAAAGGGAAGAATTCTTACTTTTCCAGTCGTTATTACTTCTTACATTTCAAAATAGATCGACCCAACATCTACAACCTCGAATTGGCCTTAATATTAACTATGAAATACTCAACCAGCAGAATTCTATCGAATATAGGGAAGAATTCTTACTTTTCCAGTCGTTATTACTTCTTACATTTCAAAATAGATCGACCCAACATCTACAACCTAGTATTGGCCTTAATGTTAACTATGAAATATTCAAAAAGCAGAATTCTATCGAATATAGGGAACAATTCTTACTTTTCCAGTTGTTTTTACTTCTTACATTTCAAAATAGATCGACCCTACATCTACGACCTAGCATTGGCCTTAATATTAACTGTTCATTACTCAAACTGCAGAATTCTATCGAATATTGGGAACAATTCTTACTTTTCCAGTCGTTATTACTTCTTACATTTCAAAATAGATCGACCGAACATCTACAACCTAGCAGTTGCTTTAATATTAACTGCTGAATACTCGAACAGCAGAATTCTATGGAATATAGGGAAGAATTTTTACTTTTCCACTCGTTTTTAATTCTTACATTTCAAAATAGATTGACCCAACTTCTACAACCTAGCATTGGCCTTAATATTAACTATGGAATACTCAAACAGCAGAATTCTATCGAATATAGGGAACAATTCTTACTTTTCTAGTTGTTTTTACTTCATACATTTCAAAATAGATCGACCCAACATCTAAAACCTAGTATTGGCCTTAATATTAACTGTTCATTACACAAACCGCAGAATTCTATCGAATATAGGGAACAATTCTGACTTTTCCAGTTCTTTTTACTTTATACATTTCAAAATAGATCGACCCAACATCCAAAACCTAGTATTGGCCTTAATATTTACTATGAAATACTCAAACAGCAGAATTCTATCGAATATAGGGAAGTATTCTTACTTTTCCAGTCGTTATTATTTCTTAGATTTCAAAATAGATCGACCCAACATCTACAACCTAGTATTGGCCTTAATATTAACTATGAAATACTCAAACAGCAGAATTATATCTAATATAGGGAAGAATTCTTACTTTTCCAGTCGTTTTTACTTCTTACATTTCAAAATAGATTGACGCAACATCTACAACCTAGCGTTGGCCTTTATTTCAACTATGGAATACTCAAACAGCAGAATTCAATCGAATATTGGGAACAATTCTTACTTTTCTAGTTGTTTTTACTTCTTACATTTCAAAATAGATCGACCCAACATCTACAACCTAGTATTGGCCATAATATTAACTATGAAATACTCAAACAGCAGAATTCTATCGAATATAGGGAAGAATTCTTACTTTTCCAGTCGTTTTTACTTTTTACATTTCAAAATAGATTGACCCAACATCTACAACCTAGCGTTGGCCTTTATTTCAACTATGGAATACTCAAACAGCAGAATTCTATCGAATATTGGGAACAATTCTTACTTTTCTAGTGGTTTTTACTTCTTACATTTCAAAATAGATCGACCCAACATCTAAAACCTAGTATTGGCCTTAATATTTACTATGAAATACTCAAACAGCAGAATTCTATCGAATATAGGGAACAATTCTTACTTTTCCAGTTGTTTTTACTTCTTACATTTCAAAATAGATTGACCCAACTTCTACAACCTAGCGTTGGCCTTAAAATTAACTATGGAATACTCAAACAGCAGAATTCTATCGAATATTGGGAACAATTCTTACTTTTCTAGTTGTTTTTACTTCTTACATTTCAAAATAGATCAACCTAACAACTAAAACCTAGTATTGGCCTTAATATTAACTATGAAATACTCAAACAGCAGAATTCTATCGAATATAGGGAACAATTCTTACTTTTCCAGTTGTTATTACTTCTTACATTTCAAAATAGATCCACCCAACATCTAAAACCTAGTATTGGCCTTAATATTTACCACGAAATACTCAAACAGCAGAATTCTATCGAATATAGGGAAGAATTCTTACTTTTCCAGTCGTTTTTACTTCTTACATTTCAAAATAGATCCACCCAACATCTAAAACCTAGTATTGGCCTTAATATTTACTACGAAATACTCAAACAGCAGAATTCTATCGAATATAGGGAAGAATGTTTACTTTTCCAATCGTTTTTACTACTTACATTTCAAAATAGATTGACCCAACATCTACAACCTAGCGTTGGCTTTAATATTAACTATGGAATACTCAAACAGCAGAATTCTATCGATAATAGGGAACAATTCTTACTTTTCTAGTTGTTTTACTTCTTACATTTCAAAATAGATCGACCCAACATCAAAATTTGTATCAAAATTTCAAAGCAATCGGTGAAGAACTTTTGGAGATTTGAGATTTTGAAAAAAACGAAAATTTACCTTTTTATTTATGTAGAATAAATTAGCTGGGCGTCATTGGTCATCTGGAAGAAAGCTTTGCTGTATATAAATGAAAAACTGAAACCACGGAATTAAATAAACGAGCTGAATCGGATGAAATTAAAAAAAATTGCCCTCTCTTACAGCATGTTTCCCAAATATTTCGCCAGATCCTAAAACAGTTTAATAGTTCCCGTCACCTTCTTTTATACATTTTCCTGTCTACCGCTGCCAGTATTTTTTGGCTTCATTCCTCTTCCAAGTTATCCAATCTCAAAGACCATCTTATAATTTTCAACTCTCATAAAGTTCAAATCCTCCATCCATTCTCATAATACTAGATCTCGTTCCTCTGATCTCAATAATCCCTCACAACGTACTTCATCCTTTGACAAATCATTCCTAATACCTTCTACCTGTCCCTGGAACTCCTTACCATCATCTGTCCTCCGTGCTCCAACCCTTTCTATCTGTAAATTCCTTCTCTTCAAGTACCTCCTTTCTAATCAGCTCCCTCCTAAATAATAATTGAATGCATTTATTTCCTTCACATTAGTTTTATTTTTGTAAATACTTGCCTATTTTTTGTTTAGAAATATCTAAAATACAAACCAAACCAACAGGCCCTCCAATTGTACATGTTTTTTTATTCTAAGGGGACCAATAGTCCCAGAATAATAAATTTATTTTCATTTTATTTCATGCAAGAGCGACTAATCAGATGTACCTGTATGATGAAATATTATATAAATTTGATAACGTAGTATGGTGGATTGCATTTATTTGAAATGGGTCTATGTTCTAAATCTTTATATTCAACACATTCATAATTGTATTTTCCGTAGTAACATCACATTTGTGTAATAAGATAGGAAGAGTGTTAAACCTACTGTTATTAATTTAATCTGTCCTATATGACAGTTGTATAAGGGTTGTGATATTTAATAATTGAAAAGTAGACGCTTCTTAATAGTTTAAAAGATTTCAAAGAAATAAGAGCTTCTGCATGTCTCTATAGAAATGAGATTTAAAAGACGAATGGCTTTTACTGCGTTCATAGACTTACGAAGTAAACGAAAATGTTGTAATTTTCAATGAGAAAGAAGATGAACAAGAAAAAAAAAGTTTTATAGTTGAAATTTTTAGAAAAATGAGCTTTTTATTTTTCGTTTGATACTTTCAGAAAAACACAGTTTTTTATGATTTGGATATGTTAAATATTACATACAACATAAGTTGTATAAACAGGGAAGGCTATTACTTTTTTAGAATAAACAAATCTTAAAACTGTAACGAAATGTAACAAAATAACAATAATCAATTACAAAGTCATGTTAAATACTTTATAAATAACTGAAGGGGGATTTAAGGATTAACAAGCGTTAAACACTATTAGTGGTCATTGTTTTACAATTTGCTGAACAAAAAGGAACCAATTTCACTATCTGGGATTAAAAATTAAAAAAATAAAATAAAAAAATGCTTATCAGAACAATTTTCACGAACATTTATCACCAGATTATTTATTTCTGTTATTATTTGCCTTTTCAAATCTTAAATAAATGCATACATTATGTAGTTAATTCTGGCAGAAGAACTCAACATTTTCGTAACAAATATTACCTTATTCTAATGTCTAGAAGACAAGCGAAAATGCCAAAAGTACATTCTCATGCTGTCTAGCAACGATTGTCAGAACTACTAAGAATTAACGTTTCAATAATAGTTTTAGCTATTGCCGCTAGATAGCAGTCACTAGCAATTCTGTGCTTAATTGCAATTTTATTTTTAAATTATTTATTTATAATTTAAGACTTTTTTTTCGAATATTTGGTAGTTAATGTAGCGTATCTTTTTCTATTTGGATATTTGACTTATATTAAATTCGGCCATACCTTTTCTTCAAATTAAACGACTGAAATATAAAATAAAATTTACACTTATTACAACCTACAAACATCCCTTAAAAGTTTGACAATTTAGAGATTTTCTTTTTACAATTGGAATGGAATATTCTTCCTTAAATTAGAAATAACTAATAATAAAAGTAATAAAACTTATGGTTATTCCTTTTCATAGACGATCCTACATCCATAAAGTAAATAATCTGCTATCTGTGAATCCAATGTTGCTCTGCAACCAAGATCTACTGTATCTTCAAGTTCACTGTAGACCTCCAGTCTTCTGTACAACAGTATTGTAAATTTCAAGCATCTAGCGGCCACTTCGTTATCAAATTGTGATGAAAAAAAGGTATTGATATAATCTATAGTGAAATAACTAAAAATAATGTATTTCATTGCATAATTAAGATTGATAAAGGCGCAAGTTTGCATGAATCGTTGGTGAAATAACATGATTTCAAGAAAAATAATAATAATAATAATTGAATGCTAAGGCGGAAAAGAAATAAAACAAAATATACCATTATCATTATGCATTCATCTGAATGGCACACCTCTAATTTATAAAGCCCTCAGAAACCAAAATGAGATCAATTTAAATGAATAGGTTCTTTTCCAAGATTGTGTGGAATGGTGGTGAACGAAGCCATTCACTCAAAAGAAACCATTTTTAGGATTAAATCAACTACTAGCAGGCATAATTACTGAATAAGTGAGACACAATTATCTAGTTAGTAATTTAATATTAGGAACTAACATGTTGTAGTGAGGCAGGTTAATTGCGCAGGCAACGAAAGTAGTGTCAAGTAGTGATGTCTTCAGATCCCACTGAGTGGGTGGTTATTGGAAGCCACCCGGTGACATCAAACCATTGCTCTGGCTAAACAATAACACATTTCATACTATTTTTATAAAATTATATTTCCATCAATCATAATAAAAAAAATCTAGATAATTATAGAAATACTTTTGGAATAGAATGCCAATATTATAGATAATGTTAAGAAAGCCCAGTGATGCGCTCTCGAAGAGAAGATCCATGGTTTAAATGATACTCGTGACATGTAAAGAGGAAGTAATTCGTACATTTCTAGAGGTCCCCTGGGTCTGAAAAGAGATTTCTATTTTTTATATTTTTTGTTCTCGTGCGATTTCTTTTATGCTCTGAAATCTGGTTTGTTGGGTATAGTTCTTAAAACTCATTTCCACTATATTCTGAACATCTCTTTTTCCTCATCAGTAGATATATAATACGCCATTGTAACACGCATGTGTTGGGTAAGAGAAGTGTGGAGTTTATACTCCGTTTTGGTTATATCAGATGACTGTAATGTAGCTGCCTCCTTGATTGAGTTTTGATTATGTGATTTATAATATTATATTATATTTCATTTAAGTCATTTATGTCAGTCCTGTAGTTAATTGTAGGTAGATAGGACCTCATTTCTTTCTAATGTGAGGAGGACTTTAAAATTTTTATACCGGACAAACATCATTAATTTAAGGATTACAAACTTCTTTCCATTCCTCTGACTTTTGAATTTTTTCTCATGTACAGTTTCGAAATTAACTCCTAAATTCACAAATCGCAATACTTCCCCTTTATAGAGAAAATGTTGACTTATTCAGATTCACAACTGCTAGATTATAACTGCTAACCAGTAAAATATTTTGTTTTTTCTTTCCTTAGTTTTAAATAAATTTATCAAATTCCAAAAAAAAAATTGTTAATTTCAAATTTAGAGAGTGATTATATAATCGTATTCACTTTCTCTTATTCGAGGAGGTATTGTGAACGAGAAAATTTAAGATTTTGAGCTTTCATGGGAAATATCAGTTTTGCGGCTCTGATTCAGAAAAAAATGATTTTTACAAATAGTTCTGGGTATGCTGAAGCATAAATAAAAAAGAAAACCACTATAACGATCAAATTTCATATTTCGAATCGATGTCAGCAAATAGATCTACAACCTTTATTTGTAACGTTACCCCAGGTAAATATTAACTATGGACATTTTGGAGAATAATTGGGGGTGAAACGTCCCTTTGAGGAGGCAGATGCAACGCTCACTTGCTAATGATACGCAAAATTGAGGAGCCGTATCAGAGATGTATTGAAAAAGCCCTTCGCAAGTTGGTTCGATGGTAGTTAACCAATTAAAATTCACTTGAGACATAAGTTAATTTTCCTCGAAATACTCTCCTACAAATTAATACTTTCGTTGATATTATTTAGCTTTCTTATTATCATGTTCTTCGTACATTCTAATTACTGGCAAATCTTAAAACACTTACTTGGATAATTTTCCAGGAAAATGAGTTTAATTCAACTTTAGTTCAGCAAGATTCTTTCTGCCCAACCATATCTGACAATAAATTGACAAATATTACAGATGTTATTATTAGGTATTTAATATAAAATATAAGTTTAGAGTTCTTTCTATCCTAGAATTTATAATAAATATGTAGCACTTAAGAAGAAACAGGTTTTTTTAAATATACTAATCAAATAAACTTACTTTATTTAAGATCTGTGGAAAGAATTGGTGATAGCAACACTTAAATATCCACTGCATCAGACTACTTCCTTGCATAAACCGTGAAAACATTTGTGCCATAGGGGAGAATCAACTAGCAGGTTGTTCATTTTTCCAAATTTGGCCTATTTGAAGAAAAAATGCTGATGAATAACACGGGCAATTCTAATAAATGGAATATGTCAAAAAACTTTAACCTAGATGTAAAACATAAGAAATAAAATTAAAACATAATAAAAATAGATACACAAAAAAAGGTGATTTGAAAACTGATTAAAACATTAAGTTCAAAATATTTGTTTAGTACATCCCAGTTAGGCTGAATGTCAAATTTTATAAACCAAATTAGAAAGAGATTGATTGTTTAATTAAAAGTAAAATTGCTTTCAAAATATTTCGTATCAAATTATTTTTAATATTTAAGCATTAGCCGTTATAAATAGAACAAATGGGTGTAATTAGAAGTCACATTTATTTACTGTCGAGGAGAATAAATAATCATCATAAATTGTATTTAAGATACATATCTACAAAGAAATTATATAAAATGGAATCATTAACCTTTTTCTTTAATTTGTTAATAAGTTAATTTCAAACTTTTCAGATTTAATTCCTTTAGCAGCAGTTAACGAAGTCCTCTACCTTGGGTTTTACCTTGACTAAAGACTTATGTACATGGATTCCGACTTAAGACAACAGAACTCAACAGACGCTTCCGACAACTGAAAAGACTACTCGACAACAGATCAAAACTCACTCTGAACAAAAGACTTATTTATAAGTAAGTATATTAAAGCCAGTCTGGGCTTATGGCATCGAACTGTGGAGTTCAACTAAACAATGGAACCTCCAAAGGATCCAATCCTTGCAGCCTAAAATTCTTCAATCTACAGTAAAAGCTCCTTTCTACGTCACCAATCAAACCATTCACACAGACTTAAACATTCCTTTCAGCACAAGTTGCAAAAACACGATACAGAAAATTCCATCTTAACTTACAATCACAGTCCACTTGTAAAACATCTATCTTCAAGAACATTTCCAGACAACACTTCTAGGCATCCTAAAAGACTGGCCTCGCGATCTTCTCTCTGATGAAGACAGTCAGTAGGATGTAAAATTTTATTGGAGCGTTAACGCTGGGTAACTTCTCCACTCTGATATGTGATATGTAGTTTGTTGTTACCCATGTTGCTTATAACGCAATAAAATGCGTTGATTGTAACTGAATAAATGATTAAAAAAATAAAAAAACTTTTCAGATTCTTTTGTTTTGACTAAATGTAAGTGTATATGTAAAAAAATCAGTTTTATAAGAAATGCTTTTAAATGAATGCCACGCATGTTATCTACGTCTATTTCAAATTAATCCACACCAAGACTATTCTGGAAATTATCATTCCTGGAAGTGGCAAAAATATATTTCATATACTAAATAAAACAATCAAAACTCAAAAGTAAAAACCAAATTGACGAAGTGAGTGATGGGTTAAATTGCAAGAGATATTGTCTTGGACTTTACTTAATGTTTTAATCTATAAAAATCAATAATTATATTAGCCTCTTCCATCTTTTCTTATACTCGATACACGCAAGGATACCTAAAAGGCATTATCTAAATTTTGTACAGTTAGAGTGAATGGCAGTGTAGACATTCAAAATCGAAGCACGGGTTCCAATTCCTTCGTCATATATTTTTTACTAATCTCAACTGTATGAATAAATATGCTAATTAGTGCTTTAAAAAATATCTGATTAATGTCTATTAGTCTTTGCAACGATTTAGCGTTCTGCTTTTTTATAGGAACATAAGATTTGTTAATGTACTTTTCAGAGCTAAAATTTATGAATAAAATATGAGAATAAGGCTCTGCCTTTATCTCAAGAATAAAAATAGTTTTGCCACTTCCAAATTACAATACTTTTGACATTTAATGATAAAAATTAAAATTACCTGAACTTCGTTTTCGGCCATAGTCAGAATTATTGATAGGGAATGTGAAGTAACTTTTTATCATACGTAACCGCATAAACTGCTGTAGTCATGAGATCCAAGTACTTATTTCAAGAACTCACTCGGAAATGGGCATTCAAATAGTTTGATCCATTATCTTGTAGCTTTCTACTTAAAAATTGTTTGAACCAGGCTGAACCTAACAAAAGATAATAAAATTAACTAGGTGCCTCTGGTACAAGTACTAACACAAGTGGGTCGCTAGCCCCTTTCGCCGTCTTTGTGGGAATCTTGTCCAAACTTTAAATATCTTAAATGAGAATAGTCCACATGATGAGTTGTTCTGCATGAACGAAATTCAAATTCACAGATACAGAAAAATGTGCGACAAATGGGGGTGGCGTAATGGACCTCTTGAATTTGAAGCCAGATAAAAGGTTAAAAAATCAATGTTACCGATGCATCGATGTTGCCCTCCCACTGCATCGATATTTTGAAAATAAGTACGTCCCTTATCAAAACCTAGTTAATTTTAATTTTAAGGGAGTATGAGAATATGAGTTTCAGGAGAGATGTTAGGTGAGGAGGATGAATTGTGCGTGAAACGAGATGTAGGTGTTTCAGGTGAAGGTATTGTGAATTTTGAATGGTTTTAAAATAAAAAAGAGCGAGTAAGTTTTTTTTTAAATGTTGCTATGTTACAAATTAAAATTGTCATTTGTCATTGCAATCATCACCTAAGTAAGTGCCAAAATTTAATTTATCTTATACTACTTCTACTGAAACAAAAGGATAAATAAAAATAAAAGTCCTATTCATTTCATTTCTTTGCTGGTAGAATTAAGTGTGTAGAAACGACGAACTTTCATTACTAAAAAATTCCTAGGTTGCCACCTAAAAGCAGTTGTTGACAGAATGAATACTACTTTTTGAAATTTTATTTTTAGAATATAGATATTTCTTAAATTTTTACCTGTAAATGATTATATACTTTGAGTTATGCAGTTAACGTTAAATTTGGTCAAGATTTTCTTTTATCCGCTATTCGAGAGTTTTTATCACCCGAACCTTTATCCCTTGTTGCTGATTCTGTAATTCTTTACTCATTACTCTAAATATTGTAAATTGTGTATGTTCAATTGCGTAAAATGTTTTCAGATATTATAAAAAGAGGGGCACTTTCCTAGAGACAGTTTGTTAAACATTTGAAGTTGTTTTCTTCCCCAAGTGCCATGAATAACAAAAAGTAGATGTTTAGAAATAGTGGCAAGAACCGCTGGTTGTTGCTGAGTGAATTCTTTTGAAGAAGAAGATTTTGCCAGGTATTTTCTAAAAAATTGCTAAACATTACAGGTTCCAATCTATACTTCAATATTAAAAGTTCAGCAATGCTTCAAAGAATTTTATTTTTTAAATTTCAATCTTTCTTCGACGATCCAGCCTTATTCTTTCTCAAATCTTTTTTTTTTTTATAAACGATAAGGATGTTGTCTTAATAATATCTTTTCATATCTTGACCTCATTCAGAACCCATGATTGAAGATGGATGACTTCATTCGTATTTCTCTCGTTTTCCATAAAATTTTAAGTCTTAAATAATTTAAAGTCTGAAATGGAGCAACAGACGATTTATTTGTACATTTATTGTAATATACCTTAATATTCTTTTTATTTAGAGTTAATTCAGAAAAATGAAGGAGAATAAAAAAGGAGAAGGGGTGTCAAATCCTGGTCCAACCCAAGAAGTTAGGAATAAAAAACTCGAAAATGTAAAAGAACCACCGAAAGCTAAGATTACTGACTTGAAAAAGGTGAGCAATTCAATTTATTTTCGATTTAGTACACTAGCAGTTATTCTTCAACTATTTTAAATTAAGTTTCTTAGGTGTTTATTATTACAATTATTTGGTTTAATAGCTTGAAACATACTTCAATGATGGAATACGTACTGTGGATTTTGTTTTGGTCTGGGATTCATCGCATCCATCAGCAAAAGAACCATCTGCCTTTGAAAAGAGAAAGGTAGAATTTATTTTTTATTAGATTGTTAGATGATTTCGACCAAATTTTTAAAAAATTAAAATATTGTAAGTGCAAACTTATTTTGTGCTTACTTTTTGCCCCTGTCTACCTTTATAAAAATGTTCTGAGGTTCAATTTTTACATATTGGTTCTTGAAAGGCCTGCTCTTGCCGACGCAACAAATGCACCAATAAGAATGAACATATCTCTTGACCGTGTAAGTACCTTAATTATTTGAATTTGAGCCCTCTGGAAATGATCTTGATGTTCATCATAATGTCTCAAAATTTATTTCATACATACTTAAGTAAAACATGAGAAGTAAGAGCTACCATGTAAATGGTAAGATGTCTTTTCCTCATATCTTATTTGGATTCGTACTTATACTTCATTTGCAGTTATATGTAGATTTTAACGCATAAAAGTAGTACTAACATTGAATAATCACGTTCAGTTACATCCATTAGACGTATTAAAAAAAAGAAAAAAAAACTCTGCCTTGTATTGAAGATACAGCCATTGAAGCTCCGTTTTGAAATCTATTCTTTTCTTCCATGCTTGAAGAATAATCATTGAAAGACCAAATTGAGATATTGAAAATAAAAGACTTATCATAAAATTTATCGGCAGCAAAGTCCCGTCTGCTTTAAAAATATTAGACCACTATTTTATTTTTAATCAATTTAAAAGTCCACTATTTTTGGTTACGTGCGAAACAATAAATTTGCTTTACAGAAATCTTTTTCGAAGATTTCCTCAAGGTTATATTCTCTTTACTTACTAGCCAAGGAGGTTGAAACATCATGACTTCTAAAACTTCTAATGAACTTTGTGGGCTTACTTATGACCTAGTAAGCTCACGCATTTCTTTTTTTTTTTTTTGTAATCCTAAAACACATTCTTTTTTTTTAGAATTTTGAAAACAATTTAACAATGGAAGGATTAAAACTTGAAAATGAACCGGTAGAATCTGGTTCTACTTTAAATTTCATCAAAATACATGCTCCTATTGATGTTCTCCGACGTTTTGCTGAAATTTTGAAACTGAGAATGCCAATGAAAAAAGTATGATTCAACCTTTATTCAATCACTTATCTTTTATTTCAATATTATTTTAAGTTACTTTAAGTACCACAAAAACAACTTTAGTTTTTGATTTGTTTTTATTTAAATGTAAATAGAATAATATTATGTTTGAAATGTAGGAACTGTGCGTAGGAAGCTGCAACACTAAACTTAAATCATTACTCCAAAACACTTTTCTTGATGAAGGAGGATTGTGTAACGTGAGTGAAAGATTTTCCCAAAATGAGAATGACCAATTTCTTAAAGATAAAGAATGGAAAAGTTTGATGCTTATGGTTTTGTGCCTAAATAATAAAATATTACAGTGGTTAAATTTATTTAGTTGCTTTGTTATTTGAAGTGTATGTTAAAAATGTTAACTTTTGCTAGTTTTGTGGTTGCCAAATAAATGTTTTCTTAAAATATTTGAAACGAATTAACTTTATGTTTTAATTCTATTAAACAATGCTTTTCTGGACAGTCATTTCTACAGTGGTTGTTTTTTTTATTTCTTACAATTAAAGCTGAGTTCTATAATTTAGGATATTGTACAAATTAATATATCCTCTTAAAGTAATATTAGACTTTTAGAAATAAATGCCTTAATTTATGATTCTAGAACTTAATAAACTCCCATTCTAATACTGAAAATGGTTAAATTGCTACTTGAATACTTTTCTAACTTACTTTAATTGCTGAATGCCCCTTCTAGGACCGATGCCTTCTTTGGTAGAATATTCAACTAATTTCTTTTTTTGGTGTATGGTTTTTAAGATTCCATTTCTAGTCGTTTTCTGAGTCAGATTCTCCACTGCTGGCGTGGAATTAGTAATCTCTTTCAGTCTTTCACTTTTAAGCTCAAGGAATTCTCATTTCCTGTAACGTCATTGTCTTGAAACTCATTTTCAGCAACTCACTTAATCCTCATTAATATTATAAAACTGACAGGGCTAGACATTACACTGTTACGTATATAAATGAGAATGTAAAAAGGCGGTAACCAAACAGTCTTCTAGATAGACCTTCCTAAGCCGAGTGTTTCTTTAAGTATGGAAAGACTTATTAACGCTAAGAATAGAACGTTTACTGGAATCCACATATTCTGGTATCTACTCCACGGCAATGTACTCTTTCGTAAGAGACTACTCTAGAGTGAACAGAGTTCACTCACTGGAAGATGACAGTGAATACGCAAGATTCTGGATGCCATTGCCCTTATATATTAGTGAGTTTTGATTGCAAAAAGAAATAATTAGAATTTCTGCATTGTTAAATAATTGTGTAGAAAGGAAGTAAATCTGTGACAACAGACAAATCCACTAAAAAAAGGTTATGTAATTTTTGTTTTAAGCTAACATCCTACTAATTTCTTATTAGATTCTAATTTCAGATTTTGATCCGTAATAAACACTAAAAACAAAACATCATTGTATATTATCATTCAATAAAACAATTACTCGCCATACTTTAATGGCTGGAATTACATTACTTAGCAAAATAATTCTCTGCTGGGAAAAGCTGCTGAATTCATCTTCTTGCATTCTAAGAGCAGTTTCAACACAAGAAATCTTATTTGAAGCTTCTACAAAACGTTTTACAAATATTTCATTAAAAAACCTTAATACCCTTTCAGGTTTTTTTAAAAATCAATAATAATAATACGAAAATATAAAATTGAATGGGTGTTTGTTTTTCAGATAAGATCTCTGCAAAATTTTAAACTTCAATTCTAGGAAAGTTGCAAATTGCTGCAAGAATAACGCCAATTTCAGTCATGATTTTTTTAATTTACCGAGCTTTCGACCTAGGGACTAGGTAATCTTTAGGGCTATGGAAATATTTTACAATATAGTTATTGTTATAATGAATTTGTATAAAATTATGTTGTTTACAAAAATTAATTACCTAATTGACAATATATTTTTTATTTGTAAAAATTTTATATGGTCAATAAAGTAAATAATTTTTGTAAATTACATAGCTTTATACAAATTCATTATTACTATATTGTAAAAAATGTTCCACTGTCCCTAGGTCGAAAGCTCGGCAAAATAAAAAAATCATGACTGAAATTGGCGTTATTCTTTACTTCCTTCTGGATTAATGAATCAGTCACCAAAAACAATGAACATTACTGCATGAGCTTTTAATGTGAACGTCTAGAAACCATATTACTCATTTTTGCTAAGTAGAAAAAAATATGTTTGGAGCTTTAATGTTTTTTTTTTTTCCAAACGTAAATATGATCGAAAAACTTTGTTTTTCCCCAAAATAAAGCATGATTATTATTATTATTTTATTTTTTGTTAATTCTGAAGGAAGAAAAGATAGTACTCAAATCAAATGCTAAAAGAACATTGCACATATTGATGGAAAGATTTATCTACACTGATAAGGAGATATTTCCAGAGAAAGATCAACGTTTCACGGCAATTTATAGTAGAGATAAAGAATATCTGTAAGTGACATTTCACAATAAATGTGAAAAAATTTATGTTGGTTTGAATTTTGTAAATGACTTTTCCTTTGCATGCCGATTGATCTACAATTTTTAAGCAAGCATAAATAACTTTTTTGGGAGGAGGGGGGAAATAATTATCTACTGACAAGGAAACTTCACTCTTCTTTGAAAAAGGTTGCACACATTCAAAGCACTTCTATTTGGAAGAAGACATGGTAAACACTTATTTCATTTTCAGAAATCTTACCAAACATTTCACTAACATATGCTAAAATTTATTGGCAACCTTTCTGTTTTCAATATAATAATAAGCCTTAAACCACTTCCAAAATCCGCCTGACTTCCAAGCGGAGATCCCGGGTCTAAAAATGCTGTTCGGAGATAATCCATGCATTGAAAAAAGGCTGCGGCAGTTGATGGACCTTAGATGTCAACGAGTTTTAATGAATGAAGTCTTTATCTGTTCTAAGGTTAAAAATTACAAATTAAATTAAAATATGTATCATTTGAAACAGATTAATTTACACTAGACTTCTTGATTCTAAGATTATAGATTTTTATTTATGTAATGAAAACTACCAACTGTAGGTAAATATTAATATTTCATTGCTTAATAAAATCTATTTCTAATTTTGAAAGAAAGTAATTTTTTAATATGGCGATCTTTTTATTTTAGAAATTAGACCTTTGTGAGCACAGGCCTCTCCCATTCTGAATTACATTCTTCTGCATGGGTAAAGATAGAGAAGAATGTAATATGATGATTCGTTTTTAATTCTTGCGCGTCAACATCTGAGGTCATAGGTTTTCTGAGCATTTTTCAAAGTGCATTGTGATATGAGCATAGATTTCTCGTTACAATACATTAAAGCTGAAGTAGGCAGGATTTGTGAGGAGAAGAAATATCTAAGGATAGACTCTCTAGCAAGGGATATACGGTTGAAAGTCTTATACTCGTAACTATTGAAAGTTGGAACCACTGAGCATTGGGGAAGCTGCTTGACTTATTATTATTTTGAAAATGGAAAAATAAATTGTGTCATGTGTTAGTGAAAGTATAACTTACCTTAGAGCTGGATTACTAGAAATAGCATAAAATGGTTAATGTACTCAACTGCTGTTTATTGCATGCCATATTGTGTTCATCAGCTTGCCGTCTTAAAGGCCTTCCTAATAGAAGAAATTTGCAACTTTTTTTTAATGAACAGGATCAAGCTGATATATATGCTTTATAAATTTTTAAACATTTTAAGCTATTGTTCCACAGCCTAATGAAAATTTTAAATGCACAAAAACCGGACGAAAATATCTCTTCCTTTTTATTTTTGTCGAGCCCCAGTAGGTATTTGAAGAGATTACAAGCAGGAAGTTGCTCCTTGAAAATGTTTGGGTGATCATCTTTCAATAAAAAATTCGAGTGAAAAAGTTGTGATCAAGATTTTAGCAGCCTGTGAGAAAGGCAATCTGTCAAAGGCTTTTATGCTAGCGTTCATCCTTTTTGATGAACGCTAGCATAAAAGCTGTCATGTTGAACCGCATCAATGCCATGCAGGAGGATCCCTCTACCATAACGAATATTCCTTGCAAATTTTAGATTATAAATTTCAGCAGACTAAAAAAAAAAATCCTCAACTTAAGATTGAAGCTTTTTTGAAGATTTAAGCTTTTGTTATCCAAAGCGAAGTGGCTAAATTGCTGGTATATATTTAGTATTTTTATAGAATAATAGAGTTGAGCTCAGTTATCTCAATTTTTCAAGTAGTTGCCACAGAGATTTGAAGCTATTCAACAATATTAACAAAGGGATCAAGGATGTTGCATTTTATAGCAAATATAACTCGATTTCTATCTAGAGGACTAGGAAAATGTTCTGGAAATGTTTCAAGACTTTTAAATGACTTGAAAGCAGTTATCAGAACAAGAGAAGTCTTTTTATTGGCTGTTTGCTAAGTACATAAGGCTTAAAATAATATAAAAAAGTCATTTTATACATTTTTTTTTCGTAACTTAGTTTTTTAAAATTAATCATTGACTTTTTTATACAATTAGGAATTATAAAACTGTCTCTAAGATTAACAAAGATTATATGGCGCTAACACTACATTTCAATCACTGAAATAAAAATTAAATAATGTCCCTCGATTTATCTCCCCGTGGTAATCTATGGGGGAAAGTGAATTAAAAAAAAATTAAATTTCTGCTGATATCCATTTCAGGGAATTAACATCGTTAAACTTTTCAAAATAAGATGGTAATGAAATCAAAAATTATAGGTTTGCGCCTAGGATGATGTATTTTTTTTAAAAAAATGCTGTTATTTTATTAATTATTACTTTATCTGTCATAAAACGCATGTTTTCATCTATCACCAGAAAATGATACATCAGCAGTTTTAAAGTTCTACCTCCACTAACAAAGCACACACGCTAAACTTGCAACCCCTCCGAAAATCAGAATCCAATCAGAATGAAGGAAAACATGCGACTATGACTGATTAAGTCAACGATTTTATCTTGCACTGCAAATCCAACCACTGTTTACATTATTAAATACTAGTTGATAAACTATTGAATAAAAATAATCTATAATTTTATCTTTTTTTAATTTCTTCTAGTTTTGACATAAACGCCCCGCTTTTCTTTACCCAAGCTGTACGTTCAAGAATCGTACAGTTTATATTGGACAGAACACTCTTCGCTAAACCAACTTCTCACGATATGTTTGTCTTTGGAATGGAAAGGTTATTAAACGGTGGCATTTATTCGGCTGCGTATCCGCTACACGATGTAAGTTTTTACTTTAATTATAATATTAGTTTACAGGACAAAGTTCCTATTGATAGCGTAGTTGCTTCTATTTATAATTGATATTTCATTTTTATTTTTTCCATTAAAGATTTGTTATAATGTTAAAAAAAACCAGCGACAGTGTTTTTTTTGGTCTAATGCGAGGCAAATCTAATTCACAAACCAGCTGTAGCATTCTTACATTTACTCATAAATATCAACAATCAGAACTTCAGTTCTCTTTAAAACTATTTTTGAATGACTAATCAAGTGTGAACTAATAAAAGAAAATTTTCTTCTTCTATCAACCCACAAGGGAAAATTGAGAAAAATAAAAAAAAAGTGTAATCAGACTAAAGAATATATTTTTTAATGTTATTGATAGTGTGACTAGTATTTTATGTACTAAATTCAAAAAGATACCGCGTACCTGTCGGGTCTAGCGTACGCTATGAATTTGACCCCCCCAAAAATTAATTTATGAGAAATAATATTAAGAGCAGATGCTACCGTTTCCCGTAACTACAGTTGCTAATGTAGAAAGTTGTTTCGGCTCTGAAGAAAATGAATAAAATAGCTCAGTACAGCAATGAATCAAGAGAGAATTAATTACTTAGCGTATATGTAGATACTGCATTTCTTAAAAATTTCGTCACAAAGAGACAGCTTAATTCTTTCACACACTCAGGAGTTGCTATTAAGACTTTAAACAGCAAATTTGCTGTTTTATTGTTTAGTTTTTTCTAAAAAATTAAAAGGACGATAGTTCGAACAAACAATGCTGAGTAGAAAAGCAGGATTTGAATTAAGCCTATCATGCACTAGGTCTATTCTGACAAAAAATAAATCTTAACGACTACAAATGTAAAATTATTGAGCTAACTCTGCCTTGTTTCTAGGTTCTTAATTTTTGTTTACGTGTAAAATAAAAATCAAATTATCCTATAGTTACCCCTAAAATCAATGTTTTATCCATTCCAGGGTGATCCGAAGACGCCAGGCTCTATGAGGTACTTGTTGTTACATGAATGGGCATCAGTAAATAAATGGCACAGATACCAACCAGTAGACTACATAAAAAGATATTTTGGCGTCAAAATTGGCCTTTATTTTACCTGGCTTGGATTTTATACGCACATGTTAATTCCGGCTTCAATAGCTGGTTTGGGCTGCTTCATTTATAGTTTCATTACAATGCCGGACGACCACCCAAGGTTTGTTAGAAATGGCGGTAAATTGAATAAATAGATGGAGAAACGTATTACATTCATGTGATTTGCATAATGTGTTCTTTTCTCCTCAACAATGCCTTAAATATGTATATCTCTTGCGGGTGCTTTCAATTTGAGAAAACAAGAACCGATTTATGAGGAAGAATTTTTAGTTTTTTCAAATAGAGGATTTTTTTCCCCCAAAAAAAGTAATGTTTTTATTAATTAAATAAAATACGAATTTAACTAAGAAGTATAGAATTAATAACCGGTTTAAAACTAAATAAAAACAAGCACACTAACGTATAAAAATCACTGATAATACACTTAAAACTGCGTACCCACCGACTCTCAATGGATTGTTCAAATCACAGATTTTTCTTAATTTATTTTTTAATAGTTCTACTTCCATTAGATATTTATGTATACATATATATTTATTTTTTTTCAGCAACGAAATTTGTAGCGGACGAGTTGATTTGAAAATGTGTCCCCTCTGTGATAAATTTTGTGGTTATTGGGATCTTAGAGATACATGTCTTCATTCAAAAGTCACTTACCTGTTTGACAATTATACCACTGTGTTCTTTGCCGTTTTTATGTCAGTTTGGGGTAGGTAATTTCAAACGCTATTTGTTTAGATTATAGCCAAACTTACACCATTTCGAAACAAAAAACAAATCAATAAATAATAATCATTATGAATTCCAGCGGTAACATTTTTGGAATTATGGAAAAGGTACAGTGCAGAAATGACACATCGTTGGGATCTAACAGGATTCGACACTAGAGAAGAACAACCCAGACCTCAATATCTAGCCCGATTGGAAAAATTTAAACTCAAAAAACGTCATGTAAACGTCGTTACTGGAGTTACTGAACGAAAAGTTCCGTTCTGGACGATGAAATTTCCAACGACCATTTTGTCTTTTTCTGTTGTATTACTTTTGGTAAAGTATTTATTTTTAATATATTATACTTTATTTTGTGTGCTTTTGAAAATTATTTTCATTAAGAACGTTCTAAAAATAAAGTTTTTGATACCTCCACTTAAGTAAGTCCCTAATTGCTATTAAGTTTTAGTTTACGGCTGAGGATCCCCTTTTCTTCGGAGCAAAAAATGCTGCGTCAGTGGTTTAAAACAATAGTGAAGGAATTGATATTTCCATAAACGACACTTCCCCAAACCCTACCTAATTGCTGTTATCTTGGATTTGGTTTTCAATTCATCGTTGACACTTGACGCTAGTTAAATAACTATCTGAGAGGATGGGACGAAAGTAATCTGTTAGTACATTATCAGTCGCAATAAGTTATGAGAGTATTTCTTTTTTTGTAAATAAAATTCAAAGTTTTGATAGCACAGTGTATGTGTGAAGTAGAAATACTTTTCTTTTCAAAAAAGAAAAGCAATTGAAATTCAAGATAAGCCAGTACATTGCAAATTACTTATAATAGTCTTAACTATTATACAACTTTTTAAATTTATCGACCTAGTATAACCATATTGTTGTAATTTTATCTGTCCTTCCCAGAAACGATTTCATTAGAACCCTATTCTGAAGTTTAGATTTCTGGTAGTCTAATCATCCCGCCGTTAGGTGGAGGTAATGAGGATATGCATGTGCACATACTGATTCAGTGGCAATCAGCTAATGGAAGCATTTCCAACTTATGCAGCCGAAAATCTTGTGATTCTTTCATTTTAGCGCAATTTGATTTACTTTATCTATCCATTCTATCAACAATATTTGAAAATTATTGAAATATATTTTATTTTACAGATTCTTCTAGCATTGGGTTGTGTACTGGGTGTCGTACTATATAGAATGTCAGTTTTAGCAGCATTAAGTGTTTACGGAGATTCGGTTATAACATCTTATGCAATGTTCTTTACATCTACAACTGCTGCAACCATAAATCTTGTCTGCATACTTGGATTCAGTTGGGTAAATTCATGCAAACATTTACACATTTTTGATGAGCACAAAATTTATAATTTATTTATTTTTCATAACTGCTTCTACTGGAGATAGTTTTTTCTTTGCATCAGATTTTCTATTGTTTTCCTGAAATAAATATGTTTACTCCTACAGGATAAACTCCCTGGAAATCTTTGGAGAAAACACTAGGCACACTACATCTTATTCAGTTTAAATTTTCTAAGTAAAACATTTTTCTTCAGGGGGATTCAGCATTTTGTAGCTAAATTTAAGATTTTCAGTTCACATTTATCGTACTTTCAGTAATTTGCACAATAAAGAACTGTGAATTAGAAAAATCTTAATGAAATTACCTGCAGACTGACCTGCTATGTTTTACTTCGAGGGTAATTCGTTCACAAGAGTCAAGACTTGTGGTAGATATGAACCTTTCAGTGCTCCAAAGATAGTCTACGCGATTATTCAAGATTCAAATGACTAGAGTTCTATTTCGTTCTGTATCTCCATTTTCGCATTTGGAGATGTTACAGGGATGTCGGTTGTAGATTGTAGAAGTAGATAAAAAACTGCATTTTCGGCACAATGATAAAAAAAAGTCATTCTGGTGCCTATTTATTAAACAGTGAGATTCTCCTAAATTAGCAGCAATTTTTTTTAGCTCATTTGTGAGAATCAACCTCTTTTAAAGCTTTTATTAAGTTGGGTTTGGATTTGACTCAATTTCAATGCTTACTCGTACATCACCTTTCTTGAAATTTTTCGTCAAATTGCCCCTCCCTCAACTTACAAATTTCTCGAGTGAAGCTATTATACATAAAACTTTTTCTAAAATGAAGTTTAAATAACGCCCGAATTTTAAAAATTAGATACATTCAGCGTAACAGTTTATTATTTTAATTAACTGGTTTAGCCAAAACATGACCAAATAAATATTGTTACATACCGAAAATGAATTCAAGATATTAGTATTAAGTGATAAAAAGTAAATGCTACGTGTATATTTCAAAAAAATCATTCACTTAATGACAGGAAAAAAAGCTACTTCCAACCATGAGTAGAAGTAAAAGCATCCATTAACTTAGGATTTTTTTAACTTGTTTGCCCGTTCCAAGTGCGTAAGCCTACAGTAAATCCTGACCAGATGTAATCAGGTGGCCATCAAAAACAGCTAAAAATTATAATAATAATACTTTTTTGTTTTCTAGGTATATTCATGGATAGCGTTTTATCTAACTGAAATGGAAATCCTAAGAACACAAACTGAATTTGATGATTCCCTCACACTAAAAATGTACTTATTTGAATTTGTTAACTGTTATGCTTCTATCTTCTATATAGCATTTTACAAAGGCAAATTAATTGGCTATCCAGCGAATTACATCAGATTGTTAGGTTATAGACAAGAAGAAGTTAGTGAAAATTATTAATCTTGTCATTTATCAAAGTTTTTTTGTTTTTACTTGGTCTAATGATAAGTTTTATTTTTCTGGTTTTCCTCATATTTTAGTGCAACCCTGGTGGATGTCTATTGGAACTGTGCATTCAACTTTGTATCATAATGGTCGGGAAACAAGCTTTAAATACTAGTTTGGAAATGATCATGCCGTAAGTATTTTAAAGACAAATTGTAATAGTGAATCCTTGGATCACACTATTCATTATTTGGACAGTATAATTTTTTTGCGTTATTTTTCATATCAGGCATGTTAATATTATTACTTGCAAAATAATAAACGCAAATCCCCTCGTTTGTGGAGCATAAAGTTATATTTAAGAAGAGTACCGTGTTACAAGTACAAGGAGAATCTTAAATTTGTTTAATTCTCAATATTATTATAGTTTTTGGTATAATTTAATCATTAATTAAGCTTCTGTGTCGTGTTTAAAAAAAAGAAAAATTTATAGTTCATAAGAAGTTATAGTTCAATCTCTGAGTTTAAATTGCTTTTTCTATATATGATATGAAAACTGGCAGATTTTCATTTATGTTAAAAGTCCTCAAATTTATTTATGAATACTATTTTCTAAGAATTCTCGGAGCTAATAATTAGAGAAAGCAGTGGCTCACTTTTCATACAAAAATTTTTAATTTTAATTTTAGAATGTTACAAAAATGGTGGAAAACAAGATCTTTAAGAAAACATAAAAAAGAAAATCTAAAAGATGAGAAGGACCCACAATGGAGGCAAGATTACGAACTTATCCCATGGGGAAATCGTGATCTCTTTCCGGAATATTTAGAAATGAGTGAGTAGTATTGTTTCTGTTTTTGATCGATTGTATTTTAAATTGTAGAAAACCTTTCAAACGACTTAAGCTTGAAATATTTGCGATTTTCTTTTTTTGTTATTGACTAATCTAACTTTCTTCAATACGACAAATTATTTAGTTTTGCAGTACGGATTTGTCACCATATTTGTATCCGCTTTTCCATTGGCCCCATTGTTTGCTCTCATTAACAACATTATAGAATTGAGATTGGATGCGAAAAAAATTCTCAAATTCCATCGCCGACCAGTGGCCCAACGAGTTCGCAGTATTGGTGTTTGGTATAGAATTCTGGATTCCATCAGTAAATTAGCTGTTGTAACAAATGTAAATTTTTCCTTTTTTTTTATTAAGATTAAGATTTGTTTCTTATTTAAACTGATTATTTTTTAAACAGAAAAAGTTTTTAATACTTTACTTTTCTAGGGATTTATCATTGCATTTACATCTGACTTTGTTCCAAAACTTGTCTATACCCTTACTGTAAGCGAGAATTACTCTTTAGATGGTTTTCTAAATCATTCACTTTCAACTATGGACACCAAAGACCTGGATCTAAAACATCGGCCTAATACAACTTTACACTACTGCAGGTTAGACTTATAATTAAAATTTATGCGAATTTTTGATAAGTGCTATTACATAAAATAATCTTTACAAATCTGATAGTCTTGTAAGGCTTATAAATGGATTGGTACTTCTTTAGAAGTCTTGATGACATGTCACACTAATTACACTGACATCTTTTGATTACATCTTTAAAAGTTAAACATTGGCTCAAGTATTTAATTTCTGATAATATTATTTGGGCAATGAGAGCATACATTACCGTATTGGCTTCTCAAAAAGGTTTTTGCTAAAATTCCCTTAATAGAATTGTCCCGGAAAACTGTTTTGAATCAAAGTATATCAACATCCTTGATCCTTGTGCAATGTATACCTAGTTTCAGGGATGGCATTTTCTATTAAGGGGCCCAGATGCAAGGAACCTTATAGGGCACTAAAATGGTTTTGTGAGGGTAAAAATGATGATGATTATTATTTTTAAATATTGATGAATGAAGGTTTGTAAAAATGTGTTATTTTATAAACAGTTTTATTATAAATCTATTTAATCGCAGTACGTAAATGCTCCAGCATTCATTGTACACAACTGGCAAAGAGGAACATTTAGAGAATTTAGAAAAAAAATAATATATCTAATGCAAATTTGATTAATATAATTAGTCCAACTTATGAATGATTGGTGCATAAAATTGTTACTGCCCGTGAATTAAAATTTTTTTTGTTAAAATTGTTTCAGATATGTGGACTATAGAGAACCTCCATGGGCTACAAATAGATATGAACACACAACAACTTATTGGACAATTTTAGCAGCTCGACTTGCTTTCGTTGTCGTATTTGAGGTCAGTCGAGAAACAAGATCAAACTAATTATTATTATTTGAAGTCTGTGAATGTTCATTATAATAAATAATTACTTGACTAATAAATATATATATATATATTTTTACCAACAGAACATTGTAGTATTTACGGTAATAATGGTCGAGTGGTGTATCCCAGATGTACCTCGTAAACTTAAAGAACAAATTCGAAGAGAAACCTTTATAACTAATGAAATCATTATACATGAAGAAGCAAAACGAACCAGAGGATATAAAGGACTTCCATTATTTTCCAGTAGTTCATCATTAATCCTTGAAGAACAGAACGAACCACCAAATCAAAGTATTAGTAATTCTAAAAATAAAAATTCTGCTAAAAAGTACTCTAGACAACATGATTATAAAGAAAATCCATTATTATCTAGTAGTTCATCCATAACCATTGAAGAACAGAAAGAACCACCAAATCAAAATAATAATAATTATAATAAAAATTACTCTAGACAACAAGATTGGGGTAAATATTTTAGTAGACGGCCAAAAGATGAAGCTTTGGTACACCGGCCGCAAAGTTTTGGTGAGATATCTGAAGTGACTGTGTAATTTTTATTTGGTTTCGTTGCCTTCAAAAAAAAATTGCGCGATATTTAGTTTGCAAAAAGTAATAAAATAGTGAGTAATCCGTCGAACGTAAGATATCTCTTCCTTTTGGTATATCTACTTCAGTTTTTAAAACATAGTACCAAAGATAAAGTATATTTTATAAATAATATGTTAAGGATAAAACGAATAGTGCAATAGCTTCACTTAAAAAGGAAAATGCGCCATAAAATTAAACAATAACATTATATAGATTATTCAAGCTCGTTAAAAAAGTAAAATATATATTAATGGACAGTGCCTTTTTTTAAGTTGCAAAACTTAGAGCTGTCTATAGTTTAAATATCTTATAAAATTGTAAATTCGTCTCTTTGACATTTAAGACATTATGAATGCTTATGTTGCATTAAAATTGTGGTTTTTTTAGATAAGTATGCATGAGTAACCATCAAGGCTAAGCCTGCCTTGCCATTTTTTTCATGCTGGAACAAATTAACAATAACACCTGACCTTTTACAAGAGAAAGAGTTTTACGCTATTCACTTAAAGAAATATAGAAAAATGAGATTACAGTGGTCTAGCCAACTAAATTTTGAAACAGTTTCATTTTTAATCAGTTTACTAATTTTAGATACAGAAATAACAGTATATGGTGCAGCATGGAAATAAAAATGAAATGTCTTAGGGGGTGAGGCAACCAACAAACTATATCTCCCCTCTAGTAACTTCTTCATCTGTACTTATTCATGAATTTGTGTGATGCTGTATGTAATCTTGTTAAGAATCAATTGCTTAGCTCAAATTTTAAGTATTTGATTGTTGTGTACTTTTTATAAAGCTATTGTAGTTACTATCTTTTAAGACAAAAAATTTATTTAAAATGTTTTAAGACAAAATTACAAACTACTCGTTTTAGATCTGACATAATTGTTAGTCTTCATGATTCATTAACTATATTAAAACTAAGCCGGAGTGTTCAAAGTGTTACTTTAACAGCTTAATTGCGATTGCTTAATTGAATGATTAAGTAGGTAGTTTTTAAAGCTTATTTTTTCACATAAAGTGGTTTAATATACCACATTGATAGTTATGCTATTTGTAGAAGTTCAGATTATTCTATAAAAAAATAAAGCTAAATTGTTAAATGAAGCCTATGGACTAAAACAAATACGTAATTCTAACATTACTGCCGTTTTTTTTTTTTGATAAGGAGTGTTGAAGTTTTGAATACAAAATGTTTTGTTTCTAAACAGGCCTAAATGATAATTTTTTGTGATATTTAGCCACCCACATATGTTTCATGTTTTATATTCTCATCAGTTTATTTGTAAGAATTCGTTTTATTTAGTTTAATTGTTATAACTGATCAAAAATCTCTTTTAAATCTCCTTCATTTTTTGAATTATTAGTTGGCATCGCGTTTGTTTTGATTTCTTTGTTCTCTGTCATTGTTATTTGCAAACAATAAAGACACAAGTCCCACTTAACAACTACTTAAGTCTACTTTTAATAATTCTGTATATTAGCGAGATTTAAAATTTAACTATCTAAAGAAGCCGGCCTATGTTTTAAATCAGAGTTAAACCAAAATTTAAGATGTTAACTGTGATATTTTTGATTCTCAAACTAAATTATTATTTGTTTATTATTTTTCTGTCTTTTGTTTTTTTTTTCACTAGTCATTGTTAATCGTAAAAATACCTTTACGTGTGTCTTAAAGTTGTTAAGTTTTATCTCCTCTACATTTAACCTTCCTTAAGTTATAAGTAAAGAGTTTATAGATAAACCACGAGATGCTGTGAACAATATAAAATATAAACAATTATTATTATAGTGAAGTGTACTGGAGATTTCTAATAAGTATGAAAGTATTTTCTTAAGCTCTTAAATAAATATTTATTTTTGTTTGCAATGGTAAGTTGAATAAAAGTATAACAAATTAAAAAAGTTATCTGTGAACTTAATAAAATATAATTTTTATTACAGAAATTTTCGTATTATAATTGAAAAATAAATTTACCCTAATTGTTTTTTCCCCTAGTTGGAACTCTGATACTTTTTTTTAAATTAAATTAAAATATTGGTAAATTCAGCGTTCAAACGTGACGAAAAATTAAAATCAAATTTTTGTGGTATGGCCGTATTGGATTTCAACGCCTGCTTAGCGGCTCTGATACCAAGACTAACACATTCTGGCTCCGTAAAACCTTGTAGGATACCAGAGATAAAACCAGCTGCAGCACTGCAATAGAAAAAACCAAATAATGAATGCTATCGTCAACGAATTGAGCTTTAATACTTCTAACAACATAGATATGTAAAGGGAAATTTACCAATCGCCAGCTCCCACAGCGTTAATTAATTTCTCCTGTGGTGCTGCTGGATAATATCTAACAAAAATTTCTTTGGATTGACTATGAAAATTATCTTTTATTGCTTCATCATGTTTCACTCTGCTTATCATCTTCAACAGAATAAATTGTAAAGCAATTAGTTTGTAAGTAAGATTTTGATTGGTTTTTTCTTTTAGAAATCATACAGTTGCTTCAACAACGTTACTCTAACATACGGTATTGTATGAACTTTTTAGCATTTTAGAAGAAGTGGAAAACGAGGAGTAAGTTCGTGATTTAAAAATCCAACCCTCTCAATTCATCAATTTTTCCCACATGTACAGAGTAAGATAACTTTTTTTCGGGAAAATCCCTTACAAAGAGCGTCATTCATCTTCACTTTTGCCTTTCACTTTCAATTTCCTAGGAGTAAAAAAAAAAAAAAAATCATTCTACAAGTTACATGTCCACCTGGCTTGATCGCCAACAAAGAATTCCAATTCTACCTATAAAAACTATCCGCAAGAAGTGAAAGCAGTGGTAGCCAGAGTGTATAGAGTCGGGCAATCCAAGATTTGACATCTCATCAATCAAATCTAGATAGGCTAATCATAGACTCTTAGGAGGAGATAATTGCAACATTTCTTTTCACAGCTGAGAACATTAAAATGAATTCATTCTAGAATCGTCATCTTCTTAGTCAACCAAGCAGACGTACAAGTCCTGACAAGTCTGCTCAAGAATAGTATAGATACATTTGAAGACCATAACTAGAATTAATCGCTTGGTCGGGGAAGTTTGCTATGAATTGGTTTTATTTAAGAGTCCCGAACTGCCCTTGCTAATATTCTGCAATTGCAAGAATATCATCAAAGAATAGTTGCACAGAAGAATTTATTACTTTTTATGAACATTGTTTTTGAGAAGTTCTGGGATGCTGAGTAATAAAATGATGATTATTTAGATTGCCCTCAAAAAAGGGCTCATCCCCCACCCCTTTAGACCTTTGTTATAACTTTCAACGAATTATTTTGATATAAACCTTTCTTCTTTCGGAAGAATAAGAGAATGAAGACGGGTCTCGGCCAAAAGAAGTCATTATTTCAAAGAAGAATAAAGTTTGTTTCTGCATTTTTGGTAGAATAATTCAAAATAAACATACCAATATTCCATTTCTTCCTAAAGTTATCATGATTACAGGAATGTATTCAGCCAATGGAATTGTTAAATGAGCTAATAGTTTTATCAATGTATTTATATCAGTATCATCGATATTACCACTTATATCGCCGCTTACACCTAAAACAAATAATAAAGATTAATTAATAACAAAATATTTAACAGTAAAAACGTACAGAACATTAGAACCTATAGTTTCATCATATTAAATAAAGAAAGAAGAAGGTATTTACCAACAGTCTTAGCAATGGTGATCAATTCATTCAAATTAGGCGATGTACAAGTTATCGATTTCCACAATTCAGAACTGAAAGGCTTTGCTGCTTTCTTCAATTCTGTCGGCTCAAACCAAACTGAAAATGAAAACAGAATTAAATGCTACAATACAAATTTTATTATTGTTTATTATTTTTTAAGAATAATGAAAACTTTTTTTACTTGGTGTTCTATGTTCAGCAGCCACATTCAGTGTATATAACATACTCTCTTCAGAAAGATTTCCATCCATTACTATCATTGGAGCGTTTATTAAAGCATCTTTGTGTTTAGAAATCTGTAAACATTCGTTATAACGAACTACAGCTTTTTCTAAATGAGAGTTTTAATAGTATTTTATCTATGAAAAATACGGGACAAACATTTAAACCAATAATATTTAAAAAAATATTAAAGCAATCGAAAACACTCTGTCCTGAGGCGGTGGATGATACGTTTATACAGAATAATTTGAACAATAAAAGAAATAACAGCAATTCAAAATGAGTATTTAATGAAGATATACACATCCATTGAACACAAACTAGGAAGAGACGAATAAAATAAAAATTGTATTTTCAGCGTAATGGAATCTATGTATAAAACATAAATCTAGCCAGAGTTAAGTATTAGACAACTAAATATGAAGTAAAACTGAATCTATAACTAATAACTATTGTTATAGTTGCGCTAATAATACTAAATATAAAAGTTTTAATTTAAGGTAGTTACCTTAAGCTAACTTACAATCATAAGTTTTATTATAGGTTTTAGTTATTACATTAGGGCTTTACTTACGGTATTGTGTACTTCTACTTACTAGTAATAAGTTTGACTATTTAGTAGTTAGCTAATTTTTCCTTAAAGCCTTTATTATGATGGCTTCATCATGATACATTACAGTAAAACATTCGAATGTTAGCATAAATACGATTGTAAGAACATTTATGAAAATAAATCACCGTAAGCATAACTTTCGTAAAGTTAAATGACTACGTAAAATCACGATTCATTTTTATAAGTTTCTAATAGTTAACTGTAGTTAATTAATTTGTAGCGGCAAAAGATAACGATTAAACATTGATTTTTTTTATTCAATTAATGTACAAAAGCTTTTAGTTCTTTATGCTAATTTTACTAAAAAAATTAAATATTTATGTAGTAGAGAGAGATAAGAGATAAGAGATAAATATTCTGTATTTATGAAAACATATTACAGTGAGAGGTACAAAATAAACGAAAAAAATAATTCACTGGTGCATAACTGAATACAATTTTCTTCTACTTACCAATCAAAACAAGTAAACACAAATTTTCTGAATTTTAAAACAGATAAAAAATAATTATAAACGTTATTAAGTTGTTGACAGTTTGCAACATCTAATATATCTGCTACATCACTATTTATTACATTTATATTTTTAAACAAAGATTTTCTATAATTGTTATAAGAAGGGCAATATTTTAAGATATGAGCGAGCGTTTCCTTTGCATTTAGATTACAAGTTTGACAATTAATTGTTGTATCTATGACATACTGTTCTCCATTTAAATATATTCTAATTAGATTTATATTACTTAGCCTAAGCTGAATTAATAACCTTTGCTGTTTTATGTTTGAATTACCAATAAAATAAAAAGGAACACAGTCTGTTTGTACAAAAAATCTAAAATCTGGGTTATATTTTGAATTATACACTCACCAGATCCAGGGATTTTAAGTGGTTCGACCATTTCTCTAAAATGTCTTTTTTACACTGTCGGAGCAGATCCGAACTACTAAATCTTACGTCATAATAACCAATTGTATGCAATACTTTGGCAAGATAAGAAAACCAGTGTTTTTGTATTGTATTGTCTTGCTTATATACTTCGAAAAGGCAAATTTTTGGTAGCTCGGAAGAAGACATAGCGAGTACTTTAATCCACCAGTTAAGAGTACGCTCCAGTATTACCACGCGAATATCTTTGCACCCAGTTTCACTTCTAATAAAATGATTAGGGGTGTTTAATGGTAGGTGAAATAGACCTTTAAAAAACGAAACTTGAAGTTTCTCCGGTACTTTCAAATAGTTGATGGACCAAAGTTCAGAAGCATACAGAAGTGTAGCAGCTGAGATTGACTCAAATAATCTAATTTTAGACTCCCATGTGTTTGATTTGGCCTTAATTAAAATTTCCCGAACCTTCGCTAGAGCTTTATTACCCTCAGTAAAGAAGTACTTGGAAGCACACTTAAATGCTCCTGTACATGTAAAAGGAACTCCAAGATAATTATATGTATTAGTGTATTCAATAATTCTATTGTCATAAAAGTCGTAAGTTTAACTCACTTTTTTAGGTTTCCCTTCAGGTGAAACCTTATAGTAAAACCCTCGAAAGTTGGTGAAATTTATGACTGTAAGAAAACTGTGAAAGTAAAACAACAATAAATGAAGCTGACAACTGTAACGATCAATCTTGAACATATGTAAATGTTACAACTGTAAGTAAAATACACAACTAATTGTCATGGGTTCGATTAGTTCGGTACAAATAATTTATTATAAGCAGCTAACTATATTGACTGAAATTGTTTTTTGTTTTTTTTAGATAAATGAATAGATAAAAATGTATTGGTATTAAAATACTTTGAATAATTCAAAAATATTAAATATTTATGTAGTAGTTCACGATTACTATTGTGCAAATTACTAGCAACTATAACTAAAACTAGTACAATTAGTCGTCAATTATTTTTCAGCAACTTATGGTATTTACTAACTGAATTAGTCATGTTAAAGTAACGTTAAAGAATTAATTAATTTAAAAGAAAACTAACTTACCTGACTTGGTGTGATTACAGAGTGTATGCACATATCTCCAACTGCAAGTTTTGCTTCACCAAACTTATCTACTAGAACTGTATAAGATGCAGTTCTTTCCTTGTCATTTACCACCACACCAGTTGAGTCCTGTACACATTAACTTTTATAGAAGATACCAAAAATTTAAATAATAGAAACAAAATTAACGATTGGAAATTAGAGGAGACTCTTACATGCTCTAATAATACAATGGGTTCTTTTTATCTTATTTTTTTTTTGGAATGTCTCTTTTGCCAATCATAATATGAACAACCGGAAGGTGTGAATTGCTTCATTGAAACCCTTTATGCATTGTAAGTGATTTTCAAATTCGGTTAAGCAGAAAAACTATTGGATTAAAGTTATATTTCCACAGAATTCTACAACACGTAACTCTTGCTTAAAGATATAGTAAAAATGCCCAATGTTAGTTCAGTCTTTAAACTGAATTAGCAGATTTGATGAACTATTTTTAAGTTATTCTTGTAAATACCATAGAAATTAAACATCACCCTTCTAATTTAATAGAACGAAAATTTAGTACAAATTTGTAACAATATTTAAACTGAAAAACCTTACCGTGAAAAGGTTGAGCTGGGAATCACAGGTCTGCCATCTAGTGGCCATTATGGAAAGTTAACTATTAGGTAATAGTTCAGCTGTAATCCGATAGATAGGGCGAGAATCGTTTTTAACTGATTTTTCTTGTCATTAAAATATTTTTTTTTTTTTTTTAAATACAAAAAATTACTGCCGTTAAGAAATCATTTAAAAAACTAAATAAATAGAATGTTTTTTTTTGCAATCAATTCGTCTAAAAATACGAGAATTTTTACCGAATAGTTATTTGATTTCAATTAATACACTTGATTCATCAATATAATAAAGAAAAATTTGTTGAATGAATCAAGAGGCAACATCTTTAAAATAAATAATTACTAGAAACGAACATTTAAAACCATATCATGAACATATAAAACTACTTATGTAAGAAAATTAAACTTAGATAGTTAATTTTATCCAACATTGCATGTATGTTTATTGTATATCCTAACAAGTTTCGTACTTAAATCCGAAAGTGGTCAGGCAGAACATAAGCGGCCACGGATATAATAAATATTACATGTTACTACGGATAAAATCAACATAAAAGAATCAACGATATTATCCAGTACTGCAGACTTAACCACGTTTTTATTGTTACCCATTTGCTTTATCATAAACTCGTTTATTTTTGAAGGATCCGCCCAGATGATTTTACTTGATTTAAAAACAATTTTTTTACTTATAATGATTAGGCAGACTGATGTAGATTATGCTTAATTTAATTAACTTTTAGGTAATAGTACGACTGTTATCCAATAGATAGGGCGAGAATTCATTTTTTTAACACTCATTTTAAGTCATTTTCATCTAAAAATTTTTATTTAATTAGGACGTTTCGTGCCAAAACCCAGTATCTATTCTTCTTATACACATTTTTTTTTGTTTTTTAAAAAATAAATTTATAAAATTAAAAAAAATTAATAAAAAATGTTTACAATCTATAAGAAAATTATTCACTTTCTGAGAACGCTTAAAATATAAATTGTAAATTATAAAGTCATATAAACTGACTTACTTTAAAACCTGCCATGAGGTTGTTTAGAAAATATCAAAAGTGCATAAAACAGATTACGTGAAAAGTAATTTTGAAGTAGACGTGTAAGAAACCTTTTCTATCAAATACACTCTTACCTTATGATCAGAAATTGTAAAATAAGTTTGAAAAAGTACAATGTGGCTTCCCTGTTATATTCTTTGTAATTGTTATGATATATTGGGTCTCATTTATATAGTAGGTACGACAGAATAGAATAGAAAAGAAATTTGTTATTCTGGGAGAATTGTCCCCTAAGAATAAATACAGGTACAAATAGAGGCCTTAATAGTTTGGCCTGTGATTAAACAGAAAATAAATAAATAAATAAGTATTTACAAAAAGTGAAAATAAAAATAGCAGCAGAAATTGAGGAAATAAATTAAAACAATTAGAATTTCGGAGGAAGCTGAATAGAAAGGAGATAACTGAATAGACTGGATTTAAAGATAGAAAGGGTAGGAACATGGCGGACAGATGATGGCAAGGAGTTCCAGAGAGAGGTAGCACGTATTAGGAAGGATTTGTCAAAGGATGAGGTACGGTGTGGGGGAATATAGAGATCGGACGAGCGAGATCTGGTATTACGGGAGTGTATCGAGGATTTAAACTTAAGGAGTTGAAAAATATAAGATGGCCTTTGAGACTGGATGACTTGAAAAAGGAAAGAAACCAAAAAATATTGGCGGCGATAGACAGGGAAAAAGCCACTTCAACTCATCGTTGCAGTGCGAAATGCGAGAGTCTCTGGAAATGCTGAATATAGTTCACGAGGCGCTTGAGCTTAGCTTCAAGATCACCAGAAAGACCGCCATACACTAAGCAACCATAGTGGAAATGGGGGAATATAAAAGAGGAAAAGAGGAGTTGTCGGGTCTTAATTGGAAAAAGGTACTGATTTTTGTAAGATGACTGAGACCGCGGTCTATGTAAGGAGGCGAAAAGTTATTTTTTTCATATAATCATCATAAACTGGATTATTATAGATGGTTTCTAGGTTTTGGTCTGAAATGTCTAATTAAATAGAAAATTTCAAACTGTAAGTGGCTATTACGTAACCATATTTAGCCAAGTAATGTTCAATAAGGAAGTTTTATTATTAAGATATTTTGTCCATATTAAACTGCTTACAATATGGTTGAGGCTGTCTAGTAGACAGGCACCAAACTGGTCTGAAGCGACGGCTGACAAGAGAAGCGGAGGAGTTCGGTACAATTTCCCAAGTGCATCGGCCACATTTCTGCCCACTCCTCCTGGAGATTGTCCTATTTTCCCAGGAAGTGTTCGTCCATCTAACTGGAAACAGAGAAAAAAAAAATGGGGATAATTATGAGTTTTACTGATTTTCTTCAAATAATTCTTAATATGAACTGTAGCGTAGCATGAGAGGTGGTCCTGAAGCGGAAGCACAGAGAGTACAAGGGGAGGTGTTTCTTTTTTTATGCAAAACAAGCGCTCATTTGGCGCCTTCGGCTTCTTTCAGTGCACTGTTGGCCTCCTTTCGTAGCAGGTAACACTATCGATCATCAAACAGTGAGCTGTAAGAATCTCATAGATTTTTTTGTTTTGTTATCTACATATGAAGGAGATCTGGCACGGTTCGTTGTTATATTATACATTTCAAACATTTGGATGAGTATTTATTCATAATTGATTTTAGTTTAATTCAGTTAATCCTCATTCTCAGATCTTTTACTCATTTTTATTCATTAAAGATATCATTCTAAATTTCAAATGTTGTTAAATAAGTACATTTAGGTAATACCACTTAACACCTAGAGTAAATGCTGCTGAGATAAATCGTCTAACCTAAAGGCACACCCACTCTACGTGACAAGGTTTTTATAGTTAGCCGTGTAGTACAAATTACAAAGGCAGCCCCCTTTGGTGTGTTTTAGCGGTTAAGGGCCAAAGTACAGCCTTGTTTTAGAACAGCTTGTCAAGGTTTTCAAACTAGGGCTTGGAGGGAATTGTAAAGCAAAGAGACCAAACTTTACCACTACTCTGGTACAGTTTACAGTACACGGCAACATATGCGTTCTTTTTTTTATTTACAATTTATTCTACAATCAATCAAAAAATATGAAACCTACAATTTTTTAAATCAATCAAGCTGAAGAGAAGTGAATGTGGTCTGAATTTAAATTAGTTAAATTTATTAGATATACTTAAATGAAAACTTTCAAAATTAAATTTGTAGTTTATGGAAAGATACTATAAATGATGTGTGTGACCAAAAACTAGAAACTAACCATGAATTAGATCATCTGATTGATTTTTAACTCAGGTGGATCTAAGTACTGCACAGTGTTACCAATATAATTGCCCGGAGCCCTGTTTTGGGGTTCCGAAGTGTGTTAAGACTGCGACCATTAACTTGTGGGTGCAGAGTAGGTCTCAGGAGTGATGGCTTGCCACCACTGGGCAGAGACAGGCGAAGGAATTTATTAAAGGCTATTCAACAAGGCTGACTGCAGAATTAATCCGTCAAGGCCGCGTGGGGCTAATAAGGATGATTGTAGGCCTATTAACTAGGCCCCAGAAAACACATGCATCGCATGGGCACCTGGTGGATGATAGCCTCTGTAGGCTGTGTCAGGAGCAGGAGGAAATGGCACTGCACGGTGTTGTGTCAGTGTGAGGGGCTTGTGTGGCTAAGGATGTTACTCCTTGGGGAGGAAAAACCGAGGCCTGTGAGCTTTACCCAAGAATCGCTCTCCAGCATTAAGAGTCTGATCAAAAGGACAGGGTCTGGAGCGTGAGCTTTAGAGTGAGGGGAGCCACAATAGGTCCAAAGGGGTCGCTGTGGCGTAGGCCTTGAGGCCGCCCTAGTCTAATCTAATCTAATCTATCAATATAATTGCACTTTTCACAATTTACAATTGGTTTAACTCTATTTACAAACTATCGTCTAGTTTAAATTGTTACAAAATTTTACTAGTTGATGTTGATGCCCCCTCTACAATTTCCCTTGTCCAGTGGCGAGATGCGAATATTTATAGCCCAAGGATACTGCTAGACTTTTTTAAAGTGAGATTAGCAGCACAGAGAGAGAGGGTAGAATAAGGGAATACTGCTGACGAAGGTGTAGCGCAATGGGGGTTTTTATTCCTTTCACCTGGCCCCAGAATCAGCACACAACAATTTATACTACTGATAAATTTTTAATTGCAGTCTTAAGTAATAAATTTCAGTTTTTTTTATAAGTCAATTAAAAATCTTTTTATATCCTCTATAAAACTGAATTAATAAAATAATCCAGAATAGTAATATAAGCAACGATAAGGCATTGATTGCGACCAACAAACCTCGCGTGACCTAATGAATCAGAAGCCACGATATCAGCAGCGAACAGAAGCTAGTTCAACAGACAAAAGGATTATCGTACAGAGGGGGGGAGGGGTTAGCTAAAAAGCAATAACAACTGGAGGGTGCATTCTGTGCATAGATTTCAAGGAATTACCGATAGTAATTCACTCAAAGCATACATGCAATTTTACGATAAGATCAAAATAAAGGAGAAAAAAATGATCCTAGTTTAAATTAACTACAATAAAAGATAATAATAAATAGTTACAGTTACCAACCGCTAGATCTATACCGGTAAAATTTTATTAAACCTTTCATTACCACCAGCTATACACATAGTACCTAGGTTCCAGTTTAATTTCCGATAAATAACTATCGTTCAATTAATCGATTAATCTTAAATTGATTGAAAGTGTTCAATTTTAAATGAAATTATCTGACTAGCAAATATTTTATAGCAATAAATTTTACTGTAGAGCCCACTAGATATTGTTACGTGTATATACTTTCATTGCACAACTCGATTAACTTCATAAAACAAAACAAATGGAGAAATACGATGAAATAATGTACATTGTTTTTTGTAATTCCGTTTATAATATAAATTTAACGTTGTCATGTAGCGGCTGCTATTGTATTTGAGTTGAATTATTGCAACGATTTACATTACGGGAACTCTGTGTTAATCAAAATGGCTTCTGAAATAAATTATTTATGTTTTTTAATGGCCAAACATTAATGGTGATAATCTTTATTATTTGAGGACATTTATTATAAATATAAAAAGCTATGACTGAACCAAATGCTTTGATACTTAAATTTAAGATCATTTCAAAAAGTGGAGTTAATCGATTTGTGCAAGAAACGGCTCAATATATGGGATTAGATTTGGTCAACATCAAAAATATTTTTCACTGCAACAATTCCTATTGTAAGTAACTGTCACTAATAAATGGTTTGTTGCGACAATAAGCAGACTGAGAGAGCGAACCACGCGGTGTGCGGAGATCGTATCTTCACAGGATCAACAAAAGGTCCTCGTAGGATTTCAGACATATGTTGTAATAATGATATGTCCACGTTATATACTAGAAAGGAAACGAATGTTTCGACGACTTATACAGGTATTTAGATGCATCATTTAGCTACGAAGACATAGTATTCTCCACCAACATCCATGTGCTTAAGTCTATAGCAGAGCTAGCAAAGAAATATGAAGTGTATTTAAAAGTTATAGCCGATGAATGGAAGAAAATGATTAGAGAAGGATTACGGTGATTTCAATTTTGGTTAAGCTATAAGGATGGCAGGGATATAGAGTACTGATCTATCCATTAGTTGTAAGTTTGTATGTAAATAGTTGTATATAGTAGAGGGATGAATGTGTGAAGCGAATGTATTTATAAGAGTGAGTGATATTCTAGTGATAAGCACCTAGACGATGCTGGCTGTATGGCGGAAGCCAATGCCAAAAAAAAAAAATAAGTACCAACTGAGTATAGTTATTGTATTCTACAATATTGAGGGAGACGTGTGGATTTTCATTCACCAGATCAATGTGGTCCACAAGAGGATAGTGTGTACAGCATCTGGGAGTTCCATTCTTCCTTAAAATGTTCCCTTTCTTTCCACAACCATTTCTATTATTTAGAAGATAAGGTCACAAAACATTAGAAGTACAGGCTACATACAGAGGTTGGGCAAGCTTGTATAGAGCAGCAATAAAACTTCAATTCTAATTAAATTTTGTACATCAACATTATCTATTTTCTTCAAAATTTTAAAAGCATGATGATTTTTTTGTCATCTGTGCCGCTCTCCTAGTCTTTCAATTGAAAGTTTACTGTTTTCCAAATTAGTTCCATCATATACTTGACAGATTTCACCGTATAAAGAAATGTATGATAACTAACCGTCATTTTCATAGGATTATAAAGTTAGACTGAAAAAATATTGACGTAATGATAAACAGAAAGATTTGTGGGCTTAATAATTTACTTATCTACAACTTGTATTAAATTGATAATTTATAATAAATAAAAGCGGAAATAAGTAGGGCTTCATTTTTCAAATTTCAATAAAATGTACGAACAAGTCAGCAACATGCAATAAATTATGATTACCGGTATTTCCGGTATTTATCTTTGTTTAAACAGATAAACTAATAGGTGCCCAGAGGTGTGGCCTCTGGAGTGATTCTGATTACCATATAACCTGCCATATTCAAATAGAAATATAAAATATTTCTAATGAGTAAGTACTTTAAATTATTTTTACAAGGAGTGATTTATACGGGAGGTAATACTAGTTTTAACTATTTTAATCTGATACTTTTATTAAGGATTATAATTCCACTTTATGCACATGAATAAAAAATTTAATTTTTTATTTGTAGATATTTCTTTAATGGTATTCTACCGCCTACTGTGACACAAACTGAAGTATTTGATCTCATTGTGAGACCAAGATTAGAAGAAGTATTGCAAGGAAATGAAACATTGCTTTTTGCCTATAGTACTACAGGTTCTGGAAAAACCTTTACAATACAAGGTAAAAAAGTTAAAGTATAGTTTATATTAAAAGGAAAAACCAGTGACTTTAAAGATTTGGAGCGTAGGGCCGGTTGGGTCCTTTAAAATTGATAAAGATAAAAGAGATTTACCGTGCCGAACCCTTGTGATGGTAATATAGAAAAGGACCTCTCCCTCTACTTTTTTTTTGAGCTGATGATTCGGTCTAGTCATACAATGCCAAAAATCTCAAATTCCAGAGCAGTGATTGAAGAGTTTTTGAACAGAATATGTATTCTTTGAAAAGAAAGTATGGGGAAAGAATGACGAGAATGTGAGGCGTGTTGACTCATTGAAAGTAAATTTTTAAGAGAATAATTGCATTTACCTAGAATTACAAAAAATAGTAATCCCCTTAGAAAGTAATCTAGAAAAAGATTCATAAAATATATATTTCTTTCATTAGTCCTCATACTTTCACTTTAATAGACGTCCATCATCATATCTGAGAGGAATCCCACGGAAGAGACATTTCATACTTCTCTTAGTTCATCATAAAACTATAAAATTTCCTTTTGTTTAATACAAACGTGTGCACTATTTCTATTAATTCCTGCAGCTCCATCTAAAATAATTAAATAAGCACTCCTTTTCTCTTGTAATTTCAGTAAAGTAACCATAGTTATTCGTTACTACATTTTAATACATATTTGCTGACAAGTACTTTACATAAAATATGTATACTTTACCACTTTTCTAAAAAATTGCGTGGAAGAAATTTAAAAAGCTAGAAATTTATGCAGTAGTAAAGCATTAATAATATGTAATTAATAATTAATCTAGTTTGTTAATATTAAATGTTAATGTAGTTTTCTTCAATTACACTGTTAATCTAGGTGTTCTCCCCACAATGTAATATATGTGTAATATAAAATAGATTTGCATATTCTTAGTTGGATATAAAACTTCTTTACAACAAGTACTCAATTAAAGGGCTACATTAAATTAAAGTTTGAAAATGAATGAATTATAATAACAAGTATTATTTATTTGTTACTATGTAATTTATGCCCACTTAAGACGAATTCAAGACTGAAATTTCGTTTTAACTCCGTAATTCAAATTACCACAGTAAAAGACCAACTCCAACTGTCCCTTTTTCTTCCTTAATGTGCGAGTGAATTTGGTGATTATTCAGAATAAAGATAAATCACAAGAATAATTTAGAATAGAGTTAAAATGAAATGCCTTTTTTATACTAACTATGATGATGAGATACATCTTTTATTATTATAACAGAAAAATTTTAATGGTTGATAAAAGGCCAGCACAGGGGTCTGTGACATCTAATACTTCTAAAAATTATGATTCTAGAAGTATGAATGAAATGGTGGGTACTTGCTGATTTTATAGACTGATGATAGAATCATTCTAGAAATGTGATATTTAAGGTTTGAGGAGTAACTCATGCTGAATGTGTAAAGAAATCTAATATAAAGAGATCAGCTGAAGGTTTTTGAATGAATGGCTGTGTTAAAGGGAAGATACTGTCACAATCTTCTAAATTAATGTTATATCTATTTAATTTAAAGGGAAAGGATCCGAACCAGGAATCATACCAAGAGTCCTCTATGTAATATTCGCTAGTATTGACGAATATAAGGATACTTATAATTACCTGTGCCCTTCCCAGTCGATCGGCGTGTCTATACTAACCAGAACAATGGTGAATAAAATGGAAAAAGAAAAAGAAAGCATACTGGAACTTTCTCAAAACATTATGTTGAAAATAGTAAGCACTTTATGATAGATTCATTCATGTAGAGGATGTGTTATTAGACTTTTTGCATTCCTTTACTACGGACAAGTATTACCATTTTTTTTTAGATCAGCAAATCAGGCAGTGTTAACGACACAATTCGTAAGAAAATACGATCAATCTAACTCGTAATTTTTGAATTATTATTACATTTAATATTTACTTTCACTTTTTGATTGTTAATACTTAGGTGCCACATCTTATAGTGAAATGGAGGAAACATTGAAAAACATTGAATGCTTACGAATAGAAAAAGACCTTGTTTGTTTATATTCAGTGTGGTTATCTTTTATAGAAGTGTATAATGAATGCATTTATGATCTATTCGTAAATAGTGCGGAAAAAATTCCTTTAAAACTTGCCATAGATGAGCTTAAAATCAGTTATGTGAAAGGTAAATATTTTTACTTAAAAAATGTAGAATATACCTTAGAAGCTCAGACTTATCAGGTCCATAGAGTTCGAAAAAATGAGTTTATAAAAATGTGACAATGCACGCGTTCAGTAAGGACAACACAACTGAGAAACGGAAAGACGCTAAAAAACGCCTAGATCTTTGTTTTAAAACTGTCCGTTCGTCAATAACTGCACGAAAAATGAGCCCAACACAACTGAGAATAGATGGAGTGCTTTGAACCTAATGTTTAATTTATCCATCTATTATATATACTTGATAAATTACAAAGTGCAGTTGGCCATTGAAAGAAAGATATGCACAAACTTTTGTTCTATCTTGGATAATTGGTGATAATTCTCTAGTGACACTTTTAAATTTATACATTTCATAATTAATTAGTTTAAGTATTTCTTATGTAGGTGCAAAATATATATGTGTTTCATCTTGGGAAGAAGCTTATCAATTATATTTATTTGGAAAGCACAATCTACACGTATCTCCAACTACACAGAATAAAAATTCTAGTCGGTCTCATTGTGTGTTCAGCATTAAGATAATTAAACGACCCCATCAAGAAGACGGCACATACTACAGCGTTTCTAGGTAAATATTGGCACTTTTATTTTAATTATAAACGGGTATTAGTATATTAACAAAGAGATTCAAAAGAATTTAATGATCTTCAAGTCGATCATGTAGATTGTAAACTGAAGAGAAAATGACCAAAAAAAAAAAACAAAAACAAATGTATGCGTCCTAAAATATCTATTGTTACTACCTTATTATTATTTTGTATTTGAGGCGCGTCAACATCTGAGGTTATTGGCGCCAGTGGAAAGCATAATCTCCAAAGCCCTTCTGAGCCTTCCCCTCCAAAAAAACAACAGCAACTGTTTCCTCTGATGAAAATGCAGTATATGCCAGAGTAACCTAAGAATCACAGCTGTCCGAACAAACCGAACAACCAACAGTCTTTGCTCCTCCATCGTTTACCTATTCCTAGCAAAGATACTAAACCTACTATCCTCACACCTTTCACAATGCGCCATAAGATGGATAGAAACATCTATCCATCACCTATCCAGGTGTTTCTTCTACTGTATCATTCACTACATAAAAGATTTGCACGAAAGATCGGGCATGGCCATTGTATACAGGTTACGTCTTAAACCACACTGTGCATTGTAATCAAACAAGATTTACAAAGGATTCACCAGCATCTCACAATGTCCCCCATTCGGACCCCGATTCATCAATTTGGACTGTCTACATTCTAGAGTTCAGCCATAAGGATGAATGCTGCGATTTATATGTAAAACGTGATGAGGGAAAATAAGAAAATAATTCATTAATATAATTATTTTAATATGTATTTAATACTAAGTAATATTCCCAATTCCATAAAGACAAGAATAACTTTTCATTTAAACGGAAATCAATGGAACAATTCTAAATATTATACTTTTGTGCATAAATAAATCAATTTTCCTTGCTTGCAAGTACTAGAAAATGTTACGCTTGCAAGTTTCCACAACTATTTACCAATTGACAAAATGATCTGAAATATCAAATATAAGTATAAAAATTATCTACAAAATTGTGACAAAGAAATTAATAAAAGATAAATAAACTTAAAAAAATCAATTTACCTTAAAAATTATCAAAACTTAAAATTTTTAAACATTCAGTTTCATTTATATTATGTAATATATATACAATATATTACAAGGGAATTAACTAAATAAGAAAGTAATCAACCAATACTCAGTAATCAATTAAAGATTATAATTAGGTAGATAGTAAACTGTAATAAGTTATTGAAGAGATAATAATTACTGCAAATATTTCATTTATGTTAGGTAAAAATAATGTACAATTTATTTAGAATATAAGGCAGAAATTCAATAGTTTCAAATTCACTGCTAAAAGCTACTATTTCCATGCAATGGAAATGAGTCTCTGAACTAACATTAAGTGATTTCTTAAAATATTATTATAATCATATTATAGGAAGCACTGGTAGCGGAGTGCCTCACCTCGCTCTCAGCGGGTAGCATTATTTGGATGGACTTTACCCTGTCGGGTTAAATCTACCTATCTACCTGGTTACAAATCAGTCACGTAAAGAACAGGATAAACAAATGGTACCATTTAGAGAATCGAAATTAACTCAACTATTTCAACATGCTCTGTTCGGAAATGCCGGAATAACGATGATTACGAATATATCACAAAGTGGCGAGTTAACATCAGAAACTCAACAAGTATTAAAATCTACCGCAGTTGCTATGAAAATTAAAACAAAACCATTTATGGAAAAAGTTATAAGCAAAAGAAAGTCTGTATTTGCTGATTATTGTTCAACAAGAATAGACGACCTGCATGCCATTACAAGTAAGAATTTCTATTTACTAATTTGGTAAAACCTAAGCATGGGACTCTAATAACCGCTTTCTAGATCACAGTTTTAACATCCTCGGGCTGCTTGGCCTTCATAAAATGAGACTAGAGATCTGGTAATGTATTAAAAAAAAATAAATGTTTTTGAGGCTTTCTAAGTTTGAATTTTTTTCCTAAACAAGAAGATATTGCACAAGTCTAATTCATAAAATTAATCGTTTATTTGATCATATGAACAGATCGTAAAGTTGCTCGTTAAATGGACGTTGGTTAACAGCACCATTCTGAAACTACTTTATTTCAACTTATTTAACCAAGTTAATTCTTTTTATTAAAGGTGACACAGACGAAGGAGTGGGAAGTTCTTTAGGCTGTAACAATTGTCTTGTAAGTTCCTCTTTTAGAAATTTATTCTATTATAATTAAATAAAAATTTAAAACATTAAAAGTTTTCAAAAAAGATTTACATTCTGCTACTAGGAATACAAAAAAGAGATTGAACTACTGCAACAAAGTATAGCCCAAAAAGACGTAGATATTCAAGAATTTAAGGAATTTTTTAAAAACCGTGTTGTAAAGATTCGAACAGAATGTTGGACTCAATCAATTCAAATTTTAGATGAAACATTTAGACAAAACAGGTATGTTTGGTGTTATGTGGATGCTTTCTTGATTTTATTTTATTTTGTAAATTTAAGTTGGAATGATTTAACACTATTTATGTTTCTCCTCTCTTTAATAGTGCCAGAATTGAAATAATCAAAGAGGAACATCACAAAGAAATGCAAGAGCTTAAAAAATCTTATAGAGAACTGTATGAAAAGAAAGAAAAAAAACAACTGTCACCAATACGTCCTGTAAGATATCAATATTTATATTGATTTATTTTATACATTATTCTTAGTATGAAAGAGTAGTTTTCGGTAAAACTTGTTTTGGAGGGGTTACTCTCAATAATGGTCTGTCTCATTAAAATACATAAAAGCAGTAAGCGTAAACTTAATAATGATTTTGTTACCTTCTCTTTTGGTAAAATCAACCGGATGTGCTTAAATTTTTGTTTAAATCTATTACGTTAATGAGTGTACAAACTACATTAAGGTCTTTTAATGGTACAACTTCTAAAGAGAAGTGTGGCAAATAGTTCTTTCATGTACACCAGACCACAGACCACTTAGATACTCTTAGGAGGGCACACAGCTGTGTCTTCCACGTGAAGATCCCGCGTTGGAGTTCAATGCCTTCCTTTAGACTGTACTCTTCTTAAGAGCCTTATACGTCCGGAGGTCGACAGTGCAGTGAAACTTTTAAAAATAGCTTTAATATTATTAATTAGGAAATTAATTATTATTATTTTTTTTTAGAATGTCCATTCTGGAGAATTTTCTGAAAGCCCTCAGTCGCAGAAACCAATATATACAAATGAAATTATTGCAACTTTGCGACTTGTTTGGCATTGGAAATTGTCAAGAAGAAGATGATGAATTTAATGAAACAGAAGAAATATTAGAGAAACTAATTGTAGCAGCCCAAACAAGAGCTGCTAATAAAGTAGTAATTGTAAGAAAGAAAAGTTATTATTTAATGAGTACTTAGAGCATGACAAGTCCAACAGTAAAGCCAAGTTGATTGTTGGCCTTCTTCAGGAGCTTATCCATTTGCTCTTTGGCCATCCTATGACCATTCTCACATACTTGACTTTCTGTCTTTCCCATTAGTCGGTCGCAATTTCTTTAATACTAGGCCATCTCCCTTAATGTGCCCTAACAAAACATTATTCTCTAAATTTATCAGGCGCAAAATTTGGGTCAATGCTGACCAACTTAACTTCATATCTATACAATTTTCGACGAGCCAAACCAAATTAGTTGAACATTATTATATGTATATATCAACAAATTACAATTATCCTTGTCAAAGATAGATTAATAAGTTTGTTATTACTAAGTCAGAAACTGTAGAGTGAGACGAAAACATAATTGAAGTGGGATTCTCTACAACAAACTTATTAATCTATCACTGATGATGAATAAAAGCCCGAAGCTGGTTAGGGATACAATAAACATGCATGCTGCGACAGGATAAATTCGGCAATATTTCTAGTTCAGCATTCAGTCTTGCCTTTCTGACTGTAGTTCTTCACAGCTATACAAATTTCAGTCATGTATTTACTTTTTTTAATGTAATGAAAAAGCTGATTTTATTTTTATTACTTCATCTTTATCTGTATATCATACTCTTTCTTTAGATAATAAAAAATAATAATAATTTAATTTTTAGGAGAGATAAGACCAACAAATAAATCAACTGCAAGCACAAATCACTCAATTGCAGAAGAATATTATCTGTACTGTTGAAAATTTTGGGCTGGACTGCAAATCTAAAGAAGATGGCAATCCAGTAGACCATGAAGACCTTTTAGATAGACTCTGTGAAGCCTACAACCAGGCAAAAGCAGAAGTTCAGGTTAGAATTTTAGTATTATAACTGTTATTTTTTATTCAGTATTAGAATTTGATTTCAATGGAAAGCTCTAGTTATCTAGAATTATTGAATTCAATCTATTATTGAATAGCTAGAATTATTTCTATGTCAGATTTCTCTCTCTTTTATCCAACCGAATATTGAAATATTTCAATCGTGCAGATAAAAATACGTTCTAAGACCGCCAGAATACGAAAAACTGGTTAATACGAACTATTCTGGGTCTTTAAAGACATATTAAGCCCCAAAATGCAAAAAGTTCTTCTATTCTTTAGATTTTTAATATTATAAGTCTTTTTAGAATTTAAAAGTACTAAACTATCGAGTTTTAGCCACAGCATCTTCAAATTTCGTCGTCGCTCTTAAATAAGCAGATCTATGTTATTTATCAGAATATTCTGTACAATGTGATGTAATACTTCATTATTATTAATTTTCTTTGCGAAGTGCTCTATTTTCTCAAAAATGATATTGAGCTTCAGAAGATATGTTAAATTGAGTGAATAACAGAATAACTGTAAAATACTATTTTCAGGAAAGCAAACTATTAGGATCACAAAACTGAAGAACTGACCCGGGACGTGGATAATCTTTCGGCTCTTCTAGCTGCGAAAAGCCAAGAACACTATCCTGTTGAGGTAAAAAAATATTAAAAGTTTATTAGTATACTTAGTTTATAATAATTAATTAAAAAAATCAAACTACATATTACATTTTTCTTTAAATGTAGCAAGCTGAAGCAGATGCATGTGCAGCAGCATTAGGCAAACTGACCCTAGAAGATAAAAGATGGATCTGAACAAGTTATTCAATGTGATAAAGGATTTTCCGTTAGTTACCTGTAATTATAAAAAATATTTACAATGAAATAACAGATTGAAATAGAGCATAGTTAAAAAACTATAAAAGAGAGTTGTTTAAAATACCACGAGCTTATTAACAAGACCTAGCAGCCAGAGGATGTTAAAATTGTGATCTAGAAAGCGGTTATTAGAGTTCCATGCTTAGGTTTTACCAAATTAGTAAATAGAAATTCTTACTTGTAATGGCATGCAGGTCATCTATTCTTGTTGAACAATAATCAGCAAATACAGACTTCCTTTTGCTTATAACTTTTTTCACAAATGGTTTTGCTTTAATTTTCATAGCAACTGCGGTAGATTTTAAAACTAATGTTTCCGATGTTAACTCATCACTTTGTGATATATTCGTTATCATTGTTATTCCGCTATTTCCTAACAAAGCATGTTGAAATAGTTGAGTTAATTTCGACTCTCTAAACGGTACCATTTGTTTTTCCTGTTCTTTAAACCTCAGGAGGCCTTCATTGGTTACGATATTGCCACTGCGCAAGGTTTTAATTCAATTCCTCAAATCAGTCAAATCAGAATTATTTCTCAGATTAGACTAGCTTCTAAAAAATCTGTTCTATTATTTATTAATGGACGGAAACACACATTTTTTCCTGAAAGCCAATGTAAATTGTGTAATGAGGCTGTTTCTAAGGACGATCTTTGTCATTTCTTTACAGAATGTAAGATTTTAGATTGGCTGGGAAATGAATTCTTACTATTTCATTTTCAAGAGGAGCAGGTTTCTAACTTAGTCCAATTTGAAAAATTATTGTGCTTAGATGATATCAAAGCAAACAATATTTGTAAATTTACTATCGAGGTAATAAGAGTAAGATCAATATTATTGTAGGGCTTAAACATGTACTATAGTTGTCTCTTTTGTGCTTTTGTGTTTGAATTATTCTCTGACATAACATTCATTTCTTCAAAATGTCATTATAATTATTGTCATTTATCTATATGTTAAGATGCTGAAAATTTCCATTATATTGTCTAAATAAGGTTTTTTTTTAAACCCATGTGTATTTTTTATGTAAATTTCGCTATTTTACAGGATTTCAAAGAACCCAGCACTAGTGTCAAATTGATATTTTGTAATGTTTATATGTTATCTGCTTTGTATGCTCACGCCCTTGCTATGGTGAAAACTTGAAAGCAATAAATTTATTATTATTATCCTGTTCTTTACGTGACTGATTCGCTCTATAAATAAAAACAAAAAAATAAAAAGGTCCATTAAATAAAATAAATGAAATTTGTTTGTTTCTGGTATTTTACGCTGATAGACGCATCTAAGGGAAGGTGTATAAACCTTCAGATTCTTGAAAAGGGAAATGTTTTGCCATAATTTGTTTCCAATACATTTTAACGTGTCCCTACACTATATAGGAAATTCTGTCAATATTAAATGGCAATTCTCCTACATCTTTATAGAAACATAAATCTATCTATTGTTATAGTCAAAAAAGTTGTTAAAGAAAAAAGTAGTAGTGCATTATCACTACGGTGACCATTATTTTTGTATCAAAAAACAGGACAAGGAGCAAAAAAGCATAAAAATATTAATACGTTTATTAACACGAGATCGGTTATTACAAAACAATGGCCATATAATGTGGCCCATATTCAGCCGAAACTGAGCCACTACTTGAACTATACACGTATTAATTAGTAACAAAATGTAAATAGTAACTCTTGTAACATTTACCGATCGTTGTTTGCACTAGTCGACTAGTCTACTCTGTCGGTAAAACAAGTTGTGTTTCACGCTAAAGGTTCGTCCAAAAGTTAATGTACACAGAAAATTTTTTTTCTAAACGATTATTTGCGAACTTAATTATTATACATTTATACTATGTATATTTTTACATTCAAAAATTAAATTTGAGTATAATTTAAATTTCATTGAAAAACAGTACAAATAAATAAAAAACAGGACATTTATGCTTTAAAAAAAAAAAAGGACAGCTTCTTAAAAAACAGTACTGTCCTGCCAAAAACAGTACGAATGGTCACCGTAATTATTACCATCCCATTGCACCATCACAAAGTACTCTCTAATAAATGAATTAAAAAATATTTGAAGTTTAAATAAAATGTTTGTTTTAGTTAAAATTTCATGAAATCCAATCTAAGTCAATGAATAATAATTTTTAATATTTGTTTTACAAAACATATGTTTGTAGAACCTCACGGCCATGTTTGTTCGTAGCGGCCATTTTGCCAGTTTTACTCGTCTTGGCAACATCGTAGTTGCTAGTTGAATTCGTTTTTTTAAATTAAAATTGAAAGTACAAGAAATGACAAAAAAATTATTAATGTAATTTCATTTAATGATGACGCTTTTTAAATTACTATATACATTAGAAATTTAGTGCTCAAATCGAAATAAGTAGACTTTAAGTGTTAGTTATTTAATTTGTTGTTCGAAATTAGAATCGGGCTACAGACTTTGATATTAATAAAACATGCCATCACAAAGCTGAAATAAAATAATACTTTTAAAAGTTTTTGTCTTTTTTTGTTAAGGAGAAGGTATGGATTAATTATTTACAGAACTCAAAAGTTTGGGTTCAACAGAAGGTTAGCTAACTTAAATTTTATGGACGTATTTAGGCTAATTGTAATTTTTCAATAAACGAACAATAAAAAAAATATATGGAGTCTTCCGAGGGCAATTTTGTAAGTTAAAGGAATTTATTTTGAAGCTCATACTGTGCATTCCGAAACCACTACTCAACTAGTTGGTACATAACAAAACAGATGTAACGATTCAATGATTTCCTCTTCTGAAAGAACGAATTGTAAACCACCAGTAAGTGCTTCTTTTGCTCCTATATATACGTCTCTGGGCTTTTTAGTCATTAATCTCCCCCATATCAAGCCTCTCTTTGCTGTGGTTTTGCTGGTTCAGTGAAGGTTTCCAACTCTTCCTCTGCATCTCTTTTCCACCAATCACCAATAAATCCAGTTGCGACTATTCTTCGCTCCCATACAATCCACTCATAACTTCAACCATTTTCACTGTCCAGCGATTCTGCGCAGGATCTCTAAGGCTAAGAAAGAAAAAAGAATCTTGCCAAAGAATAAAACAGGTCTTTTATATTCCGAGGATAGCTCTACAACTATCCCCTACTCATAAACAGCTACCGTAACATGATCTAAGCCATTCTGAGGTCTACTTTTGGATATAGGAATTCATTTTGGAGCCCCTACTGTTCCTTCCGAAACACTACCCAACTGGTTGGCACTTAACAAAACAGACCTAACGATTTAATGATTTCCTGTTTTGAAAGAACGAATGAATTGTAAACCACCAGTTAGTGCTTCTTTTGCTCCTATATAAACGTCGCTGGGCTTTACAGTCATTAATCTCCCCTACATCAAGCCTCTGCTGTGGTTTTCCTGGTTCAATGAAGGTTACCAACTCTTCCTCTACATCTCTTTTCCACCAATCACCGATCTTTCTTTTATAAATCCAGTTGCGACTGTTCTTCGCTTCCATTCAATCCACTCATAACTTCAACCATTTTCACTATCAAGCGATTTTGCGCAGGATCTCTAAGGTTAAGAAAGAAATAAGAATGTTGCCAAAGAAAAAACAGGTCTTTTATATTCCGAGGATAGCTCTACAATTAGCCTCTATTCATAAAAAACTACCGTAACATGATCTAAGCCATTCTGAGGTCTACTTCTTCCAACAGATCAGAGCTAACTTTGACATCGATAATCTTCGCAACCAATTTTCTCTGCGCCTAAAAAACAAAAGAATCATCGGAACTATTTTTTTCTTGTCTGGAGGCTCTCACAGATGGCCAGGGGAAATTCTAGCTCGATGTTTTTGCATAAATCTCCATTAGTGGTATAATTTCGATTTTAACTTCAATAATTTGGGACCGTTTAAAACGTTCTATGTTTCCAAACCTCACATTCAAATCAATACAATGTGTTATGTGATTTACTCCAAAGTCATAAACTTAACTGAAGGATCTGTAATTCAAAGTATTTTTAAAAAAAAAATCAAAATTAACTATGGCAACACATAAACGCACTGCATATTAGTCTGTTTGTCTTCAGAAAGGGGCTCTTTCCGCATTATCCCCCAATCACCGTGCAGTTTGTTATGAGTGGTAAATTTTTAAAGTGTGAATGATTATTCCAGAATTGACGCTCATGGTGGGGGACAGTTTTTAGCTTACAAGGAAATCTAAGTAGTACTAGATAGTGCTTAAATGCTGTGCCTGTATAAAAAGTGCCTATATAGAAATCAAAAAGGTTAAGCTTATGTAAAATTAAACCTCCAAATGTTTACACATAGTCTTCTTATGTACACAATATGCAAAAAAGCAAAAACGTTCAACTTGTTAGTTAGGACCGTTGTTTATATCTTGATCAGATTATTTGTTGTGCATAACTTGTTCTATAAGAATCTTTAAATTTCTGAATTCTGAATGTGCCTTACAATTCATTGAATGTAGGATGTGATCTTTTTCAACATTGAACAACTTCTTATTATTCGGTATCCTATATCCGGATAACTAGATCATTTTTGAAGATCACTGGTGGCAAAAAAGTGGTCAGATAATTTTGTAAATCTTATCTGTTTTACACTCTGCCCCAAACAAACATTGTCAGGCCGAGGTTCCAATTCTCTTCCATTATTTCGAAAACATTATTCCATTTTCTTTCATTTTGCGTGTTTAATTGAATTGAATTAGGAAAATTGTGGTGACCACACACATATATATATATAATGTATATTATATTGAAATATGTATTATGTGTTGCGAGCTTATTGCCTGAAATGAATGAAATACATTTTTCCTAAATTACACCGAAACAACAATCGTCCTCATTTCATAGTCTTGGCTATGAAATTCCAATGGCATTTTTTAAAGCTGCTAACAAATCAACAGATCTGTATTGAGGTAACTGCAGAAGTTGGACTGCAGCCAGCCTGAGTCACCTCGATACAGAGACTTTAAGTTTGTTAGAAGTAAAAAAAGAAGTGTTTTGGATTATTAGCTAAAAGACAGAAATAGGAGTTGTTTGTCGTTAGGAATTTAGAAAAATAATATGTATTACCTTTGATTCAGTTCAAGTTAGTATGTAATATTGAAGCCGACATATGGTCCTACATTTCATTGCATTAATTTAAACTTGAGGTTAGAACAATAGAATATGTTAATCAGCACCGGATTATTGAATAAAAATACTTAACAGAGATTTATTGCTAATGGGAGAGATTCGCATACTTCATTAATGGATAGCTAAATTCAGATGAAGTTTATGACAGAGTAAATATGAACTGGAATATATGGATAGGCATAGCGAAAAGGGAGATGAACTGGATTAGGGGGATACTTGAACTGGATTAGAGGTAAAGATGACCGGATTAGTATGTTTGAAGACCATTGATTAGAGGAATTGATGACCTTGATTAGAGGAATAGATGATTGATAGATGGCCTTGTCTAGAGGGACAGATGGCCCGGATTAGACAGATTGATGATGGTTATATGAACTGGATTGATTACCTGGGTTATAGGGATTGATGATGGATAGATGACCTGAATTATAGGGATTGTTGATGGATACATAGCCTGGACTAGAGGGACAGATGGCCTGGTTTAGAGGGATTGATGATGTTGGATAGATGGCCTGGATCAGGGGGATTGATGATGGGCAGTGAACTGGATTGATAAGACATAGACGACCTGGATTGGAGGGATAAATGATGGATAGTTTATAGGGATTGTTGATGGATGGATGGCCTGAATTATAGGGATTGTTGATGGATACATGGTCTGGACTAGAGGGACAGATGGCATGGTTTAGAGGGATTGATGATGAATAGATGGTCTGGACCAGGAGGATTGATGATGGGTAGTGAATTGGATTGATAAGAAATAGGCCACCTGGATTGGAGGGATAGATGATGGATGATGACCTGGTTTATAGGGTTTGATGAGGAATTGATGACCTGGATTGGAGGGATAGATGATGGATAGATGACCTGGTTTATAGGGTTTGATGAGGAATTGATGACCTGGATTGGAGGGATAGATGACCTGGTTTATAGGGTTTGATGATGGATAGATGACCTGAATTATAGGGATTGTTGATGTATAGATGGCCTGGACTTGTGGGACAGATGGCCTGGTTTAGAGGGATTGGTGATGATTGATAGATGGCCTGGATCAGAGGGATTGATGATGGGTAGTGAACTGGATTGATAAGACATAGACGACCTGGATTGGAGGGATAGATGATGGATAGATGTCCTGGTTTATAGGGTTTGATGAGGAATTGATAACTTGGATTAGAGAGATTGTTGATGGGTAGATAACTTTCATTAGAGGAATTTATGATGGATAGTTGACCAGGATTTGGGGGGAAGATCATGGATCATGAATTGGAATAGTAGGATTGATGACCTGGATTAGAGAGAAGATGAACGGGATTAGATGATTGGTTCATTTATAGTCTCGTAAATGAGTATAATTTAGTAGTACGCTCCTATATCTTGTATACTGTAAAATGAGGTCCATATGCAGTACTTAGTATGCATGACGATCAGGCTAATTTTATTCCTTTATGAATTGGAGTCAATTTGTCTGATGTGCTCAACTGACATGAAGCGAAGTCTAAATAGCACATCCATACCTTCTACACTGGAATACTTTATCGTCCTATTTTACATCATTTTGTGATGGCCTTGGTGATTTATCAAATTGCTTTTAGTAGTTCTTCTTATTTCAAACCAAGATAAATGAAAATTAAACCTATTTATGTTCGACCTGAACCCTAAATTGCTTCTAAAGTGAATGAATAAACGAATTTAAATTAATAATTTTTTTTTTTTGGTAAAACACAAAATAAACTTGTATTTTTATTATTGTGTTATTAATTCAACTTGTAGTGGATTATTGTTCGTATTTTCTCTTTTTTAAATTCCATAATTCGAAGCGCGATGTTCGGTTGAAAAGCACGAGTGACATCTACCAGCTCAAACTGAATAGGATTATCTAATCTATGTAACCATCTGGTTACACACTTGGAGCTGATGGATAATTGAAATTAGGCAGATAGATGACATTATTAGAGGGTAAATGTCATATGGATTTCACCTGTTACTGGCCTGAAGTTCTGACCTGAATGTTTACTAGCGATGCCAAAGACTGCTGCTAAAAACACTTCAAAGGTTTCCAAACTCTTTCACTGCCCTTACTGTTTTGAACCATCTGTTGCCAACCGTCTTGATAAAAAACATACTAGGGTTTTTATCTAGGGAATCCTGGGGTGGACAATGTATTAGTTATATTTTAAAACAATTTCATAATTTAGGTTTAGAGTTTGCTTTTTAGACAGGAGTTTTCAGGTACCAATCAACCAGCTTTTGCTGTTAATAACACAAAAACAATCTTACACTGACAACATATCTGTCATCAATAATCACACAATGTAACAACATTTCACATAACTACAATCTAGGATAAAATCACTTTACCAGTATTCACGCTCATGGTGGGGGACAGTTTTTAGCGTACAAGGAAATGCTATGTAGGTACTAGAATTTAAGCACTATCAAAGTTTCCTTTGAGCAGAACATGAAACAAACTTTCACAAAGAAACGAAGTGACTTTATAGAAATCAAAAGGTTAAGGTTCTATAAAACTAAACCTCCAAACCTAGTGCACATAGCCTTCATATGTTATGTACACAATATGCAAACAAACAAAAACGTTCAACTAGGTAGTTAGGACCGTTGTTGACCATTAATTCGAAAACATGATTCCATTTTCTTTCTTTTTGCGTGTTTAATTGAATTGAATTAGGAAAATTGTGGTGACCACACACATATATATATATAATGTATATTATATTGAAATATGTATTATGTGTTGCCAGCTTATTGCCTAAAATGAATGAAATACATTTTTCCTAAATTACACCGAAACAACAATCGTCCTCATTTCATTGTCTTCACTACGAAATTCCAATGGCATTTTTTAACGCTGATAACAAATCAACAGATCTGTATTGAGGTAACTGCAGAAGTTGGACTGCAGCCAGCCTGAGTCACCTCGATACAGAGACTTTAAGTTTGTTAGAAGTAAAAAAAAAAATGTGTTTTGGATTATTAGCTAAAAGACAGAAATAGGAGTTGTTTGTCGTTAGGAATTTAGAAAAATAATATGTATTACCTTTGATTCAGTTCAAGGCTTAAAGAAATTATATTTGGAATCGTATTTGTTGATTTAATGGTGGATTTCGTATCCCAAGTCCAGAACGAAGTGATCCAGTTTGTTCTTGAGGGTAAATTATAATTGAAAATATCAATTCCACTTTTTGTTTTTTTACCTTCGGCGTTCTCCGAAAATCATCGGATAATCGGTAACCTGGAATGTGTAAGAAGTTATAGCCACTTTTCAATTCCTTTTTTTTGATCGACCTTTTTTGGAATACTGTAGGGTGTATTCTTTTTTCAAGGAGCTTTAAGTAATTTAATTATATTAGGTTTCCGAAGCTCAATCAAGCGCTGATGATCAAACAAAATCTCGTTTCTTTGCAAATATTGATTTTGACTTCTAGTCTTCTTTTATCTATCCGGGAATTTAACAGAATTAATTGGAATTCCCCTAAAATAGAACTGCATTTATTCGCGTGCTTTTGTTACTGGGATTCTAATCAAATTTTACAAGCTTTATTGAGAAATGTTGTTAGAGATGAATCATCTTGTTCCAATGCTGTATACAAAATTAGAAATTGGATCTGTGCACTCTATTTAAGATATCAATTCTTCTGGGTTTTAAAATTGAGCAATCTTTTATTTAACTTAGGTTCCTCTGAAATGAAGGTTAAGAATGAAGCGTTAACAGTAATGATGAGTTTAAAAACGAAGCCTTTTTTTAACTCATGATGATCTGATTAACCGCTTTATAAGTTCTCATAAAACAGTGAGAACCTTGTCTGAGATTGAATATAAAAGATAATGTAAGTTATAAGTTTCTCTAAAACTGGGTCTTCAGGGAAAACGGCGGTTCCCTAACGTTCGAATAGTTACTATCGGTTTCGATATCGCCGTGACGCTTCAAATCATTTCGAATACGACTACCATCGGTTTTATTGTATATCAAACGCAAGCACGTCGATTGCAAAAGCAAGTAATGGCAGCCTGCAACAAAACCGTTTTACGCCGTTCTACGCTCTTCCGTTTCGTATTTCGCGTAAGCTCGTCTTCTAATAGACCCGACTTGAGTAGGCAAATTGGGAAAAATGCTGTTGTGTTTAAGAAAATTGGTACATGCTTTAGCGTGATTGTGGTTATCAATTTTGGTTTTAATATGTAAAAAAGAATATTGCTCCTAATAATTGTATGTTAAGATTGGCCATGTTTATTCAGTATTCATTTCTACATTCATTCATTCATTCCAACTGAAAGCCTCCGGGCGCACACACTCGCAAGACTAGCTGCTCCAGAAAGTAACAAGACGTAATTCTGTTTTTTCCCTCCTAAGTGTACATAATTGAATAATATGTGTTTAGGTTTGGAATTTGAGTTTATAAAGTATTGTTTACCCTTAATGTTTCTGATTTGGGTGCATTGTGAAATTTCATTTTCGTTTTACAAAAGGAAAGGTTATTTATTACATTCATCCCGTATTCCACCATTCATGCCAAAATCCCCTCAATAATTTCGCGGTTATCCTCGATTAATCGTATTCCTTAATCGCTGGTTTTCACCCTGACCCTTCGCAGGTAATGCATGTCACAATGTAAGCATCAGCTACCCTGCATTAAACAGGGTCAAAACTGGCTGGAATACGGTTAGGCAAGAATGGTTATTTTTTGGGGGGCAGAAATCTGAGCTCTACCTCCTCGTGGTGCCCCCCGGTAAACTGTTCTTATGAGCAGGCTAACAGAGCCAGTACCAAAACAAGCTCAAATTTTAGCAATTGCAGCCTTTGGATCTGGAAACAGTCCAATGGTTTGTGATGCACTGAGTTGATAACTTTATTAATGATTGTCAAAATCATCCTTAAGAATTTTTATAACATCTGTAAAACCATTTTTGCCTTTTCATGATACCAATTAGGATTAAAGATATATAGAGAATCGTAAAAAGTTTTCAACATTAAAGAAAAAAAACATCTATTTTAATTGTCAGTGCTAAATACAATGAAAATAAGCAATTTATATTAAACGCAAGAGTTTTACTTGAAAGACTTCAACAGTGAAAACTCACGTACAAGTTACACAACTTCCTTTGTTATTACATTTCTCGATCCCTATGTTTTTAGCGCTTTCCGTCACTAAGTGTTAGAGTTTTGATTTGATTAAAAGCGTGAATTTAGTCACGCAGAACCTAGTAGAAAGTCAAGTGGAAGCTTTAGCAGAAATGTTGGCTCCATCTGTATGGGTTGCAGAAGCCATGAAAATGTATTTTGAGAAGCTGTTTTCTGTTATAAATTTGCCCATAACATGGAGAAAAACTAGGGTGATATAGATTAACTAGGAATTTTATATATATTTATAATATTCAGTTTAAATTATTCGTTATTTCCTTTTTGTCTTTTATTTTCTCTTACTTTAATAAGAAAAGTATTTAGATCGTGCGAAACTCGCAAAATTTGCAAGTATCGATGTGCACGTTAACAAATTGCCTCAAAAATTGAAGGGTGAAGAGAGGGAACTAGTTGTAGGGAAATTTAAAATTTTGTTTAAGGTTAGATCATAATAAGAACTGAATAGTAATAAATGTTGAAGTCCTAAAGTAATAAAAATTTCACTATTACAGAGGTGATAACTGTTACGGTAGAACGGTTAATTTTGTTCTCTTTTTAGATTCTCTCTCTCTCTCTCTGTTTAGTTCTCTCTCTCTGTTGTGTGAGTGAGAGGTGAGTATTGAGCTTGAAAGTTGAGATAACTACCTCAACTTAATCTCCCTATTCTCCTTAAACATCTTCCACTTCGAACTCTTGTTTGTGAAGGGCCGGCAAAAGTTATACATGAGACAGGACCTGGGGTATTTTATATAATCTATTTTTCCCTGATTACCAGTTGTCCAGGTAACAAGGCCAGCCGCAGAAACCAACACGCCCCACACATACAAACGTACAAATTATACTCAACTAACATGTCTTCAATACTCAAAAATAAGTTTGTGTAAATACTAAGTTAAGCTGTTAATTTAAAGATTATTCACGAAAAAAGAGAGAGAGAGAGAGAAAAAAAGACTTAAGAATCTCAAACCCTGGTCTACACCAATTTTTTTGTGATTTATGTGTGAAATATTGTAAGTTATAATAAAGTGCTCTTAACTTAACGAGAAATTATTAACCCTTTAAAGATAATTTTACAATTCAAGGGAGTTATTCGTCTCTTATAACATGACGAAAGTTGTCATATGACGATATTAATAATAACAATGCTAACAAAATAAAGCCTAAATAAGGTGTCCCTACGATGAGCCTATTTTGTTATTGAGGAGGGTGGAATTACAATTCAGGGTACTATAATTAAAGTTTTGGGATATGCAGATGAATTGGTGTTTTTGCCATCCAACTGTTATTCTCTTTAAAAAAAAATGATAAATTCCCTATCTGATTACTGTGATATGTGGCACTTAGCCGTCGTCAATTTAAAAAAATAAATTGTTTTCAGAAATGGGAAAAGGTTAGCCAGAAGAGAAAAGTTGCATTATAAAAAAAGAAACAATGAGGACCTTAACACCTAATAAATAAGTGGGTGTTACGCTGTCATGTAACTATCTTTAGAACAGCATTTTATATGTGTAGAAAGTTGAGAGCACGAAATTTGCTTTGAATAGTATATACAAATTAATAGCACACAGAAAAATATTGTTTGGTTCTAAATTAAGTGTATTCAAGTGCAATTCTGAATTTTTTTTGAAATGTACTTAATTTTAAATACCAATTACATAACGTGTATCATATATCACACGTCATACATTGAAACCTCCATCAACTAAGAACTAAGGTTGATCAGATCAGTTTGGTGTAGAGAATTCTACTTGCAGCAACGTTACTGTCTCACCTTACACTTACTGGCTGAGATAGAGAGAGAGAGAGAGGTATGTTTTATTTAAGATGTTAATGATGTGTAACACATGAAAAAACAAGGATTACAAAACTCTTGATTTCCTGGTTATCCTACTTACTGGAAAATACGACAAATTAAAATACGAAATATTGAATCCAAAATAAAAATTACCATTAACTATTATATACAACAGTTCCCACCATTCTGCACAATATAAACCAGCCGCCTTCTGACATCTCTTCCACCGACCAATACCATTCAAACAATATTCACAATTTATCGGTTACAATACCAAACATCGGCAAAACTAAACTAAATTAAAAACTAACATTGGATTGTACAAAAAGCGTACTCCGAATTTGAAGTTACTACGATTGCGAAATAAAAAGAATAATAAGGAGTTCTCGTTTAGTTTGACTTAGGATTTTATGATTTCTGCATCAGTGTATTAATAATTAAGCCTAACTGAACCAGAAGTGTATACAGGGTAGCCTGAATTTTGAGTTACGATTGTAAATTGAATGGCAAAATTAGAAATTCTCTTCTAGTTTTGAACAGAAAGAGAAAGATTATGAAAGAATAAAGAAAGACTTCACAATTTTTTTCGTCAAATTAGACGACAAACCTTTATTTTTCCATTAATTCTGCAATCATAATTTCAAATTGATGGACTCTGTTTCCACAATCTGTCAGTGGCTTAGTTTATCAATATTATGAAGCAGAAATCTTAATATCTGCTGTCAAACTAGACCAGAATTACATATTTGTCTATTAATTTTGCTATCATCACTTCAAATTCGGAATACTCTATATTTACATTCTCTCTTTACCATTCTGCGCTCCCGGTGTGTACAATCCACCTTTGGCTTATCTTGAAGTCACTGAAGCAGAAATCTCAATTTTATAGTAAAACTAGACCACAATAACCCATTTTTCTAATAATTCTGCAATGGTAACTTCAAATTCAGGGTATTCTGATTGCACAATCTACCTGTGGCTTTGTTATCAATAGTATAAAACAGAAATCTTAATCTTTCCAGTCAAAGTAGACCATTATTACTTATTTTTCTATTAATTTTGCAGTGGTAATTCCAAATTAGGGCTACCCTGTCTATCAATCCTCTTTTGACGTAGTTACTGAAATCTCAGAATTTGCTGACAAACTAAAGGCGGATTCCTAAATTTTTCCATTAATATGGCTCAAATTCGGGCTAACCTGTATTTTGCCTGAACAGTAGCTCAGTTATTAATACACTGAAGTAGAAATCTCATTTTTTGTTCAAAACTAGAGGAGGGTTACTTATTTTTCAATTAATTTTGCAATCGCAACTTCAAATACTGGGCTACCCTGTACATAGCACCTCTGGCTTAGTAATTAAATGTATAAAGCAAAAATGTCTATCTTTTTAATCAAATTAAACGAGAGTTGGAATGTATACATAGCAGGGCTAACGTCAGCATTTGGATTACTCTGGCAAGGCAGGGGCCCACGTCGTTTCTTGGGGTCTTCGGCACTTGCCACCCCTCGAGTGGAAGGCCCAGAAGGAGCGATTAAAGCAAATCATGAAGTTAAGTTAACAAATCACAAGGTACATGATTTTTAAACAGAATGACTGCCAAAGAAGACGACGGCTTATCTTCAGAATAGCTGAAAGTCGTATGTATATTGAATGATTAAATCAATTTGATTGATTTAAAATAAATTAATTCGGTGATTAAAATTAAAGTTCAGTTTAATTCTCAAATTAAAAATTAATAAAATAATCAATTTAGTTGTATTTTTAATCAGTGTCCATCTTTTTTAGGTTTCATTACTTTCGTTTCAAAATTTTTCAGAAAGTTTTTGTATGGCTAATATATTTAACATAAACCATGTGATATCTTGTAACCTCGGTGCAACCTCTCCTCGGTCAGTAAGTGCACTACAGGAACATGGCTGAGGTTGGATTCGCCGTTAAGTATGTATTTAAACTCATTAATCGTCGCTGATAATGGATGAAAGTGGAAAACCTTTAAGAGATTCAACAAACAGTGAACTACGATGAACAAAATGAATGATATATTTTACATTCAATTAATAATAAATGTTAATTGCTTAGTGATTCAAATAAGCATGTTTTGAGAAATTATTCAAGAAATAATACTAGCTAAAACACAAAAATGAAAAGGGATTTTAGTGAAGTGTTTGAGTTGTTTTCATTTTTTAAATTGGGTACATTTGTTTTGGTTGATTATTATTACAGGATATACACCTTTTCTACGGTTTCCATTCTTTTGGTCACATAGGTAGCATATATACATATATATAAATATTTAGGTAAATCTTTACAATAGCTCCCCAGAGGCGTGGCCTAATTCGAAGTGATTCTGATTCGCTGTTACTATAGAACCCGCCAAATTCAAATGTAAATATAAAAATATTTCTTTATTTTATATTTACATTTAAATCTGGCGGGTTATATGGTAACAGCGAATTAGAATCACTTCGAATTATTAATTCAAGATTGAAAATTTTATTTAAAAAAAAATTTCGTGGGGGGCTGTGCCCCCCACACCCCCCTTTTTGTGGGGGCTTTGCCCCCACGCCCCCTGATCTATTTTTTGTTTTTATGGGGGCTTCGCCCCCCACACACCCCCCCCCCCACTGCCCCACTAATCCACTAACACAACTCTAATTTGTAATTCAGACACATGAAAAACAAAAGAAAAGAAGCCTACCTTATTCAATGCAATCCCTATCCTTCTGTTTCTACACTTTATGCACTCCCTTAAATAATGCTCTCATTTGATCGCCCATGGAAAAATGACTCCTTTTCATACTTATCTCACTTCCACACTTCGGACCTACATATCTATTACTAATTAAACCAACACTTATTCAAAATGATAAAACTTTCATCTCTTTATCCTCCCTCAGACTACATTCATGCTTTAAATTAAAGAAAAACTGTAAATTCAAAACGCTCATCTTTTATGAAGTTTCAAAAAAAAGGAACCTAAAGTTACACACTGGCACTAGCGGGAACTGATAATACGTTGAAAAAGAAGCAGTTACTATGCAGTAAGTGTACTGCGCATGCGCGCTCAACATAAATAGCTAAGAAATTCAAAAAAATTATATACAGCACATTAGCGGGAAGTTGAGAAATTTAAAAAGAATATATTGAACATTGGCGGGAAGTAGTTTAAAAAGTCAACGGTAACTGTGCTGTACTGCGCATGCACCAAAAATAAACAGGCCACGCCTCTGGGGAGCTATTGTAAAGATTAGCCAATATTTATATATATATTTTGGTTGATCTTTACAATAGCCCACGGAGGTGTGGCCTATTTATTTTAAGTGTGGCCTATTTAATTTAAATAAAATTTTCAATCTTGAATTAATAATTCGAAGTGATTCTGATTCGCGTTACCATATAACCCGCCAGATTTAAATGTAAATATAAAATAAAGAAATATTTTTATATTTACATTTGAATTTGGCGGGTTATATGGTAACAGCGAATCAGAATCACTTCGATATTACCGTGGGCTATTGTAAAGATTTACCATATATTTTTTGTAAATATAGATTTGTTCTTCAGTATCACATACAGTTGAATTTAAACCACTTAACGTTCTGACAGTATAACGAGCGAGAGAGAAGGATTCCATTATAAAAATTCCTTAGTTAATGCATTTCCTACCATTTTTTAATTTTGCTAGGTTAATTTAAGACATTTTTGAATGTTTGGTCATGTCAAATTGAGTAAAAACATTAAATAAACTTCGGTTTCTTTTTCTCGAAATTGAATAAATCTTTCTTTTCGCCTTATCGTATATAAAAAAAAATCAACTCGTTTCTATCTGATAATGTTGGGCTAAAAATTAATAAAATTGAATGAAAATGTTTAAGTCATTCATCAATTGTTATAAATGTATTTCTCTAACTTCTTAATCCAGATAATAGTCTTTATTTTCAATTACGTTAAATACTGTTGATTTTCAGTAAAAACTGCAGATATTAGAATACTGCCTGCAAAACAGTTCATCAATAGAAGCCCAAGTGGTAAAAGACGTAAAACATCTATCTAGCAAAGGAAGCATCTAATAATAAAGGTAGTTACTTATTATTTTTCTTTTCTTCTTGGTCTTAATGGTGATTCCAAATGAGCCATCATTCGGTATCGCTCTTTAAGCAGTTGGTAGTTTGTCTGGTCTATCTTACACTTAACTATGCTGGTGACTCTCTAGACTCTAGACTATTATCAATCTTACACTCACATTTAAACACATTAGTGACTGTCTTTTTATATTTGTATAATTAATCTACTTTAAACACACAAACAAAGGAATAAAATATATTTATTTTCTTAATCATATACATTTCTGAGGGTTTTTGTGTTCTCATACGCTTTTTTGTTTGTATGTATTTATTTTACAGCATGATTGTAAAAAGCGGAAATAAAGAATATTAAAAAATTGAACATTTTTTTGTTTTATTAATTGGATTTCGATTACTTTTGGTATATAACACTTCACTTTGAGACAATTTTGTTGTAGTATTGTGTTCATAACATGTTCATTAATTAATTAATCAGTTTGCTGTTGATAATAAATAAATCTTTCATTGTTTATTTATCTGAAGATTGAGAAGTATATAAATGTTTTATATACCAAAATTAGTCCAAAGAAAATAATTGTTAGATTGAAAAACAATATATTTTTTAGAAGTATATATTATTATTTTCCGTTTTTTAAATTCTTGCTGTTAAGTAAATAAATACATTCACAAACAAAGAGTATAAAAACCCATAAACAAACTCAAAAATAAGTGTAAGTGTTGTGAATCGCCAACATGGTTAAATGTGTGTGTAAGGAGATCCTTTCTTGATATGGAAGTAAACTGTATTTTTGGAAATATATTTAAATTTCATTTTGATTTGGAATTGAAGTGTTTTTGCAAATATATTTCATTACCATTGAATGAAAAGATTTAGGTTTTAAAAAAAAGAAGTCAATTCTTTAGTTTAATTAGTCTTCTTTATTTAACTTTTATAATAATACAAAATGTCAACTTTGCTTCTTGAAGAAGTATTGATTTTATATGGTCTATCGTGTTCTTAATAGTGGTAAAGCCATTATTAATATAAATTGTGTATAAAAAATTGAATACAATTAATGACGTTTTGCATCTTAATGAATTACAGGGATATGAATATGTGAACTATTCAAACTTAAAAAAAGGTACAAAAACTGCTGTAGAGAGCGCTCTAATGGCAAGATCCTTAACTACACAGCAATTATTAGTTCTCAGTTCTTCCGCTAGATCGCATGGGTATGTAGAATTAGTTTTTAATTTCTCACAAAATATTTAATTATTTCCATTATGTCAGCATCTTTAAGTAACTTTGATATGTGCGCGAATTAAGTATTGAATAATTGATAGGGTGAAAATAATTGTACACGTATTTTTGTTATCTGTTTGTACATTACTTCAAACATGTAACTTAATACAAATAGAAGTTAAGATTATTTAACTCAGTCAATTTAAATCTTAGTTATTAACCTTATCCAATGAATTGTTGAATAACTGTGAAATTTTGGTAATACTTTTTGTTCAACACTTTAAAAGATAAGTTTAATCAAAATTTATTAATTTGATTGTATGTTTCAATCAAATTGAACTTATTGATTAATAATAAGTGTACTTTTTGGAAATCTATTTCATTTTCATTGAGTGAAAAGATTTAAGTTCTTTAAAAATTTAGTTAAATGTACATATCAATAGAATTAGGTTCAATTGGAGACACATTCATTTAATTATTATAGATGTTTATCTCTGGTTTCTTTATTCAAGATTAACTCTATGAGCCCTTTATTTTGATTACATTAAATAATGTTGATTTTCAGAATGAATCCTGCTGATGCTGGAGTACTGCCTGCAAAACTGTTCATCAGTTGAAGCCCAAGTGATAAAGACGTAAAACATCTCTCCATTGAACATATACAAGTTTTGTCGGGCATCAAATTGATAAAACAAGTATGTAGTTATTATATGTAATATGCATGTTTATTTTTAGTGTAATGCATGCAGAGTTGGGCATACTTCACGAGAGCAACGACTAAGTTAGCCGTTAGTAAAATTTTGTAGTGTTATTCATTAGCCTTAGTCGTGATAATTTTTTAATTCATTTTCATAAAAATAATTCCATAATGTGTGTTATTATATTTTTCCAAACAAATTAATTTTATCCATAAGGAATAAGTGTGTTATATTATAAAAATATCATTTATTATCATTGAATGAAAAGGTTTAGGTTAAAAAGAAAAAGTCAATTCTTTAGTTGAATTAGTCTTCTTTATTTAAGTTTTATAATATACAAAAGTTGCTACAGATGTTTTTCTCTAGCTTCTTAATGCTAGGTAAAACTCACTTAACATTTTAATTGTTTAAATTACAATAAATAATGATTTTCAGAATCAATACTGGTGATACCCAGATTACTGGCTGCAAAAGCGTTCATCAATGGAAGCCCAAGTGAAAAAGACGTAAAAGATCAATCCAATGTGAATATACCAACTTTGGTAAGGGATCTAAAAAAAAAAAGTATGTAGCTATTATACGTAATATGCATGTATTTATCAAAATTAAAAATTGCATGTTTAAAAAAAATTGAATAAAAAAGTAAGCTAAAAGTAAAAATGATTTTATTTTTCCATTAAATGTGTTAATTAGCATGAAAAAGTAAAAATAGAACGAAAATAATTGCTAATAATTGATTAATATTAAAAATGTGAATCAAATGTGTTCCAATGTGAATGTACCAACACATTTGTTTAGGGATCTGTAAAAAAAAAAAGCAAGTAGTTATTACTCGTAATGTGCACGTTTTTATAACATTAAAAAATTGCATGTTTAAAAAAATTAATTTTGTTGCTGAATAAAAAAGTCTAAAATTGCATTTAATTTATTTTTCTATTAAATGTGTTAATTAGCATGAAAAAGTAAAAATAGAACGAAAATAATTGCTAATAATTGATTAATATTAAAAATGCTAAAGAAAATGCGTAAAAAATAAAAAGGATAACCTAAAAGGAAGGTTACAGAGTCTAGAGAGTGGTAGAAGTAAAAAATATAACCTAAGAGGAAGGTTAAAAAAAGATGGCTGGCAGAGTCGTGAGAGTGTGCAAGAGCAATATACAGCTGGAGCGATCTAGTGGCCACTGGGTCAGGTGAGTGAACTGTCCGCCATCTTGCTCTGGGTGGGTATATAACTAAGTTCGTTGGAAGGGCGGGGCAGGGTGGGGAGAACCGTCGAAGCGACAACATCTCCCCACCTCATGATTCTTTGAGAGAGAGGTGATGAATGTTAGACAAGACTAGATAGATAACATATGTTTGGAGCGACGAGCGATCTACCTCCCTGCATCACTCAAGTCGTACTGAAGAGAAATTGCCTTGACAGCTGTATATATAGGGAAGGTTACAGCAGTGCTACCTGGTGGCAAATATGTGAACTACTTTGTAACTTACCTGTTAAGTGGCGCTCTCTGGCGGATTATTTTGGAACTAATTTCTTTTTTTTTTTTTTTAAATTTTACTGTTTTTCAAGTATTTAACATGTTTTTGCAATTATTTTGTCTTTTTCATTGTTTGTATATATATTTTTTCCTATATTAAAATGTAAATTGATGTAACTAAGTTAATGTATAAAAAAAAAGGTAAATAAATATAGACTTCTTAAATTAATAGATTCTTCTTTATTCTGCAACCATTTCACATTGAATTTACATGAAAAAAGTTTAAATTAATTTAAAAGTATTTAAATAATAAGGAAAATGTCTATAGGAATAAAATTTTCAAAAATACGGAGATGATTTTATAACAATTGGGCTATTTTGTCTGATATACACAATAGTACTTTCAATATTCTTTTAATATCATTTTTCTATTATTTTCATGCAATTAAAATTACAAATATGAAAAACAGTTTTAGATATGTGATGCAAAAATTCTACAGAATTAATGTGTACCATTGTGCTATAGTACTTTTAACTTTAATTATAACATGCTTTTAAAAAAAAATTAAACTTTTCTTAATCAGATTCAAAGGAAAAGATTTTTCAGAAAATTTTATTTGATAGCAGTAAATAATGGATAAGATTACCTGTACGAGATGATCTGTTCTACAGATGGATGTTGGTAGGTAGATTTTCTTCTTTGGTTTATTGTTTGAAATAGAATAGTTGAGAATCCCAAGGTAATCATTTCAGACGAAGCACTGGATAAGAAAATACAATACGTTAAAACCTTAAAAGATTGTTGGAATCAAAACCTATAGTAATGTTGTAGCAATTGTAACATTTTACAGTTAAACTACTTTTTTTCATTCAGTTTAAGTTCATTTAAACCAAATTAAAACCATTTTGCAATCTTTCTTTGCAAAGAAAGATTTTTCTGAAAGAAGGTTTTATTTTCTATTAAAATGCTGAATAATCAAACTTAATGTTTCACATACTAACAGGTTTGAAGAAATGAATTTAGCCAGAACTGAAGTTTTTATTTATAAAGTTTCTAAAGCGACTGTCCTGATAAATTTACTTATTTCTAATCAAATTTGTAATTATTGTTAGAATTAGTCACTTACCCGTATTAGATATCAGTGCAAGTAATGATGTCAAAACCTTTTATTTTAAAGAAGGAAATACTTGTCCAACCAATTCTCCAGGGAATTCCAAATTCTATATATCCTGATCAGAGAAGCATCAAAATTAAAACTGCAAATCACTAGATGATTTTCGGTAGTTAATCTGCAACAGGACAAAACAAAAAGCTGTATTTAAAAATATATGTATAGAAAAATACTCTCTTACATTTATAATAAAAAATTGATCAATATATTTGTTTTAGATAAGATAAGGGACCTAAGAACTTTAATCTAATCTTAATTCTCGTATAAGCGTTAAGGCAAAGTTATACATGACTTAGATTATTATTATTCTATTGTAATATATTGATAGATAGAAATTTATAGATGACTTAGATATGCTTAACTTTGTAAATTTTTAGATCGAAGTTCTTATTTTCCATGTACAAAACTGTTATTGAGCAATTACTTTAACAGCAAAGTGTGAAGAAATAGATAACATTTATTGAAATCTTTAAAAAACAAATCTAGTATAAACACTTTTTAAACCCATACCTGTACACTTCAAATTATCTGTTAACGAATTTCTAGGAAATTTGACAATTTTTTAACAGCTTCTTTTTAAATTAAAGGTAAATGTATTTATTAAAATGTTTTAAGAGTTTACCTGCAAGAAGCCTTTAGTTCAGCTGCTTATTTTCCAAGGATGTTATTACCTAAAGCAGATACGCACAGTACAGCTGCTCATTTTCCAAGGAATTTATTGCCTAAAGCAGATACGCACAGTACAGCTGCTCATTTTCCAAGGAAGTTATTGCCTAAAGCAGATACGCACAGTACAGCTGCTCATTTTCCAAGGAAGTTATTGCCTAAAGCTGATACGCACAATCAGTTTTCTAGATATAAAATTCCACTGACCTTGTTACAGTAGCATTAACATTAAAACTGCGTAAAAACCCATAAAGTACGCCAATCCCATAAAATTATAATAACTCATCAATGTTTCAGCCCGAATCGAATATAACTTATGAATTTGTAGAATGTTCATTATTCTTTCTCAAATGTCGAGTAAACAGACAGACAGAAAGAGAGAGTGAGAGAGAAATACCTTATTTAGTAGCATGACCTTAAGAAAGCTTAATGATGTTAATAAAGTACCAGTGAAACTATCCTAATTAGAATAAGTTATCTTCTAAAGCACCAAGACACCTGAATATGTGAAAATTTTGAACTGATTGGAATACTTCACAACATAATAAATTAATGAGATAAAAGGTGGAAAAGAAATAGAATTCAAAAGTAATAAATAAAACAAGAAAAGCAAATACTCAAACAAAATGACAAAGGTTTCACAAAATGACAAAAACATTTGTGACACGTACGTATTAAAGAAAAAAATAAATACTGCAATAAAAACTATAAAAGAATTATAATAATACAGATTAATAACTGATAAAGGAAAGCTAAAATTCTTGACTAAAACCCTTGAAAACGATCTCGCGTATTAATTAGAACTACTATTTACTTGCACATTTATGGTCATATTTTCAAAAATTATTTTTGAAGACAAGCTAAAGCATTAACCACTCTGAGTATTTTTTAGAATATATAATAAAATATAAGAGATAAACAAATATTATCCAAGTACTACCTGCTTTCACAACACAGTCCCATGTCTGAAGAAAGATAACCTTCCCTATCAAGCAATGCACTGCTGTACTGAGCAGGTTATCAGATGTTCACATGCAAAAATAAATCAGTATCATAAATACAAAAATGTAATTTATAACTAAAGAAATAAATATAACATAAATAAATATGAAAGATAAAAAAATACATGATCAAAATGATGAAACTCGTACAATTTAGAGAACACACTATTTAACATTTAAAAAGTGGCTAATGGCCACAGGCATAGGCCCCCCCAAAAAAAAAAAAAAAAAAACATTTAAAAAGAGTAATTTAAAACCAAACTTCCACTAGGAATTGCATCTGAAAGTAAAAATGAAAAATATAAGCGGAGAGATAACATAATTCAAGTTAATGTAAAAAGGTTTTAAAATATGACCGTAATTAAGTAGATTAAAAAACCCCTGTTTATTCGACAAGTTACTGATAATTCGTTTATGAATTTAATCCGAAGCCCTCAGTAATGAGAGAAATAATGTACAAGAACGTGTGTATAAATAAATTTTATCAAAAGAAAAGTACCTTAGCAGACAGGGAATAAGACATGCCAACCTTTAGTGTTAACACTACAAAACTTGATTGTTAATTATATCAAGATTAGCTAGTCCCAAATTAGAGAGAGAATAAAAATTATGAACTGAATTGACAATAATCTTTTTCCCCTTCAAATTATGTTTGGTATAATTTTGCAGACAAATTTCTCTGTACGAATTATGTTTTGGACAGCAAATGACGACGCGATATTCAATCAATTCCCTGAAAAAACTTGGCACTGGGAAGAACTGCTCTCCTGTCCAATATTAGGTAAATACGATTTCCTGGCGTAAATTTTATCAGTCCAAGATGCCTTATTTTTTGGCGAAGCAGATATTGTTTTGTAGATATTTGTTTGAACCCAGCTGAATGTCGTTTCTCTTTATATACAAAATACAGAGAACTCACACTTACGTACTTTTTGATGCTGAGTAATATACTTATACATAGGAACTTACTTCTAGTAAATGTGATGGGGTGAAGTTCTAAGTGGATCTGCAACTCCAATTCGGTGAAACTCCTAATGATACTGACGAATCTCCTTCAAGATTTCTGATTGAAGACACGAACTTATCTAAGATTTTCTGGCTTTAAATGTAGTAATGACAATACTAGGATAACAGGGGATGGATTACTATGTGGTTAACGTATTTTGGATTCTCTCGCGGAGATTCTGGGTTTGAATCCAGGTAGATAGATGGCCAAAGCCAAGTACCTTGTTGTATCAAAATAGGCGCTTGGTATCACGGTTGCGGCTAATACGTAAATGGCTGTGTTTTAATTAATATTATGTTGATAATGACCAAATTACTAGAATTTCATCAATGTAACTAGTCAGATTCGATAGTACTTATAAGTATATTGTCTAACCACTTTTTAAGCGATCTTAGCGTCGGTGTGAATTCTCTAGCCTAATAACCCCAACATCTTAGCGGTAATGCTTCTATGTGGGATTTGTGTATTCAGATGAAAATTTTACAGCATCATCAATACTCTTATCACATTAGAAACTTAGCATAAGTCTACATTCTGTAACAAGACACTTTAGTAAGCCAAAGTATTCCGCAGGATTTTTGCATTTCATATTTAGCCATTTTTAAAAATATTATACTCTCTACTTGCAATTTCGAGGATGCAGGCTTAATATAAATCCTAAACTATTTTATGGGTTTATTTTAACGAAACGAACGTCATGTTTAAAAACCCACACTTACAAATATAACCATTTCGTGTTTTTGTGACTAGAAATAAATAGAACAGAAATAAAAATATTAAGAACAGCTCGATCGGTAATTTTCTCATAAAAATGAAATTTATTATTTCTGGTAAACTTATTATTCTAAAAAACTCAATATAGATACAAAAAAAATAGTTTGAATTTAATTAAAAACATATTGGAACTTTTTTGCATTTACATTCACAAAAAAAAAAATATATATATGTATGTTCATAATTTGCATTTCAATTATAAGAAAAAAGAAAGAAATTAACTTAATAAGACAGGGATACTAAAAATTGAATGTGGATTTGTTTAATAATATTTAGATTTTTCTTCTATAGTTTTCCTTTACTTTTTACGATTTATTATATCTCAATATATTTTTTCTTTGCTTTTCATACAAACACAAAAGTATTTTTATTTTTATAAAAACAAATTATTTTTTGCCCAATTATTATGATTATTATTATTTAGCAATAATTATAGGTAAAGGAATATTTAATAAAAACTACTCTTTTTTTCTCTTTTTTTTAGCAATGAAAAAATAGGTGAGTGACTTTGTCTTATATAAATGATCAGTCTGAGACTTACTTTTTGAAAGACAAAACACTTTTGCCTCAATAATAAAAACACTTTTTACATTCATGCTATTCAGAAACTTGGAAAATGCTACTGGATGTCCGGGTCCCATTTCTCCTGCTTTAAGATGAAAACTTGTAACAAAAAAAAAAATTGTAATGAACTTAATTCTAAAAGAAGAGATTTATTTTTTAATTTTTATTTATTTTCTACTGTGGAAAACTAAGTCTAGAACTATTTTATTTAAATTTTAAATACAAAAAAAAAATTAAAATAAAACGCACACAGTGTACAGTACAGGGAAGAATGCGCCTCGCCTTGGATTCACAACTATTAAAAGGTTGTCTTAGTCAGTATAACCGCTTATTTGCCCATAAAAAGAATAGATACTCCTCTTACCTAAAGAACTGTTTAGGTTTGTGGAATGAAGTTAAGCAAAAATAAAATTATGTCTTTCAATTGCCCGTAATTCAATCCGTGAACTTTACACACAAAGGTTTACTTTTAACCGTCTATCAGCGTACGATCGATTATTTTTGGAATTGGCGTTTTTTTTTGGTTTTTTTTTCAAAGAATACGAATTTTAACGGAGAAAGCGTTTCTTGGTTTGTTGAGTGATGGATGATTTAAATGATCTCAATAAAAGGAGGTGCACGTACGAGATCTAAAGGGTGAACTTTTGAAGTAGTGTGGCAATGAGAGGAAAATAAAATCCGAACAATGGGTGCCCGCCTTACTTTTTTGTTTACTGTTTGTTGAAAAGTTCACATTAACGAAATTAAAACATTAACAGAAAACAAAGCCATAAACCTTAGTCATACCGAAAGCGAATATTTATTTAAAACCAGACGCAACAACATTATGTAAATGTAAAAAAAAACAATTTTTCACGATTCAAATCAGAATAGCCGACTCATCTTAACTACGACAGAATAGGTTATTTAAAGTTATTCGCTTACAGCAAGCACACCTTGGAAGAAGATACAGACAGAACTCGAGCTTTTAGTGACTGAAGTATTCAGTAATGTGCAACTGTTTCAAACTACCTCTACTTATCTATCACTGACTGCGCACATGCTGCTGGAGAAGGGATGTTTCATGATCTATTTGCACTATAAACAAAAAAAAAAAACAATTGTTTGTTTACAGTAACATTTCCCAATTTCAAATAATTTCGACATTAAAAAGAAAAACAAAACAAAAAACCGGAAAATTGGAAATAAAATTATATATATTTTATTCTATTAATATTATTTTCTTATTTATTTTGCAAACAATCACACATTGAGACAGTAAAAAAATTCTACAACACATAATTTATATTTTTTTTTGTTAATTAAATATGTAGAATTGGTAAATTACACTTTTTCTTTCTTTCGTTTTTAAGGCCTTTATAAATATTTTTAACCATTTTCTTTCTTTTTCTTTTAAATATTATTATACAAAGAAGTTTTTTTTTTTTTAAATTGTTTTCAAATTCTTAAAAGAAAATTAAAAAGGCGCTAAAAAAAAGAAGGTGATATTACAACACGCACGGCCACACACATTCACACTCAGAAACATATACTTGCATAAAGTGAAGAACTCCTCACTCATACATCATCATTATTTTCTTTTAATATTTTCTCCTCTTAATAAATTTAATAATCAAATAGAAATTGCTGAGAGCCAACTATATGCTTGTAACTAATTATTATTTATTACTTATATATATATTTTATTTCTTTCATTATTTATATTTTTATATATACTTTTGTAAAGTTCAAAATTAAACACATTTGTAAATAAAGAAACGGCGAGATCGAATTTTACACTTTTCCCACTTTCATATTCTCCTTGTTCTTCTTCTATTATCAAATTTTTATTTGTTTTACATTATTTATTTTTTGGTAGTTCACAAAACAACAACATCCAATCTTTATTAAATTATCACTTAGAATGATATCATCACTTTTCTTTTATCTTATTTACTCCTTATATTTTATATGGCAATATTTTCAAATCTGAAAATAGAATAGATAAAATAAATTTAAAGAATAACTAATTGACTTCAGTGTATAGTTTAGAAAATTTTGAAAAAATAAAAAAATAAAAAGGTATATAAATACAAAATAAAATTTAAAAAAACTCATACTCCATCTGGTTGTCATCTATACCTCGGCTTTTTCTGAACAATTTGGCAAAAGTTGCTGTTGAAATATCAACAGTTCCAAAACAATGTATCAAGCTTTATAACTGAACAATTTCAATGGTGTATTCTACCTTTTTGACCCCATGTACGCAGTAAAGCACTTTACTAACTTTACTTTCACAAAGTTTTCAGATTAAAGGGCCTTTATACAAATTTTTAACCGTTGAAAATAAAGTTTTTAAGATTTCTGCAATTGTTAAAATACATGTAAAAGAAGGTAAATTGGATTGACGATATATTATTGAAATGTTAATCCTTAAAAAAAGATTTGATACTCTTTTAAAATTTCTGGCATATAACGATGTATTGTAGATGTTAAATTATCTCTACTCGGAATGTGGTGAATACTGTCCAGATTGAAATAAACCATCAGTTAGTTTCCATCCATGGCGTCCTTCACAAAGAAGACAAAAGGCGAAAGTAGTGCTACAAGTGCACTTTGCAATCTTTTTACTAAGAGATAATTTAATAGCCGTTTATAAGATCAATACTTTCTTCAACCCAGATATGAATCTTTACGCAGTTGAATTTAAATGGAGTACAGACTCTCTACTTACCCCTTTTTTTTTCTCTATTCTCTCTTTCTAAATTAGACTAGGATAAATGGAATGACCGTTGGCCTTCTTTAGCAGCGATACTTAATTTCTCCTTCATTATTTCAATAGTAGAATAGTCTGGTAATTTGAGGTAGTTAACACATGTCATCACTGAAGGCAAAAAGTCATCGGCGTTCATGTTGCCGTCCATTGTCTTTCGAACAATGGTCAAAGGTGGCGTCAGCGCTTTAAAGCCTGCAAATGCCAAGTTATTTTAATTTAAAGAAATAGAAATCACAACACAATCACTATGCCTTCTCCTCATTGCAGTTCTACTTATTTTAATATTATTTACGTATACAATATTTCATTCCTCGCCTTGTTTCACATAAAGAACTCCAATAGAATGAAAGGTTCTTCCAGAGCAAAGAAAGGGAATGCTACAGTTTTAAAGAAAGCATTGGACTTTTCTTTCCTTCTTTATAAAAGACAAAGCTAACTGTAATTTTTTACAGCCCTCAAAAAATAATTTAAGAACAAAAAATAGAACTATATAACTGATAATCATTTTCGATAACTCTAATGTTGAAATCTTAGCTTTTCAAAGATGATAATTGCCTTAACATCCATTAAGAGAAGAGGTTAAAACAAACTTACCACCAACTGGAAGGCGCGGAGATCCAGTAACAAATTGAATGAAATCCCTCTGTTCGTGGGCATTATACGAAGCAAGTATTTCAAACAGAAACCTAATTGCTTTGGATGAAGATGTATATCCATGATCTGGTCGACACGATTCAATCAAAGTTGATACCTCCCATCCAGAGCCACTACCACAGAAAATTGCATCCAATTCTTGTGGATAGAACAGACTTAAATGAGATGTTGGAAATACGCATTGCATTCCTTCTCGTACGCATTCCATCTGACGGTGTACACCTTCCACAAGGTACCAGTGTACGACCAGCTGTAATATGCATAGATATGTTCGTAAATTTATGGCTAATATTTCTTAATTTATTAATATTTGCATATTTACATATTTTGCTTTATGATGCAAAATCAGTTTTTATATCTTACCTTGCAATATTCTTCCAAATTTTGAGGGCAAACAGTCACTTCTCGACCACCTTTTCTTAGTTCAATTTGAGGATATCCTGGCAATGTAAAATCTAATCCTAGACTTTCAATAGGACAACCATCCAATTCCAAGTTGTTAACCTAGTATGGAACATAAAGAAAAAGCTCTACATTAAAAAATGAGTTTGTCAGATATTAACGAAATGTGCAAATGACTAGTAATTTACACTGACTTATGAAATCTATTGTGCCACGGTTGTACTATCTAATCGTGTACTATTGTTCACCGGCAGTTCTCAGTTCTTTAGCTTTAATTATACTATTACGAGATACATTCATCAATAAAATTAAAATAAATATTTCTTTTTTCAGTTTATAAAAATGCTAATTCCATTATTTATAGATTTGATGCTGTACTATATGTTCAACAACTTAACATAGTTAAGCAGCCTCTTAATTACAATCGTATCGGTTGTAAACATAGTGGTTTATCTCAAACATGGTTTATTAGAAGATTTTTCCAACAAATATAAATTTACAACAGAACGTGGATCTCGGACGTTGAGACGCAGATCTTCTAAAATAAACAGAGAAACAAGGAATGTTTGCTACTTTGTTCGGCTGTTGTAGATGCTCTAGCATTTGATTTGATATCTGCGGTTTGGATAATTAACTCATGTAGGATACTCGCGATCACATAGAGAGTGTAGAAACCACTTTTGAGTCTTTTATTTCAGTTCGAGAGTATTAATCTTTTAAGAATCCAGAAATGTCTAGATGCCTTAGCAAGTGTGATGGCCCATTCTCTTTATGACGATTACAAGGTAATAAAACGATTTTCTAGACAATAAAAATTAAGATACCTTAATCCTGATTTCATCTTCAGAACACTGGCTGCTCATGATCTCGTCATACTGATGAACGACATGCATTAAGCGAACTAACGTTTTATGAACAGAAGGGTTGACGTGGGCAAGATCTGAAAGCCCTAAGGAGCTTTCCTCACCTAATAACCACCTATGGAAGGTCTGACTCAATGGTAAATCCAACTGAAAATTTTAAGAAAAGTATTGTTAAAAATTATTGTTTTTCAATTTTACTATAATCATAAATATAAATAAAATAATCACCATTCGAGAATCCATAACAGCTTTTGCCATAAACTTTCCAATAAATCTAAATTTTGTACGCAGTTTCATTAATTGTGAGACTCTAGTACTTCTAGAAATTGGTGCTGGAAACAAACCTACTGGAGAAAATACGTAATTTGGATTGTCACCATTTCCTTCATTGTGCCATAAATCTAGATCAGTTCTTTGCAGTTCTCGAGACACAAGAGCATAAAATTCAAGTGTTGGCCCAAGACCAGTTCCGACCTAAAATAGAAATGAATCTACTATAATAAAACGCAATAATCGCTTTTTATTACTACAGTGATGATACGAAAGCATTCAGCAAATGTTATACGGGTTTTATTTATACATTATTAATAAATGTGTTGTGAAAATAAACTCCTTTACTTCCCGCTGCATCGGTTTCGATTCTATTTATTGTGATTTACTTTTACTCACCTCATTTTCATATTGAACTTCTAGTAATGCTTTACTGGCAGCCATATCTTGTATTAGAGATTCAGCTTGTTTAAGTATATCATCTCTGGCTACCGTACGTTTTCTTCTATCTAATCTTGGCGTCACTCTTTCCTGTGAATCAGAGCTGCCACTAAGTTCTGGACTAGCATCCAACAACCTCTGTAAAGCTCTATCTCTATCAAAAGCAGTAGCGTACAACAACAGCTGCCTTGTTTCGAAAGGCAACAAAAATGGACTGAAAAAAACAATCTTGTTAGAAATGATAATAAATGAGGAACATCTATTTTTAAGAAAGTGCATAATACCAAGCTGAAGTAATCTGTTGCAGCCAACAGGGAAGATTTCCAGTCATTATCACAAGGGGATCTTGCAGCTGCCTACCAGCTTTGGCTGCGATTTTATTATTTACAAACTCCTGAAACATTTTTAAAAATAATTATAATACATAAATAATTTTCATATATTTTTTATTTGAGTTGCTTGTAACATTATCCATCTTCTGTCGAGGTGGTGATACTATATCCATAGTATACCAGTAACTTTATTTTCACAAAGTTCAACAGTCTTGTTTTTTCTGTCGTTTTTTGAATTAATTTCATCAAAACATAGAGGTAATAAAAGTTTAACATTTAGCCACTTAATACTAATATTGGATTTATTCATGTACACCTATTTCAGTAATAATAGTATTTACACCAGCTTTAACCTTTAGAATTGATAATAAAAACATTATAGCAAAAGCCAAAGCACAAGAACTTTGTAAAGTTGAGGAGGAAGTTCAGCGATTAGTCAAATTGTGTAGCACAGAATTGGATTAATAATTCATGAAATACTACGTGCTTTTATTATAAGGCAAGGAATAGGCACCCGTCGCCTCTTCATCCTCGCGATGCAAAGAAAACCATCGCCTATTCCACAAAATCTAGAGAAAGTTCAGGCTCCATAAGTGGGCTTTCGGCGTCTTGTCTTGCCAGGCCGTCAGACGGCTCATTCCCCTCAAAGTTGGGCACCTACAGTAAATAGACTGTGCTATCTTCGTAAATTCTAGACTAAAACGTAAATATTTTCATTTTTTTTTTTTAATTGATTTATGCAAGGCGTTTGAAACAAATAAAATTTATTTTGAGGCAAAAATTATTGGTGTAGCGCGTAAAAAGAAAACTTACTAAAAGCGACAAACTACAACTTTTACTAATTTTCAGAAAGAAATTCCAAATAAAAACCAACCTGCTGTAATAATATTGGCTGTCCTTGCATCGCCGGATACAGTGTAGTCCAATGCATGGAGACCGCATATAAAGCATTAAGTAAGCAGAGAACAGGCAACGAAGCATCATTTATAGTAACTTTAGTGGTAAGATCGCTGACGAGATAACGATCCATCGCACATACCCTATTAGGAACCAGGCCTTCTAAAATGGATAAAAAGTTAAAAAATATATTAAAGTTGAAAAAATACTTGACCATTATCTTTTTATTAATTTTAAAATTGATTTTACCATTCCACAATTCATCATGCTTCTTTTTAGGAGCAGCTTTAGAGCTGGATCCTTTTCCTTTACGAGGTGGTACACTGTTATTGTTACATTTTATTGCCGATTCCTCTTCAATTACTGGCCTAATAAAACAATGGAACTTTTATAATTTGTATTTTTATTTTCCAAGATTAAAGGCAAGATACATGGATTTTATCAAATAAAGTCAGCTAATCTTTAACACTGAATTTTTCTCTTAAGCAAATTATTTTTTTTAATCAGCCAAATATTTGTATTCATTCTTTATAATTGGAAATAAAATTTCTAGATTATTATTTGAGGACGAATGAAACAAAATCACGCTTGTTATAGGAGATGAAATCATTGAATTATTCAGTTTAGTTAATCTCAATTTTTACACTAATTAATACATGCACAAAATTATGTCTATTTTACACTCGATCTAATTATTTCAATTCGGCTTATTTATTTTAACAGAAATACCACAAAAGTTGAGTTATAATTTAATTTTACAAAAACATAAACAACCTCAAGCTTAAATAATAACATAATTTGTGTTAATACAAGTCATTTATTTCCTGACTGACGAATTCTAATTACCTCAGTCTTTCAAAATGAATCGATTTATAATTATACTGAGCTTTTATTAACTTTCGAAAAATATTCTATGTAAAAAAATGCGGAAGTGTTTTCTTTTAGGTGAATAACAAAAAAGCTCTCCTTTGACTCTAGCAAGAAAGAAGCTCTTTCCACACTTTTTTGACAAATAACTATTATTTAATTCTGAAAGGTTTGTAATTTATTTTTTCTTAATTTAGTTTAGAAACTTTGACTTCAAACTATCAAGTTAGTATTAAATCGGTTATTTACAAACCGTATACTTTTTTAAATAATGGCTAAACTTTTAGGACGGGTTCGGTACCTTTATCAGCGGCTCGTTAATAATCGAAAAATATGATGTGCTTATAACAAAATTAAAGATATGGCAGACATAGAAAAAGTCAATAATTTCATTTAAATTAAAATTTTCTTAAAAACAGATTTAAGCATTCAATAAATGCGAAATGAATAAATCACAAAAGAGTTTTCAAGAATTAGTTTAAAATACTTAATTAAATTAATGAATATAATTACCTATAATGTACTGTATGTGTTTGCACCCAAATATTAGCACTTCCTAATGGAGCTTCTGTATCAGTGTCGGTCTCAGACTGGTCAGAAGCTGCAGCAGCTGGCGAGAATTGTCTCACTGCTTGATATACAGTCATATTGTAGGGAAGGACTGTATCATTAATTAAAAACTGTAGTTTATGACGAGCACTTCCAACTACCATACCAACCTACAAGGGAGTATATCATTAAATATTCACAAATAAGCAAAAGAAATAAACCATGAAGTCTGAAACACTGAAATAATATAACTGGCTTTAAGTAATATTGAATGTAAAATATAATTTTAAAAATAGACACTAACCAAAGTATCATCAATATCTTCTTCACTATTATCATCATCTGATTGGGAGGAATGTTTATCTCTTACTTTGGCATAACCTCTGACGACGAGGTATCTCTCAATGGCTTGTACTAAAGCTAATGGATCTATTTTCACCGTACCACCTTTCCACTGTTTCAGACTTGTACAGTCCGGATGTCGGGCTAATTGGCACTGTAAATAATAATAATAACAAAAATCAGACATGAACAATCACACGACTTATTTTTTCATTGTTTCTTATTCCAATTAATATCCATTATTTTACAATCAAATATTAAATTTACATTAGGTAAAACTGATAGTAATACTATCTGTAACTGCGCCACAGATAAATTCGAAATTATGTTTTAAAAATTATATCTATTGTCCCCGAAAAACCAGAAAACAATTTTTATCGAAAAATTGTTACAAATAAAAGTAATTGCATATTGTATAAACAAATAGCATTGCAAGTTTAATATATAGGAAAGTTTCTATCAGAAAGGTTATACTGATGTTATCTGCAGGAAGGTTAAAACTGATAGAAAAGTTGCTAGATAAAATAAATTGATTTAACCCAAATACTTATTTAAATTTATTAATCTTAGCTTAAAAAAAATATTAAAATCTTTAAAAAATCTCAAAATAAAATAATCTTTAAAAAAAAAATTTTGTATTAAATTTTTTTAAAAATAAAAATACATAAAATTGTATGAGGGAGTTGACATGATGGAACTTCGAGCGATATTGAAGTATTATTTATAAAAAAAGGCTTTACTGAAATAGCTGCAGCTTGAGAAATTTAAGTTGAGGGGGGCCGACACTTTGTAGGTCCTACTGCATAGTATTGGTTTAAAAATTCGAACATCAAAGATATGAGACAAGTAAGGTCAAGGCGTCGATCCCGACCCAACTGCCAAAAGGGAAGCTGATACCTAAAAGAAGGAGGACTATGCCCAAGAATTGGAGGAAGAAGGGATTCAATTCCATCTTAAAAATCCAAGTGATTATAAAATTTCGAATTATAAGAGAAATAGTCACTTGCTATGAAAAGTAGAACACCAACAATTTTGCAACCAAAAACTGAAAATCAGTCGGTTAATGCTTGTCCTATTTCCTCATTTATATGTTGATGTTTGGCTATTTTCCACAAACCTGGAAAACCGCCAAAATTATTGTAGTTCCCAAAGCGGGTAAAGATGCTACTCTTCCCAGTAGCTATCGTCCTATCTCTCTGCTCCCTTGTCTCAGTAAAGTTGCTGAGCGTGTTGTTTTGAAAAGACTTAGTTCATTTATTGAGAATAATAATATTCTGTCCCCTGATCAGTTCGGTTTTAGGGCGGGACACTCTACAACTGCACAACTTGCCAGAGTTATTGACGAAATTGAGCACAACTTTAATCTAAATAAGCACACCGGGATGGCACTGATCGATGTGGAAAAAGCTTTTGACTGCGTATGGCATAATGGTCTAATTTATAAGTTAATACAGTACAACTTTCCGAAGTACTTAGTCCACTTTGTTAACAGTTACTTAACACACCGTCAATTTTGTGTTACAGTTGGTAACGCTACTTCTGGCTTTAGAAAAATTGCGGCTGGTGTACCCCAAGGCTCAGTCCTTGGTCCCACACTTTTTAACATTTTCATAAATGGCATAACAAAACTTAAATTTAGACCAAAATGCTCGTTATACGCTGACGACACTGCACTTTTTCTGTCGTCTTTTAGAGTGGATACAATAGCCAGGCATCTTTCTATTGCACTTGGAAAAAGTTTTAAATATTTTAATAAGTGGAGAATAAAACCCAATGAAGCGAAAACTGAAATAATTTTGTTTACACGTAGGAGGCCCCAAGTCATAAATTTTGTAAAAGTTAATGGTGTTGATCTCCCTTGGAAAAGAGAGGTCAGGTACCTTGGTGTTGTGTTGGACTCAAAGCTGACGTTTACAAAACACATCAATTCAATTTGCAACAAATCGCTTGGTATTTTGTGTAGCTTATTTCCTCTGTTCAATAAAACTTCAAACTTGAATTTTGTAAATAAAAAGTTAATTTACTACCTGTATATTCGGTCTGTATTGCTATATGCGGCCCCAGTCTGGTCTAATACTTGCCCCACAAACTATAAAAAATTACAACGCGTGCAGAATAAATGTTTGAGATTGATTGGGTCCTACCCTCGCTGGACACCAATCGACTATGTGCATGCCACACTTGATGTGGCCAGTGTCTCTACGCAAGTGTACCTTCTTTCAGAAAAATTTGTCAGCTTGTGTGAAGCCAGCACACACTTGTATGTATCCAATATAGTTAATTACGATCTAACATCTCTTGCATACAAAAAATACAAACATAAGAGACTAAAACATATTTTGTTTTAGTACTGTTTATTTGTAGTTAAGGTTTTTTTTTTTTCTTCTTCTTTTTTCCTTAGTATTTAATATTAATTTTTCTTACTTTGTGTTATTTTAAGCTCTGTTGAGTGTATATAGGCACTATCGCCTGAAACCTCTTTATTCCTGTAAATATGTACATTTTATAATTTGATTTGAAGCCAATAAATATAAAATATAATTTCCTCATTCTGTGCGAGGAAGAGAAATACATGTTTTGAAATGCTTTTTAGCAACGTTTCTGAGAAACTAAGTTAAAATTTTCGTGTGAATAGCTTAAACTGAAAAAATTTAACAAAGATTTTGCTGGTCACTAAGATCGGAGGCGATAGAAATATGAAGTCGAAAGTACAAGTCAGGGCGGTCTTGAGATTTTCGTTTAGGAAAGATTGGTTCTATCACACATACACTTTCAGTGATAATGTTTTAATGATTGCATGCGGAAAAACAAATACACACACACCTATAAATAAATATTTAAATTAACTGGCCAAATAATAGCACTTTAAAAATATAAAAATGGTAAGTAGAAAAAATTGGTAAATTAAATTCAAAATATACCTTAAGTTGATGTGTATTAAAAAACTTGAGAGCGGTTGTACTTCCTGCAGGAGCAGGTAAATCGTGAACTTTAACCGGAAACTGTTCAAGTTGTGATATACAGCTGTTCAGTTTTGACACTAGGATTTGAAGACAGGTAGGATCTACACCGGAAGAATCTTGACTGTTCACATCATGCTAGAAATGATAATATGTATCTTGAAAGAATATCTTTATTTATTAATGGCACAATAAAATTAGCTTGTCAATAAAATTTTTAATTCAGCTTACGGGACAATTTGCGAACACATTTAAAAAGGTTCTAATCCTTTGATCACGGTTTTCCGATTTGTTGACGAGATATTCTAAAAGAGCTGACACTAGCCCTGAATGGTTAACTTCAAATGGTGAAATATCACAGCCCATTAAGGTATTTTGCAGCTCCACCAATGCATTTCGCTTATCACCATCCTTTAAACAATTTCAAATAGAAATATGAATTGAAAAATTATAAAACTGAAATGAAAAACTTGCGATTAAATTGAAAACTGCAACTCACAGCGGACTGCAAGGTAGATATTGCCTGCATAAGGGTCATCAATATTTTTGAAGGGTCCTGAGTTGATTGAATTCCTTCACTAGATGCATAATTAGCAATGAATTTGGCAGATCTTTCTCTTACCCAAGCACGCACCTTCTCTCTATTGCCTGCCCATAAATTGGATGAACTGGAACATTTTGTCAATGGAGATTCCTAAACAGAAAAGATGAATGAGCAATGTCGTAACAGTTCGTTGCTGATTAAAAATACAAAAGAGTAAAAAAAAATGAAGAAAATTAACAAACCTTCTGGTAGCCAACTTTATGAAAACTTCTTTCAGATGTTCGACCCCATCTTGCTGGATTTAAAGAAGCAAGGAAAGTACTTGTTTTGGAAGTAGCTCCTGAAAGGCGAGACCTTGTACCTCTTGCCGATAGATTAAGATTGTTCGCTGAGAGAAATAAAATGCCAATTACATAATTTCAATTATTACTATTATATTATTTTCAAAAGTTTTAAAATAAAATTATTATGAACTTAATTAAAATTTAGTTATTTTTTACTATTTCCGTATTTTAACAGCATTAGAGTGCTACGAGTAAACCACAATGAAAGATTTAACAAAAATTACAAGAAATGTTGCTTTAACATGAAAAACTACAGTCTAATTAGTTTGGGAAATATCTCAAAAATTTGACATGAAAATAATTTCCTACGAAATGATTGGAAGCTCTAAAGATGGAAGTAAAATGAATAGTAACTTATTTCATAATAGGTCATCCTCAAAAGTGCAACAATTTGACAAGAATTATTAAATCACTCCAAACGCAACAATAATATTGCTACGTATTGTTGGGTAAGAAACATAAAATCTTGAAACATATCTTGTTAATGAACTTGTGGTTTACTTGCTGAAAAGAAATAGAATTTCTAGAACGGTAGGGCACTATTTTTGTGGTGTCGGATCAGAGTTAAACCTTAGCTTCCAATTCTTAGCTTCGGACATGCTTACTCTAATGGATTAAATCACAGTATTACCAATGATACAGTATAGCAAAACATTCTAATAAGTCCAAGTGTTATCGGAGACTGTTTTAACCTTTAGAATAACTGTCACTAATTGCTAGAGTTTAAAAATTGCTTACTGTGTTTATGTTTTGCAAATAATTCGTGCATACTAGATGATACATCAGGATCTTGTTTATGTTTATCTCTTTTTGAACTTCGTTTCTGTTTGCGTAATTCACGCATCCTTCTAGTGATTGGTGAACAATCACTCAGAGGTGTATCATCATCATCAATGTTTATCATGTCATCCTGAGGATCCGGATGAGGACTACTGCTACCTGTCACTAAAAAAATTATAGTAAACGTTTTAAAATGGCTCACTTCTTTTTACTTGGTTAGAATTATGAATTTAAAAAATTGAATTGGATAATTAAAATCAAAACAGAGTTGAACATATACGTACCAAGTCTAAAAACAGTTCCATTTGGTGGCTGGCCAGCTGACGAAGGGCCTGGAGTAGATACATCGTTTGGAGCAGCGGTCGGAGAGGTGCAACTAGGGGTACTCTTACTAGGGGACGCTCCAATTGGAACTCCAGGATCAGCTAGCTGTTTAATTTCATGTATGACACCTGCAATTGATTCATTTACTTAGAAAATTTAGATAAGTAGTTATAAGGTCGCGGAGCTATCATCCCCATAACCGTAGTTGCAGATTTCGGGGAGAGTATGAGAAGAGAAGAGACACTAGTGGGTTAGAGTGAGCTTAGAATCTGGAACGAAATCTGTTCTAGAAGAATGTTGCAAATATTAAGACGACTGGGGCTGTTGAGCTCAGTGAGTAATGTAAGGTTCTACAGAGCGGTGATGTGATATGAAGGAGAATTTAAGGTTATAGAGTTTTGATTAGGTCCGTTTTGAGAGGATTCCATGAGAGTATTTTGTCTACTTTGGATCGACAGAATTGCCAAGGTATCAGGGTGATTCTGTATGTCAGCAGTATGTATTAAATAGAACAGAGTTCAAAGTATTTTGTTTTTATATTGAACACCTAGACCACACATTAAGCCCCTATAGATGGTGTAAATACTGTTAAAAAATCCATATAATTTTTTATTAATATCGAACTTACCTTCTCTGGTGAAATGTACGCTAAATAAATCTGGCAATTTCTGCATAAGTATTTCTGCAATTTGTAAAGCTGAAACCACTATTCTTAAATCCTGAGAAGCCATCATTCCTGCAAGTTGACTAGAAACTGTCTGTGCTTTTAGCACTTCCTGAAATTGATTATGATTGGTTCGATTATTTTTTTTTTTTAAATTGTTTTGAAAGTATGTATTTTGTGTACATACATTTTTTTTTTTTTTTAAATAAAAGAAAAGAACAATTATTTCACTCATGACTTACTTTAAGTAACTCAGGGGAGGCAAAATATACCATACGTAAAAGAGCTTTCAAACATTTGCATCTTACGGCCGGCCCTGCAGAACTAGAATACACTTCATACAAAACACTAAATAAAGATCTGATAAATGCACCAGCCACATCTTTTAGATCGTTGTCTATTGCACTGAAACAAATTCATGTTTTTCAACATTAGTATAATATTTAAGTGAAGAATAGATTTATTTGTATAACTAAAGATAATGCTGCACTAATGCACTATGATGCCAGTTATTTATACATTATTACTATATATTAAATAATCATTAATAAGTAAGAGGTTCCTTCTCATCTTAAATCGTTTAAAAGGTTATGATTTTATTGCCCATCGCCTTCTTACTCGCGTTAACCAATGTGACAAGTTTTCGCTAAGGATTAAACTAATACATATACCAGAAAAAATAAGCGCCTTCTTCGTAAGAAAAACCTGTTTTCCTTTAATTAACGATTTGTTCACAACATTACTATCTCTTAAAAGGTTTGAGTTAAGAAAGTCGTTACTGTTCTGTAACTGCATGAATAAAAAATATTTCATTTTGTGTTACCAACCAGATAGAAGAATACTTTAATACCTCAAGCATACTATTCCTAGTAAAACTGCATAATTCAAACCGCTAAAATACAATAAAACGTACCTTTCTTGAATAGTGGTAGAGTTATTATTAGTCGAAAGAGGTTGTATAAGGGCTTGTGGTCGAATAACTCTACGTTCAACTGGTCTATGGGTGCCTGTATCTTCATTAATTTGTTGCATAGAATGAAAATCAACAGTATAAGTACGACCTAAAGTGGATAAAGACATCTCATCTTCTCCAGTTTGATGTGCAGCCTGGAACAATACAAATTATAAATTTGCAACATATTCAAATTGATTCTAGTATCATAGGGAAGATGTTGCTACCTGCTGGACTGCATGGTAACATTTCATACAAAGCCTAGGGAAATTTTAAATTTAATGAAGATGAGAAAGTTGTTTCAAATAGGTATTAAGGAAAGTAAAAAAATGATAAAACAAAAAACCAATAATAAAATACTTGATAGGTTCTTCTTCAAATATTACTTTACCTCAATGATTCTAGAATCTATAGGTGTGTAAGCATGCCAAACACCCATATCATCTCTCCATTGCCAAGATACAGTTTCTGGTACCGATCTTGGACTAGGACGATCCAGCAGAGTATCCACAGCAAAGAGCGCATGCTGTGGTAATCTAGGCATAAGTTCTCCAATAAGGCATGTCATTTCGTACACTTCTTGCGGTGATCTTGACACTAATTCAATCTAAAAAAATAAAATTAAAAGACAGCTAAGTTGATAGCTTGTTTATGTAAATAAATAATCAATTTACAATATAATATTAAAACAATACATACTTCGCCTTGTGATGTATCGGCACGGCCGGTCAATAGATAGCATAAAGTCTCAGCTATATTATTCTTTAACAGTGTAAGTGCTAATTCAGGACAATTGGTGCACATCGTCGTCAACATTCGTACTACGGTGATAAAGGTGCCAGTGTTTATAAGTGGAGGGGATACGACGAGCTGCAAAACAAAAGAATAATCCAAAATTGAGAACAATAATGCGGCAAGGCAAAAAAAAAAAAAATCTAGTTTCATTACCCTACTTTTGATTTGCTTTCTTTTAACTGTTTTTCTTTTAAATCAATATTATTGAACTACATATAATTTAGTACAGCAAGTTTAACGAAAATCAAAGATGTTTTCCAGAAAACCTTAAACCTTATTGAAAAACTATGTACAACTTTGTAATTTTGGTTCAACATTTGATTCTTATTATTATACAGGTGGCAAGACAGTAGAATATAAATATAGATTTCAATGGAGAGAGAAGTTTAAGCACTTCCTCACATAAAAGTCCTTGAAAGCTAAAAATCGAAGACCTGCAAGATTACAATATCTCCGTAGAATGAACATTTAATAGACAAAATCTAACAATTAGTAAATAAAATTATTAGTAGAGTAAAAAATAGCACAATGACAACAATTAGTTGTGAATAAATGATATAATCCTAACTATAATACAAATTCTGTTTTGCATTGCTTTGTTTGTGGTTAATAAAACTGGAATCGAAAACTATAACTGAATAAGAAATTATTAGAAAAATGAATTTTTGATGGACGAAGCAACCAGGTAATATAAAAAAAGATGCTTATGGTTTCACAAAGTTGGGACAAAAAAGTGCATCCTAATCTTATTTTCATTAAAAAATGTTTCCAAAAAACGATGTAGCCCAATATGAGTACCTGAAGTATCTACCTTGGAGCCATTTTCGAGAAAAACTCCCTCTCCCCAAAATCAGGCAGTAAAGTAGAACTTCGAGTAAAGCAATTTTGTTCCTAAGTATGGGACCTATCCAAATATACTTTAACTATTATAAGTTAATATTAAGATATTTTCTTCATGTAACACTTGCACTATTTTTATTTTTTTCTTTAACTATTTAAGACTCAGGGTTCCTTCCAAACGGGATCAATACTCACAAGAAAATTTGACAAGATCACAATATTACGTACTCTCTCTCACTTGTTGGAGAAATAAATGAATAATTTCGGTAAATCTAATACCTGCACTGCTTAATGAAATGAATAATGAATAAAAGACTGGCGAAATAAGAATTTTTATCGTTTAACTATCCTGCACGAAGACAATGAAATATTCCCCCAAAAAACCATGAAGAAAATTATTTCCAGTTATAATTTCAAATCTACAAACACAATGGAATTGAACTGAATCTGAAACGGATTTTCAATGTGCTATAGTTTACTGGATGAAGTAATCTTCATTATTCCAAATTATTTCGAAAACGGGTAACAGAAAATATTGAACTACTTGTTATTTTCATGTAAAATAAATATTCTACTTATTTATAGATGGAATGACCTTCAAAATTCACAGTCTAAATTTCAGATTTAATCACTCCTCAGGGGGCAATTATTTCCTAAGACCTTTTGTACTGTTTATTTATAAATAATGGAATTACGCAAGAAAGACAAACAGCAGTTTTATACAATATTTAAGTCGCGGATGGCTCATTAGCAGCTCAGAATAGTTTTTGGATTCCAGCAACAATGAGAACTGTAAGTAATTCATTCTGTAAAATTTTACTATATTCGTAATTTTCTTTCTATTTAACTTTCAGTTTTTAACCGTTTTTTCGTAATAGGGGAAAATTTAAAAAATCGACGTCTGAGATTTATTTTAATATTATTTTTCAAATTTGAGAAATAAAACAACCCCAGAAATTTGTTGGAAAAGCGTGTTATAATACTGCCGCGGAATTCATTTATACAAGTTCTATCTAGTCAATTTAAGAGGCTAATAGGTAAGGTATTAAAGACCTTACAGATTAAAATATGCCCTAAAATTAAACTTTCTAGATAAAAGTTTTAAACTAAAATTTGTCTTTTAAACTAATTTAAAAGACTAATCAAATTTGAAGGAATCAGCTAGGGTAGATTTAAACAAAAATTTGGAAAAGAAATTAAAATATTGACACTTTCGGTCATGCTAATTTCATCCAACTTTGTGTCTAAACCCGAATTTACACCTAAAATGGTCATGTAGAGAGAGTGTGGCCAACCAAATATCTCTCCCAGACCTACACTTAATCCTAATTTTCTGAACTAACGTTCCATATATCCATCCACATTGAACAAAAACTAAATAATATGAAGTTTGAACATGCTGCAATTTTTTTCGTTTGTACGCTAATGTGATCGCACAAAACCATTTTTGGGGCTCAGGGGGTGGCCTCAAAACGTGCATTTCGAGCGAAAACCATTGAAAACAAATCAACACAAGCATGTAGTGAATAATAAAATCATTATTTTACTCAACAATCTCAAATTTCTTTTCTTAAATGTTTTCTCATTAAGTTTTCTAATTTATAATTTATTAATAGAGCGCTCTTCCAGTTAATTTTAACTCAATAAAAAACAATAGTTCTTTAGATATAGGGTTGAAGAAAATGAAACATGCTAAATACCTCCTAATATATGCTCGAAACAACCCTTTTTCTTACTTATTTTGTAATACCTTTTGTATAATTTACCGAGCTTTAATTTTTCTGTTCACAGATAACTCTAACCTTACTTCTGGTAGTAACCTTAGCCCAATATCAACAAGTTAATTGCACAATATCAGCCGATCTAACAAGTCAAATATGGAATTTAATTTTACAAAAACTGGGAATACTATCAAGCATTAAACAACCAATTCTTCCGAAAATAATCGCAGTAATAAATCCTAAACTATCGAAAATATTTCGTGCAAAATATCCACAGCCTACGGTAGCAACTACAATCGCCACTAATTATGACAATTACCCGCCGCCATACGCACCACCCGCGCCAGAATATGGTGCGCCACCTGCTCCACCACCAGTAGAATATGGCGTGGCCCCGGCACCACCACCTACAGAGTATGGAGTAGCGCCCGCGCCTCCATCATCCGAGTATGGAGTACCACCCGCGCCTCCGTCATCCGAGTATGGAGTAGCGGAAGCACCGTTACCTACGGAATAGCGCAACTAGACGGCTAATACTTTCTTCAAGAAAAACCAATTGGCATTTAATTCATTAACCCTGTGCAGTGCAAATATTTAGTTTGTAATAAAATGAATATTTTTCTTATTAAAATTTATAAAACCAATTTTTTTTTTCATCTCTTTCAATTTCTCTATTTCTTTTATTTTATATTACCAAGGAGAGATATTTACACAGCCTCTTCTGGCAATTTACCCCCTTTCTTCGCCATCTTATCATGCCCAGCCTAATAAGGAAAACAAAATCGACATTCTGCAGCCTGTAAGACTACGTCTTCCTACTAGCCTTTACTTTTATATGTTCACTATTCAAGATCTACATTCATTTTAAAATGATTCCAGAAAATTGGATTAAAAAGCGTTCCTGGGCGAGAGCAGTCACTATACCAATTTAAAATTGATGTTACAGTGTTATTATAAGAAGTTGGGCAAAGATTCCAAAACAGGTTGGCATCAAGAAAATCGACTAACCAAGATTGAAACAATAACAAATAATTTTTCAGAATGAACAATTTCTATTAACGAAGTAAAGAGACCTATTTTTCTAGTAAATGGTGATCAAACCTCAAATAGAAGGTTAAAATTAAAAACCAACGTACACTTTTTGCTAAATATTATACGCATTTCTAGTTCTAATAATATTACAACTAATAACAATGTTAGATTACTTACAAGTTGCTGTAAATTTGTAAGAAGTTCTGTGCTAGCTATTTGCATTAACTTTGGTGGATCTGATTGTAAACTTTCAACTAACCTACTTAAAGCCAAACATACACTTTCAACACTTTTCTGATCCTAAGGAAAAATAAGAAAATATTACTTATTGATTCTTTCTGAAAAAGAAAGTAAGTAAGAACAGTAATTTCGTTCCCACAAAAATGATAAAAAAAAAATTATGTAAAAAACTAACCTGTTGGGTAAGTCGACTGGATAATAGAGGTAATGATTGTGAAACAAGGTGTAGTTCTTCAGGTAGTAAATTATGACAACAATTAGCGGTTATCGCCAAGGCGGCACGCTGGGCATTTATACTGAAGAAATCTAAATACATTAAGCACGCCCATACACCACGAGCTTGTAAAATTGCTTTACTATGTCTACGGGATAACATTTCCAGGGCAGTGAGTGATTGTTCAGCAACATCCATACACTGAATGGCTTGTAGTTTTTCTAAAAATACGGGAACTGCATCAAGAACTACGGCTGATGATCTTGGAAGAGCTTCCATCATATAAGTCAAAGCTCGGCATGCATGATTCATCTGTTTGGAGAAAAAAACTAAATTAATATTATGAGTAACAAAGTCGCTAAATTTTTACAAATTACACTTTTGTTTATGATAAAAACAGCCAAACCTTCATAGATAATTCAATGTTTTTGTGTTATTAAACTGTTCGATTGAAGAAAAAATATTTCGCAAAAAAGATTATAGTACTATTTTTGAAATACTTTAAGATATCCTTTATGTTATATTCTCTTTTTAAAAGATGCTAAAATACAAAATCTTGTATCTTTTCTTTAATAAGTTCGATATTTTGAAAATAAGTGAACAAAGCGGAAGGATGCATATGATGGAAATCGGGGATGAGTGTATCGATAACGAGCCTCAGAGAACTGATCCCCTCAGAGGAAGTTCCCTGACTAATGCGAACTAAGGAGGGTGTAAAATTCCTTAGTAGTGTTGGAGGAGGATTTACCTCACAGAGGGTTAAAAGGCGTTCAGGGCATCACATAATGGTTAACAAAATCTACTGGCCCTCTTTAATTCCTGAGACTTCCCAAGAGAGTTTAGTCAGTAATTAGACGGGAGATATCCTTTTTGAGAAGCTTTAGGAAGCGAGGATATTGGCTCCAGAGAGAGGTTATTGAAAAACTGCTCGCTCTCCGCTATCCTGGGATTTCTTTAGAGAGCTGCGGTAGTTTAAAGGATTTAGGAATTTATTTCCTCAACAGAACTCACCCAATTTCTTAATTTACATTCTTGGAAACATCTAGAGAAATCAAGGAATGCATTGGAAATCCCTGAGCAGTGGTACCTCTCTCTTCCTACAAATGCCTTTAGAGGGAGGTTTCCTTAATTTAAAATATGGATTCGTTCAATAAAACCTCATATATTGTCTTGATTCTGTATCTTACTGCTAAAGGAAATAATACATTCATACTAACCATATCAAAATTATGTTCCATATTTAAAAGATTAATAAGCGCCGGAACTACTTGTTTGACTGGGAAACCTGCTAAAGTATCTTCATTCCCCATGACCAACATTTGACACATCTCTATCACAGCTTGCATCTGCTGTCCTTCATCCGATGTAGCTTGCAAACCTTGTAAAAGTTGTTGTGCTTTTGTTGCTACAAAGAAAATAATTAAATAAAGATTGAAAAAAAAGCAATAAATTATATTTTGTAGAGCATTATTTACAATTTAAATGTGATTAGTAAAAAAAGGTTTTGAAAAATAGCTTTAAAAAACAGATCGTTAAAACAACTCGGTAAGAGCCATACATTTTCAATTACTCATCCACAATAAAGCATTAACAACTTCCTTACCAGAGTTAGGAAGTCCATGTAATTACGTAATTTTAGAAAAATCAACCCATAAATTATATTTGTTTTGATTTAAATGTATAAAATATCATTTTTTATCAGAAATACGGCTTAAAATACTCAGGGATTGTAAGAAAAATTGGTAAAATGTATAGAAACATTTCAAAAATGGTAACAAATGTAACCCTTTAATTTCAAATTGTTTAGATCTTTATAATTCAAACGGCAAAACAAATAAAAAATCGTGGGTGCCCAGAGAAGTTAATTCTAATTCATTATCTAAAGTACATTACCTAAAACGAGACGAAGTGTAGATGAAATAGAGTACTACAACCTAAATACGCTACTCTATTGGGCAGATTTATTTTACAAGTTATAGTTTCGTAACTATAACTGTAACAGTTTGAATAACAATTTTACTATTTGTATTTTCACAAGAAGATAATAGTTACTTTACTTTTAATATGCGACAAATAGGTAATAGTGTCTGTTGGCTAATTCTAGCTATTTCCCATTGACTTAACAAGTGATGTTCAAAAAACCCCTCCCTTAAAAAATCACACAATGGCAATATTTAAAATAATCAATTAAATATTTAATTACTTAATTGCTACGTTTTAATTATGAGGTTTCCACACTGTTGGTTTCTTTATCAAGTAATTTTACCAATTTTTCTTTATTTATGTTCAACAAATTAGAAAAAAAAAAGTCTAAAATGTGTAAAATGCAAAATGAGAAAAATAAAAAATATGAGGGACGTTCCAAGAGTTTCTTAATTCATCCGATTAAAGTATAAAAAAACTCAATTTTACGGTTCGCGGTAGTTAAAACTTCCAAAATACCTCCTTCGGTAGGTGAGTAAGCACATGTTCCAGAATATTTTCAAATGCTGCAAGAAATCGTGAAAGACTGCTTCTTTTAAACGAGTTAAGTGCGTTTGCGAAAATGAAAGAACTGTGCGGATGGTGCACTTTACGAGAATTCAATGTATAACTTTCTGCTTGCCAATGATTCTAGAACAACGTAAAAAAAAAGCAACGGTTCTAAAACATCGCGTAAAACTGACGATTTATAATTAGCATGCTCTTCACAACTGCTTTGACGTTTTCTACCTGCTTGAAAACGCGAATATTATTCAATAACTTGCGTCCAACTGATTAAAATGGTTATTTAACGCTTCTTGGAAGATTTAGCTTTTCTAGTTTCAGTCGCACTTACATTACATAAATTACTTAACACAACGATTCGGTAAAAACTTTACATAAACCCACGTACAGCAGCTAGTAATGTAATGATCAACTTCAGAATGACCACTTACATTCGATACTACATTTAGCTGTAGCGACCACAGACGCAAGTCGGAATTATTTTTTATATTCGTTACAAGGAGTTTGCTCGGAAACGTTGGATCACACGTAGTATTCAAACAATTAAATATGTGCAAAAGGTGTTTTGACTCGTAAAAAGAAGTTGTTTCATAACTTTTTAAAAAAATAATATTTCCCTTAAAACAACAAAAGCAGTGTCTTATGAATAAAATAAATAAAAAATAGAAGCGAGAAAGGAGCAGTTTACAAGTATTTGTGCCAATAGTGCGGTGAAGGAGATGGTGCATGCGAGGGGCCAATGCTCCAAACAGGTGTGGTGGAAGACCTCTTGCTTCTAGCAAAGCTTGCAGCCTCCCAACTTCTGAATCATCACTCTCTGAGTCCACCCCTCCGCTACCCAAATTTCCATTACCAGCACCTAAAAAAATGTCATCATCTTTATATAATATTCATCCCTGTACAGGACAAGAATAATAATTTAAAAAAAATAACCAATACCAAATTTCAACAAAATATTGCTTCATTACTTGTCATGCAATGTCATCTTTCAACCATATATTTGCCAAAAAATGAGAGGTTAAATCCAAAACAAAAGAGACTGAATACGTTCTCAGTAATGCGTGAAAAAATTATTCACTATAAAAAAATAATGTCTTCTTTAAAGAAAAAGAGATCATTAAACTGACCGCTCAACAAGTCAGACATTGGTTGAGAATTGATGGTAGCGTACCATGATAGTAGAGTTTCTAACAATGGATTGATTAGAATTCTTCCATTATGATTCACCAAACAGATTAAAAGAAAAATACCATTTGATTGCAAGATCACCACTGAATCCTTTGTTCAATTCGTGAGCCTTGGAAAAACTCCAGCAAGCTGACTCAGAATACGTAGAACTATTTTGCTTAAGGGAAACCTTGTTCCTCTCAAACAATAAGAAGACTAGTGAAAAACAATTTTCTACTGATAACACATCCTGTATCTCCTTGACGCACCTTTCCAGTTTACATCTCAAGAATAAGATGAATAGGCAAATCAACTTATGGTCACAAGTTACAACTTACATTTTGAACATAATGATGGATGTAATTAGTTATACAAAAATCTCACCCACCTAACATTTAGGCACAATTGGTTGTCTTTCCTCAGTGCTCCGATGCTGTACGAAGTTATAACAGTATACTGGGTGGAGGTTATAATCAGATGGCATGTTGCCACTACCACCTTGATTGTTTATGATTATATGCAGAACCCATTATAGTTAAAATCGTGTTTACATGTTTTATATTAATTTAAAACAAAACCATAAAAGTTTACAATGTCAGTGATTTTACCTTCATTAGTTGAATAAACTCTTTATGTTAACTTAGTTTTAACATTGAACTTTGGTCAAATAATAATGATAGATAAGAGAAGATTCATTAAAGAAAAATAGCCAAAAAAGTTAACATTTGTTACTTCCCTAAAATTAAATTCCTAATAGTTAGCTTCTATTTCTTTAGCCCAATTTTTCCTATAGAATGTACCTCTTCTTTTCTCCAATTGAGGATTTAACAATACAAAAAAGAATAATAAGATTCAGCGCAAAACAAAAATTCTTAGCTATTCAAATAAATAAATTTAATAATAATGGTAAATAAAAACCGAACGATCTCAACAGAAAATTGACCAAATTTGGAATATATAATACAATATAATTTGCCGAACGCTGGTAAAAAGAAGTTTTTATTTTTGCTCCTTCTAAGTACAAAATTTTAGAGATTCTGTCGACGAAACAATAAACCAGTTTATCACTCTTTACTAACTATATATCACAATTTCATTTTAAAGCAACATGCACCAGAATAAGATGATGAGTTATTTCATTAATACTCATTAAACTAAAAATAGCCTAAAACGCAGACGTTTGTTACACCCCAGTGTTTGCTTAGCAGGTAAATTTTGCCCATTAAATTAGTCAAATTAATTAAATTCGAAGTCAGAAAAAATATTAATTATTCGTAAAACTATAAATGTCAAAAAAAAAAAAAAAATTATTAGGCTATATAAATAGTGGAGAATTACCTGAAGGTGTAGGATTATCGCAAGGTGGTGGATGTTCTTCGGCCATATTAGTGCACTCCCCTTTGCTGCTACTGTTAACGCCTCCACCCCCACCGCCTCCCCACCTCCTACTGCAAAAACACAATTATCTGAGTTGAAATGATGTTCATTTTAAGCTGAAAATAACTAATTTAAAGGAATATGCAAATTTAGTCCGTTCAACAATATTTTTTATTCAATAGTGATTAATGCTACAAAAAAAGACAATCCCAAGGATGAGGTAGCTCTTCCTTAACTCCCCCATCCAAGGATATTTACCAAGAGATCTAGAACTCTAAGGTTCTAGAGAAGGTTTACCGAAGAGCATTACAATTTCATCCGAACTACTTAATGTTCTTTCAACGACTTCATCACTGTCTACCTACAGTCTACCTTCTCTGATTCCCGAATTGTCTTCAAGAATCAACTTTTCTCAACACGCATTTCATGCAGGAATGTATCAGACCATGAGATGACATATTCTGTGCAGATTTCATAGAAATGGAGTCTGTAAAGCTGTAGGTTACACTGAAATCACACTTAAGAGGTAGGACTCGCTCCAAGTTTTACTCACAGCTGCCCTAAAACTATTATTATTGTCATTTATTAATTTATGAATCAAATAAGTTACAAGATCTACGTGTATAGATAGAATGTATAGACCAAACTTGCAGCTGAGTTTGATTCAACAATCTCCCTGAATCACATGAAAAAATAATCGACGTGGACTTCACGGCTACTATCTATCGTAAACACTATTAAATTTCTGAAATCACACTGGGCAAGACGCTGATTTTGTTGAGATAAGGGTTACGTACTGTTCGTTCATATGTTCTAGCTCTCACAGCTAATAGAAAGTGGTATTCATGTTACTTACGCTTACAACTGCCACAGATAATTTTGCTGGAAATGATCGCACCTAGTGAACGGACTGGCTACTTATTGGGTCTCTTAAATGAGTAACAACTAAAGAGTAAAGAGTTGGCAGTAGTTAGCGCACATGAGTCCCAGGTTTGAGTATAACACAGTCTGCTAATTTCTCTGCCACTGAGAGGACTTTAAGCGCAAATGGCCTCAGATGTTAACACATCTTAAAACAAGAATAACAGCGGCTATCCTCCCCTTCATCCTTCTTTCAACTGCTTACAAACAACTGAAATTTGTTCAATTCTTTGTATAGTTTGCAATTAAGCTTACTTGAAGAAGGCTGTTTATTGAAACATCGGGAAAAATAAAAACAATTACTAGATTTTGTGGGTGTTGTCCTTTTAACTATTGTATGTCCTTACTTATTTCAAGGCCCATTAGCGATCTACTAATCATAGAACCATTAAAAGAGCTCTATCAAAATTAAATGGTATATCAGATCTATTTTAAGAAAGTTATAGTGTAATACCTCGTTGAAGTACAGGATCCCGTGGTGGCAGATGTACGTCTGTGGCTCCGACCGTCCTTCTCTCCACTATCACCACCTCCACTAGCCCCTACCCCGCCTTCCAAAAACAAAATTACAATAATGACTCACAATTTACAATAGTAAAAACTACAAAACAAAACAAATAAATCCCAATAATTAATAAATACCCAAGATATCTGTAGCTCCACTGTGCTTTTTAGATCGTGATTCCGCCCTGGAGCCTTTTGCTTGAGAACGAAGGGAGTAATGATTGAGAAGTTTTTTGACAGCAACACCACTCCCACTTGCTTCTGTATAATATAAGAAAATTAGTAATTTGAAAATGAAAAATCAAATTTAAGGATATATTTTATGTACTATCTTTAGTAAAAAAATATTTGACAAAAAATGAGAAAGGTGACGATCAAAAAACTGATAATCATCATCTTCTTCCCCTCGAATACTTTCAAATTAAGCAGTTACACTTTAAAATCCTCGTCAAAAAAAATCAAGGTTTGTTGCAAAAGATAAAAGGTTTAAGGATTTAGTAATCCTTAAAAATGGCTTTAAAAAGTGTAAAAAATCTTACTGTCGCAAGAACATTAGATAAAACATACAATTTTTCGAGACCACAATTATTTTACTAACATTACATAATAGATATTATCCTGAAGACGAGAAAACATAAGATGAGTCAAGGTACCTACCTAACAAGTAAATAATCTTTCGGTATTATGAGAGTCCAAAATAGTCAGCCGATCAGATGCTACATAAATAAGAACTAATATGAAGATGTGTGTATTGATAGTAACTACAAATTGGGTGCACGAACATGATGGCTTCGAAGGAAATGAAGTTGCTACTCTAGAAGCTGTCCTAGATATAATCAAACAAGCTAAAGACATTGTGCGAACTTGTACAATTGCTTTAGAAATAAACCCACTAATACTAGAAAATGATGACTGGGATAGCAATCGGTAAGAGGCTAATGCCGTAGTTGAATATACTAGGATTAAAGGTAATCAAAAATTAATTAGGAACCAGTATTAGCAGGCTACAATAAGTTCAGAAAATGCCTCCAAACTGCGTTAAGATAAGTAAATATAGAACCTCTTGTGCGTTATGTATCAAGATGAAGAGGGAATGGTCTTACACAATCTAATTTGACTAAGGTGCCACATGAAGATCTTTGAATATCTTGAGTCCTGAGTAAATAATATCGTAAAAGGAACTAGTGAAGGTGAAATGCTGGTCCTCGTAAAAAAAAGGGGGGGTTTCACAAAATATTGAAAAACTGTGGATCTAATTCTTGAGATTTTAATAAAACCAAAGAAAAATTGGTATAAATTGGGCATTTCTTTTCATTTATTGATTGATTTATTTTTTTTTTAAAGTCGGCTTAAACGTTCACTACTACTTGTTCTTATATTGGTTTTTATCTACCTGAAGTTTGTGGTTCACGTTTTTGGTTACTTCTTTTCCCACTACTCCTGTCACTCGATTTAGAACACAACACTGTGCTTCTAGAATTCGTTGAAATATTAATTTCACTAAAATAAGAAAACAAAAAAAAGATTAGAAAATCAAGTTCTAAATTATTGTTAAACGAAGCAACAAAAAGAAACGTCATACCTAGCTTTCTTTTCAACCTTTTGCGGCAAACTACTAGCCTTCTCTTTGTCAATGGTTTTGTGTGTTTCCAAAGTTGTTGGTGGAAAATCGACTGATCCAGTACGTTTCCAACCACCAGTTTTACACCTTGCAGTCAAATATTGTCTCCTTACTGAAACTAAAGGAATAACAACATTGATTACTAAAAAGTTTACATTGTTTTGGATAGAAGCTCATAAGAATTCCTTGTCCGTAGTGGTAAAAGAAATCTTTCAATTGTTCTTACCAGTTGGAGATGCGATTCGATTCTCTCTCACAATATCAACTGGCCGTGTTTCTCTAGGAATATTATTCTGAAAAAGATAATATAAAGATTTAATCATTTGAAACCGTATTTTATTTTATTTATTGAAATAAGCTCAAAAAATAATTAAACTTACCGTTGTTACAGATTTTATCTTTATCTCAGATCCAGTACTGTGAAAATACAAAAACAAAAATCTTTTAATCGTTTTTAGTGCCAAAATAACCCCACTGGGAGGTTTCACTCTCTTTGTATAAATAAAAATAGAAAAAAAACAAATTTTATTTAAAAGAAATTAATGCTATTTACCATTTCTATTTATTAAAGTAAACTTTAATTGAACGCAATGTTTGATTATTGAAAAAGAGAGTACTTAAAAGATTTTAGTTAACTACAAACTTTTTTGGGTTTGCGATTCGCTTAAAAATGTAAAAAAAACAAAAAAAAAAACACAGAAATGAATACTTCTTATTTAAAAACAACTATGAAACAATTTAATTTCCAGAAAAAGATTAGGATTTTTGTTTTTACTTTAAAACAGTAAAAATTTTAGTTTTAATTAACCTCCCAAAAAGTTTCATCAAGATCATATTTGCTAAGTACTCGTTGAAAACTTTATTTAGAACTAGAGAAGAGATTGGCTGACTTATAATAGCTTCAAACAACTAAAACTTCAATATAATTGTAAAAGAAGACACAATTACTACAAAATTTCAATTAAATTAAACTAGAATATAATTAAGCTGTCCTGGTACTAATAAATAAAGATGGTATCATGCGTTAAAAGAAATGAAAATACAAAATACAAAAATTTCTAAATAATGACATATTCTTGAAAATATAAATAATAAATTCAGGCATTCTCCGCTTAAAGAGACTTCTAAAATAAAGTACACAAATAAGGGCATATATAAATCAACTACATTCAAGATAATTAAGAATAAAAACTAAATTTTCAAACAAGTTTACAGGTTTTAAGATAAAGTTCTGAAAAAAGTAAAAATATCTACAAGCTACCATAAACGAGTGTGAACAAATTCAATTATCTGCTGCTGGTGCTGCTCAGTCAAGGACTTAATTTTGATTTGGAAACAGGAATAGAGTTGGATCTTAGCAATAGAGTGGCTACATAGCAACAGCGTCCTAAACTAAACCCAAAGCAGTAAATTGCTAAAAAGAGTAGAAGAAACTCAAGTCGTTGAAACAGTGGCCAACAAAAAGACTGGAAGCCATAGAGATCTAGTTTAAAAATATTAAATCACTCTTTGTTGGAGATCATCTTCTCTATCTTTACAATTTGAAGTTAAAAACTAAAAGTAGAATAGAAATTTTGAGCTTTATCAAAATCAAGTATAAGAATAGTATAGTTCAACCTTAAGTGGAAGTTTAAGTTCAGTGAGAAGTATGCCCAAAAAAGAAAAGATTGATTTAAAAAGATTTATGTGTGAACAGGAATAAAAAGCATAGAGGAACTTTACTTAACTATTGGAAGCGGATAGGTAAAGGCGTTCTAAACTGTATGTTAATAATGTCTCGGCCAAATGAATAAATTAAGTCAAATGAACGGAAAACTTGACTTTTTAGCAAATTTGAAAGAACAAAAAACAAGAAATGCTGAGCTTAAATCCTAAACGAACAATTTATAGTTTATTTCGATCCAAAGCATTCAATGCACAATAAAAATTGGATTACTGTTAACAAAGAATAGGAATTCCAAAATATTATATATAATTTTCATCCCTGGTCTATAGCAAAGACACTTTTTCTACTTTGCTAAATGTAAAAAGTAAGAGAGCCGTTCAAACATTCAACTAATTTTTATTACTTTCTGATTTACTTGTAACATATACAATTTAAAAAACAATAATTCTAAAACATCCCTCCTAAAAATAAAAAAAATTTAAAACAAGCATTGGAATATAGTTCTTCCCTCAGAACAAAGGACCCTATATAATAAGAGCGAATTGCCCAAACAATTGTACCGTGCCATCATCGCTGTGAATCTTTCCAGATCCTTTTTTACAGCGAGCAAAACTTGTAAATTCATATGGAGATTAAGTCAGGTCTACATGGAGAGACGCGATGAGATGTCCTGTAAACTTAAAGAGGGCTTATTATCATGAGCTGAAGCTGCTGTTTTCCGCATCGCGTTTTCATTAAAACTGGATCGGTTGTGTTGCCTACATTAAGAAACTGAAAGATTCCAGGCATTTTCGTTACTACAACATCCAGCAACTCGGATTCAGGATCCTTTGATTGTCCATCTTCCATAAGCACGCGAACCAACCGACCGAATATCGCTGCTGAAGACGACGTTGGTGATTTCCAATTTCCATTTCCTCACAACCTCTGCGAAATGTTACACAGTCCAACCAGACACTTAGATTATGGTCTAGTCAAAATTTAGGACGAAATAAAACGCCTATTGTTTGTCTTTGAAATTGGATATTTGTCATTTGCGCAATATAAGAATTGTCATTTTTGTTCCGACATTACCATTACCTTATAACGAAGAAAGGTCACAGGTGGGACGGACAATCCTCTCCGGACTAACCTCCACCTAACTCCCTCAAGCGCCCCATCACTAATCCTGAGCCTTCCCACCATCGAAGTTTAATATTCCAGATTATATATTTGAATGACTCTCGTAAATCATGTGCACAGTAAACTTTGAAATTTATTTATTTTAAAATTGTTTTTCAGATATCGTAATTATTGTAGCCAACCAAACATAAAGATTGGCCGTAGGTTGTGTTTTACACAGGGCAAGAAATTTTTTTTAAATGCTGCCAGCGAATCTACAGGGAGGAGGAAATAATGGTTGTCGTTTCATTGGAAAGCCAAAAATTTTGTTTAAGCGATACTGCTTAACGAAATTTATTTTCATTGATAGTCCTGGAAAATTTGGAGCGTTTTTCCACACAATGTAGAGGAGAACTGAAATGCAGGAAATATTACATGGATTTATTATTTTTGTTTTGGTTTTTAACCGTAAAAACCTGGATTATCTTTTTAAAAAATATTTTCTCATAACAAGTCTTGAATTAATTTACAACTGGGAGTCAAATTAAAATATTATTACACTGTACATTTCATGCATAATGAAAGCAAGCAACAAGTCAACTACCACCAAAAAAGCTACTAACAGGTTTTTTAAAAATTATAAATGTATATAAAAAAACATGCGAAAATGCAGCACTGGTTCGTAGGAATCTTAACAAATAAGGAAACTTGCAAGCCTTTTTACTTCATTCTTAGCATTTTATCCTGGATGATTTGTTTACAGTGGAAAGGTGGAGCCCAACAGTATTAACTTTACCAACACGATTTTTAAGTACACTATGCTACAACCTTGATATTGAATTCTAGGTTTATTTTAGCATTAATAATAAACTTAAATGATCAGAAAAAGAAAGGTAGCACTACAGGACTTAAGGCAAACTACAGAGGAAATTTCTCTCCAGCTCTTCGCTACTATAAGCTTTAGGAGCCCGTCTAGTGACTGAATATACGATCTACTTCTGAGACCTTCATTTTCCTCAAACTCAAATCCCAAAGTGTTGATGAGAAATCAGTAGTATCAGTGGCATGTCTCCCGGAGCTGCACCCCGCCATCTTCAACCTTTGCTGACAAAAATTGCATAACCTCTTTCACAGCAGAATAACTGTGGTCTCGAATCGTTCACAGCACTTCAAAACTTTTATTTTGGAATTTGTTTTCCCCACTACCAAACACTGAGCAGCAATCTGCTGATTACGCCAGGCCTTCCTACTACTGTAAAATCCTTACTAATTGGGCAGTCTGTTGATAGTTAAGTCAGGCTTAATCCAACGATCATCGCTGCTGGGGTGCTCTTCGGGATTAAACTAATATGAAGAAAAAACTACACTCATCTTTTATAGCCAAAGGCACTAATAAAGTGATAAAGGTCAAATCATATCTTATATGTAAGCTCTGGCTACGTTTTATGCCAATATATTTATTTAGATAAAAAATTATTTGGCTTATTTCTCTCAAATCCGAAAAGAACAAACTTAAAATTTGTGGAAGTAGTGTTATTAGACATAAACTAAAAGTACAATTAGTGGGGGTGGACATTGGGCCCTAAACACAGAGGTAAAGTTCCTAGTCTCTTGAAAAGCTATTAGATCCAAAGATTTTATTATTATTTTTTTAATCACTTAAGACTTCCGGAAGATAGAAATTTAGAAATCGTATAATTTCATATCTTACTTTACCAATCAAATTAAAAAAAAAAAAAAAAAATACTAACAAAAACATGCAATTCACAACTAAATATCTCATGATTTACGTTAACTACGTTGTAAAAAGGTTCCCTAGACAAACTAACTCTTAGAAGAAATACTTGGAACAAATAAGTTTTAAAACAATCCATCAAAATAAAATCAAAAAACACAAAAATACATAAGGTCGAACTTAAATCTCAGTTAACGTCAGAATTTCAATTGTAAAAGCTTTCATCGTAATACTGTTAACCATTAAAAGAACACAAAAAAACAAAATTACGAAATTAGCGAATCTTTTTTAGTCGTCTAAATCATCCATTATTCAAGCATTTCCTACAATGATTGAATTAACGGCGTCCACAATAAATGCTGACCGAAAATTGGTACTTACATTCTAGCGGGAATAATGAATTTGATAGATATAATGTAGGCATGAACATCTTGATTTATAAATGATGGACTTAAAAAAAAATGAACATAGTTAAGTCTGGGCTAAAACTGTAATATTTTTTATTTAAATTACCAGGCCGCTCCATAAGGAAAAGCGCAGTCTCTTGATGAGGATTGGAATCCTATTTTCAGAGAACCCGTTAGCTTCCAAAACTACAAATTAGTCACTCCAAACACAGCCTCTAAGGCTAAGGTGTAAGCACAAACAAGGTGGTCTAAGACAGATCTTAGAGCAATGGCGGTCACCTTTATAGGTTTCCACGTAGGAGCATAAGTGGTACTCAAAGAAACTGAAATGCTTTTCAGGAGGTGATGATTGCTATCAATATCCAATATAGCTTCTGATGACTGTAATTTTAAATCGAAGGAAATTTTTAGGGAGTCGAAGATTTCGTTTTCTAGTAGCCCATTCAGTAAGCACATGGGTATTACTTACTACTTTTGGATAAAAAGTAATCTAGGATATACAGGATTTGAGTACTGCACATTATTAATGATATTACAAAAATATGAAGTGGATATTCTGCGTTGAATTTGATCAAAATTAGGAAAACTGTTATAAAAAAAAAAAATGCAAAGAAAGTGCACATGCATCCAACCACAATGCAAAGCTCCATCAATTTTGAAATAATGCCAACTAAAAAATAAAATAGGTGAGGAAAAAGTAAATGCATTTTAGAAGCTGTTACGTTCCTAAATGTATGTCCTCCAACACCAGGCTGTTTCATTAGAAGAGATTTCTTACACGGAGGGCCAAAGTCTTGGTCAAACATTATTTTTGCTCTTGAATATATCTTATCGCTGTTAGAGGGTAAGCCCTTCTTCGTTCACCGTACTTTTTATTGATGGAAAAATAAATTAAAACGAGCGATCAGTTCCCAATTTTTATATAAAATATTCAGACGAAGGCATGCAATGACAGCCAACACTAGCAATTCAAACTAGGAAACCGGACATGCAGAAGTGAGTGCAGAAGGATTATTTAATATTTCTTAGAAATTTCAAAAGAAAGGCAACAGCTACCCTTCAGTAACTCTGAGGCTCTCAAGAAGTAACAGAAAAAAGATCCAAAACAAAATGGAAAGATCATTTCTCCTTTATCAAAATGATGTAAACATTTATTTAGATTAAAGACAACAGCTACTAAAGTTAAGAAGTCCATTCTGTGGAGGATCATGAGACGCTTTGAATCTAGCCAACATTTTGGGAATACCAGACTGCATAATAATTCTAATAACTGGAGAAACCTAACCTAACCTAACCTACACAGTAGAAAGGAAACCCCTGACCAAAAATTCACTACAGTACTATCGTTGACATCAGGAAATGCATTCCTTTGTTTTTTCTCCTCCTCCTCCACACTTCCTCCATCTTCTTCATATCTTCTTTAATCAAGTTAACTAAAAATTGTACATGCTAATTATAAATGGATTTATTATTTCATTACCTGTTGCTCTGAATGGATTCAAGTTCTTGGTTTAAGCGAAGACGTTTGTTTTCTCCGACGCCCAACACAGTTCCTGTTTCTTGCAGGCTCCGCCTTTTCCTTCCCCTACCCGCTTTCAACCCACGCCCAACACTGCATCAACCCAATATTATTTATTACTATTAATATTAATAAGAAGTTTTTTTAATAAAAAAAAAAAAATTACAAGCATTTTAAAGCAAAAAATAAAATAATAATAATAATATGATGCATAAGAATAATCTGCAGAACAACTTTATCTACAGCTGTAAAATTGTGTTAAAAAGCAAAAATCATGAAAACCATGGATGGAAGACTATCTATCAATGGTTGACTAATCAAGAAACTTTCAGTAAGAATTAAACTTGATGCACAATGAGAGAAAATGGTCCCTACCAATTTATCTACCCAGCGAAGCCCGCTGAATTTTTTAACTAATATTTGGTTCCGATTAAAATAGAAGTTTATACTTAAAAGGTTTGTAAGTCTTTCTATGATTTCAAAGAACTTTATTTCGAATAGTCTTCTTAGATAAGTTATTCTTGGAATTCTTCTCATCGATAATTTTCCGGGCACTCAAGTCTTAAGAACTTAACTTAACTTAAGAACTTAAGCACAATGAATAACGGAATCCATGTAAATTATTTTTAGCAAGAAGTTAAGGCACACAGAAAAGTAAAAAAATAATAATCAAAGAGTAACTTGGATTTCAATTTTTCATAGAAGCTGATATTGAAAACTGCTTTACCATATTCCCATAGAATCTTATTCTAAATTGAAAGAAGATATTAAATGTGTTTCTTCAGTACACCAAAAGCAAGGGTACGGTTTTCGGCTACTAGAGAGTATGCCATAAGGCAACGTTCTGTAGCCTAAAGGCTATTTATAACGTTATCCGAAAATAATATCTTCTGAAGACCCCTCCTTAATTCTACTGCACACCAATAGGTAGGCAGCCTACATTGGGCCCTTTTTGCCTGTCTTAAGATTTTCCCAATAATTTTTACCAATTAGGCAAAGCAATTTTAAGCTGCCTGAATCTCTGGTTTGTTCTCCAGAAGAATTTCCATATTTCGCATAATCTTTCCTCTTCAACTTTAATTTTTTTCATAAAAGTCCAGGCGGACGTGTGGACCAACATTAAAGGATAGCAAAAGCTTCGGAATCATATTACCATCCTAAATTAACACAAATCACAATTCTCAATAGTATACTTTACAATTATGCGTGAGTTCCAACACAGTAAAATTCAAGTCAGAAAATAAATCTGTTTACAATCAACTAATCATCCACTTATAAAATCTTCCTAAAATCAACTTTAGGATTGACAAATTATTTTGGATATAGATCTTTTATCCTTCCTCGAAATCAATGCATACTACTGTAATTTGCAAAAAACTAAACCAATTTAGAAAAAATTAAGTTCAGGTAAACATTGAAAAAACTACTTGCGGATCTGCACATAAAAAGTTTACTAAGGAATATTGATCTTTATTTAGGTTGAAATAGAGGATAGCTTTAGGTGCTTCGTCTACGGTGAGGCACCCTTACTATTATGAGTTTCAGCGGAGGTGCTCCTCAAGGGGAAGACGACTGGTCCCTTCTTCAGGGAACTTAGCATCGCCTGCAAACTATATCAGCCTTACAACACAAACTACAAGCATTAACACCCAAAAACAATTTACATAGGACTAGCAGATATTCGGTTAAAACGATCCCATAGGCAAACTACCGGCAAGTACACAGTTCATTTTTTAAAGATGGCGAAATTCTGTGCACCAACACTACCTCTTATAGGGTACCACAAAGAAAATTTAGATTGCAACAGATTTAATTACTCAATCCTTCTGTAATCTGTAAGTGGAAGTTAAGTTAGAATATGTCTGATGTAAATAGAAGTCCTTTAAAAAAACAAATGAGTGGCAATAATTTTTTTTCAAAAATGAAAATCAAAATTATGACTACACCAAGTATGGATGAAAATACTCATGTTAACTCTTCCAACATTCTTGTACCAGAATACAAAAATAGCACTACCAATCAAATTCTACTAAAAAAAAATTACCACGACCTAATAAAAGTATTCGATTCTTCAAGTAACAATACAAATCTTTATGTTTCATTTCAGAAGTACAGTTCCTATATTTAACTTTCAATTGTTAAAAGATATACTACACAACGCTAGTTGAAAAAGGATTGTTACATTATCTCATCAATGATGCAAGCATTGACATTTTTAATAATAACACAGGAAAGGAATCAATCTAGGCTAGTGGTAGAGAACATTGGACTCAGCAGGCGGGAATCCGGGTTCGAATACAGTTGAAAGCCCTTAGAATATTTTCTCTTTCTAGAGCTTTACACAACCCGATGCCGGGGAAGCCAGTAGTGCACTGAAAAAGGCTCCAGGTGCTCATGTCTTCTTCAAAAGTTGTCGCGTCTTAATACACAATTATAATAAATGTACAAAGAAACACATAATAATTTTTACACCCATTATTATATATGTATACAGCACACATGCAATATTATGAGCGAGTATTTATTTACACAAAAATTCCCAATATTGTTACAAATGTACATAAAAAAAAAAAAATGCACAAGAGATTGCATTTGTTAATCATATTTTTCTACTATCCTGAATGTAGTAATAAAATAAATCGCATAAATCATAATAGGGTAAATGTGTAGTAATAAAATAAATCGCATAAATCATAATAGGGTAAATGTGTAGTAATAAAATAAATCGCATAAATCATAATAGGGTAAATGTGTAGTAATAAAATAAATCGCATAAATCATAATAGGGTAAATGTGTAGTAATAAAATAAATCGCATAAATCATAATAGGGTAAATGTGTAGTAATAAAATAAATCGCATAAATCATAATAGGGTAAATGTGTAGTAATAAAATAAATCGCATAAATCATAATAGGGTAAATGTGTAGTAATAAAAGTGAATTAATAGTTTTTAATTCTCTAAATTAATTTCAAAGAAGTATGGCAGTGCTACTGTAAAATTGCCTCTAAAGATACTTTTCAAATTAAGAAAAAATTGTTTTAATCTAATTGCTTTTAGTATTACTCAAGATCAAGTAGCTGATGGACCCTAATACTCATGTCGATAACTGTAAGAGCAGAAGATGCCTTGTTTCTCCTGTGACCAATGAACCGAACAACAAACCAGTTTCAAACTACATGAGGTTTATTCCAACAAGCAATTGTGATTCATTTCCAGTTGGTTTGTAATTACCTTAGCGCGCATGCGATACATCTGAGTAGTTTGAATTTAATTTGAAAAAGCGTTTCGTTGTAATGCTTTAATTAAATTTGTGCATTCCTACAAATTTTACAAATATTCCTTAACTTTTCCGTTAAACCAGACAAATAAATGTACATGTTCGGGAAGCTTGTTTATAATTTCGATAATAAACTAGATATTGATCATTATATACCAGTTTTGAGATTATTAAACCCTTGGTTGAATCCGCAACGCTGGATCAGGTGATGGATGAAATCACAGGTTAAAAAGTCCTGGTTGAAAGCTGACTAAGAGTTGATAACATTGCGCACAATCCCCTGTCTAAGGTTCTGTAGGAGCCAACCTGTTAGGTTGTAGTAAAAACATTCGAACCTTAAGGTAGGAATTACTTTGAAAACTGTTGGAACGCGCATTTCTAGTAGCACATGCTCAGGTAGTGACAAACCAGTTATTATTATTATTATTTTTAGCAGCATAAATAAAGTTTAGTAAAATTTATAAATAAAATATCATGAATAAAAAATCTTAAAGAGAGCGTTCTGTTCTGTTAGTAATGCAAAAGTAACTGCCACATTTCAAATGTAATTTCGAACGGAACGTTATTTTATTATAATTAAATTTCATATTATATCAGACTAAACAGTAGAATTCTCTTTACTTATATCTGCATCAAATATGGATTTGTTTGTAAATTTAACATGCATTTTTCGCCCCCCTCCGAATTTTTGTTCTATTTAACGTGAATAGATTCCTAAAAAAGTGTAGAAAGGCTAAAAAGCATGGCAGATAAGCAATTTGACAAAAAAAAAGTGAAACTTTTTATATTTAAATTAGTCAATAAATGAAATATAAGATGTAGATAAATAAATATGTGCCCCCACTTACCTATTATATGTTACTTTTTTTTTAAATATATATAAATTGGATTGCAGCTTCACTAAGCATTGATTGGACTAAAATATTCAAATCGGAGTAAAAAAAAAAAAACAAAGTAAAGGCCTAACCTACAGTTCTAGTACCCCGAAAGTCTAAAAGACCATAGAAATCATTCTTTTTTCTTAAAATAGTCTTGAGGAAGCATTCCTAAACTTGAGTCTGGCAATCAATAGTAACTGTGGCTTAAGCAGGAATGGTAGAGGAAACTGAATGGTATAAAGAACAATAGTCACAAATTTTAAACAGAATTACCCCATTAAACTTTTCTTAAAACCTATCCCCGGTTACTGATTAAATAGAAAAGATTGGGAAAGGTAAGGCAAAATTATAGTTAGATAGACCAATTGGCGGATCAAGGTCAAATTACTTCATACCAGTTCCACTGTTACAGTGTGCGCTATTACCTACCTGTGCTGGTCATGCGCAATGATAGGTTATGATTGTGTTGAAAACAGTATATTTTACATGGTTAAAAATATCATGAATTTTTCAGTCAATTTCAAGTGTTTGATATTCATATTGTAAAACAAAAATAGAAATAGTACAAGTAGCAATAATTAGCTGAGGGACACAAAATATCTAGTTTTCTTTAATACAAAGATAATTTGTATTTTCAGCATTCTATTCCCTGTGTTTGCTTGGAGATGAAGAGAAATGTGGGAATTTATTCAAGAAATTTGTGTACTAATTTAACAAAGTAGCCATGTTGAAATTTCAACGTATGAAAATTATTGGGGAGGAAAATCACAACTTATTGCAGAATTGATTTGAAGGATTATGATTGCCTCAAACTTAAGTAATAAAAAAATAAAGTATAGTTGTTATATGTGCATAAAGCTTTCACAAATTGAGGACGTATGACAAAAAAAGAACACCAAGTGCGACCATCACTTCTGTCATAAGCGTGCCAATTAAATAGTCATTTTCTTTTTTTCTTTTTTTAAATATGGCCTATTTTTAAATTACCAAAAAAGATTTAAACACGCTTCATATCACTTAGATTGCCAAGGATGTGTGCAGGTAGACCTGATTTTCATGCTTTAAGCAAATACCAATTGGCCAACTAAATTTGCACGTAGAGCAAAAGAATTAGTAGTAGATTTATTTAATTTGGTTCCATTATTAAGAATAAACACGGGACTATCTGGAAAAATTAAAATAACACTATAAACCCATGGAATTCTAATATATAGTGCGAATATGTTTCATTTTACAGTAATATTGTCATGAAAAAGATGAAAAATTAAAGAACTCAACAAAATCGTTGTGTTAATTTCAAAGAGGTTACTATTTCTTCTTTTTCATTGAAAAAATAAAAATCAGTTTTAAGTTTGATCAATCAAATATTAAATTTAGATTTGAACTATCACCTATGCTAGAAATATTTAAGTATTTCACACAGTCTACAATGTAATATTACCTATGATAACTTTTACACAAACTCTGAACAGTATTCTTGGGAAAACAAACTACATCAAAGAAAATTCTCTGGAAATCATTAGAGTACTATAATTGACCAAAAAGTATTGCAAATATATTTCAAAATGGTTTTGGATATACATACATTATTAATACAGTCAGGAAATTAGAACACTAAAATAGAATAAATCAAGATAAATAATGGGATACACAAAACAAAAAAGGAATAATCGTGGCATCATAAAATATTAAGTTTGGAACGGCCAATGAAAATTTACCAAAAATTGGTGAAGGTTACAAAGAGGGTGTGCTCCTTTATTTTCACAAATCAAAAAATGAACGGCAAAATTTAAACTTGGTCTTACTACTGCTGAAGATGATCCATGTGAACGATGAAACAAAACCGAAATCCGATAGGTGTAGAACGAAAATTTAGACAAAGTAAAGCATTAAGTGAAAACTATAATCAATAATTTATGAAAAACACATTCCTGAAGGACATTACCATGAATGACAACTTTTAAGGCAAAAAAAAAAACTACATAGAATACACTAATAAAAAATGGCACACTACTTTTTTAATTTTCGTAATCGCAAACAAGTTTTATTTCGGCAACAAAAAATTTGCTCACATACCTCTTGATGGACTAGAAAAAATGTTAAAGAACTAATTGTGTTTAGCTTTTTATTTTGTTACACATACCTAAAGTTCAGCCTCGCTCTAACGTACCTATATATTTCAATCTTAGCAGCAAACTTTTACCGACTTTGAAACTGGAGACTGGGCTTTTTTGGTCAAAATGCAAGAGGGAATAGTACCAGTGAGGGGTTCATCAACAGCTGAAAGAGGCTTACGACTATTAAAACAAATATACACGTATACATATACAAATAGATCGTCCAAAGTAAAAAAATGAATTGTTTTTGTCTTTCAGTTTTTACACCTAATTCGAACTAACTTTCTGGGTGCTGGACCAAGATTTCACATGGGCTAAATACTTCATGCAAAAATAGGAGGTTTCTACTTAACACCTGACTTGCGCCATCGTTTGTAAATATGTAATCTAAATCCATTATTTCCAAATTCCTTTCACGTCAATGATGCAAGGAGCCTTTAATTCAGAACCACTTAGGAATTGAGTAGAAAGTGGACAAACTCTAGTACTGGCTTCTGTTACCTAAATAACAGTCTGTTAGAATCTCGGTTAAGGCTGATTGCGGCAACCATAAGAACAAACTTCAATGCATTAGACTTAAAGCGTACTAGCTGATGAGCGAACTTTCATAAATCACTTGCCAAACCTTGGTCGGTCGATGACTGCTATAGCCGATTGAAATCTAGCAATTCCATTGTATCCACACAGAAAATAATAATACTGATATGCACTGTGAAATAAACTTCGATAGATATCCATTCTCAAATATTATTAGTCAAACAACTTTGTGGACTCAAAAATCACTACCAACCATAAGTGATGGCTTGTGGGTAGTGTATGACAAAAAGAGGGTTAATAATACCCGGGCCAGATAGTATTCAACATGAAAGATTACAAAACGTTCCATACCAGCTCAAAGGGTGCCATACTTCAAAAGTAAGTGAATATTAGATATCTAACAACTTATTGAACAAAGTTTCCGAGCTAAAACTTGCTTTAATAAAAATTTGAAGTAAAATTTCAAATCTCCTCTAAAAAACCAAGTTCTTACTTCGGAAATGTGTAATAGATTGTTTAGTTAATCTATTAGGAACATTTATAACCACAAATATTTGATTAAACATTTAGAATGCTCTTATCAAGAACTATGATGTCATTTACTAACAATGGAAAACAGTTGGAACCGCTCGTGTTAGATCCTAATCTTTGATTACTAAAGTTAAACATAATTAAATTGAGAACAAGTAAGCAAAGCTAGGAAATCTATATCCTCTATTTCTACTTTCCTTCCCAAGCAGTTAGTACAAAGGAAGTTTGATAACAGCTTAGTTTCTCGAATTCTACGAATATCAAAAAATGAACTACTGCAACATCTAGAAGTATAGTTACAAGCTTGAAACTTTCGCATTGAAATCTTTACAGTAATAAATGATTTCAAAAGAAGAAAATGACAAAGAAGTTATGTACTTCGAGAATGAAGTTCCTGTATTCAGTACCGTGGTTCTAGAAGTGGACGTTCTTGGAGAAATAATCACTGAGAAGATCATCGAACCCGAAAAAGTGGATTTAAAGGAGAGGTTTCACACTAGCTGCTACTGGAGTGAATTAGATGAAAGACTTAAAAGAAATGGTGTCCACGCGAAAAGTTTTCCATTCGTATTTGTCTTAATTGTCTTCATTTCAATCTGCCTTGTTACCATTGGCTAAACATAATAAGACTTCATGAAACAGCCAAGCCACGGTGATGCTAAGAAAGATGATCAATGGATCAACTAATTGAACCACATTATTTGTAGCAATGAAGCACGTTTTTTGTCTTACGTGGTAGAAGACTGACGGTGCCAGAGTAAAAGACGCAATTTTAGATTGCTACTCGAGATCTTAGCCGTTGCAATAGTTATTATGTGTGTATGGAGGGTCCTATGCATGTTTCTCTCAATGAACAATCACTTCGAGGAGCGGCGTCGTCATCTATGTCTGGGAAGTCACACTACAGGACATCCATCACATTGGAAGCATGCTCCGTCTTTCTTCATTAAATGTAATTTTTTTTTCACAATGAAATCATTTAATATTTTATTAAATGTATTTAAGTTGTGAAATTTTAAGCTTGTAACTTTACTTCGTTAGAGAGATGCTTTTCTTTTGCGGACAGAAGACAGGCTCGCAGTTTTTAATGATATGTAGGAATGAATGCAATTCCTTCACACTGATTTGTCGAAATCCCTAACAAGTTCAACAAAATTAAAGTTAGGTTACGTATTATCTAAACAAAAGATGTAGTAAAGTTTTGATATCCAAATCAGTAAACATTTAGGACATCACATGAACCAATTTTGATATATATATATAAATACAAAAAATACCAGACAAAATTAGTTGGGTATCCTGCTAAAGATTTACTTGGGATGTTCTTTTCAAAAAGCCAAGTAAACAAAAATCGATAAATCAACTATTAGAACATTTATATAAAAAAAATGTTTTTGGATTAAATTTACCTGTGGGTTGTAGTGAGTGAGTCAGGCGGGTTAGAGAGGTGATTGTTACCCCCTTGCCTACCCTGTTCTGCCATAGACTCCGCACTCCCTCCAGTAAGGCATGCCACAATGGAATTACACAAACCTGAAATACAAAAAAAAAAAAATACATCAATCTCTATAAGATGAACTTCTTAAAATTGAAATCCATTTCTTACATTAGTACTAATGAATACTGCTTTAATTTATTTCCAACAAAAAACTGAGAATAGTAATTTGAACAATGATTGGAAAACTGGGGCAATGTTATAATTAATTGTCTGTGGAGAGCAATAAAGTCTTACTGTAACTGACACCCCTCTTGGCCCATCATAGCACAAGACAAAAACTTCAAACATTGCACAGAGATGGCGTTGCTACCAATGAAATTTTGTTTTCAAGTTGGTACCGTAAGGTAATAACGTAAAACTGTCAACTAGATTTGTCACATAGTTTCTTCGTACTGCTTTTTAAAGAAGAATTGTACCTACTTTGTAGAAATTGATGTCTCGTGACAGGATAAACTAAAAAAATCTAAACCCGGACTTAAGATTCACATTAGTTCAAACAAATCGGACATTACCTGAAGGGTAAACAGTCTAATCACTTTTAATCTTTTCCGACCAGATGTCTGAACCTATCCACCTGAGATAATTGGGTGTTTCCTCCTGTATCATTGTAAATAATAGCCTTATGTCTTGAAAATTTTGTTGAACACACAAAGCTGGAAAATAATATAGTAGATTTTATCCGTGTTATATTCACGTTTATGAGTCTTACTGGTTTCGGATTTTCATCATTCATTAAAGGTAGATGGATTCATGAATCACTGCTATGTTTCTACGTACCATTAGAGTCAGTAAGTGTATGACAAAACATAGTGGAAATCAAATTATCTACACAAATCGATGAATCAACCTCTGAGTGAGTGGTGAAAATCCAAAACCGATCTGGGGTAAAAAACAGCCCTAACCAGCATAAAAGACTAATCGATTTCATCATCCACAAAAAGCTGAATGCTGTAAAACTGTCATAAAGGTAAAGCCATCAGCAGGTTTTGGGAGCAACAAAAAGGAAAGGAGTTGTATGTTTAACTTGTTAGCAATTTCTAACAAGTCAACCGAAGCGAAAGGAAAGTGGATAAAATCCATCATCAAAACTGCATTAAAAGTTGTAAATTTTTAAAGAAAGTATTACAAAACTAATCAATAATGTACTAACTTAATTTTCTACTCAAGAGGATGACCAAACTTTTAACTGAGAGCTGAGGTAAGCGGCACAGAAATCATTATTAGACAACTAATGCGTTCTAACTTAGAACTTATTTTTTCTCTTATTTACATAGAACTGTGAACTTACCAACTAGAATTCATATGGAATTGTGCACGGTATGAATACCATTTTATAAAAAAGGAATTACTGTAACATTTATAACCTTCGAGTAAAGGATGCAACTATTTTTGACTAAACTTTATTTTAGTCAAGATTATAGATTTTACCACTTTATGATTCCTACACACGAAGTACGTCAAGTAAAGTATACACCAAAAATCAAATTTGCAATAAAGAAAAATGACATTGGACATTTAGTAATGGGTGTAGACATGTTTTGTTTTACTCTTACTGGGTAGTGGAATATTTGTCCCAAAGCAGAAACGAGCTTCAAATATTCCGAATGGAAAAAAATGATACAAAATAAATATTGCGTAGAAAACTTAAGATTGCATGTAACCAATTACTTTTTTGAATTCACTAGTTACGAAATAATACTAAATAAAAAGTTAGTAAAAGACCAAGAAACATTTACGATATAATATAAACAAAATGAGCAAGCTATTGATCAAATTCTGAGGGCTTTGTAATTCATAAATGAGTAAGTGAAAATAGCATCAAATATTTATAAAGTATAAGTTTGCAGAATAAACAAAAATAAAGTTTGAAAATAATTAAAAATATTGAGAAAATTGAACGAATTCATCTCAACTAACCCACAATATTCAGAACTAACGATTCCAGGAAACCAAATTAGGCTATAAACTATATTTTTAAACAAGGGATCTATTAACTGGGTGTCATCCAGAAAAAAAAGGTGTTCCCTTCATAAGGGAAAAATGTATGAGCTAACTACTAAATTATTTAAGATGACTAATTCTAACGTAGTTATCAAATAATACGTAAATTTCAATTTTCATTAAAATTTAAACGATATAATTTATAGTAAGTTTATAAGGAAATTATTTCGTGTAATTGTACCTCGTTTGAATCAAATTTCCAAATGGTACCATTATTTTAACTTGTGACTTTACATGCATCACAAAAATTTCCGAGCTTTTAATGTCAGCATTCTTTCGACAACTGGAAATACTTTTGAATAAAAATTGAAAAAAAAATCAAAAGAAATTAGCCAAGTAAGATAGATCTGTACACAAAAAATTAAATAAAAGCAACCATAAGAAAATAACAGCATATTATAACCAATATAACATTTACCTGCAATGGTGCCTACTTATTAAACGACTGAAATAAAAGCATGATGAACTGTAAAAAGTAAAGGTCTGTATTTCAGTCCATTAATACATATATGTGTCCATGTACATATATATGTATATATAGTAATATACATACATATACATAAAACAAAGAATCTTTTAGACAGATTTTTTTTTTAAATAAAAACTCTTTCACAGTCCAAGCACACTTCCCTTAGCGATTCTTTCACTTAGCATTAGGCTTAATGACTAATTTGCTTTTTGTAGATCAACAAAAGTATCCGAGAACTACGTTAAAACACCAACAGGAACAGTTGTTCAAAGAAGCAACCATATAACAAAGAATGGACCCTTTTCAGTGTTGCCACATATGACCAACCACAGAAAACTATATATTTCTTTACAACTTTTTTCTCCCCAAAATTAATTTTAAATTTTATTTAAAACTTAGTTCATCCCAACATATATATTCATTTCTTAAAAATAGATTTTACAATAATTTAACGGAATGAAATAGAGTTACAAAAAAAGGTCACTCTATTTCTTTTGATTTATAATCTCAATCCCTTAGATTACGATGCAAATTCACACAAAATTAATTTTAAATGTCACAAAAAGCTTTAACCGTAATGATATATACATTGTTTTCTCAAGTAAATTTTACATTATTTTAATAGACGTGAACTAGAGGTTAAAAAATGTCCATTTTGTTTCACTTGCATTACAATGTAAATCCTGTTTGACGTGTATGCAAAATAACACAATTGATAAGTAAAAATGCCAGAAAATATGATCACTTTAGACTATTTAGTAGCTAGTAGAAAATGAGATGTTATACACTTTTATTTCACGTAATAAATATCGTATTTAAAAGAAAGAAGAAGTGGTTTCCTTTAATTCTTTGAAAATATATACAACGGAAATGTTATTAAAGCGATAGTGACAAAAGAAATTTCTTAAAATTTTTCAGAATTAAATAATATTGATTCTCTCCCTTCAAATGTTTGATAGTTTCACGTCTCTTTTAAATATAAAATAGTACGGCCCTCCTGCTTTATTTTGCCAACACTATGATAATAAAGAAAAGCAGAAAGATTGCCAAGGAAACTATTTGGTTTAGGCAATTGCTTGGAGCGATTGTTTAGGAACTGGGAACGATCCTAGATCTGACCTGATAAGACCAACCTATCTATTTAAATACAACTTCTGAGACTAATTATGAATCGTACTTTACCTCTATTACATACCATACCAATACGTACAGCAGTAAAAATGAAATTGTGGCTTTAAGTTATAGGCTGAAAGTACACCAAAGTGGGTAGGCTGGGATTTTCAAGTATTTCATCAAATAGTATAAAAATTGTCAAATCATTCAAATAAAAGTGTAGCTACTTTAGACCATCTAAATCAACAGAAGAAGCAAATAATACTATCTCTGGACAAAACATAAATTCAGAAACTAAAACTAAATGTGCAGAGTGTTTTGATGACATAGGTGCTTTAACACGGAATACACGACAACAGAAATTATAATATGAAGAGGGAGAAAGATTAAAAATATGTCCTGTAGCCGTAACGAGCTGAACTGCCCATGAGTTGATTAAAAGAAGGCTCGCATAAAAAACAATTCCTCATCAGAAAAGAGTTCTGTGGAAAAACTTGCCCAATATACAGTTCTTGAAAATTATATTTTCTCGATTAGGAGAAGGATCGTTAAACAGCTAAGACAAGTTTGATTTGTAATGGGAACCTAGATATATAATGCTCCAAATCTTCTTTTGATTAAATCGCAGACCATAAGTAGGTAGATTGTAGTCTTCTCTCCACAGAATTCGTAGATTCAGTCACGTTTTATCTCTTTTCTTTTTATATTTTCCGTAACACTCTGTGTGGAAATCTGTCAGCAAGCGCAACTCATTTTTCCTTAATCAGAGCCAAACCTTAGATGTCTTCCGTTTATAGTTGTTGATTGATCTTCACCTACTCAGTTCCAAGTGGCCATTGTCAATCTTCTTCTTCTGTTTTCTGAGTTCCTCCTGGAAAAGCCTACTAGCCACCTAAGAGTTCGGGCCTCAAATTTCTAAACTTATAGTGAAGTAAAAAACTTTTATACATACATTTATATATTCATGATTCGGAGCGAGAATTCTCGTTTCGAACTTAATTCAAATATACTCAAAATTTTGAACTAAAGTCCCCAGTAATTATGAAAAACAAGGCAGGAGTGTGAGCAAAATGAACGTGTAACAAGAAAAAGCAACCTTGCAGCAGCTTAAACAGAATTTTTGGATTGGAATCTTTGGATTTCGTACTCCTAGTTCAAAAGTGAGAATGTTTAAACGCCAGAAGTATTGAGTCGTGTCCAACTGGACCCATTTAGGAGAAAACTAAAATGTAATTCTAGTTAATGTAAATACTTCATACTTATAACTTGCGATTAATTATCTTAGAGTATCAGAGTTCCAACAAAATAACAAAATTGTCTATGATGAACAAGTGGCATGTTTAATGCCCAAATATAAATCAATGATTACACTACGTAATTGGATAAAAAAAATATACAATACTAATACTACGGCAACCACATATTTTGTAATAAAAACTATTTTTCTTTATCAATTTCTTTATTTTTACTTCCGCTTATACCTTAATAACTGTTGTACCATGGTCATTAAATATCAGTAGATCCACTTGAAACACTTTTCCGAACAATCAAAATTGATGATCTGCACACAATCCAAATGCTAAAGTAGAAGTCAGCATTTTCGAAAAAAAAATCTTCTTTGTTGCCCTGTCCTCTTCAGAAGCTCCCAGTAGCTGATTGCAAATAAATGATCCATTTCCCATGTAGCTTTGAGGACTTAAAAAAAAAACTAATACTTCAATGAGCTGGGTTCTCTTCCGATTAAAGGGCTGTCATCATTAATTATTGTCAGATCCCTTGGAGGTGCACAAACGAAGTATTCAATTTAAACTTATTGCAATTTTTATTTTTTTAAACAGTAATCGCATACACATACATAATGAATATTCTACATCTACATTGATGTCGCACTCATCAACTTGATATGATCGCACGCAACAATCACTCTTATCTATAGAGGAAAACTACTTGTTGTAGGACTCGAAATATGGAAAGATTTGTATTAGTTATAAGGTAGTAACGAAAATTCCATCAAATTTCCCTTAATATTTACTACAACACAAATTCTATAAATTCCAATTTTAACCTTACACATTTTTAAGTTCAGTACTCCTTAACTCACTGTTTCTTCTGCGCCGCCTCGTTAACGATTAGAAATTAATAGCAAATTTTAGTAGGATCACTTAAGAGTTAGTGTTTCATAGAATTTAGGCAACTAAACAAGGCAAATTGCGTGATTACAATAAATTTGAGTAAGTAAAGTGAGCAAGATCAGCCCGGATCCAGATGGGGAGATGATAGCCCCTAAATTGGTCAAATGTTTTATTTTTTTCAATCCGTTTTTATCAAAATATTGTGAAAAGTACACACATATTTAGCATGTATTAAGAAATTTTAATGTTTCTCGCTTGAAATTCCTAAGGGTAAGACGCAGAATATAAATTTAAGATAATTATGAGTATCATAAAGATATAATTTTTCTATTAGAATGAACAGTTTTTTTTTTCTGAACCTAAACTTTTTTTCAAAATTCAGACGCTCAATCAAAAGTATTGCAAGCATTAGCAAGTCACATCATCTATCTACTCCTTTGAATCAAAAGTCTTCTTTATTGATTTTGTGCAGAACCATGTGCCTTATAATGATTATTGAAATATATATGTATCCACATCGTTAATTGAACTATTAGAAGTTCTTTTAAATCAAACTAATCTATCAGTCCAAACAAATTGTTACAAAAATATTGACAACAACTGGGCATCCACTCAGTAATGACGATCCAACTCTGAGTTTACTTCAGAATTATTCAAACTGCTTATCCATTTTTACTCTCGCCAAATGATGATCATTCCGGATCCGCTTTGATGTTGGATGAAAAATCCCAAAGAGTTAAAACCTAATCCATCTACTCTGCACACTACTGTACCAGTGATGTGGGCGATAAAATGACGAGTTATTAGACTGAGATACCACAGGGTTTCTACAATTTCTAAAAAGAGGTTATTCGTTTACCCTGACCACGGAATGAGCTGGATTTCCCTTTGATTCAATATACGACACAATGAAAGTGACAATTTCTTCGAGCATGTACAGCTATACAAACTGTGTTGAACCAAATGAGCTCAAAATATCTAGTTAAAAAAGTTATCATCTTTACAGAGCAAATAAACTTAAGATGGTTTCATTTATCAAAGAATTATTTGAAAGCTTCCACAAAATATTTACATACATATTTAAAGGCGGAAATTTTGAAGAACTTATACATTTTCGCATTTTGTTAAATGAGATTTAAAACGGGTGACATGTTATAATATACTTCGACATCTTACGATATCACAATTACAGAACATTCATCATCTAATAATCATCACTTTAAAAAGATAAATACAGTAAGCTTTTTCACTTATTCCAAATATTTTTTATACAGCGATTAAAATCCTTCATTAAATTAAAAAAATTAAAAATATCAAGCGTGCATTAATTTTCATCAATATAATAAAATTTTTATAACTACCTTTACGGTAAAAATATTTATAACAATAATAAAAACAAATCAAATTGTACAGACTCAGTGATAAAACGGAACGCAAAAAGTCCTGGGCAAACTTAAATTCAGTCACTATAAGACAGCTTTTGCTACCCCCCCTAATCCATGGAAACTGGACATGAACGATTATAAATCCCTTAAATGCATGTGAAGAAATTGATTTCATTCTACTCGTCGAAATTTTTACAAAATCATAATTCGCAATGAAGAATGCATGCATTCTTACAAACATTGTTAAAATAGTTTTTTCAAGAAATATTTAACAAAAAAATAAAAATAAAACAAACAAAAAAACGAACAGTGGCCTAAAGTTTAGGAATTAATTAATCCTTTAGCTAAAAATTTTAAGATCCATGCATTTTTTTTGGAGAGAACTAAAATTATCTACAAATTTTCTTACCTAATGAAATCATCTTCAGTAGTTTCCATCGTCAAAAATGCGTCATTTCCTCTTTTCATGGTAAATAATCACACTACTTCAGCGCTGAAATCTGTAATGCACCAAAGAAACATCCTTTCAAAGGACAATCGTATTCAATTAGATCTGTTCTTAATAGAACTTTATGGCGTTCACATTAAATCCTTTTAAATTTATTTTATTTTATAAGTAAGAAATTAATGCGATTAAATTAAAATAGTTTTAAAGGCACACTACAATTCTTTCTAGTAAGACAAAACAAAAAAAGTTTTTTGACAAACTTTTTAAAGCTCTAAATAAATTTAAGCACCCTAATCTTTGGGTGATGCAAAAAAATCTACATAATTCTGAAGAAGAATAAGTGATGACTTCTGTAAAATAAATGTTTTGCATGTTAACTCACGAGTTTTATTTTATTTTCTTCAGAAGCAATCTTAAATGATTGCTTTCCTGAACAACAGACACTTGCTGTTATCTGCTGTCAATTTTCAAGGTTCACTTTCTAAAAATTCGGATTTAATTGGATTAAGTCTTTAATCAAACGGACGATGCTGTTTGGAATCCTATGTTTGTTTTTTTTTCCATCTTCTATGATCATTGACTTCTTGTCATTTCATCTTCTTACTTTTTTAGGCCATACATATGAAAGCAGAAGACGTGGACGTTATGTAGGCCTCTAAAAAAATTAATCAAAACAAGAGATGTCAAGAGTTCTTTGTTGCTTGAGAAGCCTTCGATGACTAACAGCAATTATTTAAAGGCGATCTCCTTACAGTTGCTTGACTTTATTTCACAAATTGAATGAGTGCAGAAACAGCAATTGAAAGACCAATAACTCAGCGTACTTTCGATAACTCTTAAGTTTATTTTTAACGACCGCTGTTGAAAGAGTTTGGAGTTAAAAATTCACCAGCGGTAATCTAGATAATGAACGGAATCAATCGAAATGATTTTTTTTTTTTGTTAATTACACCAAGTCGGTCCTCGCTCTTATTGTATTTAATTTATTTATTTATGTTTACTACCGGTATGTCTATCAATGATCATCGACCAAATTCGATTATAGCAGTTGAGTACCTTCTCTATTGATAACAATTTGTAGAACGCTAAATTATAGCCTATTTAATTATAATCAAAATTAATACATTTTCAGTATTAAACTGTAAGTTTATCCTAAGATAATCAACAATACACTGCAAAAGTAAACGAAACATAAAAAAAAAAAATTACAATTTTCGTACGCATATTAAAAGTATAATCTTTTCTCATTCACTAAAGAATCATTACAAATTTTACCTAGAAACTAAATTAAATGATCATTATTTAGAAGACCTTCGTTGGGCTCTCTCTACTGAGGTAGGAGAATAACTGAGTTGGTTAGAGCTTAGATTCGTTGGTTGATGAAGAGCTTAGATTCGAATTCTACCTATCCTTAGATTCTGCCTTATAGTTTACTTTCCGGTAATGAACAGTGTTTCCTAGAGAAAATGAAACGGACATGGGATGCCAATTATCTTACGACGTTGACGCTACTTAGTTAAATCTTAATCTTAATTTTTAAAAAAACAAAAAATATTCCAGACTCGATCAAAACTAAAGAAAAAGTATAGCTTTCATTTGTCATTTACATTCTTCAAAGTTAAGTCTGATACATAGTGACGGACAAATAATGCTAGAAGAAAAGGGGAGGTGAAAGAAATAGAACATCAGAACTATTTCAGTTCAGGGGATATGAATAGAAACACCGTTGAAAATGGAGTTGGAATATTAGCTATATAACTCTTTAAACAGCTTTCACTTACTTAAAAAAAAAAACTCTTTTACTACAATATCTTTGATAATAATTTCAAGTGATTTTTTAAAAAACTTTCTTTGAAATATTCAACAAGAGTTAATATACACCAGTTTCTCTTTATATTGAGAGTTTGTCATTAATTAACAAAATTTGACAATCAAGAATAAAAAATTAACTTGAACCATTAAAAAAATAAGCATTATATATTTTTTTTCTTATTTTCAACACTATTTTTATCTAAGTTGCCACCAGATTATTAAAACAGCACTAAAATTTCTTTTTAGGTAATCTTGTCATTACACTGGCTTTACCTTTCAAAAAAAAATTAAATGTATTTTTTTTCTTCTCCATTTGGATTTGTAATTCGATATAAATATATAGTTGCATTACTTTTCCTCCTCCATTTGGATTTGTAATTCGATAAATGTAATTTGTTGAATTCCTTTTCCTTCCTTATTTGGTTCTGGATCTTCTCTTGGATCACAGTTCTCCTCTTTTACCGATTTCTTTTGACAATTGCATGATTTTGAGTATTTTCTAATCTTGCTATTGATATTTAGCAAATGGCTAAAGACTAATTAGTTATATCAATAGATTTCACCTATCTGATATATTAATGGATTGTATAATCATGTCTTGGAGTTTCGAGTACATGATCTTTGTTTGTATCACGATTCCAATATTGTTGCTGATTTTACAATAATTTGTTAATCGCTTACACAAGAACTTTTATATGATAGTTAGATATAGATTTATGTTCTTTTTGTAAAGTTTTGCCTGGATGAAAGATACGTTTTTTCATGTTGCTGAGCAACAGGATTGTGATAATATGATCCTGTCTTTTCTTTTCTTTCGTGAGATCTGAGACCCTGTGGTAGGCTGTTACTCCAAAAAGTTCGAGGGAAGTCAATTTTGTTGACGGTCCAAGGATGTGGCTATTATATTATAAATGGACGATAATTGCTGTGCAAATGTTTATTATGTCGCGTCGAATTTTAATGTTCTTTTTTCCTTAAAAATAAGAAAATCAAGAAATGGTAGATTAATGTCCACCACTTTGTATGTAAATTTGTTTTATACTATTAAGTTTAACGTAGTTTGCATCACCAAAACGATTGCTATTGTTTAATGCACATGTATTTTAATAAATGGTACTTTTTAGAGAATTTCGAAAGTCCTATTCTTAAGGCAGTTCAGCGTTACGAATCTATCCAGCTCAGGCACAGGCTCAACATACCAGATTTCCAAATATAACAGAAAAAAGATCAACAACTAAGCAAGGTACAGATTATCATTATTATTTTCTGGAAAGAAACCATCCTTACATCAAAGCTCCTCTGAGCGGATTTAGCTACCACAAAATGAATAAATCAATAAAATAACCAACAACTCTAGGACGAGAGTCCAGTCCTGGAAGTGCCACCTAAGATTTGCTGCTACCGAACATCAATCTGTTCCAACGAAATATCCTGAACCTAATCTCCTCTCTTTCTAAACAATCGTCATAAAACTAATGGATATTTCTTTTCTCTACTTTACAAACTGTATGTAAGAGATACAGTACGAGTTCTATTTTGTGAGTTGTGAGTGGGGAAACCAATCGGTTTCCGGAGGAAGACCTTCTGAATGTGCCTGATAAACCCCTGTAAAATTTTGAATAAGTAACACTTCTAATAAGATAAAGTAAACATTAAATAGAAAATGTTGAAAAGGTTTGCGGTGCTGGAGAATATCTTTAATGCGTAGCACGCATTTTTTTTGCACCTCTGACCGGTTCGGATTTGCATACTTCATCAGAGGTAAATAAATGTTTAGTGTAGTGATTTTGATTTCACTTACATTACCGTCCTGCAATACACTTGCTGACTCCGTGTGAGAAGGTTAACTTAGTTAACGAAGTGAAGTAAAAATCTCTACACTAAACTGAGATATATAAAACGGTGATAGTGATTAACATACTTTAGGGATAAGACACATATAAAACTAAATAACTTAAGGTTCAGCTGCAAATATGCTTGTAATCTATTTCACTTCAACTCTCGTAAATAAGATCACATTGCTAAGCTAATAAATTTTTTTAATTTTCAATAGATATAGTGTGAAGTGAAGAAGTCAGGAGCACCTTTTTGTTTTTTAACATTTATGTATTATTTGGCAAATAAAAATAACAATAGGCAGACATTTTACTAAACAAGCGGTTAGGGATACGTAAGAATAATTAGTAAGATAAACAGTTTCTACTGCCACACTTAATGAATTTGATGTATCTCTACATAAGCTTCTGACAACAGAAACAGAGATGTTTTTGAGATCGTTAAACGATTTTTTTTTTTTTTTTGGACGAGCCATATCAAACTTTTAACGTTTTATTCTGTCTTCATTTAAATTTTATACTTAAGAGGAAAAGACATTATATTGAAATATGATATTGACAAAAAGAAAAGGCAATGAGTTTCCGTCTTTATTCTGAAGGTCAATTCTATTGGTGTAGGTTAAATATTAGCCTAAGTTTTGCAATGACGGGGAATATAGTCAATACTGATTCTTTTCTTTTTTTCCCCAATGGAACTGTCTTTTTTTAAACTTAGGTTAAAAATAAAATTATCAATAATACAGCTCTACTGCAATGACTTTTTTTTTCCAAGATTTGGCATGAATTTTTTTTTTTTACTCTAGAAATAAGAACAATCAATTATTAACTTTGCAAACAGTAAATGCCGAGTTATTTTTTTGTCGTTCACTATCAATTCCTAACAAAAAAAAAATAAAATAATAATAATCATGGAATTGACAGAAACCGTAACAAAATGAAGAGAAATTTTATACAGCATTGTTCTTTGTTAATTCGAATTGAACCTAGTAAGAACATATTCCAGGAATGAATTTTGTCTTCTTCTTTTCCCCTCTTAAAGTAATTCAACATACTAAAAATATTCTGTTTCGACGGTTTTATTGTTATTATTTTACAACAATTCTGTTCAGAAGAGAACTTGAAACTCAGTTAAGATTTCTAGGTAAACAAAGAAAACAGGTTACCTTACTAGCCATTCTAGTCATGAGGCAATCTGCTTCAATATCTCAGTTCGTGAAAAATATATAGAAAGAATCATACTTAACTTTAAAAATCTTGTGTTATAGCAATTACAATGAATAAGATTAAAGTCTTAAATAGCACGTACCTTTTTTTTTTTTATTATTTTAACAAGTTCTACAATTGTTAGAAAATGTTTCTAAAAACGATGAACCAAATATGGGACAAACTAAGACAACCAATGTACATGATTTCAATCTTAACATTTGAATTAATAATTAGAAAAACACTTAAATAATGAAATGAATCTCTTAAAATGCAGCGAATCTCTGGTAGTTCCCAAATCAGCTGTGCAGTTGGGTAGGGCAGAATCAGGCAGCTTAGGATCAGCAGTAAAACACTGCTATAGTAATTTAGAACATCTTGATCAGTTATTTCCAAATCAGTTACTGTACTTTAATAAGTTAGGATAACTTAAAGATCATTTTTTTAAAAAAAATATGTTACCAAATTTACAATTAAAAAAATATAGCCGATAGGCTTCGTTTTTCTGATGCTTAAATAAATGTAAAAAAATATCAATAAAATATGCTGTCTATTGTATGAAAAATTGTATAATTTCATTTGCAAATAAAATCCATCAGTTGACCGGTGATATTAAAAATACTTTGACGAATCTAGCAACATATTCTGGTAGCGTATTTTGCTTACGGCCAAAAGTACAATCCTCGCGCTTTTAGCAAGCACTATCTCGCATTGAATAAAATAATGGAAAATGTCTTACAAAAATACGAATTATTTCAGGCCAACTCATAGAACCTGCCAATTATATTTTGTATTAAGATGAACAACATAAAATAATTGTTCTTACAATTTAATTCTTGAACTTATATTTTTTACGTCTTTCAATTCAAAACATGCTAAATAAGTGCTTCTCATTGGATGTTCTCGATTTTAGCTGCTAAATCAAGACTCTTTGATTTGTCCTTAAAAAATTTGGGCAGAAGGTAGCTGTGAATCCTTTCTTGGTTTCTGGCTAGCGAGAAACCAAGAGTCAATAATACTGCTCTTTGTAAAATTATAAAATGTACAGCGCAATGTATTCCAAGTGCTCAATGGTTTATATATATATAACTACAAACTAACATTAACTCATTGGAGAACACCTAATCTAAATATGATTAAATTCGTAATTCGCAGGAAGAATCCCCAATTCACGCTTGAGCAATATTCTTATCTATGATTTAAAGGTCTATCGATTCATTCAAAATTAGTAATTCATATTGACCCGCTAGACAACAAAAGGAGAAGTGACTACCAACAAAATCTTGAGCGAAGCATAGTCATTATTATAAAGTTGTGATGAATTGACACTTAAAGAAAGTAATACAATAAATTCAATATAATGTCTCTACAAATTTGCTACAAATTAAGACTAAATGATTGGCAATAATCCTGCTCAAGTAAGAAAATAGTGAAGCCCTCATAGACGCGTTGTGAAGCATCTAAAGAACTGGTTAATTATAAAAACATAACGAATTGTAATTCGTTATGTATTATAATTAAATGCAAACTGAAGCCGGAATTACATAAAAAATATCTATTATTTTTAGTTAAATGAGTAAAATTGCACGATTTTTTCTAATGCTTTTTCACTAATATTTATTTTTACCTGACGGCTGATTATGCAGTCGTTTTTCTTGGTTTCTGCCTTGGGACATTTTTGTTTCATATATTTTTTATGCTTAACATACTTTGTCACAGTTCTGAGATTCAAATGTTTGTCGAAATCCAAACTTGAAAAAATAAAACCAAAGAACATTCACTATTTATTACCGAAATAAAAAATGCGAACTTTTCTTCACAATCAAAGTAGTGTACAAAATATGAAACTATTACCAGCTGTGAAATGAACATGATCTGTATGCATTACCAACCTTCAACTATGCCTTTCACAAACTATAGTCCAAACGAGCCTTTTTTGTTTTATTTTATCTCTTTGAAAAAACATTGATATGAGGATTTCTGCAATCAAAACAGCTTAAGTTACAAAAGTTTCAAAAGGGTTATAAACAGTGTTAAAAACACTGTCTTATTGCCAATTATGTGTGAACAAAAAAGTGAAACTTTGTTTAAAAAGATATAAGGGTGCTTTTAAGAATTTTGAAAATGTAATAATTTTCCATTTTTATGTACAGAGAAACAGAGAAGTTAGAGAGACATTAACATATTTTCTTAAAATCGGTATATTATGTCTAAAAATCGATGAACCGGTGAGGGAATTATGAAAAATAACTCTAAATTAAATATAAGCTTTTCATTTTAATTATCTGAACAAACATTACAACAAGCGATTTATATAAAACACTTATTGGAATCAGCCCTTATTCCCTCTTTAAAACCAATGAAGTAATTGCCATTTTTTGTCCATTTTCAATATATATTTATTTCCAGCAGCATATCTGCATAAAATACTTTTTCAAAAATTATTTCACGCCACCAAACAACAATTCTTTTAACGTATCATCAGTAATATTTTCAAAAAATGGATCTTGGGAAACATTTACTGAATCATTATGAATGTTGCTGTTATTGCTAAATGATGGAAGACATTCATTATTATTTTCTAGGTTCATAGAATTATTTTTGGAAGAATTCGGGGAAAGTGATAATTGTCCAAATTTATCTGATGGAGAAGACAACGTTGGACTTAACATTAATGAAAATAAATCTGTTGAATCCATTATTGTATCTGAATTAGAATCTGAATTTATTCGATTATAAGAAGAAATCTCATTTGTTTCATTGCCAATTGTCAAATTATTATTGCTAGCATTATTTACATAAAGATTTTCAAATAGTTCTGACATAATGGAAGATCCATTTATCATCTCGCTAGTAATATCATTGTTTTTATTAGTGACTTGAACTAAAGCCATTTCTGCATTCTGTTGCACACTTTTACATTTTTCTGCATCCTTCTGGCTAAAATATTTCTGTTCAAAAGATGTACTCTCTTTATTACTTTCTTTAATATTGTTTTCACCTAAACTTACCTCATTCTTAGCTTTAGTATTATTATCTAAGGTAGAAAACCCTGAAATATTCTTAAATACTGTTTTATTTGATTGATTTTTTTTAGTGGAATCAACATTCGGAATTCTATTTTCGAAAGAATTCTCAGAAAATTTTCGATACTTCGATGGAACAGGATCATGTTTTTTTTCTGTACTACTCTGTGTAATAGGAGTTATCAGATTCTGTGAAAATATCAGTGGCTGGTAGTAAGTTTCACCATTAGGACCTTTTACTAGTAAATAGATTTGTGGTTTGTCCATTTTTATTTTAGGCATTTCCGTTGAAGTTTTTACTGACGATTTATTCGTTTCCTGTAGAATATTCTCTTGAGTGGCAGTGCTTGATCCTACTTCACTCACAGCTACTACAGGTGGTGATGGAGCGCTGGATTGATTGACTTCATTACTTGTAATTTTCGACTCCAACATTATTGATTCTTCATTATTCTTCATCTCCTTTGAAGAATTCTTGCTGACATTCATTTCTGCAGCCTGTAAGTTATTAGATTAGGAAATAATTAAAAAAGGCAGACTTTTATCTCTTATTAAAAGAGGCTTCATTTTTAAAAACAACTATCTAAATTCTAAACCAATAATTTGCAAAAATAGGAAACTTTTTCTGGTTAGTGATCAAGAGTTTAAGGCGAATAGCGGACAGCGCCGAATTTTCGAAATTGTATTTTTATGTACGCCAGCTTAGCAATGATGACTTTAAAGAAAGTTGAAATAAACAGCCTGGGGAATGAACAAATTTACAAACTGGCCAGGGCCTGTTACAAAGGATGGAAGATAGAAGTCCGAAAAGAACGAATAAAAAGCAAACAATCTAAAAAAAATCATGAATAAAAGGAAAATTCGAAGAAGAGACTGATTGGATAGAGCAGAAATCAAACGGAAAGAGAACAGAAATCGGAAGGAAAGACCCTTCCTACAGAAAGCATTTACCCAAGAGTAGGAGCAGCTGCATAAAAGATGTTGACTACAAGACGCAGCAAATTAGAGGAGCGATTAAAATGCTGAATGGGGTTTTCTTGAACTGAGTGTTATACATATACAGGTAAAAACAATCCTTCAATCAGTTGTTGGCGCAGAATATTGACAAGTGTCCGAAATGGTAGACGTCTTACAAGAAACAGGCAGTGAAAGTAGATGCATTAAGAATAGCAGCTAGAGAATACGTATAGAAAAATTGTTAAAGGGGTACGACAAAAAATGGACATGCAGGAGCCGGTCCCCCATAGAGAAGATAACTCTTTAGTGGTAAGACATGAGATCGAGATTATTGGAGGAAAGGTATCTAACATTATCCTAGAATAGTCACGGTAAAGTAGAAGAAAGCGAGGATGACAAAGAGCTATCAAGAGAGCGAAGTGAAGAATAAGCAAAACAAAATTGGTATATAAAATTGACTAAATATGGAGAAATATCTCAGTTGTTAGAAACATTTTATTAAAACTTAAAGGAGCGGATCATTAGAAAAATTGAAGAGCAAAAAAAATGTTAAAAAAGAATATAACATAGCCTATCCAATAAATGGAAGTTAGAAAAATATGTTTAAGCTAAAAAGCCAAGGTTTAAGTACTGCTAGACGAAGATTTTTTTCAAAAGGCGTCAATACTCTGCCGTTAAGACGATTACTTGGAAACTATCCTTTCTCAACTTTTATCACTCACTGGTTCAACCCTTAAATAATTTTAATGAGATTACCATTCAAGCCTTTCGCTACAAAGAAGAATCTAATAGCATAGAATAGTATTCGATTACGGTGGCGAAACCAAAGAAAAATAATTGTTTGTAGGCTGTTATATATGGTATAAATATAACTAGTTTAATACTCTAGTTCTATCAAATAAAAACCAACTAACTGAAAAAACATCTTTTAATGAAACTGAGATAGATAGGATTAGCTCAATCCTGGCGAATATTAGGATGTGTGCATCAATAACATCGTGTAAGATGAAATATTATCTATCGTAGGAGTTAACGATTTATACCTTGTTCATAGCAGCTTGTAATCTTTCGACTAAATAACCCTGCGTTCTGACTACTATTCCCGGAGGCTGTGCGGTACACTTGTGTGTCCGCTGGCTAATCTAGATAAAAAAAAAATACTCAAGATGAACATCACAGAAATTTTTGAATTATTAATTTTTTTTAAAAAAAATAAGACTACTTACTTTATATCTAAAACTTTTGTTGCAAGCTGTACACTTATAGGGCATTGCACCAGTATGTATTCTTCGATGGACCAAATAAGATACCCGCTGTCTAAATGCTTTTCCTAATAAACAATAAATGAAAAATAAAACTTGTACAATAATTAGATAAGAAAAAAAAAACTTTTATAAAGATAAATGAAAAGAAATTTTGAAAAAAAAATAATAATCAAGAAAGTAGTATATTTAAGAAAAATAAGCAATTGAATAGGTGATAGGTTTTTTAAAAATTATATCCGACATTCTACTCGCCAATAATGCTTATTTGGTTTTGGAACGGATTAAAAGCATCTCCAATAACTGAATCATATCAATATCACTGAACCTAAAAAACTTTTGTGTGAATACATTCTGGCTTTCACTAGAATCCCCTAAGTTCTAGTCGCTAAATTTTCTTTAAATTCAGAATTCCATGAAACATGTAATTCTTATTAACTTTATTATAAAATTTTACATAACGTTTTTACTATTGTAAAATGGTGTGTTAGTATCTTGATGAAAAAAAATAAAAGCTAACTAGCGAAGAGCAATAAAGTACAGTACTTTTAATTATATTTTGAAAGTTTAGGAAATGAAGAGAACTTCATTGTTAAGAAGAGAATATACGCAAAATTTTCTTGAATTAACAAATACTGACTTAGTCTAAGCTTTACAGATAAATGTTTTGCTTGAATCTTTTTTTGAGAAGAAAATCATGATAAGCAATGCATTACGATTTTTTTGTTTTTAATGAAAGAATAAATTAAATTGTACTTAATGCCAATAAAATACTTACACATTAATAACAGGCTTTTATTAGCACACAAACAAATTTTCCAAATGTGTATTATTAGTCACACTACAAACAAACATATCTGTAAAATGACAGAAAAGTTAGTTATTATTTTTCAATCTAAATGCAGATCTACATATTTTTTTGTATAAAATCACTCTAAAAGAGAGTAAATGTTTGGACTTAACCACATATGTAGTTAAAAAGTCTACAATAATTATAATAAAGTTTATAATACATAATAATTAATGTACTTGATTCAAGATGATTATTAATCACATTGAAGATAGCAAAAGGTGCGATTCAAAGTCCCTCTTTATTCAGTAACACAACGGAAAACGATGAGTATCTGAGACTACATTAGATTTCTTAATAGAAAAAAAAAAAAAATCAAAAATCACTTACACCCAAATAAAAAACTTAATTTTACTCAAAACTTTGTATCTGATATCGTCAAGTGCAAGAACATAAATAGATCACATCGATGCGCTGATATCCACTTCAATTCGCAATTCACAAAATGTAAAAAAAATAGCCATACCCCTAAAAACATGATGGTAGAGTTGGATGTTACAAAGCCAAATTCATTGTGACATAAATGATCTATTGACATAAAAGACGACATAAAATAATGAAAAGCGAAAAACTCGAAAATATCGAACAGGAATTTAAAGTGGCATGCCTTCCATTCGATCCAATTTTCCAGAACTTTGCGAAAAACGTCAACCACGTTATGTCAAACAACATTACATTTATTATTTTAAGTATTATTCAAGTAGTAATTAGTTTTAAATGGATTTTTCACGCTAGTAAATCCATGTTGACTTAGCATGATGAGACGAATCGCCTTATAACCTTCCTAGATCTATTGTTCCCTTCAGGTTAGGCCCTGTAAAACTCTCCCCAAGAAGACTGCTAAGAAAGTTTAAGAGGGTTTCAATGAACATTATGTTCTCGTCCAGCACCTGGTAACCAACTAGAAATAGGTAATCTAAATCGTCACTCAATTCAAAGAGGGGATTAGGCGTCTTGCCTTTCAAGGGTCGCCTTATGTCTTCTACGCCTTGCCCCACCCCAGAATAAGATGACTATATTCAGCTTTTTCTTAGTATTTGTAAGCTAATAACGCTTAATATTGAGCAATCGCACAATTATGTTTACAAAACTGGCTTACAGAAAAAATATGACTTCTTTCTAAGCAGCGAGAGCTCCAGCTGTTAAAGATTTTTAAACATAACTTCCTTATTTAAACTGTTTAAGCAACTCGCTTTTAGTTAAGCATTATATTTTTTATTAAAAGAGCAAAAATTCAAAGCACACAAACACTGAACTCTATTGTTAAGAAGCAAATAACTGAACCTACCACATGTTTCGCAAGTAAACGGTTTTTCACCACTATGGATTCGTTCATGATTGTGCAAAGTAGATAGCTCTTTAAATAAACGTCCACACTGGGCACAACAATAAGGTTTATCGTTGCTGTGATATAATAAATGTTTACGATAAGTTTGTTGAAAAGTAAACGATTTTGAACATGTTTTACATCGATATGGCATTTCACCTATAAATAAGAAGAAAGAAAAAACAAAAACGCCTAATGCAGTAGAAAGCAATTGAAGCGAAAAAATGTATTGTAAACTGATATGAATCTCAAACAAGAAATGTTGGGCTTTAAAATAATTTATTTATAATCTATAATTAATTTAATGCCATGATGAAAAATAATAAAGTAAATAAAATATAAAACTAACCAGTATGCAATCTTCTATGTTTTTTAAGAAAATATTTTGTGGTAAAAGCCTTTTCACAAATATTACATTGCCATTGTTTTTCTTCATGAACTTTCATGTGCTGCGAAAGATGCACATCCTAAAAATAAATTCATATTTCAGAAGAAACAATAATCAATACAAGTGAAACTGTCTTACATTAAAGGGACAAGAAACAATTTTCTACTTCATTAACTCTTCAGAGCCCAGAAACATTGTAAATTAAATTTATCTTTATTACTACTCATGATTAAATACATTAAAGGAATCATGGCTGTATGAATACCATCAATGCTAGGAAAATGCCAGGGAAATAAGTTTCATCATATGTATAAAAAAAATACAAAATACTTACTTTACTGAACAGTTTTCCACACACTTGGCATGACAGACTTTGAGTAAGCTGCTTTGATGTTGCTGCATTCTCACTGCTACCTTTAAAACAATACTAAAATAAGCAATTATTCCGATAAATTGTTATTTAGAATCATATAAACTGAAGACATCATGAATTTCAACTTTCGAATACATCATTCACATAAATAACAGCTCAAATGAAACGTCTTAAATTAAAATAGTACTAAGTACAATACGGCTAAAACAATTACGATTGTACCGAACAGCAATTTTTTTCGTAGGGGAGGGCAAAAATTATTCTAAACATCTTCAGTTTTAGTCAAACGAAACTTACCAAATCCACCAGCATGTGCCACCCTTCGGTGTATCATCAAACTACTTCTTAAGCTGAATGTTCGTGGGCAAAGATTGCATAAAAGCAATTTTCGCTTACTTTCCATTTCAGTTTCAACCTTTTTATGTATCAATTGATTGTGCATGGCTAGTATTGTTTTATTAGGAAATACATAGGAACATAATTCACAGGTGCTAGATTCCTTTGCTTTGTCTTCAGTTTCCAGATTGTCAAGAGCGTTCTGTACCTCTGTATTTTTATGAGCAACATTCGTATCTATTGAATCCAAATCATTCAGATCATCAACATTTGTAGTGAAATCACCTTTAGTTAACAAATCTCTACAAGACTCGAACTCTCTTTCAGCTGTATTACTACAGACAGCAAATTTTTCTGTTTCTGAAGAAATACTTGGTGTTGATGGACAAGAAGGTACTGATTCCACATTAGGATAAGTTTCTGGGCTATCTTCTGAATCCAAACCTTTACAATTCGTAACAGAAATATCTTTATCGAATGTCTGGCAGTATTTTCTCTTCTGTACATTACCAATTAAATTTGTTTGGAGGGTAGAAGTGGTAATATTGGTACTAGTTATATAATTTTGTGTGTTTATGGTCACATTTTTCAAGTTCGTGCCAAGATTTTCATGCGACAATGCAAATATCTGTCCATTATCAGTACGTAAATAAATCAATGATGCATCATTAAGTACACTTTTCGTACATTTTACAGGAAAATTATTACAAGTCCAAGAATCTTGTTTCTCAAGTATCTGGTTAGGTTCTTCATTAGAATTATTTTGTAGTTTTTCGGCACAGTAATATTTAGTTTGCTGTTCTGTTGCAGACACAGTATTACTAGTGTTGTTTTCAAAAGAAGTTTTATTTCTTTCTATTTGATTTATTTTCGCTGTATCTTTCCCTTTAAGAGATCCAAAACGACTTATTGAATGACTGAACAAATGTATAGTGAATTTATCTAGTCCTAATACTTCATGATTACAAATAGGACAACTTAACTTCCTAGTAGTAACATCTACTAGAGCTGTACATAGTGAATCAGAAGAGCTAAATCCTGGTCGGCAACATAAAGGACAAGTTACCATTGGCAACGTCATACCTGCAACAAAAAACAATGCTTAGAGGCATTATATCTATGTAAACTTTTATATAAATAAACTTTGCTGGTACTATCCTTCATAGTATTTTCATCGTAAAGATTTTATCATACACTACACTAGAAACGTAAGTATTTCGTAATTTTCGTTTATCGTCGTCAACTTCTAATAAATAAATTTTATTTTTCATGAGTTTCGTTTCTAGAAAAACATTTTGCTAAGAATAGAGAACTTCACAAAATATGAATAACGAATGTATTTTATTGTAACAGAAAAAAACAACAATTAAATTACACTGAAGGGTGATTAAATAATAAAAATGAAGTCTGAGAAACTATCAATTCCAAATTTTATCTTAACTGAACTATTTTTTTTCAACTGTTGACTACTTCCCGAAATGGTATTAATTATATGGTAGTATTATGTTACATAACGCTTATCTTTTAAAAAAACTGGAATTACTAAAATTAAAAAGCTGAGAAGTAATTGCTAAAAGTAAATTTACGGTAAATTTTCTTAAAGAATAGCTATTTACATAGAAATAACAATAAATTTGAAATTTAATCTCTTTAAAAAATACTTACCAATAGAATTTTTCACAGATGCTTTAGATGAAGTATTAGAAACAACAAACACTCTTCAAAAACTGAATTCATTACTGAATGCAAACAATTATTTCAAACACTTGTAGAACAAAATGTGTACAAACTTGAAAACTGAACAAGTGCACATACTACATAACCTTAAAGAACATACATATTTCAGGAAGGTTTACATCCAGGTTTGATACTTTTTTGGAGGGTGGTGGGAGGTTCATCAGAACATTTAATTTCAAAATTCCAATTCCAGCCTCATCACTCACGGCACCTATTAGCAACAACATCCGAAATATTTCAAATTCAAATTTCTTATTAAACGCTCTTTACAACGGAAAGCAAAGATTGGGCCCTTATTTAAAAATAATATATGCTTATTAAAAAATATCCTTTTATTAGAATTTAATAATGGCTTAGGAACCACAAATTCGAATATTTGTCTTTAATGCAATTCTAAAGAAAACAGTCTTTGTTTTTATGCGCTACTAACACTGCGTTCTAGGCACTTGGAATGTTTTAATATCGTTGGGCACATTAAACAAGCACCAAGAAAACGAGAGAAATAATTGTCTAAGCCTGGTGTTTTTTCGTTATGCATTTTCGTGAAGTTTTTAACGATCAATACAACTCTCCTACATGGACAGCTTTAATTCTAAAAAAAACAAATGGGGAATTAACACTTGGAATGTCTTTGTTTACGTTCTTCAATAAAACAGCCTTCCCAACGGAATTCTCTTATTGCCTGTATGGATGTCTCTGTCGAGAAACAGTGACCGGGTGTTGGCAGGGCACTGCAAAATACTATGTACGCCAATATCCTCAGATTTTGACCCGCCATGTCCCACAAAAAAAAGAAAAAAAAGTTCCTTCAACAATCAGATGCGTTAATTTTATTTTTAAGTAACGAAAATATTTTCTAGAAAAAGAGGATTTCTGCAGATTTTGTGACTAGGAGAACAAACCCACGTGGTTATTCTAGCTACTCATACTTGCACATTGCACACCATTTTAACGTTAGTAAGGATACCCAATAGAATTTCTCTGCCTAAGGGATTTTTTTTTGCCACCACCCCTTCGCTTCTGATATAGAGTAGAAAATGTAGCTTTATCTTAAGAATAGCACGTTTTTTGAGTAAAAGGAAATGAGTGTAATTTAACATAGGAGATTAGAAATTAGAAGTACATGTTACCGCAAAGTTGACCATCTCCTATTTGAAGGTTTGTGTAACTGCTCATCATTAATTCTACATAAATTCGTACTTTTTACGCAGTGTTCTGTGGCCGATCTAGATTTATCCTTGGGTGGGACTCGATAGACCTCCTCAAAATAAAGATACCAGAATGTAAAAATGCAGAATTCATCCTTCTCCAACACTTAATGTCATTATTACCTGCGTAACTTCCTAGGTAATTAAATCATGCTTGAATGTTTGACTTCAAGCAATGGCTGTCCTTTTAGAGCCTGAATTGGAACATTTCTCAACTTCCTACTAAATCTGCAAACGTTACTTTCATGGCTAAGGTTTACAGGTGCCTCCTGATTCGACAAGATCCTTTAACGACATCGGTCAGCAATCGAAGCTATTTTCTCTTCAGACAGAGGCATGCTTTGATTGCTTCTGATAATACAAGTCTAGGCAAATTTCGAGAGCCAAAAACCTGAAAATCGCAGCTTCAATTTTTTGACATTCTCTTCCTTTCCGAGCATCTACTTGAGACTGACACTCATCCAATTAAATAATTCAGACTATAAGGGAGCCAACGCCTTGGTATGCCACAGATTCATTTTCTCCATCTAACTTCTGTTTGAGGACTTAAGAAACCCAAGATCCTTGTATGTCAATAAAAAGTATATGTACAATAAAATCAAAGTCTATCTAGAATGTAAACCTGATGAGCAGAGAAATAAAAAGGAATAATTGAATTAAATTTTCTTTTTCTAAACATATATCTTTTTTAGAATTCAATAAAGTTATTACAATTCACATTTATTACAATCGTACAAGTGATTGGCAAAGAACATTTCTATGTATGTTTATAACTATATATTCACGAATCGACACCGTATGTATGCTATTTTGGGATGATACATTTATTTACAAAAATTTACTTTTTTGTTGAAAGCTCTCCATAGTAAGTGAAGTGACAATCACATTATACATCTATCTCACAAAGATAAGTATTTACAAAATTAGCACATTTATCCAAAACTTTTGCATTTAATATAAATTATTTTTACACAAGAAAAAATTATAATTTACACACTCCAACAAATACACAGGAATGTACTTATGTATTATTATAGAAAAAAAAAATGGTTAGTCTAGTTTGATAGGGTCCTTCTCTACCATTAGGTATTCAGCTCCATCTACAACTTTTCAATGCTGTTTATTATTTAGGCTGAACTATTAATTTTTTAAATTTAGGTTTACAAAAAACTGCTGCACAGAAACAGATTGCAGCAGAGACTGACTGGAGAACAGTCTCTTTACCCATCTATTTTTTATTTTGGCTGGTTATATGCAGTGTTTTAGTTCATTAGGTAGAACTTGAGTATAGGTTCAGTAGGAGTGCTCCGGAAATAGGATTACCCCAGCATAATAACACTGCACACTTTGTATAGTTTAAAAATGACGACAGTTTACAGTCAGTTACAAATCGTAAGTGGATGTTTAACTTGATAGCGTTTTTATTTATTAATTTTAATTATTATAGGACAGAGAGAAGGCTGAACAAACTAGACTCAATCAAAACAAAAAAACTCAAAAAGTACAATTACCCTCCCCAAAAAGTAATAAATTACTACCTTTTAAACCAACTAAAAATCAACGATTTGGTTTCCAAAAGAACATTTCCTAACAAATAGTGTGTTCATTTCTACCTAACTGGTTTTAGGTTAACAAAAATATGGAAAGAAAATTTAGCTAATACTTATACATAATTTTTTGTTTTTCTAAATTAATCTGTAAGTACAGATTGATAAACTTATTATAATTACTTAACTCTTATTATGGCCTAACCAGGCATAAGAGGTATTAATTTTAACTTATGATGAGTGTTCATCCCTTTTATGTTCATTTTTTTTTAATTTGCCTTATCTCCCATCTTGACTTTAGACGTTAAATAGATACCAACAATTAGACCAAATAAACCTATAGCACTGCCAAAAATTTCAACAATTAAAATTTTAACAAACAATGCAGGATTGGCAGCATCTGCAAGGGCACAACCGGATCCGACTATACCAACAGCAATTCCACAAAATAAGTTAACAAGCCCAACTGTGAGACCAGATCCAAACATGAGGTATCCAGACATCCAATTCCTTCCTTTCACCTCATCATTGACCATAGCGGCTTTATAATTAAATTGTTCCACATACCCAGATAGTACTATGGCCGTGATTAAACCATAAATTGCAACAGCTTCACAAAAAATGACCGAAATTAGATTCTTCGTCTTAATCCTAGGAGCTTTCACACCTCCTCCAATAATACTAACTCCAGTTGTGTGAATTCCTAAGGCTGCTCCAACTACTGATAATGCAACCGACAATCCTATTCCTAAACATGTCCACATATAAGGTGATGTTTCTTCCAAAAGCCAACCAACACTCAACGATTCGCCTTCTTGTAGAATTATAGTGTAAAATAGACATACGCCAACGACTGCTATTGTCATACAAAGCAGATAAGTATACAATAATATATACCTCATAGTTGATTTATTTTACAACTTCACTGTCAGATTTGACCAAAGAACACCAACTAGAAAAGTGCCCAGCCCACTTTTAAGAGATCAGACTGGTTGCCGTAAAACAGCTGATCAAATCTATATTCTTTCAATTGATATATATATATTTTTATATATAAATTATATTATTGTTTTATTCATGAAAAAAATCGTAAAGCATTGAGTAAATAATTTTGAGGTAGTTTGGAGGGTCAATAAAGATATATAAGAAATAATTTTTTTTATACGTTTTACCTGAGTATAAATATATACACAAGGAGCTTTAAGGTTGTTAAAACTGTAACTGGGGGTACCACAAGGCAGCCATATTTTGTTGGAAGTTTTGCCTGAATTAGCGTGGTTTACTCTAGTGTAATATTAGTAGTTCAATTCTGTAAATTCATCGTTCCAATGGGTCGTAAGAAAAAGAAGCAGTCCAAGCCTTGGTGCTGGTATCCTTTTTTTATGCACTTCATTAAACTTAAAAATTTTGTTAAAAATTATTTATATAGCCTAATTTTATTGAAAATATTCCTAAATAAAATGTATATCTGTATATACGTTTGCTCTTTATTTAGAAGTGGTGCCCTTTCCCATATATTGTTTCTTTTTTGCTTTTATTTTCCTTAATTTTTTTTTAAATTAGGTATTGTAACAGAGAATTTGACGATGAAAAGATTTTGATTCAACATCAAAAGGCAAAACATTTCAAATGCCATATTTGCCACAAAAAATTGTATACAGGACCAGGATTATCAATACATTGTATGCAGGTAAATATGTTTCAAATTGAATTTTAGGTAAGCAAATTAAAGAATTTGTTTACGATTTGAAGTATTATTAAATAAATGTATGAATGTTTAATGAAGTAATATTTACTGCATTATATTATTTATTTCTCTGTTTGTGAATAACACTTTGATGGGTGTGCTAAATCGAAAATGAATTTTGGCAGAGAAAGTGATTATTAAAAAAGGACGATAGTAATTCTAGATCAATTTTTTTGATTGTTGAAGACTGAATTTTGTAAAATTTAATTGGTAATAATTATTTAAATTTGTTTCACAACTGACTGTTGAAAACTATTTAAACAAAGATAACGGATCAAATGTATTTTATTTTTCTTCAGTAGTTGCAAAATTGTATTTTTTAATAGTTCAAATTTGTTAATATTATTTTGTTAAAAACTGATAATTATGTTAACGATAAAATGAAACCATAAATTGGTGCCGTGAGCTCATTTCTCTTCATTTTCACTATTTTCTGTATATTAAATCGAAATTCTTGCGCTAAATATGCTTACACTAGTTACTCAATGTGCTATTATAATATATAATACGCATGTATTATGTGCCATATATGTTTACAATGTGTTTTAAATTTCTTTTAAGGTGCACAAAGAAGCTATTGACAAAGTTCCAAATTCAATGTCCACTAGATCTAATATTGAAATAGAAATTTATGGGATGGAAGGAATTCCTCCTGAAGATTTAAGAGAACATGAGAAACAAAGGCAAGGAAAACAAGGTAAGGTTTAGAAGAGCAGTTAAAACATTAATAACATTGTTATCGATTGATGGACATTCAAAATTGAGCATAGATATTTCTTGTTATATATTATATAGCATATTAATTTGTTTTGTATTTAAAAAAAAAACTAGGAAGAGCAGCATCGCCAAGCAGTGGTGAAGACGAACCAGCTCCTAAGAAGAAAGCGGAAGGCATAGGTGCCGGTACAGCAGGAATATCTGGACAATCTGCCGGCATGCCACCATCCATGGTACCGCCATCTCTTCCTGGTTTCCCACCAATGGGTCCCATGATGGGCCATATGGGTCCAGTGCCAGCTTTTATGCCTCCAGGGTCAGTACGCTTGAAATTCAATTTAAATTATAAGGGAGGGGGCTAATTACCGAAGAAAAGATAAATTAAAAGACCAAAATGCAGGTGTTTGATTATTATTTATTTTTAGGATGGGAATGATGCCTGGAAACATGCCTGGAGGCGGTCCTTCTAATATTCCAGCTCCACATTTACAAAATAAACCTCTTTTTCCAAGTGCAGCTGCTATTGTAAGTGTATGAAGAATCATCATATACGTCTTAGGCTTAGTTTTATATTCGCAGAGGAAGTACAGATTAATTACATCAATTATTTTTTAATGTTAGGCATCCACTGCAAATCAGTCGAACACCACAGATTCCAAGACTACTACAGCCTCATCTATAGGACCCATTAAACCTACTTTTCCAGCGTATAGGTATGCTTATTAATTTTCTTATGTTTTAGAAATTACTAATAATTAACACAAGGTTGTTTATAAAATAAAATAATAGTTCTAGCAGTACGGCTGGAGGAAGTAGTAATACGACTAATTCAGAACCTCAGAAAATATCTCTTATCAACAGCGTTGGAGGCTCTAGTAAAATAATTCATCCTCCTGAAGATATATCTTTAGTTAGTATTTTTTTTTCAAATTTATTAATTTAATATGTTTCAACGATTCGACAAGTATGCTGTTTTTTTTCAAAAACGAGTTACAAAGGTTTCTTAACTATCTGGTGTACGGGAGAAAAATAAAAAAAGAAAGTAGCAAAGAAAAATCAACTACTTAAAGGATTATTTCTTAAAAACTATTACTCATCTTTTTCAATGCAATGAAAACTTATTGAAATCTTAATTGCGAATTAGAATACCACCTTAAAAATTTGCTAGAATAATAGCAGCGCTTACATCCGTTCTGTGGCAAATAGATTTGGCAACCTCTTTTATAATTTTTTTGCGTTACTCACAATTTTTGTTTATATTTAGGATTGAAATAGCGAGGATTCGGTCAAAATAAACAAAACAACAACTCCGTCTTTCCGCCAACGATTCGACAAATTTATTGTCTTCTTCAGGGCGTGGGGGTTATGTGAGTTGGTTGGAATCCTCGCTATTTTAATCATAAATGTTAATACTTTACGGTCACTAAAAGCTAATTATATTTGTATTTCTAGGAGGAATATCGTGCAAAATTACCGAAATATCAAACTCGGTCACCAAGTGTTGTGACAGCCGAAGAGACTCCAACCTCTTCGCCGTCTCACGCTAGTTCTTCTCAGACAAATACTCCGTCTTCTCATCAAACTCAACCTGCGCCTGAGGTGAGCAAATGTCATTAAAAAAAGAAATCTTGAGAAAACATTCTCTTGACTTTCTTCTACTCTTTACAGTTATAAGCTCTTTTTTTTTCAACTTTAATACGTATTACTTATAATTGATTCTGCACTTTGTAGGAGAGGCGTATTCCAGTGAGTAGACTATCCACTGTAGGCGGACTACCAGTTTCGGCTTCTGCTGGTATCTTGCCTCCGGTGTCCAGTGTAGCAATAATGTCAATGGCGGGTGCTTGCCCGCCCATTATTAGAGCACCGCCTACAATACCATTAATACCTGCAAGTATGCCAATTATTAGGCCGCATCAAATGCCCATTCATCCAGGTAAGTTATGTTCATTTATTAGATTATCCTTTTAGAGCACGAATGGCAAGTACCAGAATTTTATAAATAGGTTTTTTTATTATTTCATTTTTAGTTGATTTCTTTTCATTAACAAGACCAGGTATGTGCTAATTATTAGGTCATAAAGTGTTTTATCTAAATAAAATTTTGCATGAATATCTTAAGTTGTCATATTTCTTTTAAATTTATGTAATATAAATCCAAGTTATATTTATGTTAATTGGTAAAATATGAAGGCTATATAGGTTTATTGCAAAATCTGAGGTGTCCCTGAAATGATTGACATTGTTGGGCAGGAATACTCTCAGGAAATCAAAGAAGGAGTAAGGATCCTTCTTCAGTTAAATTTATTTCTAGTTCCAATGGAAAATTCATGGAATTTTGTTGAAAGTTTTCCAAAATAACATTCTCTTAGACCTCCTAAATTGCCAGATTCACCTATGAGATTTGGTTTTTTACTCTGTTAAGTAACTTAAGTAATCACTGGACCCTTGAACTTAAGCTTACTCCCAACTGTAACTTAGCAGTGAATCCGGAAGTACTCCTGCTGATTTGTGAACAAGAAACTCTCTCAATAGGAAATAAGTAGTTCCTAGTGGATTTTTTACTGTTTAAATGATTTTTGGAAAAGGTTTCAAAATTTTCTTTTTTGAACTTGATGCAACATACTGTACTCTCACAACTTTTTCAAAAATATTTTACAGGAAAACTCGTTTTTTTTTTGTTTTTTTTTGTACGGTACGCTTTTGTGATTATTTTTGTGTTTACTTACGCTTTCTTATAAAGTGCCAATTTAATACAACGTTGGTCATGGCACTTGTATATTATTTACGAGGATTAGTGTATTGTTAAAATTGTTTACGTGCTCATGGTCGCCTGGCTTTCTTCAAAACTGGCCAAAGCATAATTAATTGTAAGTTTTCTCCAATTCTATCTTCTAAGCAGTATTAAACCTGCTTCGAAACAGTGAATGTATTGGTTGGCTAAACTTAATAATAAGAAAACGCACTAACCTATCAACAAATCCTCTATTGTGTATATTTTAGTAATATACGCCGAGCGATAAAAATTTAGGGTACCATTTTGACTGTATTATACAGATTTTCTTGCAGCTAAAATTTGTCGCATCCCTCATCTCCGGGTAACACCCTACTTTTCTTAAATTCCATTTTTTTCTAAGCTTAGATCTCATTCTATGCTTTATTGTAAACAACTATGACCGACGTACTTATCTCACACTTGATTACTTTTAAAGAGTTATTAAGGTAAATCATTCAGAAAATAATAACTTATTAAGCAATTTGAAGCTTAACTTTCCTTGTCGGCTGTTGATCAAATATGCTTCCCAAAGTTATCATCTAGTTGTTGCATCTAGAAGGTAGGTCGAACAGAATGTTTCTATTTCCCATGAATGAATTTGTCACCCGCAAATCCTTAAAACAGAGTTCATAAAGGGTTATTGAACATGTTCATACCTGCCCCTTCCCAGGTCTAGTGTTTCAAAATGAATTGCAGTTGTTGCTGTTGTAAGCACATGCTTTAATAAAAATAGCTTTTCAATATTGTTTTTTTTTTTTTTTTACATATTTTTGTTTTTGTAATTTCAGTCGTTACAATGGCGCCATACATTATTAATAAAAAAATAAGTAATATGTGCCATATTGTTAGTTAATATTTTGTGCAGGTAATGCAAAAATTATATTTGCAATTTAATCATATTAAAAATGATCATGTTGCTAGGCATACATGATAAAATTCTCAGGTAAGAATAAATTGTGTATTTTTTTTTTTTTTTTTAGAAACAAAAATGTTTGTGCGTCGCCAGAAAAATTAAATTGAGCTTTTTCTTTTTTCTTTAAAAAAAGCAAAAGTGTAGCTTTTTTAAAGTTTAGTTTGTAATACCTTTTTTTTTTAAACAGAAGTTTTACTGGATAATGTTGTGTTTGTTTGTTTTTTCTAATTTATTTCCATAGGACTGATTGGAGGGGTAGTTCCACCACCTGGAGGTGTTGTACCTTACGGCGCTGGTCCACATATGGCAGCATTTCCTGGGCCACCAGTATTAGCTCCGATGATGCCGCCTCGCTTCAGATGATCAGGTTTGCTGGGGGCCCTTTGCCTCCTTTGGCCCCAACCTTAACACATTCCTCTCCTTATAAAGTTTTTTTTTTTCCTGCTCAAAACTATAAACAGAAACTATATTTAAAGAAAAAGAATACCTCCTTCTACTCTGCTTCAATATTATTATTCATATAAATAATTAGCTGTAGGCAAGACTGTACTTTTCGATCTTAGTCTTTCAACTAGTTTTTATTATTAAATGTAATTCGTAAAATAGTTATTTAAAAAAAAAAAAAGAACAAAAACCTAAATCTAATTTAAATTATGTGTTGTAAATGTTGCTAAATTTTGGATTTTTTTATTTATTATTATTCATTTTTTTGAAAATAAATCTTAGTATTTTATTTAAGATATATTAATTTTTCCTTCTAAAGGTGAAATTTCGAGAGTTACATTCTTGTCTACAAGCAAGAATCCATTTTCAATTATTTTTTTTTTTTTTTTGTAGCAGAACTTGTTTGCACATCCTTGTAGAAACACTGAAATTTAAGAGTGTATATGTGGAAATACCCACATATTTTTTAAAAAGATAATTTGTTTACGTGTTTCTATAGTAGATAATTTATTTATTTTATTTTATTTTTTTTTAAACCAACTAGTTGAATGGAAAGTTTTGTCGCTAAATTATTTGTTAAACGTCTTCCCGTTGTTTAGGGTTTACCTTTCCAATCTAGCAGATTCGTTTATTCCGAAAATTACTATCCACTGGATTCAAGCCTTTTCCAGATCGTTGTTTCTTCGGTTATATTCTCCTTTTCTCGAAGCCTAACCACTTCTTCTTTTTCCATATACCATTTAACAAGCTTAAACCTTTTTTTTTTTTTTTTTGCAAGGAAATTAGATCATAAACAGCTTTATAAATATCTATTCCTTCCTCTTACAGAAACAATTTCTAATTTTAAAATTCTCTGGTTTTAGAAGGAGGTAAAGCAACTCTCTTAGAAACCATCAAAGGTGGTTTTAACCAATGATCATAGTTTTATTACCCAGGTCTCTCTGATTCGTTGAATCCTTTCGACGAGGAAGTTTTCTCTCTGCCTCGATTCCAGTTGAGAAGGATGAAGTGTATATTTTTAGACCTTTGCTTGAACTCATTCATCCATCCCAGTCCACTGTTCCACTTTAAGAACCCATTTTCAAGTATCTGTTTTTCAAACTGATGTATAAACTGGTCAAGATATTGGATATCTTCTTCCAAAACAGACTTTTAAGCTTCTGTTAAGCGCATGACATAAAATAGGCTTTAATGCTGCTTCAGTCTGTTAATGTAATGACAACATGGAATGGGTTAGGATTGCCTATGGGCACATTTCTAGGCAAAATTGTGAACAACAGGTTCTGTCGGTACTGGATGAATTCCTCTGGAAAAAAAAAAATGTCACCAATTTGAATGAATTCTACTTAACAAAACTTTCAATTCAGTTTCTGATATTATGCTACAATTTTTTTTGTGTCGTAAAAAAAAGAAAAGAAAAGAAAGTATTTATTGAGTTATAATTTTATTATTTATTACTAATTCACTTTAGGTTATTAAAAGCAAAATAAGAAAAATAAATATGGGGAAGGGGGTTATGTGTTAAGTAATTTGGGAACAAAAGAGTTCAAACATCGGCAACATTCTCTTAATTAAAATATATATATATATACTTCTAGGTAAGCCCTGAACGATTAAAAAAAAAAATATGGCTTTACAATATATAAATACTTTTATTTCACTAAAAGAAAAGTTGCGGTATTGTTTGAATTATGAACATCCCGAAGGAATCCCAGCAAACTAAAATTCACGACTTTTAATTGTTAAAAATTAAAAATGAAAAACTTTTTATATATATATATATACATAGTTATATTATCTAGAACATGAATTTTTGTGTAAAAAATTTTCATTTTTCCTTTTTTTTTTCCCCTCCTCCGCTCATTTTATGTAGTTAAACAAATAATTCAGTGTGGGCATATTTGCCAAAATGCTTGTGGCTTATTTTGTTTTCCCGACTTTTTCTTTATTTTCTTGATATTTTTCTTAGAGTATTTTTTTTTTTTTTTTAAAGACCCTTTCCCCCTTTTTTTTAAAAATTTATTTTCTCTGTTTCAACATATCTACCTGAGATTATTTTTTTTATCGATTACATTGTTTAAAAAAAAAAAAAAAAAAAAATGTAAGTTATAAATTCATGTTTTATTTTTAAAAATAATTGTAAATGTAATTGAAACTAACTCTTTTTGGCGCTGAAAAATGGAACATTCTACATATTTGAGATATTTTTATTTAACACCAAATTTTTAAAAAAAAACCCTTGAGAGAAAAAGCACTTGGAACCCTGAGAAAAGGATACTTCTTCGTTGTTCTGTTCAGATTGAGCTAACTCGAGTCATATTTTATCCCGTTAGTGGCTCTATTTGCAAATTGTTCTTCTCCTTAAGGTGTGCTGTTTCAGTTAATTGAGCTGGCAATGCCTTTTAGTTAATTTGTAAAAGTGCTTCGCTATACAGCGCCTACGATTCCAGACCATGTCGTTAAGAGTTGACAAATCAGGATGCCCTACTGCACCTCACTCCTCCTCCTCCTTTTGTCAAGTATTTTTTCCCCCTCCCATCTGGAAAAGATTTTTCTTGATATTTCTCTCCTTTCTTAGGTGCCAGATATGCTATTTTTTATTTTAAATGATTTTTTTAGCAGCTCCCAAGACAAATTATTACTCTGTAGGATGAAATCATTCCGAAATCGTCAAAATACGATCTTCAGTAAAGTGAGAGTACCATTTGTTCTTCATTTGGGTCACTTTTTTGTTCTTAGTAATTAAATAAGCAAACTCGCAAGTCTTTTGAATGTTTATTACATTGCTGTGTTAAGGAAATGGCTGAAACATTATTTTTCATCCAAAGGGAATAATAAACAGAGGAAACAAGTCAAATTATATACAATTTTAAAGAGTGTTTCGTCTAATTTCTCTGTAGTAAAACTATCAGTTATAAGTTTGCTGAAATAATTTGTTAGTCGAAAGTTAAGAAGGATGAAAACTAAAACATAAAATTTAGGAAGTTATTTAACTCATATCTCAAACATCCACGGTGTTCCTTTTTTTATTGCTTTGTGTCCGAGTGTAGTTGCATCTCTTCTCTCTCCTTTTATTTGGTTTACTTTGTTTTCATTTGAGCTTATAAGCATATATATATATATTTATACGAAAAACAAATATTACTTAATCGTTTTGCTTGATTTTTAGGGTAACAACGTGATTTACTGTGTCACTAATATAGGTACTATATTTAAACAAAAAATTTTTTTAAATTAAAAATACATTAAAAAAAAAAAACAAAAAAAAAACTTAGTAGCTTGTGTTTAGTTGAATGTGTACGGTAAGTGATTGTATAAAATATAAAGATTAAAGCTCTCAGTGAACAACTGGACCAAAGGAACCGAGGCTAAAGGCTTAGGCATTCTTTTAATATACATACTTATATGTATATATTTTTTATATTATTTTAGTAAATTCTTATTTGTTAATTTTTTCATCAATTGCCTCTGCGGCCTCCGCGGAGATCTTATTCAATCAAAACCTTCTCCAATTTCCTTTAAATCAAAAATTATCATAAAAGTATGATACCAACAGTTTAGAACTAGAATTAAATCCAAACAAATAGAAATACAATGAATTATCTTAATCACATTTATAATATGCTCTTTTTCTTAAAGATTTCAAAAAAGCGCGCACCATTTTCGCTCTGCTGCTAATGTTAATACTTGATATCTGCCTAATCTTGTTGCTACATAACTTCGGATAAGAAAGCTATTTCGTTAGTAATCCTTTACTTAATACCCTGATGCAAGTAATAGTTCTTTACACCCACCCGTTAAATGACGCATCTGGCTGCAATTAAGATGGAAGTGAATCAAAAGAAGTCCTATATGCTTGTTAACCGCGCTCTCTCATTGAATTTGCAACTTAAGAGAGATTAGATTTTATAACATTTAAGTTTAAATTTAAATTAAACTTTAAGAAGAAAAAAAAATGATTAGAAATAGTCATCATACTTTTATCACAAGATTAGATTTCGATTATTTTTTTTTAATTTAAGCTCAAACTTTACTTACATAAAAAAACTAATTTATTTATTAAAATAAACTTATTAATGTGTAATACAATCAAATTTGTTCATTAAACAGATAAATACACAAAAGAAAAGAGTCCACGGCATGTGGTCACATTGTTTGACGGGATGAGTTTGGTGAAAAGGACCTTATTTTCCGTTTTCTCGGTTAATCAATCGCAATTTTTTTTAAAAAAGAACTCCCAAATTGTTCACAACAATCATACGCGATCACTTACCAATATTATCAGCCTTATACAGTGTCTCCATAGTTTGATTATTGAACTCTGTTTACTATCTAACCTCATCAATAAAGCGTAGGTTGAAAAGAGGCATTGAAAATTTCATAGTGAAAAAGAAAAGTTTGCCTATGTCCTCTAGAACTGCAGGTTTGAAATTTTATTTTGATAAATACATATATATTTATTTTATGAATCTACATTAATCACTCTTCCCCAGTCATATATTTGATTGTGTGCTGGTAAGTTCTTTTAACAGAAACTTACATTAGTTTTTAAAAACCAAACAAAATACGGCAGCATTTTTCACCACAACTGTTATTTGTGCATAATTCTAATAATTTTTTTTAATTCAATAAATTAGTAAATGTAATTCATGAAAAAAAGTGTGAAAAAATGTACTTTTTGACTTGATGGCGAATAGATTAAATGTTAATAATATATTATGAATTAAATAAAGTTCATCTTCTGTCATTATTGGAATAATTTTAATTGGAACAAGAAATTCCTTAGTTTTTATAACTTTTTTTTCAATTTTGAAAAAAAAAGTTCTTATTTAAATGAAAATTGTTCTGACAATTTTATTCAGAAGAGTTTCATATTAATGCTACTTTAAACAAAACAACGCTTATAGGACGAAAATCAAAAAAACATTATGTTTTCAAGAATTTTCATGTGTTTCCAGTACTGACAGACTTTACGAAAATGGCTTTATTAGTGACCAGGGGTGTCAAATTCATCTAGCAGGCAGTCCAGAAAATTCGCCTAATTTCCTTTGCACAATCTCTGAATTCTGAAGAGGAAATTAACTTCTTTTTTTTTTTCCAAGTCCAATGTGTGGATGATCGGTCCCCGAACACATGAAAGTCACTGGAGCGGTCGGATGAAGGCTTTTAGATATTTAAATTTCACATCTTGTAAACCATAGAACGTGGCAGAATGGTGTCGGAAGTTGCCATTCCCTTGTTAAGATACTTTCCAGATGTACACATTTGATGGAGGATCTATTATCGAGATTCTCATAAAACGTTATCGTACGTTTAATATCTCCCAAAATTATGCTTGCTGTATTCTTTGCACAAGTAGAAGAAAATATATAATAAAACTTACATACAATAGGAACTTACCCGTGGTCTATACAGCAAAACGGGAATCATAGCGGTGCATTGTTAACGAGGAAATACGGGGAATAATATAGGACAATTTGGAGCACACATTAGGACTACAGCGCCATTTCTTATTTTTATATCTCTTTTCACTTTTTAAGATTGTTTCGGAACGGCAACTATTGGCTGGAACCAGGGAAATATGCTAATGAACCTACCTTAGCCAGGTGTTCGTTCACTTTCTCATTAACTTCGCAGATACCTAAATAGTCCGCTGTAAAGAAATTATTTTGTGCTGTTAAAAGAATATATCTTAGCTGCACTGTTTGCAGTTCGAAAGTTAATTAATGTTCAAAGTTAAGGATTATGTTGACCGGTTAACCAAGGGTTATAGTTTGACACCCCTGTTTGAGATTATTTTTGTCCTTAGTTTTTTTTTGAGATGCTTTATTTTTTTAATTTTTTCAACTTTGGAATCCTCACAGTTCATTTTCTAAAGGTATTAATTTTTAATTATGTTTTACCTAAGACATAAGCTGAGGGCCCTTTCCTCCCCTTTCCAAAACACTAATTACAAGGTATCTACAATTTTTTTCTTTTTATTTTTTTTATTATCATTTTTCTAATTATTTTCCTGGACTCAAGGCCGGACTAATAAAAAAAACCAGGTAGTAATTTATTTTTTTCGCGTACTGTTGGACATATATTTGTCCCCTGTCTCATTTATGATTTTTTTTTCATTTTTTTTTTTAAAATCTATATCAATTTGGACAGGCGATTGAAATTGAATCACAGTGCAAAAGTTAGTTCCGACCAATCACAGCTGTGCTGTTGGACTTTCTTTTAAGTCCCCTGCCTGATTTAAGAGCAGGCGATTGCTTATTACTCTTTCACACCACAATTTTCAGTATTCTCCTTTCTTCTATTCTAATTTCCATTTTTAATTAAAAAAAAAAACAAAAAAAAACTGGATTTTTATTTTACGTACTTCTTCAGTAATATTTCTCAGTTTTACAAATGAAACAATTTTCGCTTAGCGAGTGTGGTGTGAGAAAGGTTTTTTAGACCAATCACAGCAGCTGTTGGACCATTAACTGGTCCCTTGTTATTATGACAGGCGATTGTGTCAAATAAAAAAAAAAGTATATATTTACAATTAATATTTTACGTGTTTACTTTACATATATAAATTTTTTTAGTTTTTTTTTTCTTTTACCGTTAAAAGTATTTTCTTTTACAAATTAATTATTTGATTGAAATCTTAAAATCTAAAACATTTGACCAATTGTCTAAATTGATTGCAGAGTGTCGAAAATGTTCCATTGAAAACACCCCCGGGGAAGTATGTGTGTGTGATTTAAAAAAGACAACGATTTTTGTAAGTACTCTTCAATTTAATTCACACCAGTGAAAACAAAAACACTATAAAAGACTTAATTAAAGTTGATTTTTGAGAAACAATAAAAATAATTTTCAAATAAAGCATGAAGTATAAATAAAAAAAAAAACAAAGAAAAACTTCAAATATGTTATTAACATCTTTTTTAAATTTTAAATTTAAATTTTTGTTTCGAAAGAACTTTTGCCTTTTGAAAAATGTATAATGTGTTCTAAAAACACATTATCACATAAGATTTTAAGGTTAACATAAAAATGTACATGTTTACTATTTCCCATAAGTGTATCGGTTATATTAAAAAGTTAATAAACTTTGTACATTTTGTAAAAAAAAAAAAAAAAAAATAGCTTTTTTCCTTTTTTATTCCTGGACGATGTATGCCTGGACTTGCCTGGAGTAAAATTTAAAAAAAAAAATAAAAAACCGGGAATGTTAAGTAAAACAACTTCTGACTTCTGGTTGATAAGATGAAAGTTATATTTTCGCTTAGAAGAGACCTTGTGAATACCAAAATACAATTTCACGTGCTTTCAAAACTCCCGGAAAATGATCCACGGAAAGTCACTCATGTTCTTCATTACTTGTGATGGAAAAGAACAAACAAATCATTACGACTGTGAGAAAACAAAACTTGACGTCAAGAAGTGGAAGAACAGTTTAATGCTTATTACTTATTATTATATCACTTATAAACTTAACTGTTATATGTACATATATCTTCACGATACGTCCCCAAAAGTGCTATTTTAAATCACAATATTTCATAATTAATTCGTACCAAGTTAGTCTATTACTTTGTACTTAAATATAGAATTATAGTAAAGAATTAATCATCGCTGCCTTCAAACGTCAGAAAGTCACCGTGATCATTATTACCCCAAACGCCAAACAGTGATAGGCTATCACCTCACCTAGTGCCTTCATATGTTATTAATATAATTATTTTTTTTTTTTGCATTTGCTTACTATGTAATCCTTAACAAAAACTTACAGTTTTAAAAGTTAAGTATAAGGGTTGATTAAACGCCAAAAGGTACACAAATCAGCAGTTCCCAACATTTCATTAATACTTCATTGATATAATTTAAGTAATTTTACTGCATTAACTTTTCCTTCACATTTTTTAGAATTTATTAGATGTCACAGACCCTTATGCTGGCCATTTTCGTCTACAAAATATTTACTCAAGTAGCACACCATTTAACTTAGATTGACTGTAATATCTATTTATCTATAATAATCAAACTATTAATCACAGGTGAAAAAGAAAACGTTATAAAAAATATAAAAAAAATAAGAGGCTAAAAAATTCATAAACTTTTTTTACATCAATAATTTTATGCATTTATTTTTATTTTTAAATAAAAATCATTGGTTTAAGTTCATTCTTCGATTAAAGTAATTGTTATTTTATGTTGTAGTCAAACGTTTGTAATAATAAGTAATAAATAATCTGGCTTTATCGCAAATAATATAGTTTTCTTCAATTACATTCTCAATCTAGGTGTTCTTCCCACAATGTTATATATATGTAATATAAAATAAAGAAAATAAAGATATGCATATTTTTAGGACAGCTAATTATTCCAGTATTTTACCATAAGTAAAATTAGGGGGACTAAATTAAATTACAATTGAGAAATGAGTAAATATTGTTGAATAATCTACTTGTTATTAAATGTATGTTATTTGTGCTCACGAATATTTCGGTAAGACGAATTTAAGACTGAAATATTGTTTTGAATCCTCCGTGATTGAAATTTAAAAAGTGGCCGACTCTAACTTTGTTTTTTTCTACTTTAACATGCATGTATATGTGACTACTCAGAATAATTCATCACTCATTTTATCATAATTATAATAAAAAAATATTATGAATGAACTGGCCAGCATAAGGGTCTGTGACATCTAATAAATTCTAAAAAATGTGAAGGAAAAGTTAATGCAGTAAAATTACTTAAATTATATCAATGAAGTATTAATGAAATGTTGGGAACTGCTGATTTGTGTACCTTTTGGCGTTTAATCAACCCTTATACTTAACTTTTAAAACTGTAAGTTTTTGTTAAGGAGATTTTTGTACCTTTTGGATAGATTTTCCTTTTTGTCTATTTGCAAAGTTACGTCTGCTTTACAGATTTTTTAAAATTTGGAATAAGCTATTCTATCATTATAACCTGATAAGGTGTTAAATCGGAACCGTAACTACCACTGGAGAGATCTTTTTAAAGAATGATTATAGTTACGGTCCCCAAACCATCCTCAATAACCATTTTTTTGAGAAAGCGTTTTGAATAAAATAGGAAGGTATTTGTACGTAAATAGCAAAATTAAACTGCGATTTCAGTACTTCCTTTTAAGAGGAGCAAGAAAAATAAACTGCGATTACAGTACTTCTCCCTAAAAGGCAAAGATTTTGAATCGAACGACAATTCATTGATGTAAATCGGTTCACTCATTGATAATTTTAACGATTGCAGTACTTCCTCTTAGTAGGTGTAAGAGCATGATGGCACTTCACAGCCACATAGAGGAGCTTTAATCACTTCTTCGTGCTAAATTTTATCAAAATCGGACTAAGCTTTGTAGAAATATTGGTAATAATAGTTTTAGAAAGGGCCTTATTTGGGTGGGGCGAACTCCCCTCCTTATGAGGCATAGCGTCGAGACTTTTAAAGTACAAATCTGTACAAAATTTCGATTCGAATGACACTTCATTCATGAAAATCGGTTCACGTGTCGATAATTTGAAACGATTGCTATACTTCCCCTTAACAAGTGTAAGAGCAGATCGTCGCTTTACTGTTAGGTAGGGGAGCCCTAACCCTATCATCCTACCAAATTTTATCAAAATCGGGCCAAGATTTACAGAGTAATTAGTAATAATAATTTTGGAGGGGGCCTTACATAAAGGGGGCTAACTCCTCTCCCATTCAATGTACAGGGCCGAGACCCCCAAAAGGCACATCTACATAAAATTCCGAATCGAATGACACCTCATTCATGAAAATCGGTTCACGCGTTTAGGCGCTACGTTGTTTACAAAAAAGGTAACAACAAGAACAACAAGAAGAAGAAGAAGAAGAAGAAGAAGAAGAAGAAGAAGAACAAGAACAAGAACAAGAACATTTTTGAAAAAGCCGTTTTTGCTCATTTTCGGCAACTTTTTTCTCGAAACCTATTAGATCTGGGTGGTTGCAAAAAAATTACAGTTATAAAGGAGGATTTGCCCTATATTATAAAGAAAATTTGGGAATTTTATCTTTTATAGAAAAATAGAAAAAAATTGTCAAAGTTGGGTGTTTTTCAACGTTACACTTTTTCGTGCAGTTTTTGATGGTCAACCCTTATACAACTGTCCTACCGGACAGTTTTAATAATGGTACCAAAGAGAACAAAGCTTTCTAAGGGCCGATCCTGGTGCACGGCCGTGTCCTTAGATTTTCACTTCCTAAGAGCTTCAAAAGATACATGGATTTCCAAAACGGGTCCATAATCAAATATATTGTCTGTACAATTAGCGTATTTATAGCTGCTGGTTATTACTACAATTTAACTTTCTTAATTCCCAACAACTTTTCGAAGTTTACTTTAAGACGAACAATACTTATATAAACAGGGTGGTTCATTTTAAGACGGCTCAAATGCATTTCATGCTTAAACGGTTGTTCTGAGCGAAAAATGGTAGAGGAAAAATTTGTTGTCCGTCACCTCTAGTTTCAGAATATGTGACTTGATTTTAGATTCCTGCCCGTATACGAGGTTTCCAATTTTTTTGGTAATTAAACACAACTCCTCCAAAATTGCCAAATAGTTATTAAACTTTCTTGTTTGTAACAGATGTAAAATTATTTTTTAGCCATTTTGAGTATGTTTGAGAACATCTAAAGCTCTTAACATTTGATTTTTCTTAGAAAAATCACTCGGAAAACTACTTATTTCCCGATATTAAGAAAAATACTAGCTTTACGGCCTTGGCAATATTTTTAGTAGAAAGGGGATGAAAAAATACATAAAAATGACCTATCGCGTGCTCTTCTTTCTCTTTGATAACAAGTTAAAAATATTGAAATATGATTAAAAATACCAGATTTTGAAATGGCCTAGCACCTTTAATTTTGAAAATATCGAATTGCGGTTTCCGGTTTCTTTCATTACTTTTTATACTCTTTAAAACTGTGTATGTGAAAATGGGGGCAGGAATCTAAAATCAAGTCACATATTCTGAAACTAGAGGTGACAGGCAACAAATTTTTCCTCTACCATTTTTTGCTCAAAACAACCGTTTAAGCATGAAATGCATTTGAGCCGTCTTAAAACAAACACCCTGTATATACTGCTTATTTTTAAGAAAGCATTGTATATATTCTGTGGCTTGGTGCAAGAAGTGCCAATGTCAAAAAAAGGATTACGAATGTACGTCCTCTTTGGTTTACCTGGAGAGGGGGAAATATTGATGCTAAATTTTGACATTGGCACTAGAAAGTTTTAGTAACTCAGTTACTACTTTGAAATTGACTTCGGCACTCCTTGCAAGAAAAATTTTGATGGTTAATATATCAAAACAGATTTTTTAATCATTTTTACCAAAATTTGACATTGGCACTTCTTGCACCAAGCATATCCTATTTTATATATTATACGTTGTCTTAATACAAAGATTTAGTCATGTTCATCATCAGACAGCTTGCATTTATGAATTATAAAAGCAGAAGAGAAAATTGATCCTATAAAATTGTAATCGTCAGTCTTCATTAACATATAGGGCCTCATAATTGGCCCCTGTTTTCTTGGAGATAAAAACTATAATTCTTAAAAATGAGCTGTAACTAATTAAAATTAGTGATAACCAACCTCTTCATTGTTTACTTATCACTTCTTGATTGTTCCATGGTTGTGTCTCTGTTGATCCAAATATTAAAAACGTTATGTTCCCAATTGTAAACACTAACGCAGATATCAGAAATACTAGTTGCCATTGGGATACATCACTCTGGAAAAATTATTATCAAATACGATACAATAATTGCAAAATAGTAAAATAGAAAAAAACTAACATAGTTTACCTCATCAGTAACAATTACGCCCACTATAAATGGTCCACAAATGGAAGTTATATTCGACATTCCATTAGTGATACCCATCAGCGTGCCTGCAAAATTAGGTGATAAATCCAGATGATTGGTTAGATAACCGTTGTAAACACCAGCAGTCAGACCGACAGAGATGGTAAGTAGTATTGTGGCTAAAGTTTCATCAGCTTTTGTATAGGCTAACAAAAACAATGCTATTGCTCCTCCAAATTGGGCTAAAAATAAAAACAAATCCACAAATAGAATAATTTCATTTTAGTATGGATTTCCCGTACCTTTGTCTTCACCTGCTTTGACAAAGGTATCAGTAAACAAAACATAAATCCAGAAAAAAGAAATTTCTATTGGGCTAGTCATAAATAATATTACCAACGATTGGGCGTTAGAATAAGAGAAGAGCTGAAAGCTAGATTTGTCTAAGGTAGAATCTCTTCCGAAATACAGCTTCGCAGACATTTGTAGCGTGAACCAGCACTGGCAAACTATGTATCCACAAAAATACGTGACTACCTCCGTCAAACTCGTATGTGTTGAACGATCAGCTCCAAGAGATTGAATTGGGATCCGGGGTTTATGTGGCCAATCCAAATTCGACTTATCGGTAAGGTCGTTCGGTAAAGTTATTCACTAAATATAAAGTACTTTGTTGTTGCTGTGGTTATAAGACGAGTGTAATATTGCCCGGCAGTTTGTTTTAATTATTTATTACATGTATAGATTTAATTTGTATTGTATCTTACCTATACTGTTCCACATTTTTCTTGATATATTCAAAGATAGCAGTCGTTTTTTATTTATCAGATCGCCAACAAAAGCGAAAACCATAGTGGCCAACCACATTGTCAGATATGGCAGAGCTGACAAAAAGCCGTTCTAAATCGTAAATGATTAAACATCAGCAAATAAAAATCTACATCAAATGATTTTATAAGAAGCAATTAAAATCTAAAATATACCTACAGCTTCTATATCTGAATTGAATACTCCTTGTATATAAGTGGGTATGAAAGTTAATAAAGTCCAAAAACCCCAATTGTGAGCGAGATGATCAATTAGTAAAGCCCACATTGGTATTGATGTGCATATATTTTTCCAAGGAATTTTCATTTTCTGCAAAAAATTTTATATTTCTAAAAAAACTAGATAAAAGTTAGACATTAATTAGACAAATTTTCAATGGTTGAAAGATGAGAAGTGAAATTGAATCGACATGAATAGCGTGCATATGAGTCGATATGATGATCACAAAAGACGACCAGAGATATGGGCGAACCCTGAGAGGAAGGAATATCGGTGAAAACTGTGGAAGCAGTACTTGACAGTATTTTGACTGCAGATAAAAAAGGAAACGAAAACAATGATGGTTACCTTACTGTTTGCGGAACTAGCAACGAAATTACTTTCAATATACTCCTTTTCCTTTTCTGAAATTGTTTTATGTACTGCTGGTGAATCTGCCCCAAAAAATAAACATATAATACCCCAGGCAACACCAAAAGCTCCTGAAATTTAATAACATTTCTTAGTGAAAATACAATTAATAGAAAAATTGAAATCAGTTTAGAGTATATTTTACCTGATACATAATAAATGGAGGGCCATCCGCCAGCACTAGTGGCCAAAAATCCTCCGCTTAGTAACATTACAATTGTACCAAACTGTGTCCCTGTACACGGTATAATGTTAAATTTTCATCTTCAGTATACATCTTCGGATGTTTAGACTACTACAGGATACACCTGATTATTAACATAATAATTATTTTGAAAATTAAGAGCCTATTTTTTAAATTATTTTTCAGGCAGATTTATTAACATTAATAGTTAAATTTTGTATAATACAAAATGTGTATTTAGTTTGTAAACAACTAGAACTCTTAAAGTTACCTCCAAACGCAAATGAGAACAATCTACTCCTTTCTTGTGGTATTGCCCATTTTGACATGTGGGTATTTATACAAGGGTAAAGAAAGCCCTAAAACAATAAAGAGTGCTTAAATATAATACTTATGAGATTTTCTGATATTAAATAATACATTCTACTTCTGTGGACGATAAAGGAATTAGATTCTCTTAGACTCAATGGGACATGCCCACTCCGATTCCACCTTCAAATAGGCCCAATTCTATCAAAAGATTGATGTGCAAAAACACCTCCAAATAGCATCTCCCCCAAAACCCTTCCAATCTATGTCGATGGGTTCAACTTTGATGAATTCTTTGTCATTATCAGAGAATGAATAACAAATATCATTGCGAATTTGTCTAGAGAAATACATACAGCTGATTTGTAGAACGTCACAAAATGTTGAAATTAGGAAAACCTAATAGGGCAAATTCTTATGTCAGAGGTAACTGTCTTATTAGCCACTTTATCGCATACAAAAAGTGCATGAGCTTCTAGGTAATTAAGAGTGACTAAGTCCTCAACTGAGAAAGGAGAAATATATATATGTAGTCCTTATCTAGTTGAAAACAACATTTCATTAAGAGGAATCCTAAACACTTTAACTGCCGCTTAAGATACAGGGATTAAACAACAGAAATTTGAAGAACGATTATATACATTCATGGTACATTGTTAGTGACCATTTATGGTCCCCAGTACATCCGGACCTCGAAGAACCCTCGGATATTCTCATCGATAATTAAATAAATATTAATTTTATACGAACTAATGTCGTTGCTAATGAACAAAGAAACAACTTTTTGTTAAGCATTAAAATCACTATAAACAAACCTGCCCGAGTCCTTGTAATACTCTGCACACACAAACGGATATAAATCCTCCATATATCGCCGCTACTGGAACCAATAATGTAATCAATCCACAAAAAAGCAAAGCAACGCCAAGCAATTTGCATGGACCATATTTTCCTGCCAATATACCAGCTGGAATTTGTGTCATCATATACCCCCCAAAAAATGCGCCCGATACAGTTCCTTTTTCTGAAGATGTCCAATTCAGAACCTATAACAAATAAACAAATACTTGTAACTTTCGTATTCGGATACAGTAAAGAAAAGAATAATTTTGTGAAATTTCTGTAAATAAAATTATAATTATTTTAAAAAACTGGAGTAACAAGAGTGTACCCCTCCTTATACCTTGTGTCAAAGAAGAAGGGAACAGCACTGATCCCTGTGTGACAATGTGAAAGGTTTGTATAGCTAACAAGGGGAGGGCTCATGATTACATCTCCAATTTTCGTCAAATGTTTACTAGGTACACTAGTTCGTAAATACATATTCGGCCATTCGTCTGGGTGGGCCTCAGGGGCCCAATACAAAATGGGGGGAAAAAATGCCCCCGGAATGCCAGAATAAAGTATGAGACGATAAGGCTTATATCAACATGGTTTTTCATGAATTATAGTAAACATTTGCTCCATGTACTATTTACAACCAGATCACTGTTAACTAGTTTACAAAGATTTATGCTGCATTAATTATTCGTCTACAACAGTAAAGTCAGCGTACATAATATATAAAAGCCGAACTACATATGTAAAATAAAAAACTCAAGAGACAATTTTGAACAGCATCAAGAGACAAAGGCATTATTATTCTAACTTGTAAAGTTATATTTATTATAGTCCGTTATATTCATTAAGACTATAGTCCGTTAGCGTATTGAGTAATTTATTGGATTTAGCCTAGACGAGGAAGGTTTCAATTTTTTAATACATATGTATGTACATACATATGTCCAATTATTTCAGCTGTTAGACGATACTATTTAAACGAATGGAAAGAAGTTGATATTAAAACAATATCTCCTCCTAGGAGCTTCTTACAGCTCACTGTCCGGTGATGGACAGTGTTGTCTGTAACGAGAGAACACTGTCCGGAGGCCGGCAGTGCACTGGAAAAAGCTCCGGGCGCTAATGACCTCAGCTGTTGATGCGCCAAAAAAAAAAAAAAAAATATCAGAAAAGAAAATTTAGGTAAATTAAGTGATAATAAATTCTCCAACAATCAGATCTTCTAACTTACATTTACTTATTTACGTCCAATAATGTTCCATATTGTATATTCAATTTAAGGAAAATTGTTAGCAGTTTTTTAAAAAAAAAATAAACTATAAGCTCGCCAACCGGTATATTCCACTTCATACGATCACAATACTATCTCTAAGAATGGAAAGAGATAATGAAAAAGATAAAAATGGTAGTTTTTGTACATAAAAACAAAGACATTTCTAATTAGAACATAACTTCTAGTTTTGTCGCGAATCATAACAGTTTTTAATCTAATCTAAACTTGTAGTCTCTTTTTTGATAAAATTTCAAATATAAAGCACTTGATAGTTGAAAAAACGCAAAGATAACCTATTAATACTTATTTGTTACATTATTTCATACATACATACTATGTACATACATTCACAAAGAAAAAAAGAAACTTACTGGATAATTTGGGTTTACATCTTTGTTGGTCATAGCAACCATACCTACAGATAAGTTCACTCTTAAGGCATAACCGATAATTAGCCCAAAAAACATCAGCATCACTTGACGATGTCGGCATCCTATTAAACCTGCAAAAGTTTTTTTAAATTTATTTTATTCAAGTGCTTAGAATGCTGGTAGATTTTTAATTAGAAGAAATGGCTATAAAGCAATAAGTCAATTATAAGCAATTGAGATTCAGAGTTTCCTAGATTGTCTGTGTTTACTGATCGAATATTACAGACTAGAACAGATCCCATTAAAATGAAAAATGTTCTCGAAAAACCAAGGTTTTTTGACTTTGAATTTAAACCTTTTTACGAGCACCTGGGTTGTACTTTTTTTTTTATTAATACATTGAAAACTATGACGTTGACCAGAAAGTAGTGTTATCATTAGATATTACTTAGTGGAAACCATTTACTGGCTAAAATAACGAGGCTAGCCGAAAGAATGTTACTATTGTTTGAATTAATACTAGCATTGTAACCTAATTTTAAACATTTACAAATAAAGCAATGATGCCAACGATTGGAAACTATTTCTTATAATCTCGTCCAGAGAAGAGAAAAACTTGTTAATCAATTTTTGGGATGTAAATATTGGGTATTTTCATTAACTGGAATACCCTCAGAGACGCCAAGAAACCTGAAGTACTATTACTTCATAAATACTACTTTTTCCTGTGAGATTCCAATAGGTTTTCAAAATATATATATATTTTATATATTTATTAAATTTTTACGTATTTTTTTTAATAAAAAAAATGTTAAGTGCTTTTAGCATAGTACATAAAACGATAACTGTACTTTATTTAAAACACAAGTGTTGGAAAGTTTATTTTCCTTCCATAAATTTAGTGTAATAATTGTAGAAAAAGTATATTTAGACCATTTTTATCCAATTAAATGAATTCACACTTTGCAATTTATTATGGCAATAGTTGCAGCTTTTGTAGAACACATTGTTATTACGCGAAAGTTCACTAAGAAAGTTGTGATAGTTTATCATACATAAAAACCTTTCATAAACCCTTCATTAATTAACCAAGAGAATTTTGCATCTATAAGTTATACTATTAGTTATCGCTTACAAAATATTTAATATGAGGGACGAGAATTTTATATATTAGAAAGTAATATTATTATATAAGTTGCTTAGAATAACTCAGTCCAAATATTAAGAAAAATATGTACACTTATTTTCCAAGACGTATCTATTTAGCAAGGCCTTATTGTATTATTTTAATCCTATAGAGGGTACGAATAAATAAATAAAATAGTTGTTTTATCATTAATAAAAGTGTTATCTCAATGGCTACTACACGTTACTAAGTTGGATTAAATAAGCTAAACGAAAATGTGAATGAATAGTTTGGATTAAGAATATTAGGATTGGATCATATCTATCCAGTGACAATATCCTTTTTTTTCCACTTTAGGTTTAGTAAAATATGATAAGCTGTTTTTCACAAAATTAAAAAACAAAAAACAAGACATCAAAACAAGAACCGCAGTACCACTTTGCCGAATTTCAGAATCAAAGTATTAAGGTAATAGATAAAGTGCACCTTAAGATAAGTAAAACACAGCAGTAAGTCCCCCATACTATCGTAAAGCGGCTGTGAACAGAGATAATTAGATAATGGTGAGAGTCCCATGAGAAAGATCTTTAATAAACTTAAAATTTACCTAAGAACAATCTCTGGTATTGCGAATCTATGATAATTCCAAGTTTTATGAGAATCGTTGAGCCTATTGGCCAGAAAATTTCGATGCTTCTGAACGTATGACTTCGTAAAAACTTTCATTAAAGAAATATTAAGTTTTAGCTTCCAGTTTTTAAAATATATCATTCATAAACATTCACATAGAGATCGTGCGAAAATTGTATTTGCCCAGAGAACTGCAATTTTGGTGAACGTGATCACAACTTTGTTAGAAACTGAAACTAACAATTTCTGATAATTAGAAAGCTATGAAAATTCTGTAGCAGATAAGTAATAATTTGAGGAAATTTTTGTCTAAAAGTTAAAGAGTTTAAATTGATTCGACGCATCAGAAATCATTAGATCATTTAATAAGCGATCACAAATGTTATTTACATTATGCTAAACAAAACAATAAGCTATCTTAAATTGCACTGAACAAAATAGTAAGCAATCTAAAATTACGTTAAACAAAATAGTTAATTTATTTAATAAAACCAAATTTTAGAGTGATAATTCTTTTTACTTAAAGTTTTTTTTTTTTTATAAATTTTTAAATAAGAATATGATTATGAAAATAATGGCTTACTTGTTGGATTAGTAGTCCCCATAATGAAGGTATGCCAGGCGACTCCACTCACGAATGTCGAATTTGCTCCCTTTTAAACGTTATTTAACTCCCCACTATTTAAAAGAAAAAACAATATAAAAATAATCAATATATTCACAGACCTTTAAGGAATATCATTAACAACATATCTTCTTAATATATAATATCTTATATATCTTCTTATATATGATATATATCTTCTTAATATATCTTATCTTATATACATACCTTCTCAATTGAGAATCGAAGATAATTGATTATTCAAATTGGCATTGATCTGAAACGTTATATTGACATAGAGTTGCATACATACTGCTAAACAGAAGAAAAAAATCTGTTGAGGACACTCACACGACATTCTCTTATCTACTATTCTCAAAGTTCTAACTCATTAATATTCTCTAAACTCGGAATCTGTTGAGAACACTCAACGATATTCTCTTATCTACTATTCTCATGGTTCTAACTCATTAATATTCTCTAAACTCGGAATCTGTTGAGAACACTCATACGATATTCTCTTATCTACTATTCTCAAGGTTCTAACTCATTAATTTTCTCCAAACTCGGAATCTGGTGAGAACACTCACACGATATTCTCTTATCTACTATTCTCAAGGGTCTAACCCATTAATTTTCTCCAAACTCGGAATCTGGTGAGAACACTCACACGACATTCTCTTATCTACTATTCTCAAGGTTCTAACTCATCCAAAATAGCCTTGTAAGAAAGGAAATAGAAATTTCTTTTCTTTTTTGTCGAAAGTCGGCCATTTTTTTTATCAAGAAACACGTAATAACACGGAAATATTATTAACCTTACCTTCGCCCTTCCAAAAAGTTATATATATATAATATATTTTTTTTTAAAGCCTCAAATTTATCATTAAATACTAATGTATTTGTTTCTCGACCTTGCAAGCTCAAATTATAAGCTAATGGATTTGTAGAATCAATGTTAATAAGCGAACTTCAGTTTTTAAACGGTAAACCTCGTGCCCTTCTAATGGATTGATTTTCCACATTTGAGAGGGAAGCCACCGTGCTTCATCCGAAAGTGCTTTTACACAAGAGATACTTGCAAATTTTTTCAAATAAATGTAGATCTACATATATGCAATTAGTAAACTATGGTTAAAATACAAAAATATAAATGGTAAGATCCGTTTTCCAGAAAAAGCGAAAAAAAATCATATAATAACAACAATAATAATAATAAATTTTTCATAATCCTTTACTCAAAGATGTCATGCTTTTGTTTGAAATTCTTGCTATTAAAATTGATTTTAAATTGAGTTCTAGGAAGCTACATAGGAACCTCTTTCAAAAGCACCGATCTGATTATAGTTTTTGAAGCCGCTGTTAACATTTAGTAAAAATTAAAGTTTGAAGCAAATATATACGTTAGAACGTTGAGGAGAAGTGAAGTAGAAGGAAATTGTGATAGTATTCACAACACTAGAATTGTTTTCTCCGTAAAATCATATCCATAGTTACAAAAATTGCTTAAATCGAAGTTTTTTGTTTTTTTAATATATATTTTCAAGGACTTAAAAAATCAATATGGGACAATCGTCAAGAAAACACTGTAAAGTCATAAAAAGAGATATCGCTATTCTGGTAAGCAATGCTTTCTCTTTTAAAAATGCCTAGATTAATATATTATTTCATTTTATACTTCCAAATATATGACTTTAACTTTCTAGAAAATCAAATGCCTAAGCGATGCTATACAAATATTTCTACATAAAGGAGAATGTATTATAAGAGATGAAAAAGAAATTACGAAGAAACTATTAGAAAGTGGACAAAGGGAGTAAGATTTTTCTGATGTAAGACAAAGTACAATTAAAAAAAGAATATAAAATTGGAATGAAGCTTAAATTAAAGATGCTCCCTTTTTAGAGCATTCTAAAGAGAGTTTTTAGAAGCTATCCGGTAGCTACTGGTATCTAATATTTGTAGGCTCAAATATAATTATGCTCTTATTATTCAATAAAAAGTGGAATATATGTGTAGGGCAATGATTATTAAAACAGATATTTGATATAAGTAAATCACACTTATTCTTTAGATGTTTTTAAAAAAACGAAATTTCTGGAGATAATAAAGAGCTTTACAATCTTAATGGTGCGCAGTCACATTAAAGACACTAATTTCGGATAATGTGCTTCAACCAAAACCTTTTTAAATCTTGCTTGTTCCAAAAGCGATTTTCTCTACGTTTCGTCCGAACTAGGTCATTGAAGAGTTTCATCTAAAAAGAAAGATCACAAGTACATAAAATATACATTGTCTTCAACATTTATTAAAAATCACTGAATTTTAAGATATTACTATGCTTTAACAAAAATCGAATTGGGAATAAAACTCTTAAAATAACAAAAAAACATTTACAACAATTTTTTTATTTTCTCTTATTCTTAGCTGGAGTAGATATTACGATCAATTAGACTTAGATTTTAGGTTTTCACCACTAAAATCAAAATCTTTACATATTTTTTTAGTTCTTTTTTCTTTTACCGTTAAAAGTATTTTCTTTTACAAATTAATTATTTGATTGAAATCTTAAAATCTAAAACATTTGACCAATTGTCTAAATTGATTGCAGAGAGTCGAAAATGTTCCATTGAAAACACCCTCGGGGAAGTATGTGTGTGTGATTTAAAAAAGACAACGATTTTTGTAAGTATTGTTCAATTTAATTCACACCAGTGAAAACAAAAACACTATAAAAGACTTAATTAAAGTTGATTTTTGAGAAACAATAAAAATAATTTTCAAATAAAGCATGAAGTATAAATTTAAAAAAAAAAAAAAAAAAAAAAGAAAGAAAAACTTCAAATAAATATGTTATTTACATCTTTTTTAAATTTTAAATTTGGTTTCGAAAGAACTTTTGCCTTTTGAAAAATGTATAATGTGTTCTAAAAACACATTTTCACATAAGATTTTAAGGTTAACATAAAAATGTACATGTTTACTATATCCCATAAGTGTATCGGTTATATTAAAAAGTTAATAAACTTTGTACATTTTGTAAAAAAAAAAAAAAAAAAAATAGCTTTTTTCCTTTTTTATTCCTGGACGATGTATGCCTGGACTTGCCTGGAGTAAAATTTAAAAAAAAAAATAAAAAACCGGGAATGTTAAGTAAAACAACTTCTGACTTCTGGTTGATAAGATGAAAGTTATATTTTCGCTTAGAAGAGAACTTGTGAATACCAAAATACAATTTCACGTGCTTTCAAAACTCCCGGAAAATGATCCACGGAAAGTCACTCATGTTCTTCATTACTTGTGATGGAAAAGAACAAACAACATCCTTACGACTCTGTGAGAAAACAAAACTTGACCAGTCAAGAAGTGGAAGAACAGTTTAATGCTTATTACTTATTATTATATCACTTATAAACTTAACTGTTATATGTACATATTTTATATCTTCACGATACGTCCCCAAAAGTGCTATTTTAAATCACAATATTTCATAATTAATTCGTACCAAGTTAGTCTATTACTTTGTACTTAAATATAGAATTATAGTAAAGAATTAATCATCGCTGCCTTCAAACGTCAGAAAGTCACCGTGATCATTATTACCCCAAACGCCAAACAGTGAACGCTTCACCTAGTGCCTTCACATGTTATTAATATAATTATATTTTTTTTTTTGCATTTGCTTACTGTGTAATAATGGTACCAACGAGAACAAAGCTTTCTAAGGGCCGATCCTGGTGCACGGCCGTGTCCTTAGATTTTCACTTCCTAAGAGCTTCAAAAGATGCATGGATTTCCAAAACGGGTCCTAATTAAATATATTGTCTGTACAATTAGCGTATTTATAGCTGCTGGTTATTACTACAATTTAGCTTTCTTAATTCCCAACAACTTTTCGAAGTTTACTTTAAGACGAACAATAATTTATAATGTATACTGCTTATTTTTAAGAAATTATTATATATATCTTATTTTATATATTATACGTTGTCTTAATACAAAGATTTAGTCATGTTCATCATCAGACAGCTTGCATTTATGAATTATAAAAGCAGAAGAGAAAATTGATCCTATAAAATTGTAATCGTCAGTCTTCATTAACATATAGGGCTTTATATTTGGCCCCTTTTTTCTTAAACTTAATTCTTAAAAATGAGCTATAACTAATTAAAATTAGTGATGACCAACCTCTTCATTGTTTACTTATTACTTCTTGATTGTTCCATGGTTGTGTCTCTGCTGATCCAAATATTAAAAACGTTGTGTTCCCAATTGTAAACACTAACGCAGATATCAGAAATACTAGTTGCCATTGGGATACATCACTCTGGAAAAATTATTATCAAATATGATACAATAATTGCGAAATAGAAAAATAGAAAAAAACTAACAAAGATTACCTCATCAGTAACAATTACGCCCACTATAAATGGTCCACAAATAGAAGTTATATTCGATATTCCATTAGTAATACCCATCAGTGTGCCTGCAAAATTAGGTGATAAATCCAGATGATTGGTTAGAAAACCGTTGTAAACACCAGCAGTCAGACCGACAGAGATGGTAAGTAGTATTGTGGCTAAAGTTTCATCAGCTTTTGTATAGGCTAACAAAAACAATGCTATTGCTCCTCCAAATTGGGCTAAAAATAAAAACAAATCCACAAATAGAATAATTTCATTTTAGTATGGATTTCCCGTACCTTTGTCTTCACCTGCTTTGACAAAGGTATCAGTAAACAAAACATAAATCCAGAAAAAAGAAATTTCTATTGGGCTAGTCATAAATAATATTACCAAAGATTGGGCGTTAGAATAAGTGAAGAGCTGAAAGCTAGATTTGTCTAAGGTAGGTTCTCTTCCGAAACACAGCTTCGCTGATATTTGTAGCGTGAACCACCACATGTATCCACAAAAATAAGGGGACTACCTCCGTCAAACTCGTATGTGTTGAACGATCAGCTCCAAGAGATTAAATTGGGAACCGGGGTTTATGTGGCCAATCCAAATTCGACTTATCGGTAAGGTCGTTCGGTAGAGTTATTCACTAATTATAATGTACTTTGTTGTTGCTGTGGTTATAATAAGATGAGTGTAATTATTATTTGTTTAAGTTTAGAGCACTGAGAGAGGTCTATTCAAATAAAAATCGAAGAAAGTTTGTCGAATATGTCAAATTTAGTTAATTGAGCAATAATTTAGTCTACTTAACCCACTTTCTCGGAAGCAGGATATACCTATATTTTTTGTCTTTTCAAGAAGGTGATTTCAAATTGTGGTAAAACGAGGATGATCGGTTGTAAAGAAACAAAGGTTATTTGACAATGTTTCGAAAGAGTTTCCTGTGTTTTTTCAAGGATTTGTTCTTTAAAAAAATTAATATTGATGGGATTTTACAGAATTTTTTAGATCCTTTAACAAGTCATTGCTAAGTCGAACTTATTTACATTTTATGGTAAGCAAATTAAATTTTACAATGAATCAATTTTAATAGATAAGTTCCATCAGTCTTTCCTTAATACAATAAATTTTATTACGATTTTAAAAGAAGATATTATGGATTATTATTTTTTTTTTAAAAATTATCTTTTAATTGACATAAGAAGAAATATTTTTTAATATCGCCCGGCAGTTTGTTTTAATTATTTATTACATGTATAGATTTAATTTGTATTGTATCTTACCTATACTGTTCCACATTTTTCTTGATATATTCAAAGATAGCAGCCGTTTTTTATTTATCAGATCGCCAACAAAAGCGAAAACCATAGAGGCTAACCACATTGTCAGATATGGCAGAGCTGACAAAAAGCCGTTCTAAATCGTAAATGATTAAACATCAGCAAATAAAAATCTACTTCAAATGATTTAATAAGAAGTAATTGAAATCTAAAATATACCAACAGCTTCTATATGTGAATTGAATACTCCTTGTATATAAGTGGGTATGAAAGTTAATAAAGTCCAAAAACCCCAATTGTAAGCGAGATGATCAATTAGTAAAGCCCACATTGGTATTGATGTGCATATATTTTTCCAAGGAATTTTCATTTTCTGCAATAAATTTTATATTTCTAAAATAACTAGATACAAAATTTCAATGGTTGAAGTATGAGTGAGTGAAATTTAATCGACATGAATAGTGTGAATATGAGTCGATATGATGATCACAAAAGACGACCAGAGATATGGGCGAATCCTGAGAGGAAGGGATATCGGTGAAAACTGTGGTAGGAGTAGTTTTGACTACAGATAAAAAAGGAAACGAAAACAATGATGGTTACCTTACTGTCTGCGGAACTAGCAACCAAATTACTTTCAATATACTCCTTTTCCTTTTGTGAAATTGTTTTATGTACTGCTGGTGAATCTGCCCCAAAAAATAAACATATAATACCCCAGGCAACACCAAAAGCTCCTGAAATTAACATTTCCTAGTGAAAATACAATTAATCAATAGAAAAATTGAAATGATTTTAGAGTATATTTTACCGGATACATAATAAATGGAGGGCCATCCGCCAGCACTAGTGGCCAAAAATCCTCCGCTTAGCAACATTACAATTGTACCAAACTGTGTCCCTGTACAGGTATAAGGTTAAATTTTCATCTTCAGTATACATCTTCGGATGTTTAGACTACTACAGGATACACCTGATTATTAACATAATAATTATTTTGAAAAATAAGAGCTTATTTTTTAAATTATTTTTCATGCACATTTATTATTATTGATAGTTAAATTTTGTATAATACAAAATCTTTATTTAGCTTATAAAAAACTAGAACTCTCAGAGTTACCTCCTAACGCAAATGAGAACAATCTACTCCTTTCTTGTGGTATTGCCCATTTTGACATGTGGGTATTTATACAAGGTAAAAGAAAGCCCTAAAACAATAAAGAGTGCTTAAATAATATTTATGAGATTTTCAGATATTAAATAATACATTCTACTTCTGTGGACGATAAAGGAATTAGATTCTCTTAGACTCAATGGGACATGCCCACTCCGATTTCATCTTCAAATAGGCCCAATTCTATTAAAAGATTGATGTGCCAAAACACCTCCAAATAGCATCTCCCCCAAAACCCTTCCAATCTATGCCCATGGGTGCAAAGTTGATGAATTCTTTGACATTATCAGAGAATGAATAACCAATATCGTTGCGAATTTGTCTAGAGAAATACATACAGCTGATTTGTAGAACGTCACAAAATGAAGAAATTAGGAAAACCTAATAGGGCAAATTCTTATGTCAGAGGTAACTGTCTTATTAGCTACTTTATCGCATACAAAAAGTGCATGAGCTTCTAGGTAATTAAGAGTGACTAAGTCCTCAACTGAGAAAGGAGAAATATATATACCATATATGTAGTCCTTATCTAGTTGAAAGCAACATTTCATTAAGAGGAACCCCAATCTTTTTAACTCCCGCTTAAGATATATGGATTAAACAACAGAAATTTAAAGAAAGATTACATACATTCAAGGTACATTGTTGGTGAATATAAATTCATGGTCTCCAGTACATTCGGACCTCGAAGAACCCTTGGATATCCTCATCGATAATTAAATAAATATTAATTTTATACGAACTAATGTCGTTGCTAATGAACAATGAAACAACTTTTTGTTAAGCATTAAAATCACTATAAACAAACCTGCCCGAGTCCTTGTAATACTCTGCACACACAAACGGAAATAAATCCTCCATATATCGCCGCTACTGGAACCAATAATGTCATCAATCCACAAAAAAGCAAAGCAACGCCAAGCAATTTGCATGGACCATATTTTCCTGCCAAAATACCTGCCGGAATTTGTGTCATCATATACCCCCAAAAAAATGCGCCCAATACAGTTCCTTTTTCTGAAGATGTCCAATTTAGTACCTATAACAAATAAACAAATACTTGTAACTTTCGTATTCGGATACAGTAAAGAAAAGAATAATTTTGTGAAATTTCTGTAAATAAAATTATAATTATTTTAAAAAACTGGAGTAACAAGAGTGTACCCCTCCTTATACCTTGTGTCAAAGAAGAAGGGAACAGCACTGATCCCTGTGTGACAATGTGAAAGGTTTGTATAGCTAACAAGGGGAGGGCTCATGATTACATCTCCAATTTTCGTCAAAAGTTTACTAGGTACACTAGTTCATAAATACATATTCTACATATATATTACATATTCGGCCCTTCGTCTGAGTGGGCCTGAGGGGCCCAATACAAAATGTAAAAAAAATGCCCCTGGAATGCCAGAATAAAGTAGGAGACGATAAGGCTTACATCAACTTGGTTTTCCTCAATGACCAAAGAAAATGAAACCTAAATTACTCATTTTAGAGTAGACACCGTATGATTCATGAATTATAGTAGAAATTTCCTCCATGCACAATTCGCAACCTGATCTCTAAAATAAAATATTTACATATGTAACATGTATAGAAAAAAATTGGAATAGAATCTTTGTATTTACTGGATGTTTCCGAATTCTGTTACTCTGTTAAACAACTTAATACATCTAACAAAATTCCATAATGTTCAATAGAAGGAAAATTTTTAGCAGTCTTTTCAAAAAAAATAAATTAAATTAAACTATAAACTCGCCAACCGGTATATTGCAATACTATCTCTAAGAATGGAAAGAGATAATGAAAAAGATAAAAATGGTAGTTTTTGTACATAAGAACAAAGACATTTCTAATTAGAACATAACTTCTAGTTTTGTCGCGAATCATAACAGTTTTTAATCTAATCTAAACTTGTAGTCTCATTTTTGTTAAAATTACAATTATAAAGCACTTGATGTCAATAAATAATTGAAAAAACGCAAAGATAACCTATTAAACACATTATTTTAGATTTTATAACCTTACATACATACATATGTATGTACATACTATACATTCATAAAGAAAAAAAGAAACTTACTGGATAATTTGGGTTTACATCTTTGTTGGTCATAGCAACCATACCTACAGATAAGTTCACTCTTAAGGCATAACCGATAATTAGCCCAAAACACATCAGCAACACTTGATGATGTCGGCATCCGATTAAACCTGCAAAAATTTATTTATTTATTTATTTTTTTAAAGTGCTTATATTACTGGTAGATTTTTAATTATAATAAGAAGAAATGGCTATATAGCAATAAGTCAATTATAAGCAATTGAGATTCGGAGTTTCCTAGATTGTCTGTGTTTACTGATCGAATATTACAGACTAGTACAGATTCCATTAAAACGAAAAATGTTCTTGAAAAACCAAGGTTTTTTTACTCTGAATTTAAACCTTTTTACGAGCACCTGGGTAGCACTTTATTTAATTAACACATTGAAAACTATGACCTTGACCAGAGGTGTTCTCATTATTTATTACTTAGTGCTAAAATAACGAGGCTGGCCGAAAGTATGTTACTATTGTTTGAATTAATACTAGTATTGTAACCTAATTTTAAACATTTACAAATAATAAGAATACGCAGTGACGCCTACGATTGGAAACTATTTCTTATAATCTCGCCCAGAGAAGAGAAAAACTTGTTAATCAATTTTTGGGATGTAAATAACCCTCAGTGACACCAAGAAACGTGAATTACTATTACTTCATAAATACTACTTTTTCCTATGAGATTCCAAAAGGTTTAAAAAAAAAAAATGTATATATATATATATATATATAACGTATAATTTTTACGTATTTTTTTTAAATTAAAATAAAAACTAACTAATTAAATGCATTTAGCATAGTACATAAAACGATAACTGTACTTTCTTTAAGTCACAAGTGTTTAAAAGTTTATGTTCCTGCCATTAATTTAGTGTAATAATTGTAGAAAAAGTATATTTAGACCATTTTTATCCAATTAAATGAATTCATAGTAAGCAATTAATATAACAGCTTTTGTAGAACACATTGTTATTATGCAAAATTCACTAAGAAAGTTGTGATAGTTTATCATACATAGGTAGTAAACCTTTCATTAATTAACCAAGAGAATTTTGCAATTTACGTTAGGCCTTTTTGTATTTTAATCTTGTAGGGGGTACGAATAAGTAAATAAAATAGTTGTTTTATCACCCATAAAAGTGTTATCACAATGGCCTACTACAAGTTACAAAGTTGGATTAAATAAGCTAAACGAAAATGTGAATGAATAGTTTGGATTAAGAATATATCTTCTAGGATTGGATCATATCTATCCAGTGACAATATCCTTTTTTTTCCACTTTAGGTTTAGTAAAATATGATAAGCTGTTTTTCACAAAATTAAAAAACAAAAAACAAGACATCAAAACAAGAACCGCAGTTCCACTTTGCCGAATTTCAGAATCAAAGTATTAAGGTAATAAATAAAGTGCACCTAAAGTGCAACGTAGCCGTCAGTCCCCCATACTATCGTAAAGCGGCTGTGAACAGAGATAATTAGATAATGGTGAGAGTCACATGAGAAAGATCTTTAATAAACTTAAAATTTACCTAAGAACAATCTCTTGTATTGCGAATCTATGATAATTCCAAGTTTTATGAGAATCGTTGAGGCTATTGGCCAGAAAATTTCGATAAGCTTCTGAACGTATGACTTCGTAAAAACTTTCATTAAAGAAATATCAAGTTTTAGCTTCCAGTTTTTAAAATATATCATTTATAAACATTCACATAGAGATCGTGCGAAAATTGTATTTGCCCAGAGAACTGCAATTTTGGTGAACGTGATCAAACTTTGTTAGAAACTGAAACTAACAATTTCTGATAATTAGAAAGCTATGAAAATTTTGTAGCAGATAAGTAATAATTTGAGGAAATTTTTTCTAAAAGTTAAAGAGTTTAAATTGATTGACGCATCAGAATTCTTTACATCATTTAATAAGCGATCAAAAATGTTATTTACATTATGCTAAACAAAACAATAAGCTATCTTAAACTGCACTGAACAAAATAGTAGGCAATCTAAAATTAGGTTAAATAAAATAGTTAATTTAATAAAACTACATTTTAGAGTGATAATACTTTTAAATTAAACTTTTTTTTTAATCATTTTTATAAATAAGAATTTGATTATGAAAATAATGGCTTACTTGTTGGATTAGTAGTCCCCATAATGAAGGTATGCCAAGCGACTCCACTCACGAATGTCAAATTTGCTCCCTTTTAAACGTTATTTAACTCCCCACTATTTAAAAGAAAAAACAATATAAAAATAATCAATATATTCACAGACCTGTAAGGAATATAATTAACAACATAACTTCTTAATATATCTTATATATCTTTTTTTAATACATACCTTCTTAATTGAGAATCGAATTCAAATTGGCATTGATCTGAAACGTTATATTAACATAGAATTGCATACATACTGCTAAACAGAAGAAAAAAATCTGTTGAGGACACTCACACGACATTCTCTTATCTACTATTCTCAAGGTTCTAACTCATTAATATTCTCTAAACTCGGAATCTGTTGAGAACCCTCAGATGACATTCTCTTATCTACTATTCTCAAGGTTCTAACTCATTAATATTCTCCAAACTCGGAATCTGTTGAGAACTCTCAGACGACATTCTCTTATCTACTATTCTCAAGGTTCTAACTCATTAATATTATCCCAACTTGGAATCTGGTGTGAACACTCTCACGACATTCTCTTATCTACTATTCTCAAGGTTCTAACTCATTAAAATTGTTCATACCGATCTTAACTAAATGTTTATTGTACCTCTTCAAATAGCAGCCAAGCAAACTAACTAATTTAAGCTACCAGCGATTTTTCGCTTCTAATTAAGTGGAAACATAAAAACATCTTTGGGTTGTAAAAGCCACTTCTACTGACTTAAGAGGACCATAAAACGTATGGAAAACTTTTCAAATAGCCTGCAAGAAAGGAAATAACAACTTTTTTTTAAGTTGAAAGTCGGCCATTATTTTTATTAATAAACAGAATAACACGGAAAAATTATTAACCTTAACTTCGCCCTTCCAAAAAGTTATATATATACTTTTTTTAAAGCCTCAAATTGATCATTAAATACTTATGTATTTGTTTGTCTACCTTACAAACTCAAATTATAAGCTAATGGATGTGTAGAATGAAAGTTAATAAGCGAACTTCAGTTTTTAAACGGTCCTTCTAATGGATCAATTTTCCACATTTGAGAGGGAAGCCTCCGTGCTTCACCAAAAAGTGCTTTTATAAAAAGGATCTTTGGAAAAATTTTCAAATAAATGTAGATCTACATATATGCAATTAGTAAACTATGGTTAAAATACAAAAATTAAAATGGTACGATCCGTTTTCCAGAAAAAGCGAAAAAAAAATCATATAATAACAATAATAATAATAAATTTTTCATTATCCTTTACTCAAAGATGTCATGCTTTTGTTTGAAATTCTTGTCATGAAAACTGATTTTAAATGGAGTTCTAGGAAGCTACATAGGAACGCCTCTTTCAAAAGCACCGATTTGATCATAGATTTTAAAGCCGCTGTTAACTTTTAATAAAAATTCAAGTTCGAAGCAAATATATATACATTAGAACGTTGAGGGAAAGTGAAGTAGAAGGAAATTGTGATAGTATTCACAACACTAGAATTTTTTTTCCATAAAAATACATATCCATAGTTACAAAAATTGCTTAAATCGCAGTTTTTTTGTTTTTTTAATATATATTTTCAAGGACTTAAAAAATCAATATGGGACAATCATCAAGAAAACACAGTAAAGTCACAAAAAGAGATATCGCTATTCTAGTAAGCAATGCTTTATCTTTTAAAAATGCCTAGATTAATATATTATTTCATTTTATACTTCCAAATATATGATTTTAACTTTTTAGAAAATCAAATGCCTAAGAGATGCTATAAAAATATTTCTACATAAAGCAGAATGTATTATAAGGGATGAAAAAGAAATTACGAAGAAACTATTAGAAAGTGGACAAAGGGAGTAAGATTTTTCTGATGTAAGACAAAGTACAATTAAAAAAAGAATATAAAATTGGAATGAAGCTTAAATTAAAGATGCTCCCTTTTTAGAGCATTCTAAAGAGAGTTTTTAGAAGCTATCCGGTAGCTACTGGTATCTAATATTTGTAGGCCCAAATATAATTATGCTCTACATTCAATAAAAAGTGGAATATATGTGTAGGCCCATAATGATTAATAAAACAGATATTTGATATATGTAAATCACACTCACTCTTTAGATGTTTAAAAAAAAAATCAAAAAGAGGTAATAAAAAGCTTTACAAACCTAATTGTGCGCAGTCACATTAAAGACAGTAATTTCGGATAAGGCGCTTCAACTAAAGCCTTTTTAAGTCTAACTTGTTCCAAAAGCGATTTTCTCTACGTTTCGTTCGAACTAGGTCATTGAAGAGTTTCATCTAAAAAGAAAGATCTCAAGTACATAAAATATACATTGTCTTCAACATTTATTAAAAATCACTGAATGTAATATGCTTTAACAGAAATCGAATTGGGAAATAAAACTCTTAAAATAACAAAAAAACATTTACAACAATTTTTTAATTTTCTCTTATTCTTAGCTGGAGTAGATATTACGATCAAGTATCGTATCAAAAATCTTTTTGACGTTTCTGAATCTCCGAAAAATGCTATTTTTAAAAATTGATCTGTATTTGCCTGACTGGATATGAATAGGCAACTTGATTCAAGAAAAATCGTGGAAAGTCAAATTTGATATTGCTTTCGAAGTCATAAAGAAATGGTACAATATCTTTTTGATGTACCTCAAGATCTGCGAATTTTAAGTGCTTCTTTACTGAAAAGACTTTGAGCTCTAGAAAACATTTTCTTTAAGCTCGGCGTACGTTACAACGACGTGGGTTTTGATTGATAGAGCATTCTGTACTTTCAAAATTACCTCTTATAACTTTTTATTCTACTTATTCTTTTGACATTTTCATCTATTTGTTTTACTATTACATAATCTTCATAGCTGATGGCGCAAGCTAACACAAAACTAAAAATTCTTCTATTTCAACTCGTATATTGTTTTACCTTCTAGGAATTACATGTATTTTTTTTTTTTCTGTTTTGCTTTGTTAATTCAGTTAATACTTAAGGTAAAATGGAGTTCTGGCAATGTAACCAGCACTTTCTCAAAACTCAGCAGACTTCTGAATAGTGTCTTCTTATTAGAGAAATCGACAGGAATGGATCAGTGCTGTAAAGGTTCCTTTGTAGAAAATATCTCAGAGCAGCTATTATAACTGCAGTTAAAAAACTTTTCTTTTTTCCCGACATGTTTTTGAATTATTTTCCATTTCTTCTCTGAAACTGTTACATGATTTGCACTTTATAATGCCCGTAGCAGACGGATAGACTAAAAAAAAAACTTTAGAATGTTCTTGGGGACATGGTTCCTTCTTTAAACCTTTAACTAATTTGACGAAAAAAAAAAATTGTAATTTTAATTTTGTGCAGGAAAGTAAAATCTCTACTGAGAAGAAAATTAATTCTGCAAAATTATTTGAACAGAGTTGACCGACAACTTGAAAATATGGAAACGATTATTTTTCGTTTGGAAAGTTCTTTAATGGAACATAAAGTAGTTACATACATTGATTATGATTATATACATACATATTCAAATTCTCTTCATGCAATTCTTGTGACTTAGGTCCCAACTTATTGTTAGCCTCAATAAAGTAAAAGTAATCGCCTATTTTTTTCAGGAGAGGCTCAACGTCCCACTACAGATTAGGAGATGAAGACGGGGGGCCGAAGCGCACACTTTACTAATTTTTTATTTAAACAAATGAAAATTAGCAACATGCGGGATGGAACTAGGGATCTCCCACTTACGAATCTATGTTCGTGACCATTATACTAACTTCCGATAGGGAAGCTTAGATCCAAAAACAGGTATCCCTGTAAACCGAGTACTTAGGGGTTTAGGAATTCTTTGAAAACAGATTCTATAATTTTTAAGAATCTTCAATCATACCATCTTAGTATTTAAATAAATAAATGTCTACTTTTTAGTCCAGCTGCCTTGGACAACGGCGGATAGCAAAACCTAACTACTATGACAATCACCAAATTAGCGCATTAAATCAAATAAAAAACCACGCTCGAAACTCGAACCACAATTTTGTGGACCTTGCTTCTAAATGCTTGACATTAGTTAACTGGATTTTCAGGGATTCTGTGGGTGTTCCAGCAAATACGAATTTGGTCAAAAAATAAAATAAAAAAAAATACGAGATTACAACTTTCGAGAATGGCAGAAAGAGAAAGTAATTGCGTATAATACTCGTAAATAATTATTAAGTGTAATATCAGTTGACACGATTTTGTGGTAGAAGACTTTTTATGAACTGTAAACACTGTTCCATTTTTATTACAGGTTATAGACGCAATAAGGGTGGGAAATGCAGCCCTAAAAAATGCAAACAATGTAATGAATATTAAGTACATTAAACGTATATTACTAGAAACTAGCGAAGGAATTAAAAAGCAGATGGTAAATTATTTAGAAAAAATTACGCTTTTTTCGTTCTCCACATTTATGTATAAAATTAATAGTAATTACCAAATAATTAGGAAATTGACGAACAAATAGCTGCTCTTCAAATTCCTGACTCAGATATAGATTTAGAACATCAACTGGAGATTATCACAAAAGAAATCCAAAACACTAGTGACCTTGGAGAAGACAATAGAAGCTTCTTGGACATTAAGCTTTCTTTCAAAGGTAAGAGTTTAATTATCTTAAATTTCTAAGGTCGTTGATCAGTAACTAGATCACAGGCATTCTAAAATACAGTATTACAGAACATGGAGTTGGAACCTGTTCTTCCGGTACTGCATCCAAAATACGATTGATTTTGCCGACTCCTTTTAGATCTAGAGCAAGAGTAACCTCTTCTCCTTTCACAATCTTGTTTCCTCATCACCTTGCACGCAGAAGATCTTTTCATAAACTTCACTAGGAAAGAAAAAAAAAGAAAGTCGCTTGTCGATCCAAATTAACTTCCCTATTTATCCACGATTCAATTCTATTTTAGAGATATTTATTAATTAATAGAGGACTTCATTAATTCATATTTTATTTAAAATAAAACTCTTTAATCTACATAAATTTATTTGCCCTTTTCAGAGGACCCTATAGAAACAACTAAACTTGCAGAAATAGCTGGACCAAGCCAGCAAACTGTTAAACAGGATGAACCTAATAAAAAGCGGGGAAAATTAGCAATATTAGCTGTAGAGACTTGAAATATTTACAATTAATCAAATAGCTAAAAGGCATAACTCTTTACAGTATTTCTTGGTTTCAGCATTTTTTTTTGCTTATCTTTAATGTGACTGAAATTAATAAAATTTTTAATTTTTCTGTTCTTGTATATTTCACAATTGCTTACCTTTACCACTTGTATCTTTAAATGGGCCTCATTCACAGATATATTCTATAATCTTTTATAAAGCGAGTGGTAACGTTAGCTGTGCCACAAAAATCAATATCCAGAACTACATTAACTGTTCGAAACTTTCGCTTGAGTGGTCAAAATATCAACTAAAACTAAATTGAGATTAGGAGATTCAATCAAAAGCATCCATTAAATCATTTTCTACCTTATTTCCGGTCATTAGTATGAAGATATGATTGGATCCCAATGCTGAATAATATTGGTGACTAGTTCAACTTAAGATTTTCATTAATTCTAACCACTTTAGAATTTTCTCACTACTCATACAGTGTAGCATCTAAGAATTTGAGTTCTACTTCTCTGACGCTTTCCCTGTTGAACTATATATTTTTGTAAACAGAAGATTCAGATGAACAAAATCAATCTCCTCTTCGTAAGAGTAAATTAGAGTGCACAAAGAGAAGAAGAATAAAAGTAATTGATTTCGCAACCTAAATGAACCTGCTTTGTACATTCGCATAGTTAAAGCTAATTATACTTGTTAGAAGTATAAATTTACTTTTTGTTTCAGTTTAATAAGTTCGTAAGGTAAAATAAAGTATCGGCAAGAACATAAAAAAATTCGCTTTAAAAAGTTTCAAAATTTGAAAATAGTACATTCTTTTTGCTTTTTCTTACCCATCTTGCGATTGAGCTGGTTTTCGATTTTGATTTTTCACAAGAAGTCTACATATCTTGAAGTTTCCTAATCACATGAGAAAATTGTTTATAGCGCATGATCGGTGGATAATTAGGAAGAGTATTTCAATTTACTTACATGCAAATAATTTATGAAAGACCCAAACTGTTACATAGAAAATAAAATAAGTCAACAAAATTAATTAGTAAAAAATTGTAGTAGATAATATATGCAGTTAGTGATGTTAATTGGATTAAGAAATAAACCCACACCATATTTGGATTTGGATATTGGAGAAGGTTGGCTACACCAGTTTTTTTAAATTTTATCTTTATGAGATTGATTACCTGTATTTCCCTTTTATAAGAAGTGATGTGCTGCTGTTGAACAATTCCAATCTTTCAATTTTCATGACAAAAAAAGTAGAATTAACAAATAAACCTAAAAAAAAAGATCAACAAATGTACAGTTTATTTATAAATGATACACTTTTTTTGAATTTAAAAAAGTTGGCTTGATTTTGTCAAAGGTTTTAAAGCTAGTGGAGGGACTGATTGTACTGTAAGGCAAAACGGTCTAACAGTATTAGGTTTAAACGTGGCTGGAACAATAACGTACAATCCTGGAGATAAACGAAACTCATGACGTATCTGTCGCCAATTTACAAAAGCTCCTGTATCCCCTTCCGGTGGTACTACAAGAAAATATTCAGCACTTAGTCGTTCTTCTTTATCTGTCTGCAAAAAAACACCACGATAATAGATTTCCATCAAAAGTGAAGGTTATTAAAGCTGTATTTAGTAGGTAGATATGGACACCAAGGATTTTTTTTTTTGGTACCCCTGATGTAAATAGAAATCAATCCATATTACCATATATATAAAGTAAGCCACATGTGCTAAAGGTTTTTTTCCACTTTGTTCCAAACATATGGAAACGGTGATCTTATTGTGTACATTTTTTTCTGGAAGAGGAGTTTCCACTGAATTGCAATGTTCCTCTAGTCGTCCAATAGACAGCAAGAACTGTGGGTTTGTTGCGAATGATTCCAAGTCATTTCTACATCCTCCTGCAGAAAATCCATCTTTCCACTCTCCTTTTAATTCTACTACCTAGTTGGATTAATTTCAAACATTAATTATTAATCAAGTATAAATAATATAATTTAAATAACTTTTCTTTTAATTAAATTCTCCCCTAGATCGCAATAGCCCTTATTTATATGGATTACAGTCAAAGGAATGATGCTCTTATAGCCTATCGTACTATATAAAATCATAAGGCCAGATCACATGGTCGGAAAGAGCACAAACTTGTAAAAATTTGGCGAATCCAATACCTTCTTCTAAAGTCACGTGTTTTACATAGGATTTCAGAAGATCTGACAATCGTAGCTGTAGTCTTTTAATGCTACCTTCAATTGTTTGCCAGCTTCTTCTATCTTTAAATCCCACTAGAGCTTTTACACAATCTAGAAATATGTTAAATCGTAACTCTTTGCATTAAAAAAAAAAAATATTTTTCCAATTTGTTCAGGAACATTTTACAATACGCTGAACAATAAGAAACAAATCTTTCAAAAATATACATACAAATAAATTTTTTCTCTCTTTCTACTCAATTATAAATTAAATTCAAATGAAATTCAATTATAAATTCAAATTTATGATGAAAAAACAATAATAAGCAACTTACCAGTATTATTTAATAAGATTAAAGATTATAGTATTGATTAAGTCGCTACAGAATGCTGTAAACCTCTAAGAAAAATAATAATGGCTCAACTATTTAAAAATATTAACCACATTTCACTTCTCTTCATTAGTTTACAGTTATTTTTGAGGGCTATTTTTGAGAAGATATTTTCGGTCTTTTTGCAAATATAAAAATAATTAATTAGAAAACAACAAAAATTGAATACTCGACTCGTGTTCTACACAATCTACCACATTTTTTGCTTTAGTTATAATTTTTAGTACTAGATCCTGGCAATCGAATAAAAAATCCTTAAAATTAACGAGGATGAGATGTCCACAAAAAGAATTTAAGCTATTATTTAATACTATAGTATAACAACTGATTTACTTCAAAATTTCCTGACCAGTACATCCACTCATCGTCAATTTGATCATATTCATCATCTAAATAAATATCTACTTGTTCTTCCTGCAGAAAAAAAAAGTCCATAAATAATGATACTGGCAAGTGATGAATTTATTATTTATAAAACAATTAAGTAATTTAATTACCTGTATTATTCTAGTTTCTCTTAAATTGAAGGCGATTTGATTATGCTTAGTTGTGATTTCGGTTTTATTGTCATCTGCACGTTTCACTAAAGAGCTTGCGCATCCCATAAAGTTTTCTCACACCGTAGACTCCCTGTAACCAGTATAACATTACAACAAATAAGATAATAATTTGGAACAAATAAAAAACTGGTTCATGTTCAGCAGAAGTAAATTTTTAGTAGGTACTGACTAAATATCTAGATTTTATATATGGGTTATTTCATTGCGAGACCTTGTTATAGTCTGTAAACATTTGGGATGGTAGTTTAAATAATATCTCAAGGGGAGAGGGGCACAAATTAAAAAAATAATAAATTAAATAACGCACAATTCTAGCTTCTTCCCTAAGGGCGCCAATATTTACTATTATTTGTCAGAGAGGAAGAAAACCAAAGCCCTTCTGGGCAAACATAGCTCTACTACAGATTTCGTTAGAATATCTTTACTTTAGGACATCTGTCATAACGGAGGGGGCAGATCTAATCAAAAAAAACTTTAGAATATCCCAAAGAAAGAAAACTTGCAAGCGCATCAATTCAAGAGTTCACAAAATGTTAAATAAAAGACTGTTTTAGTCAAAACAGATGCAGGCTATATGAAAAACTTAAAAATAGGTGAATTTAATAAAATATATTTTATTTAACTATAAATACTGTACACTTTGGCAAATGAAGCTTTGATCAAAATATTACCTTTCAAAGCAGAAATTGAATGTTATTTTAACATGCAATCACTTGGAATAACATTATAACGATTTTGTAGTATGAAACCTTGTTAAACTTCAAAACCTAACAAGCTATTAGATTTATACTTAAAAAAAAACATGACAAAACTGTTTCATAAATATTTTTCTGAGCACAATCAATTTTACTTAACTTAAATCACTTAAATTCACTGTACTGTTGATTTTGTGAATAATTAAATTTAAAAAAAAAAAAAAAAGCTTCTTGTCATGACTGTTTAAAGAAGGAGGAACATTTTATAACGTCAGGATATATACATATTTTTTTAATGCTCGCAAAATCAAATGTGAGAGAAAAATAAATGTTTTAATAGGAACATTCTCTTAAAAAAGTAATAAACAAAACGTAACTATGTTAAGAAAAATTATTCTGCAAGTACTAAATTTGTTCGATTAAAGATTTTTGATTTCTATAAATTGTAATAAGAAATTTAAGGGTTTTTAAATTTTCTTCTTCAAAAAAATTGAAAATGTAATTGGGCTCGCAAAGATTTTCTTTCTTGACTAACAGTCTAAAGCTTTTATTTGAAATATTTTTCAGATAACTTCATTTTAGGAATTATATAATATTACTGGGGATTAAGTAAACAGCAGCGAAATCGCTAAGGAATTTACAGATCTAAACATACGGAATAGTATTTAACAGCATGTTTCAATTACTTGATTGGTGTACGACACTATAGATATTGTTAACAGGACAGCCGCTATCTTAAAAGTTCCTTTTTAATGGGTTTTTGAGAAGCCTATCGAATTCAGATAAATGAAGCTAATACGAAATATATTATTACTGGAAACCCAAGCAGACCTTATGGCCAATTATTAGTTGACGGCCATCATAAATTCGAACTGTTAATGAATTTGCTTACCTCAGTTCAACAGTGAGACGACATAATGAAATGTCGGCTGAGATAAAACTCAAATAAATGCTGATTTTTTTTCTCTTAAAATGAGCAAAAAACCGAACTCATCATCTCCTGTGGAGCCAAAACTAGATTCTAGAAATTTTTAGTCAAGCTAAAGGCTCTTAAGTTTGTCATTTTTAAAACAATTGAGAAGATACTCTTCTTTTTTGAGAAGAACATTCAAGGAAGAGTACAGTTTGGAGGTGAAGGACTTTTTACAAGAGCCGGACATCATAGAAACAATAAATACTGGCCATTACGTTTTACTTGCCAAGTTAACTGGATGGATAACGATAAGAAGTACTCAAGAAGTTTTTGAGTTTCTTTTTGAAGACACGCGACATAGATTGACGGTGTAAAGAGATATGCAGAGTTCGTGTGGGGTGCAGAACTGGATGGCAAAGTTAAGAGATTACTGGCGGAGGTCAAGAACTAAAAATTGGGTTTCCACGCCATCGGCTTGAGCGGAATGCGAAGTTTATAATCCTAAAAAAAAACATACAAAAATCCAAAGGAAATTTGTCAATGAGAATTATTTTGAGTATTTAACTCAGAGTTTTTATTTTTCTATTCAGGCAGATCGTACATCGAACTAGTAATACCCCATCCATAAGCAGAGGGAGAAAATACTGAATTCACTTTTTCTCTATTTGTGAACTATTTATTTAAGAAGAAGCATAAAGCAGGGATCTCTTCGTAATAGTGAAACATGCTTATTAGTCGACAGAAAATCTGGAGGATCTCTAACTCTAATGGACAATAAAGTGGTGCTGCTGAGATTTAGTACCAACAAACAAATAACTGAACTGTTTAATTCAATCCGTAAACAGTTTTATAGTATTAGAAACATAAATATTGTGAAATGTAAACGTGTACTTAAATTTAATCCAAATAAGTAACAAGAGAAATAAAATAGTAATAAAAATGAAATGAACTTCATGAAAAAACTTCATAAAGTTAACTCACGGCAATAATCTCGCGGCGCAATACTAGCCAATGGGTGGCAGTTGAAAGGTCTGCATGAGCAGCTCTAGCGGCCAGTCGACAGCGGACTGTTCGGTACAGAAGGCTGTAGTGGCCCTAGTCTTGTAGCACGACGCCCTGCAGATACTATCTGCTTCCTGTTGCGTGTCGACTCAAGGCCTCTCACTCGCTCTAAGAGTAATGCCCGGTCGAAACAACCCTCAATTCCTTTAGCAAGTTACTGGGCGAAAGATAGTCTAAGCGATCCATCACGAACTGACCTCACTTCACCACCTGGAATGAATAAGTTCGTTAACCACAGAAAAACAAAACCATTACTGCTTCAAATAATTTTGCAACCTCTTATATATAATTATTATTTTCTCTCCAATATTGATTATCAATAAGGTCTATTTCAAGTTTTATTCAGAAATATACATTTCTGCATGGGTGTCCAAACTGATTATATCTTAAAAATGAAAATTTGCCTCAACTGAATCTAGAACACTAAAAGAAGGGATTTTCCTAAAACTGTTTAACAGATTTTCTCGAAATTGAATCCAAAAGAAAAATGGCCACTTCTTGGGCAGTAGCTGTCACAGAACGGTAGCTCTTGCGGAGAAGACTCATTGTACGTTTAACAAGCGTAAAGCGCAACGTTTTCCAAATGTGTACGATAAAATTTTGCAAAGGTTTAATAAAAACTATCGCTTTTAAGTTCAATCAATCAACAACATCATAAATACCTGTCTTTTTGGGCTCATTAGGCCATCAAATAAGTAAGGCTCGTAGTAAGATAAAGGAAATAGTAGGGATATTCTCCAGAATTCGCAAGCCAGAATTAACGATTACACTACATTAAATAGAATTTATAAAGTATTACAAAAAAAAAAAAAAAAAAAAATGCACGGCACGCGACAATTCATTATGAGCAAGAAGTGTAGAAACCACTGGTGTACCACACGTGAACATGTTTGATACGTTCTGCGCTTCATCGAGCAGTGTTAGAATTTAACGAAATTGGGGAATGGCTCGGAGACCTGGAAGTAGCCGTAGAAGTGCCACAACAAAAAACGACCGATTTCTCAGTTATACTACTCAATCGGTTCTTACCCAGCTAAACAGCACAAGCGTAACTACAGATTACAAAGATCGGTAGACACGTTGAGATCTTTTATTATTTTTTTGTTGACCAAACCAAATCTAGAGCAAGTGTCAAAAACTGATACCAAAATGTTATTTAACTATCGAATATTATTTAAAATAAATAAGGCAAGTAATTTATTAATGAAAAAACTGGATGTTCCATCATATTTATCTACTTATTAATTGTGGCCAAATTATTAAATACATCTCTTTGTCATTTTGTTTACTTTAGTCTAATTTTAGTTCGCAGAAACATCAATATTCATGTAAAAAACAAAACAAAAAGACGAAATCGAAATTAAAAAATATATTAGAAATTAAATGTGATAACACATGTCCTCGCTAGATCGCGCCTCTCGTGTGTTTTCACATAATGTATGTAGTTACATTATACATTAAAATAGTTTGAAAATAAACTCTTAATGTGAACAGACACACAATCATTTCTTACTGCAATTCTCAAGATTTTCTAGTTTAAAGCAATCGAATTTTAAAAAAATAAATATTTAATTCTTTGAAATCTGAAAAAAGATGAAAAATCCGTTCATTATACTCGGTAAACGGGTTTTATCGCTAATTACAGACGGATCCTCTTATAGGAGGAATCAATCGAATGTTCAAAGAAAACTAACACAAATAACATAACTCTATTAAATCTCCAAATTTCATCCTCCAGGGAAAACGCATTTTTAAAAATTCTAAACGTTAATATATCTGTCTAGTAAAAACAGAAATTAAAAAAAGATTTAGAGAACACGTACTTATCCTCAGCTTTTACTCTAAGTACAGATAATGAAGCTGAATAAACTTTTAAACACAAAAACGTACTTTAGAAGAGAGCCTACCAACATATCAACTCTTAAAAGTGCTCAATAGATTTTCTTAGAAAAGATGAAAAACAAAACCAAAAACTGAAAAACCATTTCACTAGAGTGATATTTCTGGTTAGTTGATTTTATCAAAGATATCTTACTGTATTTATTATTTTTGCATTTAAGGTTACTGTCGCCTGGAGCTTGTCAATGCACGGTGGTCCTCGGAAAAGAAGAAAGTCTTAAGTGCAGTACACTTGGATTTAAACTTGAAAACCTCACGTCCTAAAAGCTTAGCTAAATTCCTTTCATTTGCAAAGTGTAAAGCTTTCAATAATTGAAATAGAGAAAGAAAAATGAAGAGTTTAGCTGGCCATAAACAGTCGAACAATCATATGTTACATACACAATAATTTACCCGAGTTTTCCGATGAAAAGCTAAAATAAAAATTGGCAATTTTACGAAGAATAAAACAAAGTAAAAATAAAATAAAAAAAAAATTGCCCGAATATTACCGAAATAGATTACAGTGAACAAAATAAACAAGTGGTTGTAACAAATGTCCCTTCAAGCAGAATAAGAAGAGAGGTCAGTAGTGGGTTCACAACGGTATCTTTTTTTTTTCCCAACGGAAGTGAGATCAAAGACTCCTGACTCACGATACAGTTATAAAAAAAATAAAAAAATAGAAAGCTTGTGATGTAATAACTGATTTACAGTTTCAATACTACTACAGTTTTTTTGAGGTTACATAAATTGCATTTAAATAAATTTTAAGTTTTAAAACTTTTATCTATAGAATCCTTTTAAGAATTTTTACTATAAAATTAATCAGTTCAAACCTTCATAAAAGAACAAAATGAAGAACTACTAAAAGATTAAAACTTCACTTATTCGACGTTTTGAATTAGTTTCGTGTCCCTACCTAATCAATAAGGAACTAGTAAAATTGTAAAGCGAGGAAATCGTAGGGTCTGTTTTTCAAGAAAATCTGAAAACAAATTAAAACATCGAATTAGTAAAGTATCCTATTGATCAGTAATTGCTCCTACCCCCGATGGCATCTACATAACGACATTCACTGAACTTTCATATCACCCTGCTTTCATGCACGAAAAGAAAGAAGTAAATGAAAGACTAAAATTAATACAAATTTTTTTAAAAAAAAAAACTTTTCACCTTCCAATTCTATAAAATAGCATTCAGCCAACTTTCCTAATCTAACACTTTCGCTGCTACTAGATGGCGAAACACAGTAAATTGTACTGAAAGGGAACGTTAGAGAGCATACCATGATAGTTGTACTGATTTATTATAAGGATTTTTTTGGCCGAAACAGGATAGAACATCAGATACTGCAACTCTTTTTTGTTTTTGTATTGTAGATGAGCTAAAATTCCCAAATATACCCAAAAACTAGAATTTAAAAAAATAACAAACGAATATTCCTTCTTTTTTTGTACAGTCATTTTGCCTAACTATAATTTTATAGTGAATAAAATTGATGGATGGTGAAATAAAAGCCTGCTAATGCAACTAAAAAACAAGAAAGTGCATACACAAGCATCTAGTGAAATATGCGTCGGTTTACCTTCACTTAAGTCCACCGATACTTGATTGAGAAAGTTCCCTGCAACTTTAGCCAGGAGGAAAGTTAGGAGAAAGCAACTTCTCCTTGCCGGTTTGTTGTTGTATTTTTTTTTTTTTTTTTACTATCCATTCTTAAATGCAAATTTATTTGACCTTCAGAGTGCAAAAATCTAATAAAAAATAAATAAATAATCGTAATTTAAGATGTGGCAGTTTTAAATGCAAAAATAACTTTCTTCTTAAAACATGTTTATGAATTATTTATGTTTTTTTTTTAAAAAAAAAAGTCTGGTACGAACATTATATTCGACTTTCGTTTACTAAAATTCTCGAAGATATAAACTGCAATTTGGCTTTCATAAAGTACATTACTTTGTAAATTAACGCGATATCTGTTGGTTGGTTGATCAGTCTATTATACTTTATCTAGGATTGTCTTCCAAATGTTTCTCTGTCTTTATTGTAACTCAGTCTAGCACCAGATGGTTGGCGTCAGCACTATTTCTTTCTCTCCCATCTTGCAGGCCTATCCTGCACAAATGGCTTGGTGACCTATTTAATCACATGCAATGCCGGAACTCGTCTATCCTCTCCTCTCCCTCCCAAAAAAACACAATCTGATGAGTGTCCTCCTTTTCTCTGGCTTTGTGTTCTATCGCCACGTGTGCACGTGGAGTGATGATTTTGCACCAGATTTCATTAACAATGAAATATCTGATTGTGTAATAAAACATAAAATAAACGGTTCAATAGTAAAATATTTCAAGAAATAAAAAATTGAAAATAATACTGAAAAATTATCCTGACTGTAACGTCAAGGAGGAGGGGTTAGGGATTACATTTTCTTTCCAGTTTATACCAATGGGCGGATGTAATAACAGAGAAGATTTCTGTTGAGCTTTTATCTCATTGATTACATTCAAAATTATACTTATTTAAAGTTTATGACAATGTACGTTAAAAGCAATATTATTCTAATACAAATAGATAACTTATTCTACAAAAAAAAAAAAATTATAGCTTAAGTACATAAATTATGCAATGTCATACTTTCAAACACATACCCAACGAGCCAAAGGTTCTACTTAAGGTTTCAGGTTCAACCTTTTGAGATAGCATTGGTAATTAGCAAACCTATCGTTCACATATCCTTGAACTTTTTAAACCTAAGTTCATCTAACTGAAATTCATTTGCTTTCTTACCGCTTCGCACATTTTTGATGATATGGACATCAATTTCGCCCCTCTCAATCTTCTTTTCATATTAGATGTCAAATAAAAATATTCTTTTTCTTGGGTTTGGTGTCATTTTGCTAAAAATAAACAAACGTTAATAGCTATATTATTTATACAATTCAGAGCTCCAATAAATGTCAAAAAACCTCATAATTTTATGCTTAAATTAAGCGATGCCATTAATTTATTTTTAAAGGTAAGTCCTTTCGATAAAAAGATTGGTTTTAATCTTTAAATTACTAATATTATAGCCTGTATCCTTATTTAATTTCAAGAACTTTAAACAGGCGCCATCCAGGTGGCGCTTATGTAAGTGAAAGTGGAACAATTTCTCTGAGGCTGTCGTCTAGTGTCCTGCCGCGGGCGTAATGTATGAATAAATGCTAAAAATAGAGGATTATCTTTTCTTTTTTTTTTTGAATTTTAAATGTTTCCATCCTGAATGTTTTGAATCGCCAAAACTTTCTCTTGTCTCTAGTAAGTATTATTGTCTTCGTGCAAATTTTAGAATTTGGATCACCTGTGAATTTGAATCAGTTTTGAGATCGATCCACTGAGTGTGAAAAAAAGTGGATCATCTGATCAATGTGTGTGCATTTGCATGAATCAAATCTAGTATGTAGATTGTGGACAGCAAAAATCTAAAAACGAAAGATCATAGAAACTTTACAAATTCTACATGGGATCCGATTATAAACAATTTTTTTGATAAAAGGAAGTAATTGTCAGCAAATCAGAAGAACAATTTTTCTGGTCAGTTTCTTAGCGTTTTCTTGAAAACGGCTAAGACGATTTTCTTTTAATTGGTTTACTAATTTCTAGGCGTAAATCCAAAAAAATTGTCAAATTTTTCCTAGAAAATATTTTTTAAGGAAGTATTAAGAAAAGTAACCTCTAAAATAGCATTTCAATGTAATGTTTAATTGCCTGTACAAATCCAAAGCGGAATACGTTAGTAAATACTGAACTTATGGAGTAGATTTTTAGCGAAAAAACCAGTTAAACGGAACCTTACAGTTCGTACCAGTGTTTTAATAAATTACTTTTAATAGATTCAAATTTAATTTATATCAATAATACCAGTTGACTATTTTTCAAAACAGAGAGATTAGATCTCCCGGTTCGAGTGCAGATGCCTATCCATAGATTTTCTCTTCCCCTAAGAGCTCACTTTACAGAGAATATGTCGTACATATGGAACGAGATAATGCCGTCCTGAGGCAAAAAGTAGACTGAAAAATCTCTTTGAAACTTACCAATGGGATATCCAAAGAGGAATAACTAACATGGCGACGCGCCTTAATGCAGCAAACAACATGATTAGGTAGCCGTATGAGATTGCAAAAGAGGAGTGCTGTTGTTCACATTTATTAGTTTTGTAAGCGAGCTACTTCCTTCCAAACTTAACAGGAGAACGTCTTAGAGATTTTTACATTCTTCTCCTACTTATGCCACTCTCACGAACTGTTTGTTACTTTCACCCACACCATTTCACCTCTCACCTAACCTTGAACATAACTTTCCGTTCTTCACATCCGTACATAGTATGTTTGTATTCCAAGTTTAATGTTGTCTTTTTAACTATGTTACTCCTTTCTTCTTAAATTAATTTTAAAATTAATCTTCTAATTTCATTTTTTTTTACATTTTAAATAGGCAGTAAACTCTTTGAACGACTCTGTCAAGTTGAGACGCATGTATTTTCTAAAAGTTTGTTAATTTAGAAAAAAAAATAACAAAATAAATCGCGCGGTCTAATCAAACATCGGAACCAAATTACAGCAGCTGAGATGCGTTTTCTTTGAAGATGGAAGATAAAATTCTTAGAGAAAGAATCAGTAATACTCGATAAGATCAAGCCCCGACAATTATTCAGAGGTAGTGTACAGAGATAGTAAGCAGTCCCTGATGACTTGGATAACTGATGATGTAGTAAACAGATTGTAGAGAACATGCTTTAATACAAAGTCAGCGAAATAGAACATTGCTGATTTTATCCGTATTAGTACACAAGTTTTTTAAAATTTCATAACCGGTTTCGGATTTTCAATCATTAACAGAGATTGATAAAATAATCTGAAACAGTTCAGAAAGTATAAAAACCTAGGAGTTAAAATGGAAAAAATCAGTGCATTATCCAACACAGCAGACCTTATAACGTTTTCAGTGGAGTAAAAGCTTTGAATTACCTAGAAATACACTATTAAAAGGGGATATCACAAAAGAAGAGAGACGATTTGGGTAGAGTAGTTTGACGGAGGTAAGTACGTACAGTATGAGGAATCTAGAGATACGAGAAGTTAATGAATGTGAAGCAGATAATAGAAATCAACAAAATAGTGCAGAATTTATTGATGCAGTTTGATGGTTATGAATTTTTTACTTTAACATATTAACTGTGCAAGGAGGAGAAATTTCAAAATAAATTTGAAATAGTTAATAAAAATTATAAATTCGATTCTATCAATATTGTCACAAGCCATCTTTTTAATAAAACTTGCATGCTTCTTGGAAAATTTATTAATACAAACTGTGGTATAAGAAAGTTGTAGAAGTGAACATGGAGTTTCTGTTTTTATATTCTACAGTTAAATTTAACAAGTACTAATTGAATTTTAGACCAACTTGAAGAAGAATCCTGTTTTAAAAATTCTATTTATACGAAAAACAGGACTTTGTACTTCGATTGAACATCACTGACCTCAATATAATTCTTTTTTTTTGTATTCAACGTATTATTCTGCTCCCTTAGCTTTCATTTCTTGGATAGAGCGAAAACATTGGGGCCCTTATAAAGTATTATTCAGTATTACGTAAGGGGTACACCGATCTAAGTTGGTAAGAGAATTATATATGTCTCTGAAATTCGGAATTTGAAAAATTGTAACAGTTAGAACCTTGAAAACTGTCAGTAGAAAAATTCGCGTGAATATGCAGTCCCAGATTCTTACTTCGCTTTGCGAAAGCAGTCAACTGGAGCTGAATCAAGAATTAACCACAGCATACTACAAAATGTTACATAACTAAAAACTATAACACGTTACAAAGTATTATAATAACAACTATGTAAGTCAGTGTTGTTCTGAAAACGTACCTTTTAAAAATATTCTTCCTTAATCTATGGAGACCTGATTAGAATTCATGGAATCCTTACCTTAGACTGAAGTTCTCTATCAGTTTGTAGTATATCTTCTACAGTTTCTTCAATTATTCATCACCCAGCCTCGAAGCGCAGTAACAATTTCTTCATCAAAAGCAATGTTAGAAATCCAACATTCCAAGCAAGAATTTAATCATAGAATTCAGCAAAAAATTTTGACGTTAAAGGATTTGTTCTTTCAGTTTCCTGTAAATCCTTGTACAAGAGATTAATAATGTAAAAAACAAAAGTAAATCAATTTTGATTTTTTTTCTTTCATTTGTGGTTAACTGGTTTACTACTACTTACAATAATCTTCACATCGCTCAGTGGGAATGAAGATAGTAAATAATATAATCAAGAACTTCGTGACTGCAATATTGATTACTACAAACCATTGACAAATAAGTCAAGGAAAACTGCATTGGGATACAAGATGTGTAGGATGGATAAAATTGTCCATTAGATAGATTATTTCTGGAACGGTAAATGGTTTTGTTATAATGTTAGTGTAAATAACATGATGACACATTGTATATACACAATAAATAAATAAAAGAAACATACAAGAAAGTTTCTATTATTTCGTAAAATGCTTGCAAAATAGCTTGTAGTCCATTAATACCCTTTATCACGTTCATGTTTTTTTTTTATCTTAACTTTATTTTCCTTCCCTTAAAAAAAAAAAAAAATGAAATAAACTTCGATTCCACACCCAAAATTACTTAAATTATTTTACATAACCAATAATCAATGATCTGAGACTACGTTAGCTGCAGAGATAAAATGAAACCATATAATAACCTGGCTTTGGCTGTCTGAATTATCCGGTAGGTTGCATTTCTTGCAAAAGTGTTTTAGCGATCTACCAAAATAATTATGGTTACCAATTACTCAGGTCTGCGACTAAAAAGCTGTTTTGATTATTTTCATCTAAATCCCATGGATTTTGGTGGCTGAAAACGAAAAAAAATATTGAATAAAATCCTGAACGTCAAATTTGCCACAAAATGCAAAATTCTCTTGAAACTAAGTAAATTTTCTCAATTTCTGATCTTAGGATTTCTACCCAAATTTATTACATAGTAATACCAAAATTACTATTAATTAATTTACATCAGTGCATTCAAGATAGACAAAGCAAAAAAAAAAAAATATACCTAACTTTCAGAGAAAAGAACTTTCAACCAGAATCAACGCAAGCTGAACGCGACCGGGCTTGATTCTATTTTATTTATTTTTTTCTGGCTCATCCCTGTGCACAAGTTCATTTCAATTCGTGTTAGCTCGTCATTATTCAACCGTGATTCCCAAAATGGCTCAGCGGAAGTTTAAGAATTTGCCTAACAGTTTCTGTATTTATGTTGAATACATAGATATGTATACAGCGTTAAAGCAACAGCTGCATATTACAGACTTTGGGAAGTAAGTGTACGTCGCATACTTTGGACAAAGTGTGCAAACGAATGCTGAAAGGCTGATGAATTTAAAAGTGCATTTCCTTCATTCCCAGCTTGACAACTTTCCTGAAAATTTGGGAGCTGTGAGTGAAGAGCAAGGTGAATGATTCCACCAGGGACATTAAGGAGATGGAAAGAAGAAACCAGGTAAGGTGAAGCATTAGTATGATGGTAGACTGCTCCAGGGCGCTTTAAAGAGACATTCCAGATGCTATTAACAAACGTAAATGTACATACCATGAGAAGCCTCACAAGGAAGAAGACGCGATTTTAGTGAGTTAGTGAGCTCATACCAATTACAAAAATGATTTTCATGAAAAATTTGTAATAAAAAAAATAAATATAGTCTATTTTCATTTATTTTGAGTTATAGCCTTATTTAACATAGTAACAAACGTGATAAAAACGTAAAGCTTACCCAAAAATATAAAGATAACGTGGATTAACCAAACAGCTGTTGGATTTTCTTTTGCAGACCTGTGTTATTTGATGGAGATCTACTCTAACCACACACAAGACTTTCTTAGACGCTTTTGCAGACATAAATGCTAAATTGTTTGAAAAATGAAGATGTTGTAGTCGGCACCACATTATTTGTTTAGATAGAAAGAAAAAATGTGATGGACACGCAAGGTGATAAATTCAAAATAGACAAAATCAAGAAAGCAAACTATTGTAGCTTGACATTGGCAACAGACTATTGTATTCAGTCAGGAAACATATATGTCTTGTTAGAGACCTAGACATTTCCGGATACGTGCTCTGAGCTTATAAGACAATAGTAATCGCTTATTCAAGGCTTTCCCCATACTTTTCAATTATGTTTTAGTGAAATTCCAAAATAATATTTGTATTGTGTTAAACTCTAAAAATTAAATGAACTAGCCACTTAAATTTAACGAATAAACTTTATTTGAAACGGTTTAAAAGCAGGAGAATAGTTAAGAAAGAGAATTTTTTGCTGTGAGCAGTCAATTTAGCTATTTTTTAGTTAAAATATGAGGGAAAACAAAACTACTATTGAAATCTTTACAAAATACAGCCTTGATAATCTAAAATACTTCGCCCCATAAGAATTTTCTTAAAAATACTTCAGTCATTTGCATCATCTTTAGTAGCTGATTGTATTACAATCAGCCTCTTTTATTTTACACAATATTTCAGGCAGATTGTTTGATGGGCTGGATTTGGGAGACGACGGTTTAACTCCAAAAGTGAAATCGCCATTCTGGGGTTAAAGGAGATGCATAGTTGAATTTTACCTACGGCAGTTACTTTCTACCAGAAGTAGAACTTAAGGCAGGCCTATAGTGCCACTTAGTTATGAAGCACAATTGAGACGTATGGCAATATTCAATGAACCAAGAAAACTGCACAACTAAATTGTAATCGTGAATGAATGAATGTTAACTACAGTTTTTTGGTTGTTGAATGGACAAGGTACTACTGAATACATATACTTGAAGAGGCATATTAATTAAGCCACTAGTATGTATAACCTTATAAGCGAATATGTATAACCTAGTACAATTACCTTTTTACAATTTGTACCCGAATGTTGCACACCGAAACTTACTAACTGGCTAAAAACTCTAGAAAAATTATTTCAGAACTAAATCTTCACCAAATCATACAATAGTTCAGAGAATAATATTCTCTGAAGAATTATGGTAGAAGCTACTTTCGAAAACAATTCAAGCTTGAGGAAAATAATGCTTATAACAATAATAAAATAAATAATAGTAACAATAATCTTAAGATTATGTAAAGTGATACTTTTGGCAGAGCATTTTGGCATTTCATTTAACACTTAATATTATGTAAGAGATAGGACCAAACATCTGCTAATAAAGGAAATCTAGCCACCTCTCCTCTCGCAGATGCAACAATAGAATTTTACTGGAAAACTTTCTAAACAAAAGATGTAGGTCTACAGTTGTGCTGTGCTTAATAGAAGTAGTATTCGAGAAAAAAAAAATCACAAAAATAGATAAAATGTGAAAAGTGGTTTTTCCAGCTGAGTGATTTTCTTTACTAAATTTGAGTCAGGCACCCCCATAGGGAAAATTCGAATGAAATATTAACTCTGAACTTATTTTTTTCCATTTTTTCGCTAGAGTTTTCAAACTCACATGTTCTAGACAATATTTTTTTGGGGGTGGACTCAAGGGAAGTTGAAACAGAAAATTTGACATGATTGCAATATTTTTTCTCACGGGTAGCAAGAGAAAGTGGGAAATGGCTTTGAAGATCTCAAAGATTGCTCTTTCCTAGTTGCGGTTCTAAGCAACCTACAAACAAACTTATGTGGGATATACACCACATACAAACTGTTCACTGTGTGACTCATTGAAGACGAGAACTTTACTGAGCTAACCATTGCAACAATTAAATCTATTTACTATGTCCCCTGAGAACAATATAGCTTAGGTTCTTAAATATTAAGTTCATTCAAGTATAAATTCAATAGTAACTAAAATCTTAAACACTACTTTAAGACCTCTTTTCTCCATCACACATCCCCGTCACATTGTATCAGTTTATGTACAGAGACTACGAATCACTACTCTAATCTTAAGTAGCAGAACTCGTAGAAGTTCCTGTAATAAGAAATGTAAGGCAAGAGAGAGAGAAATATGGGCGTGACCTGACTGCAAGACAGTCCGGTAAGACTGGTTCATGATGTTTGAATGCACAACCGTGGAATGGACCAAAATGCTATCTCGGTTGGAAGGTTGTGTGTACCTTGTCAAAGTGAAAGTTGCTGGCCGTTGCCGGCGTCCGGCCGATTTGTTTTTATTCCAAAGAGAAAGCTATAGTATCACCCAGATTGCCTGCACATGCGCGCACTTACATACCTATTCTCTGATTTGTTATTCCCTCATATTCGCTAAACAAGTTTTATATCCCCTGTGTTGGCTCCCTGCATACCTTTCACATGCATCACTTCCTGTCTGCTTACAAAAGATTGCACTCCTAATTTTTTTTAAATGTAATTTGCTTATACTCTCTCTTCTCCATCGCGCAGATTTTCAAAATTTAAGTTTACACAAGAAATAAACTTTTTTGAGTACGTTATTTGAAAAGATCTATTTGTACACTTACACGACCTTCTTTTGCAGCTGTTCTAGTAATTAAATGTTATAGAAACTTACAATTTGCACTAAAAATATAGTTAGGTTTCAATGTTAAGCAAGTATTATACAGGGTGTATGCGGAGGAGTGGTCGAAACTTCGGGAGGTGATTCAGCAGCTCAAATGCAACAAAAAATACGAGTATTCTCGTATTCTCTTCACTTTGGCCCGATTTTCAATAGTGTCCAAGATATTTGCATTTTTAACTTTTCCGTCGATATTCACGTTTTCCACCCATAAAAACGGCCGTAACTTTTCTATCCTATATCCTACTAACAAATCTGCTTGTTCCAAACGATAGAGCATTAAATTTCCTACAAATCTTCTTAACCCAGAGCCTCAAAACGTTTCTTATAACAATGAAACGTATACACCCTGTATACAACAATTGGAGGTGGATGTCAATGCTCTTCTACTTCGATTTCAGTTTGGTTAAAGCCAAATTCAGTCTACTGGACGATGCTTCTCATTACTGATAAAATTGTGCATTATTACGTGGATCGAGTTACCACTGCTGAACGGAAAAAAATGTAAGGGCAATAAGTAAGCTGGACTCGAACCTCTTGCATTCATACTCCAGTATACTACTACTACTAAGCTATTTCCTTCAATTAAAGCAATTTTAATGACAGAATGATTTGTTTAGAAATTAAATAATAAAATGTTTTTACAATAAGCCATGTTTTCATTTGTAGGTTTTAAATTAGAGACCAGAGGTAACCGTAATGTTCTCTGGGCCTTAGTACTTAAAGAGCATAGTTTTCTTAATTGTATCCAACCACATCTAATATAATTCATTCCGCCATTAACACCCCTACAGGAATATTACTGTAAGATAAATTGTTTCTACATAAACATTTTGCTAAATCTTCTAGCCCTTGAATACATGGACACACCTTTGACTTATAGTTGAGTGACCTGATCTGTTCTAATTGTGGTGTTTTAAGCGGCTCTATAGGAGGGCTGCACCACCTATTCTCAAATAATAAATATAGGTGTAAGAGCAGACCGTCGCTTTACTGTTACGTAGGGGAGCCCTAACCCTTTCAACCTGACAAATTTTAACAAAGTCTGGCTAAGATAGTGTTATTAGTAATAATAATTTTGGAGGGGGCCTTACATAAAGGGGGCTAACTCCTCTCCCATTAGATGCACAGCGTCGAGAACCCCAAAAGGTACATCTACATAAAATTCCGAATCGAATGACACCTCATCCATGAAAATCGGTTCGTGCGTTTAGGCGCTACGTTGTTTACAAAAAAAAGGTAACAAAAACAAGAACAACAACAATTTTTGAAAATGTCGTTTTTGCACATTTTTGACATAGTTTCTCTCGTAAACTAATAAATCAATGTTATTACGAAAAAATTACAGTTATAAAGGAGGATCTGCCCTACATTTTAAAGAAAATTTGGGAATTTTATCTTTTATAGAAAAAGAGAAAAAAATTGTCAAAGTTGGGTGTTTTTCAACATTATGCTTTTTCGTGCGGTTTTTGACGATCAACCCTTATACAACTGTCCTACCGGACAGTTTTAATTTTCTGTTGCTTTGATAAGAAGTACAACATTGTTTGATATAATAGTTTTCAAATTAAAAACCCACATTGTAAAAACATAATTTGCCAAATCACAGTAACTAAATTATGTGTACCAGTGGCGCGTGACGGAGAAACCTTGAACCTGGAAGTCAACGTTCCAAAACATCCTTGCAATACTGAAGATGATGAGTCAAAATCCGCAAAAAGGATGCTCAGTTAGCTTGTCTTGATTATTAATACTAATTGTATTTAATGCAAACAATGGAACAACCTAGAAAACAAAAGAAAGGAATTAGAACTTAGAAAAATACTCTATTTTAACTTAGAAACTGGTAGGAAATACTCACATTATGTACTTTTTCTTAAAAATTTTCGGAGTCGTAAGTGAAGAATTTTGCTTCAGGGGAGGGAAATTAATTTCTGGTTAGTACTAAATGTGAGAGAACTAGTGGCGGATCCAAAACTCACGTTTTAGAGGGAGAGGCCAAACTAAATAGTATAAATAAATAAATATACTTGTGTCTATATTTATAGTATAAATTGATAAATAAGTCCTGTAAAAAAGAATACGTAGTCATCCTACTTATGGCGCAAGAACCGGAGAGAATATACATTTTTGTGCAATCAACGTTAAAGAATTAACGAAAAGAATTCACGGATGAAGAGGTATGCATATGGGCAGAAGGTTACTTTTGTCAGGTTAAAAATGAGAGAAGAAAATTCAGAATTCAGTACTACTTTTTTACAATGCCACCTAGAGCTTATAACTCAAGAAGAATTGATAAAGTTTACGTTTCTTTAATTAATATCAACTCATCGTTCCACATTTTAAAGACAAAGATCAGATAAGTATTGATTCGAAATTACTACTCGAAAAAAAGGTTTTCGACAGTGTGCATTGTTTTATTTTACGATGGAGAAAAGACAGCTAGCTAATCGCAGAACTAAAACTAAAATTAATCAGAACCCTGAAGGCTTGAAAGTAATATTTTTGAATTAGAAATTAAAACTAATAAAATCTGTGTAAAAAATGTGTGATATTTACTGTACCGTCTCCTTTTCACTTAAAAACCTACCGTAGTTGAGAAACTTGATTTTAATGAAATGAAATGTAATGTTTCGTTAGCCTCAAAAATTTATCCAGCATAAAGAAAATCTGAAAAATTTCATCAAGCAAAACTCATGAAAATGTTTATAGCATATTATTTCAATTCTAATTCTACTGACTGCACTAACTTTTTATTTTATTTTATTTATTTTTTAATCAGCGTTTCTACGCTCCTATAGTTTAAAAACACAACCTGAGTGAATCGGTTTATGGGATAAAAAAAAGCTACAGTTGAGTACATCGAACGATTGTGACCCGTGAAAATTGTTGCTACAACTAATAGACTGGAACTGAATTAGTTTGCCATGCAGTGATTGATTTTTTTTCACATGACACTATGAAATCAATTACGTTATTTATTTATTTTTTTAACTTAAATTTGAAATAAATTATCTAGCTGAAAAGTAAGAAATACGATTGTATAAGATTTTTCTATAAAATTATTCTCGCAATGAAAATATTTAACTAAAATATTCCAAATTTGAAAAGTCATTTTTATTTACTTTATCTTCCTGGAGAGGTATTTTGTTTGTTTGTTTTGTTAGATAAAAAGAAGTATTACGAAAGAGACAAATTGATAAAATTAGAATTACAGAATATTCTAATTATGAGAGCGCTGGAATTAAATTTGAGTGTACCTACACCAGTGTACTGTGGGTGATAAACGAAAAACTAGAGTATTCAAATCTGATATTTGGTTTAAGTTTCATCGGATGATAGAATAACAAGATGTTGGACAAACCAGATGTGACATGGTTTAAATGTTTGTTTTTGCGTTTTCACTGACAATTCTGTTTTTTGAAGTCCCACGAGTCCGAAAAAGTGTTTATTAACTTTTGTACCGTGGAGCCAAACATTACTCAAAACCGAGAAATCAAAGAAAGTAAAAAAATCGATATCTTGAAGGGGTAGGACCCAGCAAAAAAAAAAATTGAACATCAAGTTTACTGAATCGTTTTTCAAGTTTTGGGGAATTTTCTTGATGGCTTCATGTGCTCATTGAACTTATATAACCTATTTTTTTAAAAAAAACTTTCCGAGGAAAAAGGTTCGTAATTCGTTAAAAATATTATTCCTACAATTTCTACATAATAATAATAATAGATACAGATAAAATAATTGTAGCGAAGCTAATATCAATTTACACATGACAAAAGTGATAATATTAAATCGCAGCTAACTTCACGCATGACCCGACAGAATCTTCTCTTTCATCCAACTCTTCTAACTTTTCTTGTAGCCTCATTGTAATTTCTATTCTAATGTGTATCCAAGCGTAAGTTAATCGAAACTGTAATTCTTTTCACTTTATAAACTCTGTCACAGATAAGTGTGACTGTTGCGAATAATATTTGTATTCATGAAGATTTTTTTTTCCCCCCTTATCACTTTTATTATTTGTGTCAAAATATATTTGCACAATAACTATTCGCACATGTAAATTTACATACGTAGAATATAGGAAACACCTCAAGCAAGGATAATCGAATTACTGGGTACACTATTAATAAAAAATAATAATAAAAAGATCACCTGCTTAACCAAACATATTCTAAAGGCCTTATGGATGCTTCATATCTAGGTTAACAAAACGGTAACTTTGCCTGTTCGCAACGAAATGGACTTAAATTGGGATGCGGTTATTTTATTAGATAACTATACATAGATCAAGATATATTTGATACTTCTTTCTAGTAGAACAAAATAGCCTTTTATTAATATCCAAAGAGCCTAACTGGAAACTAAGATACTAGTTTTTAGTGCTTGGCAGCCAAGAAAGCACTAAACTTTTTTTTTGGAATGGGAGGATTTGAGATATAAATGCATTTATTTTTTTAATTAAAACAATTTTCTTATTTAGGATACAACAGTATCACTTTTCTTCTTCTAGTGCTATGATGTAAATTCATGGAAGTATGAGTCCTGCATGGATGAGTTTTGGTAAATACTATTATATGGTGTCTCGTATTCAGGACAAAAGCGTCATGAGTCAATCGCCTTCCTGGTCCGGTTAAGGTTTCTTTGATAGCTCAAAGGGTCATTTACGGCGTAGGCAAAATGCCGCGGTAATGCAACCCACAAAGCGTGAACGAAAAGTAGGTAATGGTAAAAGAAAAATTCAGAAGCTGGAGAAAAGTTCATTTTTGGGCGCTCATATAAGTTCACAAGACTGAGGCATCCTTCGGACAATCCTAGGTTTTATTTAAGAGCCACTATAGTGTGAGAAAACACATGCATTGCAAGGATCTGTCAACAGATGGTCTATGTAGATTTTTCAGGATTTTCCACGGCCAATCGTGGAGACATTGGTTGACTTACTTCCCATTTTTTTGAAAGAGAGAATTATAATGATTTTAAAATGCGGATATCTGAAGGATTATGTACACAGATGTAGGAGAGTTAAGCCATTGAAGTTTATCTTAGAAGTGGAATTTCCAAAATGTAACAATTAAATTTTTTTAAAGCATATCATTGGAAAACATTTATTTTTCAATATATTTTCAGAGGGGAGGGTCAGCTCTAAACCACTTTGGGTGCGCCTTGTTTACCACAATTAATTTCATTAAACAACTAAGTGTGCACTAAATGGACATTGGTGCATTTCAAAAGGGACAATGTTATTTTGATAAATTAATGCATCAATTACTTTACCTTGATGGTAATATTCTCCTCTTAATCTTTTAATATAAACTGCATTGCCAAGACCGTGTAACAATAGGCTATCTAATGACTCAGTTTTCCTTGGTCCTTCGCTCTCTATTCTGTGTTCCTTCCGTTTCTAAATGCGACGATTATTGTACTTTATTGTGGCTCCTCTCTGTAAAAAAAAAAAAAAAAGGAGAAGTTAAATTTACCCAAATGTTAGTCCTAATTCTGATGTTCAAGTTTAGAAATGAACTCCAATTTGAAACTTCGCAGTTAGAAGTTATTTTAGAACTCATAAAGATTATACAGGTCTTTTACTCCATTAGGTAGATGAGGCAATCGACTAACTTAGTAAAATTTTTACTAAAAACAGAATCGTAAATTGTACTGAAATGGCCCACTAATGGTTATAATAGATTTATTCACGTACCACTAAAAAGCTGCTAAAATAAAATTTATAGCGGAAAACTTCATATTTTCATAAAATTAAAAGAAAATAATTGGAACTATTTTCGAAACAATTACTAAAAATTACTGAATAATGTGGCACTCCACAAGTTAAATGTTAGTTATCTTCGGAGACTATTCGTAAATGCGTGAATTGTCAAAGACAGTCGTATGAGGCTTTCGCAATATAGACGTAAATAATAAACAATAAATAAGAAATATTGGTGGCATCGGCACACAAGTCAAAAGACGAAATAGTCAAGAACAATCCTCTGAATAAATAATATAATTTGTTACGTAATTGAAAAGCTATTAGCACTGTAATAGTGTACTATTTACCAATTCATTGTGTGCTGGCATCGCTAATGATCATTACGTAAGTTTGGAATACATATATGTACAGCATCTCTGGAAACTATTATTCCTTCATAAAACTGTTTGCTATCGTGTTAAAGTTTTGAAACTGAATTCTCACTGTAAATACAAGTCTTAAGGGCCTCTTACTTAATGGCTTGTCCTGGACTATTGAGGCAGCCCAAATCTCTATCACCCCAGCTCTCCAATCTATTGCATGTACTATCCAACTCCGCCTTTCAAATATGATCTTTTAAAGATCATCTTCAATATTTCTTGCCTTCAGAGATGTGTTTTTGGCACGATTTCTCCACCATACTGTGCAGATTCCCAGTAAACATATTCTGCAATCTCAAGTTCTCACTACATAGAAATTATTCTAACTTCTAACATTGATCACATTCCTCTGATATAGCCTTTTGTATTAGCAACACATGAACGCATACTAAATCTATCTCGCATCGTTTGGTAAATAGAGTAAAGTTGACATGAGCCACTTAGCGGTAGTGCATTTCCCCTCCGATTGAAATGGAGGGTCTTCCAAGACTGGCTACTTCGCAGTAACCTGAGGACTTGTAATAAGCGTTTAAGCAATCAATCACATCTATAAATACCCGCAGGTTTTATAGATATGTACTATACATAAAAACTTCAAACATACAAAAGTAAAAAAAAAACCAAATGGTAGAAAACAATTTATATAAATTTAGTTGAAAATGTTGATTTATTCTTGACCACTTGAAACAGTAGATTTTTTTGGGTACAGGAAAGTTGGTCAGAAAATAATCAGAAATATTTTTTACTTTAATAACGTTTCAATTTCATGACAAAACGTTTGGATCAAGGAATGCACCCAAAGGGAAGGCTAAGCCTCACTCTGGACTTGTTGAAAATCTAGCATAGCCGGTTGAGCCAGACATCAGTCCACCTGAGTTTGTCAACTCAAGATCAGTTATAAAAACGTAAACCAACAAACCACAGTATCAAAACATAAAGACGAGGTTAAAACAAATAAACGACCGCGTGAAGAGTATCACCCTTATAACTTTGTTAATTGCAGTCAGAGAAAGTTGTTTTATTCACACCAGATTTGATTACACACGCCTAAAATGTTGTAAACGTTCTAAACTTAAGACAGTAATATTCCACATACTAGCTTGTACTAGATAATACCAATTATTTGCCTTGCAAAATCTAAACTTCCAAGAAACAAAATGATCAGAAAGAGTTACCAACACTTTGTACCATATTACCATTTATGTTGAGTTATATTGTCCAGTCGTATTTATTTAACTGAAAATAGTAAAAATAAAATTAAACAATTCTTTACCTGTTTCTGCATTAGTCTTCACTTAAGCACGAAACAGAAAAAAAAAGATGTAGCAAAATACAAGACTTCTCTTTCTGCAATTATTATAATTACATTTTTCGAGCACTAAAGACCTTTTGAAATCACACACACACACCCATAAAAAACTACTTTAAAATCGCCACTTTTCATAAAAAATAACCCCGAAAGAGTAGTAAACCATACGCCATATTACAAATACTTGAAGATTACATTAAAGTTTCTTATTTCCCGCTCACTCAACATGAACGACAGCCAAACAAACAGTACTCCCAAATTCTCAAAACTAGAAAACATAAAATCCCAGAAAACTTTAAATCCTTTTCATAGAAAAAAACAATACAAACAAAAATTCTAGATATATGCCTTTATGAAATATGAATTATCATTCCAAGGTCAAAGCAAATAGAAAACACCGTTGAGAAAATTTTAAAATGCTAATAAATCTACTATGTTTCTCCTTCAAATATTGTTTTTCAAAGCCTAGGATGAATAAAACACTTTAGATCTGCCAGCTTAGAAATAAATCCAGCAATTATTGACCTTTTTTATGTATTTTATCAAAAAAATACATCCAAAACTAGCTCAAGAGTAGTACATTCTTAACAAAAAGAAATGTTTTTAGCCGGAAATAAAGGTTTTCTACGGAAACTACTCATAATTTTCAAATATTTCCTTGGTTTCTGATCTTTGCATTCCAATACAAGACGACCTAATGTGTTTGATTTAGTCTTGTCCTTAAAATAGAATGCATAAGACAGAAATTGTGGAACTTTTTAAAATTCAAGCAATTATTTACCCATTTTATGTATTTTATCACAAAAATACATCCAAAACTAGCTTAAGAACAGTACATTCTTAACAGAAACGTATAAATGAAATGTTATTAGCCGGAAATAAAGGTTTTCTACTGGAACTACTAATGATTTTTCAATTTTCCCCTGGTTTCTGATCGTTGCATTACAAAAGCAGACGACCTAATGTGTTTGAACTAGCCCTGGCCTTAAAATAGAATGCAGAAGACAGAAATTGTGGAACTTTTTGTAAATCCAGCAATAGTTGACTTTTTTATGTGTTTTATCACAAAAATACATCCAAAACTAGCTTAAGAACAGTACATTCTTAACAGAAACGTATAAATGAAATGTTATTAGCCGGATATAAAGGTTTTCTACTGAAACTACAAATGATTTTTCAATTTTTCCTTGGTTTCTGATCTTTGCATTACAAAAACAGACGACCTAATGTGTTTGATCTAGCCCTGGCGTTAAAATAGAATGCAGAAGACAGAAATTGTGGAACTTTTTGAAATTCAAGCAATTATTTACTCATTTTATGAATTTTATCACAAAAATACATCCAAAACTAGCTTAAGAACAATACATTCTTAACAGAAACGTATAAATGAAATGTTATTAGCCGGAAATAAAGGTTTTCTACTGGAACTACTCATGATTTTTAAAATTTTCCTTGGTTTCTGATCTTTGCATTCCAATACAAGACGACCTAATGTGTTTGGTTTTGCCTTGTCCTTAAAATAGAATGCAGAAGACAGAAATTGTGGAACTTTTTGTAATTCAGGCAATTTTTGACCTTTTTTTATGAATTTTATCAAAAAAATACGTCCAAAACCAGCTCATGAATAGTATATTGTTAATAGGAACATAAAAATGAAATCTTAATAGCCGGAAATAAAGGTTTTCTACTAAAACTACTCATAATTTACAAATTTTTCCTTGGTTTCTGATCTTTGCATTACAAAAACTGATGACCTAATGTGTTTGATCTAGCCCTGGCGTTAAAATAGAATGCAGAAGACAGAAATTGTGGAACTTTTTGAAATTCAAGCAATTATTTACCCATTTTATGTATTTTATCACAAAAATACATCCAAAACTACCTTAAGAACAGTACATTCTTAACAGAAACGTATAAATGAAATGTTATTAGCCGGAAATAAAGGTTTTCTACTGAAACTACTGATTTTTCAATTTTCCCCTGGTTTCTGATCGTTGCATTACAAAGCAGACGACCTAATGTGTTTGATTTTGCCTTGTCCTTAAAATAGAATGGAGAAGACAGAAATTGTAAAAATTTTTGTAAATCCAGCAATAGTTGACTTTTTTTATGTTTTTTTTTTTACAAAAATACATCCAAAACTAGCTCATGAATAGTATATTGTTAATAGGAACATAAAAATGAAATCTTAATAGCCGGAAATAAAGGTTTTCTACTGAAACTACTCATAATTTTCAAATTTTTCCTTGGTTTCTGTTCTTTGCATTACAAAAACTGATGACCTAATGTGTTTGATCTAGCCCTGGCGTTAAAATAGAATGCAGAAGACAGAAATTGTGGAACTTTTTGTAAATCCAGCAATAGTTGACTTTTTTATGTGTTTTATCACAAAAATACATCCAAAACTAGCTTAAGAACAGTACATTCTTTACAGAAACGTATAAATGAAATGTTATTAGCCGGATATAAAGGTTTTCTACTGAAACTACTAATGATTTTTCAATTTTTCCTTGGTTTCTGATCTTTGCATTACAAAAACAGACGACCTAATGTGTATGATCTAGCCCTGGCGTTAAAATAGAATGCAGAAGACAGAAATTGTGGAACTTTTTGAAATTCAAGCAATTATTTACTCATTTTATGAATTTTATCACAAAAATACATCCAAAACTAGCTTAAGAACAGTACATTCTTAACAGAAACGTATAAATGAAATGTTATTAGCCGGAAATAAAGGTTTTCTACTGGAACTACTAATAATGTGTTTGGTTTTGCCTTGTCCTTAAAATGGAATGCAGAAGACAGAAATGGTGGAACTTTTTGTAATTCAGGCAATTTTTGACCTTTTTTTATGCATTTTATCAAAAAAATACGTCCAAAACCAGCTCATGAATAGTATATTGTTAATAGGAACATAAAAATGAAATCTTAATAGCCGGAAATAAAGGTTTTCTACTGAAACTACTCATAATTTTCAAATATTTCCTTTGTTTCTGATCTATGTATTTTAATACAAGATGATCTAATGTGTTTGATTTTGCCTTGTCCTTAAAATAGAATGCAGAAGACAGAAATTGTAAAAATTTTTGTAAAGCCAGCAATAGTTGACTTTTTTATGTGTTTTATCACAAAAATACATCCAAAACTAGCTTAGGAACAGTACATTCTTAACAGAAACATATAAATGAAATGTTATTAGCCGGATATAAAGGTTTTCTACTGAAACTACAAATGATTTTTCAATTTTTCCTTGGTTTCTGATCTTTGCATTACAAAAACAGACGACCTAATGTGTTTGATCTAGCCCTGGCGTTAAAATAGAATGCAGAAGACAGAAATTGTGGAACTTTTTGAAATTCAAGCAATTATTTACTCATTTTATGAATTTTATCACAAAAATACATCCAAAACTAGCTTAAGAACAATACATTCTTAACAGAAACGTATAAATGAAATGTTATTAGCCGGAAATAAAGGTTTTCTACTGGAACTACTCATGATTTTTAAAATTTTCCTTGGTTTCTGATCTTTGCATTCCAATACAAGACGACCTAATGTGTTTGGTTTTGCCTTGTCCTTAAAATAGAATGCAGAAGACAGAAATTGTGGAACTTTTTGTAATTCAGGCAATTTTTGACCTTTTTTTATGAATTTTATCAAAAAAATACGTCCAAAACCAGCTCATGAATAGTATATTGTTAATAGGAACATAAAAATGAAATCTTAATAGCCGGAAATAAAGGTTTTCTACTAAAACTACTCATAATTTACAAATTTTTCCTTGGTTTCTGATCTTTGCATTACAAAAACTGATGACCTAATGTGTTTGATCTAGCCCTGGCGTTAAAATAGAATGCAGAAGACAGAAATTGTGGAACTTTTTGAAATTCAAGCAATTATTTACCCATTTTATGTATTTTATCACAAAAATACATCCAAAACTACCTTAAGAACAGTACATTCTTAACAGAAACGTATAAATGAAATGTTATTAGCCGGAAATAAAGGTTTTCTACTGAAACTACTGATTTTTCAATTTTCCCCTGGTTTCTGATCGTTGCATTACAAAGCAGACGACCTAATGTGTTTGATTTTGCCTTGTCCTTAAAATAGAATGGAGAAGACAGAAATTGTAAAAATTTTTGTAAATCCAGCAATAGTTGACTTTTTTTATGTTTTTTTTTTTACAAAAATACATCCAAAACTAGCTCATGAATAGTATATTGTTAATAGGAACATAAAAATGAAATCTTAATAGCCGGAAATAAAGGTTTTCTACTGAAACTACTCATAATTTTCAAATTTTTCCTTGGTTTCTGTTCTTTGCATTACAAAAACTGATGACCTAATGTGTTTGATCTAGCCCTGGCGTTAAAATAGAATGCAGAAGACAGAAATTGTGGAACTTTTTGTAAATCCAGCAATAGTTGACTTTTTTATGTGTTTTATCACAAAAATACATCCAAAACTAGCTTAAGAACAGTACATTCTTTACAGAAACGTATAAATGAAATGTTATTAGCCGGATATAAAGGTTTTCTACTGAAACTACTAATGATTTTTCAATTTTTCCTTGGTTTCTGATCTTTGCATTACAAAAACAGACGACCTAATGTGTATGATCTAGCCCTGGCGTTAAAATAGAATGCAGAAGACAGAAATTGTGGAACTTTTTGAAATTCAAGCAATTATTTACTCATTTTATGAATTTTATCACAAAAATACATCCAAAACTAGCTTAAGAACAGTACATTCTTAACAGAAACGTATAAATGAAATGTTATTAGCCGGAAATAAAGGTTTTCTACTGGAACTACTAATAATGTGTTTGGTTTTGCCTTGTCCTTAAAATGGAATGCAGAAGACAGAAATGGTGGAACTTTTTGTAATTCAGGCAATTTTTGACCTTTTTTTATGCATTTTATCAAAAAAATACGTCCAAAACCAGCTCATGAATAGTATATTGTTAATAGGAACATAAAAATGAAATCTTAATAGCCGGAAATAAAGGTTTTCTACTGAAACTACTCATAATTTTCATATATTTCCTTTGTTTCTGATCTTTGTATTTTAATACAAGATGATCTAATGTGTTTGATTTTGCTTTGTCCTTAAAATAGAATGCAGAAGACAGAAATTGTGGAACTTTTTGTAAATCCAGCAATAGTTGACTTTTTTATGTGTTTTATCACAAAAATACATCCAAAACTAGCTCATGAACAGTACATTCTTAACAGAAACGTATAAATGAAATGTTATTAGCCAGAAATAAAGGTTTTCTACTGAAACTACTAATGATTTTTCAATTTTTCCCTGGTTTCTGATCTTTGCATTACAAAAACTGATGACCTAATGTGTTTGATCTAGCCCTGGCGTTAAAATAGAATGCAGAAGACAGAAATTGTGGAACTTTTTGTAAATCCAGCAATAGTTGACTTTTTTTATGTGTTTTATCACAAAAATACATCCAAAACTAGCTTAAGAACAGTACATTATTTACAGAAACGTATAAATGAAATGTTATTAGCCGGATATAAAGGTTTTCTACTGAAACTACTAATGATTTTTCAATTTTTCCTTGGTTTCTGATCTTTGCATTACAAAAACAGACGACGTAATGTGTTTGCTCTAGCCCTGGCGTTAAAATAGAATGCAGAAGACAGAAATTGTGGAACTTTTTGTAAATCCAGCAATAGTTGACTTTTTTATGTGTTTTATCACAAAAATACATCCAAAACTAGCTTAAGAACAGTACATTCTTTACAGAAAAGGATAAATGAAATGTTATTAGCCGGATATAAAGGTTTTCTACTGAAACTACAAATGATTTTTCAATTTTTCCTTGGTTTCTGATCTTTGCATTACAAAAACAGACGACCTAATGTGTTTGATCTAGCCCTGGCGTTAAAATAGAATGCAGAAGACAGAAATTGTAGAACTTTTTGAAATTCAAGCAATTATTTACTCATTTTATGAATTTTATCACAAAAATACATCCAAAACTAGCTTAAGAACAGTACATTCTTAACAGAAACGTATAAATGAAATGTTATTAGCCGGAAATAAAGGTTTTCTACTGGAACTACTCATGATTTTTAAAATTTTCCTTGGTTTCTGATCTTTGCATTCCAATACAAGACGACCTAATGTGTTTGGTTTTGCCTTGTCCTTAAAATAGAATGCAGAAGACAGAAATGGTGGAACTTTTTGTAATTCAGGCAATTTTTGACCTTTTTTTATGCATTTTATCAAAAAAATACGTCCAAAACCAGCTCATGAATAGTATATTGTTAATAGGAACATAAAAATGAAATCTTAATAGCCGGAAATAAAGGTTTTCTACTGAAACTACTCATAATTTTCAAATATTTCCTTTGTTTCTGATCTTTGTATTTTAATACAAGATGATCTAATGTGTTTGATTTTGCTTTGTCCTTAAAATAGAATGCAGAAGACAGAAATTGTGGAACTTTTTGTAAATCCAGCAATAGTTGACTTTTTTATGTGTTTTATCACAAAAATACATCCAAAACTAGCTCATGAACAGTACATTCTTAACAGAAACGTATAAATGAAATGTTATTAGCCAGAAATAAAGGTTTTCTACTGAAACTACTAATGATTTTTCAATTTTTCCCTGGTTTCTGATCTTTGCATTACAAAAACTGATGACCTAATGTGTTTGATCTAGCCCTGGCGTTAAAATAGAATGCAGAAGACAGAAATTGTGGAACTTTTTGTAAATCCAGCAATAGTTGACTTTTTTTATGTGTTTTATCACAAAAATACATCCAAAACTAGCTTAAGAACAGTACATTATTTACAGAAACGTATAAATGAAATGTTATTAGCCGGATATAAAGGTTTTCTACTGAAACTACTAATGATTTTTCAATTTTTCCTTGGTTTCTGATCTTTGCATTACAAAAACAGACGACGTAATGTGTTTGCTCTAGCCCTGGCGTTAAAATAGAATGCAGAAGACAGAAATTGTGGAACTTTTTGTAAATCCAGCAATAGTTGACTTTTTTATGTGTTTTATCACAAAAATACATCCAAAACTAGCTCATGAACAGTACATTCTTAACAGAAACGTATAAATGAAATGTTATTAGCCAGAAATAAAGGTTTTCTACTGAAACTACTAATGATTTTTCAATTTTTCCCTGGTTTCTGATCTTTGCATTACAAAAACTGATGACCTAATGTGTTTGATCTAGCCCTGGCGTTAAAATAGAATGCAGAAGACAGAAATTGTGGAACTTTTTGTAAATCCAGCAATAGTTGACTTTTTTTATGTGTTTTATCACAAAAATACATCCAAAACTAGCTTAAGAACAGTACATTATTTACAGAAACGTATAAATGAAATGTTATTAGCCGGATATAAAGGTTTTCTACTGAAACTACTAATGATTTTTCAATTTTTCCTTGGTTTCTGATCTTTGCATTACAAAAACAGACGACGTAATGTGTTTGCTCTAGCCCTGGCGTTAAAATAGAATGCAGAAGACAGAAATTGTGGAGCTTTTTGTAAATCCAGCAATAGTTGACTTTTTTATGTGTTTTATCACAAAAATACATCCAAAACTAGCTTAAGAACAGTACATTCTTTACAGAAAAGGATAAATGAAATGTTATTAGCCGGATATAAAGGTTTTCTACTGAAACTACTCATGATTTTTCAATTTTTCCTTGGTTTCTGATCTTTGCATTACAAAAACAGACGACCTAATGTGTTTGATCTAGCCCTGGCGTTAAAATAGAATGCAGAAGACAGAAATTGTAGAACTTTTTGAAATTCAAGCAATTATTTACTCATTTTATGAATTTTATCACAAAAATACATCCAAAACTAGCTTAAGAACAGTACATTCTTAACAGAAACGTATAAATGAAATGTTATTAGCCGGAAATAAAGGTTTTCTACTGGAACTACTCATGATTTTTAAAATTTTCCTTGGTTTCTGATCTTTGCATTCCAATACAAGACGACCTAATGTGTTTGGTTTTGCCTTGTCCTTAAAATAGAATGCAGAAGACAGAAATGGTGAACTTTTTGTAATTCAGGCAATTTTTGACCTTTTTTTATGCATTTTATCAAAAAAATACGTCCAAAACCAGCTCATGAATAGTATATTGTTAATAGGAACATAAAAATGAAATCTTAATAGCCGGAAATAAAGGTTTTCTACTGAAACTACTCATAATTTTCAAATATTTCCTTTGTTTCTGATCTTTGTATTTCAATACAAGATGATCTAATGTGTTTGATTTTGCCTTGTCCTTAAAATAGAATGCAGAAGACAGAAATTGTGGAACTTTTTGTAAATCCAGTAATAGTTGACTTTTTTATGTGTTTTATCACAAAAATACATCCAAAACTAGCTCATGAACAGTACATTCTTAACAGAAACGTATAAATGAAATGTTATTAGCCAGAAATAAAGGTTTTCTACTGAAACTACTAATGATTTTTCAATTTTTCCCTGGTTTCTGATCTTTGCATTACAAAAACTGATGACCTAATGTGTTTGATCTAGCCCTGGCGTTAAAATAGAATGCAGAAGACAGAAATTGTGGAACTTTTTGTAAATCCAGCAATAGTTGACTTTTTTATGTGTTTTATCACAAAAATACATCCAAAACTAGCTCATGAACAGTACATTCTTAACAGAAACGTATAAATGAAATGTTATTAGCCAGAAATAAAGGTTTTCTACTGAAACTACTAATGATTTTTCAATTTTTCCCTGGTTTCTGATCTTTGCATTACAAAAACTGATGACCTAATGTGTTTGATCTAGCCCTGGCGTTAAAATAGAATGCAGAAGACAGAAATTGTGGAACTTTTTGTAAATCCAGCAATAGTTGGCTTTTTTATGTGTTTTATCACAAAAATACATCCAAAACTAGCTCATGAACAGTACATTGTTAACAGAAACGTATAAATGAAATGTTATTAGCCGGAATTAAAGGTTTTCTACTGGAACTACTCATGATTTTTCAATTTTCCTTTTCTATTACTTTTTGGACTAAGTATACTTAGCACTATAGTACATATTGAACCAAGGAAGTAAAATAGAATAATAGTTCACTGTTAGGAAATATTAGGGACTATTATCTTGTTTTAACCGGGAATATTTTGGTTTGTGGCAGAATTATTACCTATTTAGGCAAGCAGTAAATATCACAACGTGGGTTGTCCTTTTTCGTTTCATTCATGGGGAAAATGAAATAATTAAAAACTACCTACTAGCTTAGACAGGAAATTAGTGTAAGACGGCGGAATTTAAATCAAGCTCGTTTCACGTATATTTAACATCTAAGCATTTAATAATTGAACCATAAATTTTAATTTACCGTTAGAATAAGCACAATACGTCTTATATACACTCTATGCTGAAGTTGTTTTCATTCAAACATTCAGATTTCTTAACATTGATTAATGATAGATGGGGTGTACAATCTGGCAACATTCAGTCGAATCATAGTCGAAGGAGAAGATCTGCTCTTGTTTAATAAGTTGACGGCATGATCTCCCTAACGGCTTTACAAACCTTTGGACTATTTTCATATCCAAAGGCTATAATGATACCTTAGAATAATTGAGAAGATTTAGGAACTGGCTCTGTTAGCCTGCTCAGGGGAGCAGTTACCCGGGGGGCACCACGTGGAGGTAGAGCTCAGAATTTAGCCCCCCAAAGACCATTCTTGCCTTCATTAAACCACATTCCAACCAGTTTTGACCCCCTATAAAGCAGGCTTAGTTGCAAATGTCAATAATATTGGCATTTATCACCTGCGAAGGTACAGGGTGAAAACCAGTAATTTTGGAATATGGTTAACCGCGAAAAAAATTTGGCATGAATGGCGGAATAAAGGTTATTCGCGTTTGGGGGAAACAAAAGGAATGGAACAACAAAACCCAACATCATAACAAACAATACAACCAACAACAACTGAAAATCGAAAAACGAGAGGAATGAAACAATGGAATGAAACAACAAAACGACTGAAACAAAACCAACAAACATCAAC